>NC_057862.1:170352697-170957924 GCF_019393635.1 Dromiciops gliroides
CCCTTAGAACTTTTTGCTCCTTAATGGGAAAAAGAAAATGTCTTTAAATAATAGTCTTATCTAGCCCTTGAATCATGGGAGTCGATTTCATTTCTTATGCTTTTCTTGCTATCTATGCTGGGAATTATACTAATTATGTTTATTCTGCCATCTTCCATTATTTGACCCTCTGAGTAAGCTGCCATCAGGTCCCTTGACCCAAGCTACCTCAAATAGCTACCTTTGTCATACATATTGACAACAGAAAAAAGAATTTAGTATGGCTTTTCAAGCCCAGTTATGCCAATTCTGTAAAAAGCTGCACATTAAAATAGCAAATCATTAATATTGACTATCACTAATTATTAACATTAGCATAGTGTTTAAAAGAATGATAGTTTAAAAGAAGACAAATAGACTAGATACAATTTGGTATTTTCCTCACTATATCTTAACTTTAATGGTTAATTATAGCTTCATGTTAAAGTGGAAAGAGTACAGTTCTTTGCATTGAGACCTGAATTTTAGTTCTGACTTTAAACTTACTAGTGATGTGACTCCGCCAAATGATTTAATTTTTTTGAATCTTAGTTTCCTTTAAAATAGTGATAAAATATTTGAATAATCTACCTTACTGGATTGTTGTAAAGAAAATATTTTCTAAATCCATATAAATGTGAATTGATAACTGTATTTTTCATTTTTTTTTTTTTGTGGAGCAATGGGGGTTAAGTGACTTTCCCAGGGTCACACAGCTAGTAAGTGTTAAGTGTCTGAGGACGGATTTGAACTCAGGTACTCCTGAATCCAGGGCTAGTGCTTTATCCACTGCGCCATCTAGCCACCCCCTGATAACCGTATTTTTAAAAAAATCTTTGGACTAGTTTTGTGATTTCATTGCTATAAGGAATCCTCAAATAGCAAACTCCCTCAACCCATGTAGATAGATACCTGCTTTGTAACTTATTCTTGGAAAGTTTTGTGGGGGCACTGAGAGGTTAAGCCCCTCATCTTCAAAGATCCTGCTGTGTTTCTGTTTGATATTCTTTGGTAAACCTATTTTTGCCTTTGGGTAGCATGCAGGAATTTTTGCTTATTATGATACTGTTGGAGTTTAACTATAATGTGTCTAAGAGAGCTGAATTTTGTTTGTTTGGTTTTCTTATCAAGGTCCTGCGGCTTCTTTCCATTTGTATGTTATACCTTGTTTCAATTAATTCTGGAAGGTTTTCTTGAACAATTTCCTGGAATACAGTACTTTGATTCTCGTATTTTTAAAAAATTTCTAGGGTGTCTGTAATCTTGAGGTTACTGTGTCTTGACCTCTCTTCTGAATCTGTCACTTAGGTCTGTAACATTTCTAGGTTTTTTCAATAATTCAGTCATTTCCTGTGCATGTATTTCCAGTTGGTCTGTTTTGTCTAGAATTTCATTTTCTACTGTAGTAAGTCTGTTGCTACTAATTTCTACTGATTCTTTCATGCTTTCTATCATAGTTTTCATATTGGTCATTTCCTTAATTACTTCATCATAAATCTTTTAAAAGCATCTTTAAAAATTTTTAAAGTTTCTTGAATGGCTTATTGCTTCCAGAATTCTGCAGGGGTGTGAAAAAAGTGAGAGAGAGACCAGACTCCTATTGAGGAGGGGCATGGGGAGTTAGTTCCTTTCACATTCCCTTTGCCAAAAAAAAAAATTATAACTTTGTGCCCTTAGATAAACTATAATTGGAGAGGCTCTAAGTGATCCTGGTGAGAGTACCCTGTGTGGGAACTTGTCAGTCAAATTAGTCAACAAGCATGTATTAAGAGCCTATTATGTTCCAGACCCTTGTACTAAGCATTGGTGATACACAGAGGGGAAAAATAAACAGTCTGTTCTCAAGGAGCTCAAAGTCTAATAGAGGAGACAACATGCAAAAAACTATGTACAAATAAGATATATACAGTATAAATGGGAGATCATTTTAGAGGGAAAGAGCAGTGATTAAGGAGGACTGGAAAACGTGCTCTTGTAGGAGATGAGACTTCAGCTGAGGGACTTAAAGCAAGCCTAAGAATCCAAGAGATGAGGAGAGATGAGTGTTCTAGGCACAGGAATTGAGCATCTTGGGGGAGGACAGCAAGGGAGGCCACGGCACCGAATCACAGAGAAAGAAGGTAGGATAGGAATAAATAATAGGTAATAAGAAAGATAGGGGGGAGTGGTGGCTAGGTGCATAGTGGATAAAGCACCCGTCCTGGATTCAGGAGTGCCCAAGTTCAAATCAGGCCTTAGACATTTGACACTTACTAGCTGTGTGACCCTGGGCAAGTCACTTAACCCTCATTGCCCTGCAAAAAAAAAGAAAGAAAGAAAGATAGGAAGGGCCTAGGCTATAAAGTACTTTAAAAGCCAAATGGAGGATTTTACATTGGATCCTAGAGGATATATTAAAGAACTGGAGTTTAAAAGAATGGGGTGTGTGTGTGTGTGTGTGTGTGTGTGTGACAGGGGAAGACCTGTACTTTAGGAAGATTAATTTTGTACTGATAAGTGGAGGATAGACCAGATCGGGAAAAGACTTGAGGCAGGGAAACCAGCCAGAAGGCCATTGCAATAATCCAGGTGTGAGGTGGGTGAGGTCAAAATGATATTACTTGACAACCAATTGGATTGGGAGTGGGGCAGGAAGATAAAAGAGAGTGGGGAGTCAATAGATTGTAAGGCTGGGTGACTGGGGGGATGGTGGTTACTCTTGACAGTAATAGGAAAGTCAGGAAGAAAGGAGAGCTTTTGGGGGAAAGATCACAAGTTTGGTTTTGGAAATTGTAGGGGCCAAATTTTAATTGGGGAGTGTTAGTTAGGCAGCTCACCGCAATATTGGGGCAAGGAAGGAGATTAACAGCCTCCTTCAAAAACAGAACAGGGTTTATTAACAAGAATGAACTTAAAAATGCAAGTAAGATTAGTATAATTAAGGGAAAGGAAAAAAAGAAAAGAATGGGGGAAGGAGAATAATATGACCTGAGTCATGGCTGTGTCCAGTCTCTTTCCAGCTCCAAAGCCAGAATGGCAAATCTCCTCCCTTCTCCTTACCAGCAACCCCCGGGCTCCTAGGAAATAGGGCAGACAGACACACAGCCGGAAGCTAATTGGCTGGCCACCCTGATTGACAGAATTAACAGACGCTTGTAGAATGGCCACCCTCCCAGCTTCCACATGCCAAAGGTCACGTGACTGCCCTCACCCACCTTCCCATCATTATAATTTGGTCAGGCCCACGTAGCTGTTGGCGCAAGGTGGGTGGAGCACTATTCCAGCGTGGAGGCAAGGCTCCTGAGCCCCGACTTGAACGTGCACCGGGGCTTCTAAATTATGATTAATTCTTTACAAAATGTTGAGTTTAAGATGTTTAAAGGATATCCAGTTGGAGATGACCAATAGGCAGTTGGAGATGCGACACTGGAAGTCAGGAGACATGATGTCTCAAGAGATGTCTTGCATGGTTTCTATTACTTTAGCTACTTGAGTGGCTATGTTGTATTTGTTTTATTGTATTAATGCTTTTCACTTTCTTCATTTCCTATTTTAGTTGATTTTATTTGTGCATAAGGCTATGCAGCTATTTTTCTTCTCTTTGAAGTTTTCTATTGCTTTTGGCTCTTTTTGGTCCTCTCATTCCACCATTTTGATTCTAAATGCCACTGACTTTTTTTTTTTTTGATGAATTATAGCATAACAGAATTTGAAGGAGGGATGGTATCACAGCAGCCACCTAGCCACAGCCATATCTGAAAAAAGAAATCCCCTCTACAATAAAATAGACAAGCATTTAGAACTTGGCAAGATATCCAAGATACCAAGGTCATCCACTGCATCCCAGGTCATCACCAATCACCTTGCTTTTTGTCTTGCTATTGGACTTCGATGATTCTGGCAGAGAGAGTGAGGTTGATGACTTTGCACAAGTCTGCCTTACTTAAATCCAATTCACATGAAAGTCAAGACATCACCCTGTGATGTCATTGGTCCCTTTTGGAAATGAAGTATGAACAACAACTAGACAAGTGGTCACAGAGGCTGGATTTCAATTCAGATCCTCCTGACTCTGGGGCCAGTACTCTATCCATTGTGTCACCTACCCGCCCCTCTTAAAATGTCATTTTCAAACTAAATCAATATGCAGCCTGTAGTGATCTTTAAGCTCATTTTTATGTGTGTTTGACATCACTGTTCTAGTCCAACCCCCTCAATTTACGGATGAAGAAATAAAGTCAAGGAAGTTAAGTGATTTGCCTGTTTATACAAGTAATAAAAAAGCAAAGAGGAGAGATTTGAACCTAGGTCATCTGACTTCAAAACTACTCTCTTACCACTGTATTCTTGTAGTACAAGAATAGATTAGCATTTTTTGTCTTCCATATATCACTGTTGGCTCACATCAGTGGTGTGTCAGCAAATGTTTAACAACTGACTCTCCAGGAAGAAAAATATATACACAATGCACTTTTAAGTTTAATCCACATTATTAACATTTTCTCCACCATTTTCTTAATTATATAATATCTAACATTTATATAGAATTTACTATGTGTCAGGCACTATGCTAAACTCTATACAAATATTATCTAATTTTATCCTCACAATAACACTATGAGATAGATGCTATTGTTATGTGTATGTTACAGATGAAGAAATTGAGGAAAACACAAGTTAAGTGACATGTTCACTGTCACATAACTAGTGTCTGAGGCAGGATTTGAACTCAGGTCTTCCTGAGTCTATGCCCTACACTCTGTCCACTGAGCCATTACGTCTTAAGTCTAGAGAATCAACAGAAAGATAAACCAAGCCCTGATTTGTAGCATTTGCTGATCTCACACTAAAAATGTAATAATCGTGAGCTGCTACAAGCTGGTTCCAGCACACCCCACAACTCACATTGAGTTTGTAATTCACTAAAATAAGAAGATAGTATAAAGTGACTAATATTTCCATTTAGTTTGACAGTCTGCATAGCTCTGAATGTTCTCTTCCATATCATTTTATACCCAACACATGCTTTTAAAATTAATAGAGAAGATAGAGTGTCATTAATGCAGATAAAGTAAGGAAGGACCAATTTCTCCTAAGTCTATGAATTGATAAAAAGTCTTAGTTATAGAATTAAAAAAATACATGCGTATTGTGTGGCACCAGGACACCCATCTCTAATATGTGGGATGCCTAGAATACCTACCCCAGGTTTAGGGTTTACTGAGAATAAAAATCCACTGAAAACTCAAGCTTGTAAGTCCCCACTGGTGTGTTTACCTTTTCTCTAGTCACTTAGAGAACACAAGTAGTTCAAAGCAAAAGGCATTTAATGAAATGTCATAGCAAGAATATTTGCAATAGAACATTTTCCCCATAAACATAGGGTACACTCTCCCACAAATATACATGCCACAGGGGGGGAGAGTGAGCGTGTTTACACGAGGGGCCCACATGTTGAGAATACATATGAAGGGATAACTTAGACCTCCACTGGGCCTCCGCTGGGCACATTGTTCCACTAATCTCATTGGGCCTGTGTCTCCCTTGGCATAATTTTTCTGCTTGGCCTGCTCCTTGTTGGGCCTAATGCTCTGCTGTGGTCATAGACTCTACGAGGCCAGCTCAGATGCCACAACTATTGTAAAGGAGCTAAAATTTCTCTTTGATAAGGGCAGACAGCTTTTTAGTTATAGCCATCACATCCAACTAACAAAAACCATGTGTCCTGGAGCTAAGATTAGGTCTTTCCTTTTTGATCCTTATGTTTGGTGCAGAGCCTTACGTTATGTTTAACTTAGGGTTCAGACAATTCCACACATTCAAAAGATTCTCTCTTGCTTAGCTGCAAATGAATTGGAGCCAGAATTAAATTAGATAGATGAGGGACACAAGGTAAGTATTTTCTAGGCATCTAATATGAATTCCTGTCTTTATTATGCATATTTGTTAGTAGCGAAGACTGGATACTTTGATGTTGTACTTTAGCTAGCAAAAATATCAGTCTCCTGTAACTGGCTTCAAGTATAATCAGTTAAGGGTTGCCTAGGAAATACTCTTGGAGTGGGGATAGTTTAATGAGTAAATAAGTATGAATTATATGTTGTAAGTATATAGTAATTCTAAAGTGTTTAAAAACTAAATTAGAACACCATGAAAGATCCAAGACTAAAAGCTATGGAACAGTTGCTATTCTGAATTGGTAAAGGGTTTTTGTTGTTGTTGTTTTTTTCACTAGGAGTTCATTATACAAAAGAAACAAGACAAAACAAAAAGTTAACTGTTTTAAGTAGCTTGAAAATTCCTACAGGCAATTTTTGTTCATTTTTTAACTTGCATAGTGAACCCTTTCTTCATAAATATCAAAGGGAAATATCAGTTCATTCCTTAGATGAATAATCTGTAGTGATATTCTGGACACACTCTCCCAGGCTACAAATGATCTAGTAGGTCAGGTCCCCAGAGCCTTAGGTGGCTACATCACTTTCTCAGAGTTCTAGAGGGACCCCTGAAGGGGCTCTTCTAATACTGTTGGTTCAAGCCCCTTTCAAGTGTATTCCTCCAATATCATAGCCAGTGATTCATGCCCTATTATTATTATTTAGACTGTTAATATTTCCTTAATAACATTGATAACCAATTAGCATTAATTAGCTTTTACAAAGGGTTATTTACTGAGAATATAGAGTAAGACCTCAAGTCCAAAAACAATCCCCAGAGTGGGGTACACTCTCTCCTGGAAACCTTGGTTCCTTGGGCTCAAACTTAAAGTGTTTTCTACAAACATTTCCACTACCTATGTGGTACACCATTGCTGGTAGACCAATAGACCAATAGACCAATCACCTCTGGCTTGTAGGAAACAGTATCTCAGCTGATGGTTGATTCACTGCTGGGTTGGGTTAGGCTGGCCGCTTCTCAGCATGGCTTCTTCCCAGGACCCACAGTAGACTTCTAATGGCTTTTCTGACCTTTTGAAGCTCACTAGATTATAACTTGGTCCATTTTGTGTCAATATTTATTCACCTAAGAGAAGGGAACAACAAACATGGAAACAAAGAAACAGAGGGTCAGCTCAGATGCCACAGCTATTGTATACATAGCCATGTGTGCTATGTGTGCATAGCCATGCATCAGGTTGGGTGTGTGTGGGGGTCTCTACTCCCTTTTTCTTTCCTTCTCTATCTGTCTCTTCCTCTTCTCTTTCACTCTCTCTCTTTTTTCTCTCTCTGTCCTCTATCTCCTTCTCTCACTCTCTCTCCCCCTCTCCTCACCCTCTCTCTTCTTTTCTCTCCCTCTCTCTTCTTTCCTCTCTCCTCTCTCTCTATCCCACTCTCCCTCTCTTTCTCCCTCCTCTCTTTCTGTCCTCTCTCCTTCTCTCTCTCCCCTCTCTGTTTCTCTTTCTCTTTCCTTCTTGTCTGTCTCTTCCTCCTCCTCCTCTTCTCCCTTCCATCCCCCTCCTCCTTCTTTCTTGTCTCTGTCTCCTCCTCCTCTTCCTACCTCCTCTCTCTCCCTAATCCTCTCCCCGTTCTGTCTCTCTCTCTCACTCTGTCTCTCCCATTTTTACACTCTCAGCTCAGCAGCCAATCAACACGTTTTTCTTCATCATGTTGTAAGCAGACAGGAAACAGTCACAGAATGCTTTTTCATGCTCTGAATCAGGAACAGGTTCCCCTTTGGGACATGTTATCAGGTATTTTCAGAAGCAGGCCTACAAATTCCCCAGTCAGAGCACATCATGCATGTTTTGAAGAGCAATAGCCCCAATATGGGTTAGTTCTCCATTGCAGATCAAAACACTTGAATTAATGAGGTTTAGTTTTATATGGTCAAGGTGCTATAGATTTCCTTTTTGCTAAAAGGGTTGATGAGACAGCTTGGCATTTTTGTAAGATTCAGAATTAGGGGACCTGGCTTGGAATCCCCACCCTGCTATGTAGTACCTGTGTGACTTTGGACAAATCACTTAACTTCCATAAGCCTCAGTTTCCTCTTCCTTCCTTCCTTCCTTCCTTCCTTCCTTCCTTCCTTCCTTCCTTCCTTCCTCCTTCCTTCCTTCCCTCCTCCTTCCCTTCTCTCCTTCCTTTCTTTGTGGCAATGGGCAATGAGGAATTAAGTGACTTGCCCAGGGTCACACAACTAGTAAGTGTCAAGTAGTCCTGAGGCTAGTTTTGAAACTCAGGTCCTCCTGAATCAGGGCCGGTGCTTTATCCACTGCACAACCTAGCTGACACCTCCTCATCTTTAAAATGACGGAACTAGACTAGAGATGATGTGTAAGGCTCTGAATCTATAAAGTATTTAGCACAATTCAATTCAACAAACATTTAAGGGCCTACTATGGGCAAGGTAGCTGGAGGGATTAGGATAGATTCAGAGAAAGGCAAACAAAAAAGAGGAAATATTGGTGGCCCATACACATTTGGCTAGGAGTGGCCGCTTGATTTTCGGGTGGTTCTCCTCAAACCAATCCTGATAATTATGGTTACCAGAAGCATCTGTGGTTTAGTGGAAAGAACCCTTATTTGCCATCAGACTGAGTTCTGGCTCTGCTTCTCAGGCATGTGACCTTGTTCAAGTCACATAATCATTGGAATAGCTTATATTTCTTAGACTTAGTTTCCCTATGTCTTGCAGACTATCTAACTCACAGGGTAAGATGACCTCCATAAAGCATTATTGTGAACCAGAGAGTTGTATAGGAATAGAATCTGTACTAATCATTACCTGACCAGTGGCATCATGGAGAGTCAGTTATTGTTCCAAAACCATAGGTAGCTTACCATTTTGAGGAATGGTTACAGTTGGCTTCCAGGGCTGCTTCTTGATAAAAAGTCAATGCATATGATGCACTTCTAGGTTTTCCCTTTGTTTCACTTTCTCCATATTTTTTATCATAAATTTTATTGTAATATTTTAGAAAATTAAAACTATTTTAAAAAATATTGCCATAAAGTTTCTGCATTTTCATTTACTAGTGTCAAAGGTGTAGCACCAACCTGAACTTCTTGTGTCCCATGCTAATTTGGTCCCTTTGTTATCCATCCATCCATCCATCTATTCATTCATTCATTTTACAAGCATTTAGTAAATGACTAGTGTGGCATAGTGGATAGAAAGCTAGCCAGGAAGACCTGGGTTCAAGCTTCATCTCTGACACAAGCTGGCCATTTGACCTGGAACAACTTACTGTTTCATTGGTCTAGATCATTACTGTCAAACTCAAATAGAAATAGGGGCTACTATACCTTACATAAAGATCCCTGCAGTCTTCACATTCACTTAGAAAAGCACATATGGTGGTTCAGTGGAGAGAGTGCCAGTCCTGGAGTCAGGAAGACTCATCTTTTTGAGTTCAAATCTGTCCTCTGATGCTCAATAGTTGGGTGACCTTGGGCAAGTTACTTAACCCTGTTTGCCTCAATTTCCTCATCTGTAAAATGACCTGGAGAAGGAAATCAAACCACTACAGTATCTTTGCCAAGAAAACTCCAAATGGGATCATGAAGAGTCGGACATGACTGAACAATAACAACGACAATTTACTTTGAAGATATAGTGGAGGGGGCAGCTAGGTGGCGCAGTGGATAAAGCACTGGCCCTGGATTCAGGAGATCCTGAGTTCAAATCCAGTCTCAGACACTTGACATTTACTAGCTGTGTGACCCTGGGCAAGTCACTTAACCTTCCATGCCCCTGCAAAACAAAAAAAAAAAAAAAAAAGATCTAGTGGAGAAGAAAATACCAACATTTACCCCCTGAACCTTGGGGCATAATCTTCCTTAAATAACATTTGTCTCTGGGGTAGAAGTGAGGACAGGCTCATAAGTTAGCTCAGTTCTTGAACAGCATTGGATGTGAACTTGGTAGGACCAAGTGGTCAACATTCAATATTATATATCTGTTGTTTGGAAAGCAAGGTAGAGTAGTGGAAAAAACATTGGACTTGGAGTTGGGGAATTCAGGGTCTAATCCTAACTCGGAATTTAGTGCAGCTATGGGCAAGTCACTTAATGTCTCTGGGCCTTACTTTTGCTCACCTATAAATTGGATAATACTACTTACATTACCTATCTCACAAGGCCTGTTGTAAGTCCTTTGGAAACAAAAGTGCTATGGAAACATAAATCTTGGCTTCTCAAGGTAATCAAAGAATAATATCTCATAATAAGCTAAATTATATGGCCAAACCAAATGAACCACTCCCACAAAGCACATATCTTCCCCCTGGTTACCCCTACCCCCTCAAGAGGTCATGAATTCAGACACATTCATCTTTTTTATTTAATTTTTTAAATCAATAGTTTTGCCTGTAAAGAGAGCAGGGCCAGGGAAGCACCTATTGATTTTGTTAAAGCAGATTGCGTTCGTCTTTTGCCAAGGTGACTTTTGACTTGTGCCAGGTGCCACAGTGGCAGGCATGTTGCCAGATCAAAGCCAGGAAATTCCTCTCCAGCTCCAGTTTGAACCCACTCTTGGGAGTGCAACTTTTAGGCAGCTCAGAGTTCAGTTCCATGAGCCTTCATAATAGCTGCATTTCCAAGGACAGTGAGCAATCCTGGAAAGGAGGGTGAAGAACAGTCTAAGGGAAGGAGGAAGAGTGGGGAGGTGGGGTGAACCCATAGGCAAGAAGTTGACAAAATTTGTCTTGGGTGCTCTTAACTTCTCCTTTCTGCCCAGCTCCCCACTTTTGACTCTCCCAATTTTCTCTTCTCCCCATGCTCAACCCTACAAGTCTTTCCTTTGTGCCCTTTTTTGCACTCAGGGAGAGTGGATTTGATGAACTCATTTGCACTAAGGTGTTAGAGATTTACTTCACCCTTGAGTATTTGAAATTTGAGAACCTGGGAGAAAGGATCCTGTTTAGCACAGACTTTGGGAGTGGGGGAGTTGACATGCCCTCCTGGGCTTTTTAATTTACTCTAATAAGGGACTGTGGTCTCTCTGTGCAGGCATAGGACAACTCCAGAAATAGAAGGGCAGATGGAAACTGAAGGGAGAGAGGACAGACACAATCCCATGGAGCTCCATGGCCTAGTGAACATTTCTCATTCAATCTTTGAATTTCTTTACGTGCCTACCTAGCCCAGTACTCTTGGCACATGGTAGCTACTTGGAGTGTGAAAGGCCCAGTGGAAACAGCACTACATTTGGAGTCCACTGCCTTGACCTCTTAACTACCTCTGTGTCCTTAGGCAAATCACTTACCTTCTCTGGGCCTCAGTGTCTCCATCTAGAAAAAGAGTAAACTAGACAAAATGACCTTTGAACTCCCTTCCAGGTCTACATATATGATACCATGATATTCTAGATGATCTCAACCAATCAGCTGGGTTTATCCCATGAATGTCATCTGTGGCCCAGAACTGAAGCTATGGATTCATAATTATCATTGCAGTTATAATAGTGGCTAGCCTCAGTATGGGTGTTTGAAAGTTTACAAATATTATCTCATTTTACTCTTCACAACAGCCCTGGGAAATAAGGTGCTCACATTACCCCATTTATACAGATGCAGAACTGAGGCAGACAGAAATTAAGTGATGTGACAAGGGTCACACTGCAGGTCTCTTCTGACTCTAGGTCCCTAATACACGGCAACTTTTCTCTTGAGATGTTGCACTGACAGCTCAATTATAGAATAACTTTGGACCACTCTCTTTACATGAAATACCCAGAAAGCATCTCAGTCATGCTTTCCTTTTTTTTTTCTTCTTTCTGATGTCATAAAGATCTAGGAAATTACAGGGGGGAAAACTGCTTCAGCTAAGGGTTATGCATGTAATTCTGAAGACTTATAGTACTACCCTGAGTGGAACCTTTTATTTCCATTCCAAAAATCAGTTTCAAATTTCAGTTCTATTTCATAATAGTGTGTGTACTGGGTCATTTCATTTAATCTCAGCAGACTTCATTTTTCCTTACTGGCTTTGCTGTTGTTGTTGCTGTTCAGTCATTTCAAATGTGTCCAACTCTTCATGATCCCATTTCGGGTTTTCTTGGCAAAAATACTGAAGTGGTTTGCCATTTTCTTCTCCAGTTCATTTTACAGATGAGGAAACTGAGGCAAATAGTTAAGTACCCCATTTAATAATTGCCAGTGGATCACACAGCTTATAAGTGTCTGAGGTATTACCTGAACTCAGGTCTTCCTGACTTCTGACCTGGTGCTATATCCACTGAATCACCTAGATGCCCTTTCCTTAGTAATTGGAATTTATAAAACACTTGAAGGAGAGCAAAGAATTTCATATATGTTATCTTATTTGATGCTTACTTGTAAAATGTTGAACTAGATCAGGGATTATTAACCTAGGATCTCTGAACCTTTTTTTTAATAGACTGATTTTTATTATAGTTTGTTTTCTTTATAACCCTATGTATTTTCTTTCATGTATCTCTTTTTTGGGAGGTGGGGCAGGGCAATGAGGGTTAAGTGACTTGCCAAAGGTAACACAGCTAGTAAGTGTCAAGTGTCCTGAATCCAGGGCCAGTGTTCTATCCACTGTGCCACCTAGCTGCCCCCTTTCATGTATCTCAAAACACTATTCTGAGAAGGGTTTCATTGAGTTCACCAGACCATCAAAGGTCCATTACACAAAGAAAGGCAGCAATCTCTGGAGTAGACTCTATAGGTCTAACTCCATGATTCAGTGTTGTCATTGAAACAGGGTACTGATACACTGAGTGGAACCGCTGGGACCACGGACAAGAGACTCAATGCCATGTCTGGTTATAATGGGGGTAGGAGAGGAAGCATGGACCAGGAGGCATAGAAGCTAACTTTAGTAGTTCAAGCATTTGTGATTTCATAGGTATGTCTACTCCCCCTCCTAATACTGACTGTAACTTCTCTATGACTTAAAGAATGTAGAGAATTATGTCAGATATATTGGTTGAGATCATCTTAGATTTAAACTTCAAACAGGACCTATCAGAGTAGCATAGATTTAGAACTTGAAGGAAATCCAGGAATTATCTAGTCTTACTCTTTCTAGATGAAGAGACTAAGGCCCAGGAGAGGAAAGAGATTTACCTAAGGTCACACCTAAGTTAAGAGGCAGAGGCAGTGCTTGGATCCAGGTCTTTGGACCTCAAATCCAGCATGGTTTCCATTTTGCCATCCACTCTCCCCGCAAGTAACTACTCCATCCAAAGAGCCCTGGGCTAGATACTAGGGCAGATCAAAAGATTAAATGAGAAATGTTGACTATATCACAGTTCAGTGGGGAAGGAAGACTATCTGTTTTCTCTTTTTAAGCTCTGTCTGCCTTTTCTATTTTTTTGTTGGGGGGTGGGGGAGGCCTTCATCTTTTGTGCAATAGGGGATAGATTTTCTTCTACTGCAAAATTAATGGAAGTCAACATGGTATATTGGAAAAGCAGGCTTTTCACTGGATTCAGATGCCATAAATTCAAATCAGACCTGTTATTTACTTTTTGATCTCAGGACAAGTTATGTCGACCCTTCTGGTCATAGTCTTCTTATCAGCAAAATACATTGGACCAGGATGCCCTTTTCACCTTTTATATCTATGAACTCTTGTGTGCCAGGAGACAGTTTTTTTGTGCCATTGTGGCTATATTGTTAATCAGACTGAAGCCAACCTGGTAAGCCTTTCTGAACTTAGCTGGGTGGGTCCTCAGGCAATGGACGTAGTGTAGAGGTCATCATTGGCCCCACACTCAAAACCTTTTCAGCTTTGTATAACCCACCAGAGTTTGTGTTCCATGGGCATAACTTTTAAGGACCAAGAGCTGCCTGTTTACCATGATGAAGTCATAGAATCTGGCTTTAGAATGAATGCCTTAGCAAAGGAAAAAGGAAGCCTGGGCCTGGGCCCTGTTCTCCTCCAGCTCCAAGTGTGATGAACAGCTGGGACTGTTGTGCTGATCTATGCTTTGTGCTAAAATGTTAACTGCCATGGGGAACCTAGTTGAAGATTTCTAAAAGAATGGTCGATCTAGGAAGAAGATTTTTTTTAAAAAAGAAGGTAATTGGATTGGTGGAGCTTGAACTCATTCTGTCATTCATTTTATAAAAATTTTATAAAAATTCAATTTTATTTTATTTTCAGTTCTGAATTCTTTACCTTGCCCCTCCCCTCCCCCTACTGGGAAAGTAAGAAAAACAAAACCCATCACAGATTTATACCGTCATGCAAAACAAATTTCTGTTAGCTATATTAAAAAGAAAAAGAAAGAAACAGAAAAAAAGTGTTTCAATCTGCACTGAGTCCATCAGTTCTCTTTCTGGAGGTGGAAGGCATGTCATGTCATTTCATGTTATTCATCGAACAAGCTGTAGGTGGCAGGCACCTGTAATAATTACTGGAGTTGCAAAGACAAAAATCTAACAGTTCCTGCCCTTAAGGAACTTATATTCTATGAAGGAGGAGAGAAAGGGGAAATAGAATAAATTTTTATATAGCACCTACTATGTACCAGGTACTGTGCTAAGTGTTTTTTACAAAAATCCCATTTGTTCCTTATGACAATGCTGGGAGGTTGGTGCTATCATTGTCTTCATTTTATAGTTCAGGAAACTGAGGCAAACAGAGGTTCGGGGACTTGTCTAAGGGCACATAGCTAGTAAGTGTCTAAGACTATATCTGAACTCAGGTCTTTCTGACTCTAGGTTTTGTATTCTATTCACTGGGCCATTTATCTGCCTCTACATACATACATACATACATACATACACAGACATAGATATAGACATACACACACAAGTAAATACAAAGAAATTTGGGGATCATCCTAGAAGGAGGCTGGGTTCCAAGGGGCAGAGATGGATGGGATGGGTTGGTGAGGTCAGTACAGACATGGGGAAGAACCTGTGCAAAGACAGGTGGGAGATGCAATGTCATGTAGAAGGAAGATCAGTTAGGTCGGTTTTGCAGGGCTTAGAGTGTGGGAGGGAAGAAAAGAAGGGAAGAAACCTATTGACCCATTGAACTAGAAAGTAGAATGCCTGAAGTAGAGTGATGTCCCTACTGTTCATTTCTGTTTCTAAAAGGCTAAACATTGTGCTCTAAGCAATGTTAGACAGGGAGTTCAGAGACCTGGGTCCTTTCTTGTTTTAACATGATGAAACAAGAGTCTAGGAAGAGTTATTCCCCCATCTTTCTCCTTTCTACCACCCAGTTATCCTGAACCTCCAGTTGTGCCCTCCAACCCTTCCCCCCAAATAAAACGGCTCTACATCCATATAAATGTTCATTGAATTGAAATGAATTCTTCCCTGACTGAGTGTTCTGACACTCGGTTTTTAGGAAATAGCTATTCTAATGAGTCTGTCATGGGTCACCTCTATGTGAATCATTCTCCAAGGCCTTGGACCTAGACCTCATAACCAATAAACCAAGCTTTCTGGTGGCTTGTTTTCATGTCAAGCATCTAAGAGGATGTTGGATATAGCTATTCGCAGGGTTTCCCTTTCCATCCAAGGCTCTTTGGAGTGGTTTCTGGCTCCCACCTTCTTGGGATGACCTGGGATGCCTCATTCAGACATTCCCTCTGACCACACTACTCCAGCCAAAGCAAGGACCTGGCATGTTGTGGGTGGTGAGGTTTGGAGAGTGGCTTTTTATTATATGTATATTAAAAAAGTCTTTAAACACATTTTAAGATGTGTCTAAAATATTATTTTAGGCTTGTGGGCTATGAAATAACAATGTGTTTAAATCTATGCCAGGCATCTACATGGAACTGGCTGAAACATTCTAGAAAATGGATTTAGAAGCAAAACTCTTAGGATAAATTAAATTCTGGGAAATGATGATATATGGAGTCAATGGGCAATATAGGAAGTGAAAGTTGCCATGAGGCAGATTTCGCTTTCCTGTAAGGAAATACTTCCTAATAATAATTCGAGCTATCTAAAAGTTGAATGGGATAATTTGGGAGATAGTGAGTTCTCTTCCCTGGAGGTCTCCAAGCAGATTCTGGATGACTTTTTTTTTTTCCAGAAATGTTGTGCAAAGAATTCCTGTTTAGGTCTGGTTTGGATTAAAAGGCCTTTGAGGTTCCTTTTGTATTTCTGAACATCTCTGAAGCTACTGAACTTAGGAGAAACACTTTTAAATGGAGTTTCTCTTGGGCCCTACATGTAAGGTCATGAGTCCAGACACTCCTGAGATTGACCCAGAGCTCAGAGAGGACTATATCCCAAGTTCTTCCTTTAGTTATCCAATCATTGACTCCATGAGTCTTTACCAATCTCCTCCTAAGGCCCTAGGACTTGGCTGGGATATAGGAAGGAAGGTATCAATAATAACAGAAATACCACCACACATTTGTATATCATTGTAGAGTTTACAAAATGATTTCTAGGGGGCAGCTAGATGGCGCAGTGGTAAAGCACCGGCCCTGGATTCAGGAGTACCTGAGTTCAAATCTGGCCTCAGACACTTGACACTTACTAGCTGTGTGACCCTGGGCAAGTCACTTAACCCCTCATTGCCCTCCAAAAAAAAAAAGCAAAAAAACAAACAACAACAACAAAAAAAACCAAAATGATTTCTGACATAACTGACCTTCACAGTCAACTTTTAACATTGGCTAGGCAGATGTTATCCCCAATTTAAAATGAAGAAACTAGCACCAAAAGAAATTAAGGGGCTTGTCCAAAGTCACAAATCTAAGGATGCTGAGGTTGCCAATAGTATCCAGATCTTCTGATTGCTAGTTTACTTCTCTTCCTGCTATGTGATACACATACCATTCTGCCCCCATCCTTTTGAGAAATCTACTGATCCTGATATTGTTAAAGAGGAAGAAGCTAGGTGGTGCACGGACAGAGGAATAGATTTGGAGTCAGGAAGACCTGTGTTCACATCCAGCCTCAGACATCCACTATGTGTGACCTGGGACAAGTGACTTAACCTTTCTCATCCTCAGTGTCCTCATCTGCAAAATGGGGATGAAAATAACTCTACCTCCCAAAGTTGTGGTGAAGATCAAATGAGATAATATACATAGAAGTGCTTTGTTAACCTTTAAAAGCTAAACAAATGCTAGCTATTAGCTATTAAAGGGGTAGTTTGAGCTAGTGGAAAAAACCAATAACTGGAGGACTTATTATTTTGGTTTCAGTCCTGCTCTGCTGCTGACTACCTGTCTGTGTGACCTGAAGAAAATGACATCGTTTCTCTGGCTCTTGGTTTTCCTCATCAGTAAAATGAGGATAATAATGTTTATTCTACCTACTTTTTTGGGTGGTTGTGACTGTGAGAAGGAGGATGGTATAATGAGTAGTGAGTTTGCCTCAAAGTTAGGAATATTTGGGTCCAAATTCTACTTCCAGCAGCTTTTAGTTCTGTGAGCATGGGCAATTCACTGAAGCTTTCAAAGCTGTAGGCAATCAATTTTCTAAGATTGTAAATCATAGAAAAAATGCCAACCTGTATTAGGAAAGGGAGTTCTCTCAACTAGTGAAATCACAGGCCCTATTTCTATTCTGCCCACCCCCCATGCCATGTAGTGTTATGGAAAGAGGGTCTTGTGGTCAGAAGACCTGTCTTAAAATCTTGGCTCCATTGCTTACAGCCTCCGTGACCTGGGGAAAGTACCTTTGCTTTTCTGAGTCTCATTTCCTTTATTTGAAAAACGAAGCAGTTGAACTAAATTATTTCTAAGGTTCCTTCGGTCCTGTGACCATAAGGTCCCTATTAATTTTATTGAACTAATTTCAAGGTGTTCTCAGTTGAGAGTGGGGAGCTGGACAGTGACTTCTGAATGCCAACTCTAAGTTGCTTCTGATGGTTGGGGGGAGGAGGACTGCCATTGGAGAAAGAGGAGTGAGTAGAAAGGCATGTTGGGTTAGGGGAGGAGGAACTTATTACTTTAACTCTTGCTAACTTGCTTGTTGATATCTTCCAATTTGTTGTTGTCTAGTTGTGTCCAACTCTTCATGACCCCATTCTTTTTTTTTTTTTTGCAGGGTAATGAGTGTTAAGTGACTTGCCTAGGGTCACACAGCTAGTAAGTGTCAAGTGTTTGAGGCCGGATTTGAATTCAGGTCCTTCTGAATCCAGGGTCAGCGCTTTATCCACTTCACCATCTAGCTACCCCCTCCCACCCGCCCCGGGGTTTTCTTACAATTAATTTGAAAAAAAAATAATAATCATTTTTTATTTAAAGTCTTGAGTTCCAAATTCTATCCCTCCTTCTTTCCCTCTCCTTTCCCCTCCCTGAGGTGGTAGTTAAACATGTGCAAGTATGTAAAATATTACCATATTAGTCATTTTGTATAAGAAAACTTGAAAAAAATGAAAGTGAAAAATTGTATGCTTCAGTCTGTGTTCAGTCAATATTAATTCTTTGGGACTGCCTTAGATCATTGTATTGCTGAGAAAAGTTGTCATTCACAATTCTTCATCAAATAATATTGCAGTCACTATGCACAACATTCTCCTGGTTCTGCTCACTTCGCTATACATAAATTCATATAAGTCTTTCCAGACCTTTCTGAAATCATCCTGTTTGTCATTTCATCATAATCATATACCACAGTTTATTTAGCCATTCCCCAATTGATGGGCATTCCTTTGATTTCCAATTCTTAGCCACATTTGGGGTTTTCTTGGCAGAGATATTGGAGTGGTTTACCATTCCCTTCTCCAGCTAATTTTACAGTTGAGGAAAATGGGGCAAACAGGGTCAAATGACTTCCCCAAGGTTACTCAGGAAGATGAGTCTTCCTAACTCCAGGCCTGGCACTCTATCCACTGCATCACCTATCCGCCTCAGTTTCTTCCCTAACTAAATACTAAACTCCATTTCTATCCTATTGAAGGACTACATGTATAGCCAATTCACTTTGATTCAGCTCTCTGGGAGGATAGTGATAATTGTCCCACTCTAGTTAACAGTTCTGAATCAGTGAATAGGAAGTTTGATTTACTTGTCTCCCTCTTGGGGCAGCTAGGTAGAGCAGTGGATAAAGCGCTGACCCTGGATTCAGGAGGACTTGAGTTCAAATCTGGCCTCAGACACTTGACACTAGCTGTGTAACCCTAATTGCTTTGCAATACACACACACACACACACACACACACACACATATATTTGTCTCCCTCTATTAGAACAGGGCAGCCAGGTAGTGCAGTGGAGAAAGTGCCAGGACTTTAGTTAGGAAGACTCATCTCCCTGAGTCCAAATCTGACCTCAGATACTTACTAGCTGTGTGAGCCTGGGCAAGTCACTTAACCCTGTTTGCCTAAGGTTCCTCATCTATAAAATGAATTGGAGAAGGAAATAGTAAGCCACTCTAGTATCTTTGCCAAGAAAACCCCAAATAGGGTCACAAAGATTTGGACACAACTGAAAATGATTAAACAACAAAAACTATTAGACTAAGGGAAGTCTTGGTTAGTGGCTGGAGAGCAGACCACTCAGGAAGACCAGGGTTCAAGTACAGCCTGTGACACATATTGATTGTATGATCATAGCAAAATTTCTTAACTTGTCAGTGCTCTTCTTGGAAACATTCTAGAACTCTAGGTTGCAGTGAGAATACAGAACTGTACTCTCTGAGGGAATTTTTTTTTTCATCCAGGAATTCTATATACCAATAAAATCAAATGTCCAGTCAGAGTCACAGATTTTGGTATAGTAGAGAGAGCATTGGAGAGTCTAAGAATCCAGAAGACTCAAGTTCTGTTCTCAGGCCAGCAGTAAGTGACTTCCATCAGTCCTTTGGCATTGGAGCCTAATCTCTCTTCAGTAGACAAAGGACTCAGTCCTCATTTGAAGATTCCTGATGGGTGAAGAGAATTTTCTGGATCGACTCTTTGGCAGACAAAACATCCATCAAGTCAGGAGGGAGAATGAGAAATCCCCTAAAGGTTTAGTCATCTTGACCTAGAGAAGGCCAAACTCTGACTAACTGTAGCTTATTAAAGTTAACCATTAGAAAACCACCAGGGAAGATCAAGAGAACTCTCTTCAGGGCTAGGAATCAACAAGCCCCTTCTGGCTGAAACCCCACCCTCTGAAGGAGACCTCCCTCTATGGCACATGCAGAAGGTATGTGAGGCTGGAATCTTGCATTTAAGATGACAGAATCCCAGTGGATGATATGTTTGGAGGAGCTAGACTGGCTGAAGAAACTGGCTGTAAATAAAACAAGGATTATGCAGACCAAAGGGAATTTTACTAAGTATGAGATCATTCGGGTTGGGTTGGGCTTTAGCGATAATGCATGTTATCTATATCAAGGGATTTATAAGGGAGCATTCCTTGGGTATCCCCTTGAGCTCCCCCAGCAACCCCTGCCTGAGAGTGGACCTTCCCTTCTAGAGAGTCTCCTTGTATGTGGGTGACAGGTTAGCACTCGTTAACATTAGCCTTGATTTAAAAAGGCTTCTTTTTTAAAAAATGAGTTTAAAAACTACCAACAAAATCAACAAACAAAGCAGAACGAGGGACAAGTCTTATCCCCAAACTACGAGTCTTTAACAAGGCTGAGCCAAATAAAAGAACAAAAAGCAAGCAAGAAAAATGGATTTGTTCTGTGCTCCCATCAAGGCCTGGCCAAAGCTCTACTTCATTAAAGTCAGTTTTCCTTCCTTCCTTCAAAGGAAGAAGGAAGCCTACCTACCACATTGCTTTAACTAGCACACATCTCATGGAGTGCTGAGCCCATGTCCTTGGACACTTCTAGAGACACAGGTGACTTGATGCTGAAAGGACTTTGGGCTTTCATGTGACATAGCAAACCCTCTGTAGTTTCTTTTTTCCTTTTTTTTTTTTAAGTGAGGCAATTGGGCTTAAGTGACTTGCCCAGGGTCACACAGCTAGTAAGTGTTAAGTGTCTGAGGCTGGATTTGAACTCAGGTACTCCTGACTCCAGGGCTGGTGCTCTATCCACCCTCTGTAGTTTCTTGATCTTCCTCCCCCTGGTCCATGATATTGGCAGTGGTGTAAAATGCTGCATCAGTTAAAAAGGAAAGACCTAGAGCAGACCAGGAGTCCCTGCTGTTAACCCTTCATCTAATATTAAAGTATAGTGCAGGGGTTCTTAACCTAAGCAATGTGAATTTTCTTTGTTTTAATAGTATTTTATTTTTTCCAATTACATGTAAAGACAATTTTTAACATTCATTTTAAAAAGTTTTGAGTTCCAAATTTTCTTCTTCCCTCCCCCATCCTCTTTCCCTAAAAAGGTAAGAATTTAAAATAGGTTATATATGTGCAATCATGTAAAACATTTCCATATTAGTCATGTTGTAAAAGAAGAAACAAACCAAAAGGAAAAAAAAAGCACCAAAAAAAGATAAAGAAAGTAAAAATAGCATGCTTCGATCTGCATTCTGATTCCATCAGTTCTTTCTGATGTGGATAGCATTTTCTATGATGAGTCCTTTGGAATGGTCTTGAATCACTGTATTGTTAAGAAGAGCTAAGTTGTTCATAGTTGATCATAGCACAACATTGCTGTTACTATGTACAATGTTCTCCTGGTTCTGCTCACTTCACTTTGCATCAGTTCATGCAAGTCTTCAGTGAATTATTTTTTTAAAAAATTAGTTTTCTTTGTAATCCTATGTATTTTGTCTTGTGCATCTTAAAACTTTTTTTTTTTCTGAGAAGGGGTCCATAGGCTTCAACAGATTGCCAAAGGGGTCCATGAAACACAAAAAATGGTGAAGAACCCCTGGTATAGTGGCTAGAGAGCCAGCCTTGGAGTCAAGAAGATCTAGAGTGGAAGGAACCTCAGCAACCAGCTCTCTCATTTTACAGATGAGGAAAATGAGTTCAAAGAAGGTTAAGTGACTTACCTCAGGTCATACAACAGGTAGTAATTATCGCAGGTGGAATGTGAACATAGGTTTCCTGACTTTGGAGCCTGATCTTATTTAAATATTGTCCCAGGATCCCAAGCAACTATTTAAGACAAGGATATTAAGACAAGTATATAAAATAGTGACAAATCTGCCTCATTGGAAGGAACAATCAAAAAACTCCACAGTAATATAACATAAGTGGTTTATACCTTTTTTGCCATTAGAAATAGAGAAGCTATGAATATTTTTGTACAGAGTTCCCCATTTTCTTTTTATGGATGTTTTAAGGTTAGAGTTCTAGCAATTGAACCCTTGGATCAAACAGTATGATCGATTTTGTGACCCATTTCATATCATCCTATTGTTCTCTAAAATGTTTGCCCTAATTTGAAGTCCAATAAATAGTGTATGGGAGTACCTGTTTCCTCACAGCCCTGCCAGCATTGTACTGTATATTTTTTTGCCCCTTTTGCTGTCATACTGTTATGCAGTGATCACTTAAAAGTTGCTGCAATATGAATTTCTCTACTTTTAAAAGCATTTTTATGTCATTATTATATTTCCTCCTTTGTTAATTGTCTATTCAAGTCCTTTGACCAGTTACACCAGGATATGAGTCATTTCAAACTGGCTCAAGGAAGAAGATTGCTAATTCTCAGTGTGAACATTTACACCTCGGCAATTGGTAAGTGCAACAAATCAGGGCTTGATTTACTTATTTTTGTTGATTATCATTCTAAAGTTAAGAAAGTGGTGGAGAAAATGTTAATAATGAATATTAAATTCATTTTACTTATTTTTGTTATCATTCTAGATTTAAGAAAGTATTAGAGGGGCAGCTAGGTGGTTCAGTGGATAGAGTACTGGCCCTGGAGTCAGGAGTATCTGAGTTCAAATCCGGCCTCAGACACTTAACACTTACTAGCTGTGTGACCCTGGGCAAGTCACTTTAACCCCAATTGCCTCACTAAAAAAAAAAGAAAAGAAAAAAAAAGAAAGTATTAGAGAATATATTAAGAAATCGAATTAAGTTTAAAAGTGTGTGTCCCGTGTACATTTTTTTGTGGAAAGCCAGCGTACCTTAGAGTGTGCTAGTCATTAGTCATCTGGATGTGCATAAATTATCATTATTCTTATGGATTGCATAAGTTCTTCATAACTTCCTGATATTAGACCTTTATCTGATATGTTTACTATATATGATGTATATAACATATATATTACTATATATATTCTAATACATATATGTTCCTTTTCTTTTAATTTGAAAAGTATTGCTTTTTTTGTGTGTAGAGAGGATATAGGTTAGCCATGGCAGACATGTGGAGTATCTCCCAATCTACTTTGAGAGAGAGAGAAAGGTTAGTTCTAGTACCAGTTCTGTTGAGTCTCTTGACTCTTTTGACAGTTTCCTCATCTGTCAAATGAGGGGATTTTGATTAAGCTCAAACATTCTATGATTTTGTGATTCTACCAAAACCAATATCTGAAAAAAATAATAGGGCATAATAGAAGTTTAATAACCTGGGCCTTAGCTCCTTTCTCCATAGGCATAATTGATATGTACAATGGATCCTGGAACTTCTATGGAGGAAGCAATGAAGCACTTGTTCCTACATATTAATACCACCCACTTGATATAAGTAGAGTTGGTCTTGTGGAAAGTGCTCTTGTTCTAAAGAAACCTTTTTGTTGTTCAGTTGTTTCAGTCATGTCCAACTCTTCATGTACCCATTTGGGTATTATAGCTCCTGTTTCTTCATCTCCTTTTGATGTAGGAGGTGAAAAAAGGGTTAATAGAAAAACCTAAGATCCAAGCTCTAATTCAGATATTAGCTCCAAAAGGGAGTTAGATCCCAGTTAATGGATAACTTACAAGTCAAAATGTTAGGTTCTCGTACCCACAGTGATCAGCATCGATAACGGACCAAAAGGGATCAGGTCAAAATAACAATAAAGGAAAAGACAAGGCTATAGAAATTCTAAAGAAAAATGATTATATTTTGAAACTAGCCATGGGAATCAGAAAGAGACATGCGCAGAAAAGGTCAAATTTGTCCCCAGATTCACCTTATGATGTGTAAACCCCCAAAACACACCTCCAGGGAAAAAGGTACTCACCTCGGGGTTGGCTTAGGACCCCAAGAACTCCAAATTAGGATAAGCCCTCCCTTGTAACACCCCTGGGAGGAGAATATTATAATGAGCAGGACAGGCCCTCCCTTGTACCTCCCCAAGGTGGAGATTATTATAATGAGACTGATAATCAATTTATCTATACTATAAATATAACTGTCTTTTCTTTCACTATTCGAGACATACTTTTCCACTTTTCTGGTTCTCTCCCTGTGATCACTCACAGCATTGCAATAAAACTTGGGAAACTGAGTCACTGAGTCTTGTAATTCTTTTGGGACGACTCACGATCAATTTGACCCTAAATTTCCTTCCCACATCACTTTCATTGCCAGACTTCCCCAAGAAGTCTCTGTCTCCATTTCTTTACTCACTCTTTTAACTGCTTGTAATTCCTTTCTACCCAGAATACCACAAGAGTTTTCTCTCAAAGGTCACCAGTCATCACTGTATTGCCAGATAAACTCTTCTGTTTTATTTTCCTTCAACCTCTTTGTTGTATTTTGTACTGTTGACTACCCTTTCCTTCTTGAGACTTTCTCCTATCTCCTTGAGACACTCCTACTCTTTTCTTTTCTCTGGTGCTTTTTCCCTATTTCCTTCAGCTTGTTCCTCCTCCCATCCCCTATGGCTATTGCCCAAGGCCCAATTCCTGACTCTCTTATCTTTTTTTCTTCTTTTTTATTCCCCAATTCTTCTAACTTCAACTCTCCCTTTCTTTTTTTTTCTCTCTCTCTCCCTCTCTCCCTTTCTTTCTCCTGCTCTTTCCTTCCATTTTTCCTTTCCTCTAGGTCCTAGCTCCATAGTTCCAATCACCTATCTGGAAATCATGTCACCCTAAACTCAACAAGTCTAGAATCAAATGTACCATTTTTTCCCAGAAGACCATCTACCTGCTCTCAACTCAAGGGTCTGTCAATAGTATTACCATACATGTTCATCATCTGCCATATTTAGTTAATCAGCAAACCTAAGTCCTGTCACTCTGTCCTTCAAATGGGAACTGGTAGAAAACAAAACAAAACACCAACCATATATAAGTGAAAGAAACGCCATGAAGTGTGAAATGTAGTCATGGTGGATAGACAACCAACATTGGAATCAGAAAGTCCTGTTAAAGGTAGTTCAGTGGTACAATAGATCTCTTTATGTATTTTCCAAGAGGACCAGTGACTTCATGAGGTGATGTCTTTACTCACACATGAATTGGATTAAGTGAGGCAGAGTTGCACAAAGTCTTCAGCCTTGTTCTCTCTTCTAGAGTCATCAGAGTCCAGTGGCAATACAAAAGTCAGGATAATTGACAATAGCCTGGATGCAGTGTATGACCATGGCATCTTCGATGTCTGACCAAGCTCTAAGAGTTTCACAGTGCCCTCTTCAGCCACCTCCACTTCAGCTGCCTTCATGGCCATTGGAACAAATTACTCTCATCCACTGGGTGAAAATATCATGTGCTTGGGATAGATACCTCTCTAACTCACTGATAAGTTGAGGCCCATTGGTTATCTTCAACCTGGTTTAGCCCATCTTCTGAGACAGTTTACCAGAATGTGGCTATTGCACATGCTTTAGCTTTTTTGGAGCCACAGATGAGAGTTGGATGAGAAGTGGATACCAAAGGTAGATGAGCAGCCCTGGAAAGGGCTCAGAAGCCCTCACACCAGAGGTTCTAGTCCTTTTTGAATACCCCACATGCCCTAGTAGATCTAATGCTAGTCAGGAGACAGGAATACCTGAGTTCAAATCCTGTCTCAGACACTACTAGTTTTGTGACCCTGAGCAAGTCACTTAATATTTCTCAGCTCAGTTTCCTCAGCTGGGAAATGGAAATAATCCTAACACCTATCTCAGAGGCAGCTTGTTGTGAGGAACAAATGATATAACATATGTAAAATGCTTTGCAAACCATAAAGAGCTATAAAAATGCTAACTATTATTATTGTGGCCTCACTCCTAGATTACATAACCCCTCTGACTTGAGACTCTTCCTTGCTCCAAAACTAACCATCATTAAAGCCTACTTTCATTAATGTACTCCCTATTCAGAGACTTTCCATGGCTCCCTGATTCCTACCAAATCAATTCCTAAATTTTTAGCTGGTTTTCAAGGCCATCTACAATATGGCTCTGTCCCTCCCATCCAGTTTTCTCCCCACAAGTCCGCAGGGGACATCCTCTGCTCTAATCAGGCTTGTTGTTCCATGAACATGCCATTCTCATTCACACACCAACAAAATGAACCTCAAATTCTCAGGGGCAAGAGAAAGGGAAGGGAATTTGGTCTTCTGTTGTCCTTGGCCAAACTTCTGCAATTCATTTGAAAATATTGGTCAAGCAAGAGCCTGACTCATTTTATTCATTCTTTGGCCATTTTATCTCAAAATAAGGGGAAAAAATAGGCCACTACAGAGACTCCAAAGTAGACCAGTGAGGGGTTTTTCCTTTCCAAAAATAAAATTGTTTTTTTTTCTTTTTAACAAAGTTACTTATGTTGAGGAAAAAAAGATTAAAAAATACTGCTGACCTAAAATTAAGTTCCATAGAATAAACTGAATTATATTTTTTATATTGTTTTGTTTTAATTTGTGTAACTTAATTTTCTCCTATACTGACCTAACAATCTGTTCCTTTCAGAATGTAAATTGGCTGTCTGGAATCTGTGTAGCCTGTAATGATGATGTGTTGCATATTTCTCTTTCAATTCATGGGCGTCATGCATTGTATAACATTACCTCATACAGTGTAACTATCCTCTGTCACATGCAAGATACATAAAATACATCATCAATGTCCCCCAAGATAGCAGGGCCATCCAATTCCAATTAATTTACTTTACAGACGGTTTTCAGTTCTTGTACTAGAACATATAAACCATCAGGAATGAAAAGTCAACTTAAATGTTTGAAGGTCCTATTGAGGCAAAACATAATGTCTGGCTGGTTTAACTTTCATTTTCCTGTGTTTCCTGCCCAGAGCTGGTTGATTCTCACTCTTAAGGAATTTCAAGATCAACTTTAAAATAGTGCCCCTCTTCCTTTCTAATCTACTTTCTCTTTTCTTTCTTTTTTCTTTCTTTCTTTTTTTTTTTGGTGAGGCAATTGGGGTTAAGTGACTTGCCCAGGGTCACACAACTAGTAAGTGTTAAGTGTCTGAGGCCGTATTTGAACTCAGGTTCTCCTGACTCCAGGGCCAGTGCTCTATCAACTGCACCATCTAGCTGCCCTCTTACTTTCTCATCAGGAATTAGTTTTCAAAGAAAGCATTAGTCACATGGAATATAAGTTCCTTGAGGGTAGGGACTGTTTTTCATTTAATCCTTTTAGTCCAGGAATCTGGCACAATGCCTTTCCCATAGTAGACACTTTAGAAGTTCAGCTGGGTAGCACTGTGGATAGAGTTCTGGAATTGGAGTCAGAGGGGCCTGAGGAGTTATATGACTCTGAGCAAGCAATTTGGCCTCTTATCCTTAGTTTTGTCATCTATAAAATGGGGATAATAATAAGAGCTGCCTCACAGTGTGTTAAAGCACTTTGCAAGCCCTAAAGTAGTGATATATATATATGTGTGTGTGTGTGTGTGTGTATACACACACATAATATGTAAATATACATGTGTTATACATATGTATACATGTGCTCACTCTCTCTCTTTCTCTCTCTCTCAGCTATTATTATCACCAAATGCTTGTGTGACCAGATTGCATTTAGATGACTTAAATTCAAATGGGTTCTTTAACCTCTAAAAATTCAATACAGAGACTATGTATAACAATTGTCATAGTAGCCTCCAACCTCCCCCGCTATGATGGAGGTATGTTTCATTGTCTCTTTTCCAGGATCTTTATTAGTTTTTCTACCATATGTTTAACTTCCTTTTAGTGACTTTTAAATTTATATTACAATTATCCCTTCTGCATCATGACTCTCCCCATAACAGTTTCAATATATTGTGGGTCACCATAAGAGATTAAATGGGAATTTTGGGGGACTTTTGTGGAAGCCACAGATGACAGAGGGCAGCGGATAATACAGAAAAAGTTTAAAAACTCAGAAATATATAAAATATACATATAGTATTATATAATATCAACACCCCATAAAAGAAAAGGAAAAAATTCAGACTTCTCTGATACAAAGGGAGGGCCAAATAATTTTATGCAGATTTTCCAGATCACAGGGTACCACATCCCTAACCCCTTTGATGTGTAAGGGATATCTGTACTATAGTTATTGTGTCCTCTTCATTCAGCTTATTTTGCTCTACATCACTTCATACAAACCTTCCCACATTTCTCAGAATTCCTCATATAGGTCATTTCCTTCTATACAATAGCATTCTATTACATTTGTTTGGTTGGTGGCAAGTTAAGAAAGAGGTCCAGATTGGTGATCTCATTGACATAGGGAATCCTCGTGGTGAGGAAACTCCCTTTACCAATGCAGATCAACACTTGCTTTACAACTTTCTGTGGGTTAAATGACTTTCCTAGGGTAGCACAAGCAGTATATTTCAAGATTGGGACTAAAACCCAGGGCTTTCCAACTCCAACGCCATTTTTAGATTGTAAACTCCTTGAGGGCAGGGACTGTCTTTTGCCTCTTTTTGTATTCCCAGGGTTTAGCATAGTACCTGACACAGATTAGATGTTTAATAAATATTGATTGGTTGATTCTATGCACTATGCCACATTGACTCTTCTTCATTCATATGCCTCTCTGGGCCTCAATTCCTCATTTGTAAAATTCAGGGCTGTATCACTTGACCTCTAAGGTCTTTTTCAATTATAAATCCATCATCCTATCATTCTTACTCCTATTTGCTGATATTGGAGGATATAATCTTTTTTTTCTCCTGGATGAGCACATAGGGAAATCTGGTCAGGGGCCTGATTAAAAAAAAAATCCTCTACTCCCTTGAAGAAACAAAAACCCTTGTCTGAGGAGGTTTAATCAGAGAAATGATGGAGAAGAAGACCTCTCTAGGGATACATAGCCAACCTTGCTTTCTAAAGGATTTTTTTTCCTTTACCTGGTTGAAGCTCTTGAGCTACACTTGGTTTTTGTATCCAAGTTCAAAAATCACTTGCCTGTGGCTAAGTTAATCAGTCTTCCTGGAATCTAGGATGGAAACAGATTTCGCCATCTTTTTCTAGGTGGCCAGCTAACCTGGTATCCATCCCAGATCAGGACTGCTGGTTCCAGCAGGAAGCCAGCCAATGTCAGGACAGGAAGTCTTGTTCCTTCCCAGAAAAGTGAGAGCCTGGGGAAGGAGGGAAAAGGAAGGGAAGAGGAAAAAACAAGATTTGTCAACTCTCTTTGCAACTGTTAGGTGGTGGGTTTAGCACTTAATGTAACAAATTCTTGCCATGTTTACTCATTTTATTATCTAGAATTTTCCAGGGAAGAAGTTATGTTTCTGACTCACAAGGCTTTTACAAAGTTGTGGTGTTGCATTTTTGTATCAATTGGCATTGAAGGATCCTATTCTCCTAGCTTTCTTGATGGATGAAATTTGAAGTCGTGACAATAGTACATTGCAAGTGGTTTGGGTTTTTTCTTCTCCTTGGATTTCTTTTTGTGGGTTTTTGTTTTGAGGCCGGAGATGGGGGTTGTTGTTTGCTAGCCTAAACATAAGAATTTATTTGGGGTGGGAGGGAGGTCAAGGGGCTAACACTTTAAAGGAAATAATGTCAGGCTACACAAACAGTGTGTGTTTCTTTTTACTTTTCTCCCTACTTCCCCTCGCTCTCTTCCTATTCTAATTCCAAATGATTTAATCTAAAAAATTGTACCTTAAATAGGTCTCAATAGAAGCTAACAGCTATGGTGTCTAGATGAGAAATTCCAATAGTCTGATGATCTGGGTT
Organism: Dromiciops gliroides; assembly: GCF_019393635.1. Taxonomy (NCBI): domain Eukaryota; kingdom Metazoa; phylum Chordata; class Mammalia; order Microbiotheria; family Microbiotheriidae; genus Dromiciops; species Dromiciops gliroides. The sequence continues at coordinate 170,382,488 of NC_057862.1, forward strand.
TAAATACTGCCTCTACTGCTTTAAGTGCTCTCTGGGCCTCTGACTCTTCACTGGTAAAATGAAAAGTTAATTCTTTGATTCTATGTTATTATGGTCAGATGACTTTTGAGTCCTAAATCTTTGATCCTATGAATGGAACCACATCTATTCCAACAAAGTAGACTTCTTCTACTTTCCTTGTCCTAACCCCTTTTCCACCTTCCTTGCACCCTGGGAATGGTGTGCCATCATTCTTCTAGACAACCAGGTGTGAAATACCCTCCATGTCTGATCTGTCACGTAAAATGATTTCTTACTTTGAAATCTCTCTCATTTGGGTATATAAAATTTGTTTTTGATAAATATAAACTTGAAACAAATTATAGACTACTCCCAACCAGAAAAAAATATGGCTTACTATCACTCTTTCTGGCCCACTTTAGGACACTAACTCTTGGTAATAATAATAATAATAATAATATCTCACATTAAGTGCTTTAGAGGACTTTTAAAACATTCTTCTAAAAAAACAGGATTTGGAATTAGAAGACCTGGGTTCAAATCCTGATTCTTTCTTTCTTTCTTTCTTTGAGGCAATTGGGGTTAAGTGACTTGCCCAGGGTCACATAGCTAGTAAGTGCCTACCGTCTGAGGCCAGATTTGAACTCAGGTCCTCCTGAATCCAGGGCAGGTGCTTTATCCACTGCACCACCTAGCTGCCCCGGTAGCTCTATTTTGAGGAAGTTTTTCCTGACATCAATTCTATCTCTCTGCAGCTTCTACTTATTTGCAGGTATCTTCATCAGAGAATATTTAGGGGGTTAGAAAACTTGAACCAATTAGTCCAATCTGGATTAGAAATTTGCTAGGGGCAGCTAGGTGGCGCAGTGGATAGAGCACTGGCCCTGGAGTCAGCAGTACCTGAGTTCAGGTCTGGCCTCGGACACTTGACACTTGCTAGCTGTGTGACCCTGGGCAAGTCACTGAACCCCAATTGCCTCACTAAAAAAAAAAAAAAGAAAAGAAAAGAAATTTGCTGGATTGGTTTCTATTCAATGGGTTAAACTATTGTATATATATGAAATGTAGAACCCTTCCCTATTCCCTAATTATATTATAGAAATTCCTAACATGAGAAATCCTTGAATGTTGTTTTATACTTGTGGCCATTAGGCCAGTAAAGATTTTCATTTAGGACAAAGCTACTGGTGTTAAAACAGAGATTAGCATCTTGACCTGTGTATATGTGCTTAAAAAAAAACTTAATCAGAAATTGGAACTTAAGGAGGAAAAGCAGGGACTCATGTGAGCTCTCCCCAAAGACCACTCCAAATACCTTTAAATAATGCCTCAAACAAATTCTAGAGTGGCAGAACCCAAGGACAGAGTCAAACAATTTTCTAGCTCAAGACAACTTAGAAGATCAGTAAGAAAGGTCTGTTGCACCAAGGTGAAAGTGGAGCAGTCCGGCACAGGCTGAGCCCCAGAAAACCAGAAGTAGTTCTTGGGGGCTACTGAATATTGGCAACAGTGGCAATTTCTGGACCTCTCAACTCACAAACAGTAAAGGGGTGGTCAGATACCAGGTCAGAAGAAGATTACAGGGTGCCATTCTTTGGCTGGCACCAGAGACAGGGCTCTGTTGCCAATTACATTGAATTGCCAATACTTGTAACTGGGTTCTCATCCTTGGTCTCAGTCCCAGGGAGAGGAAGAACACTAGCACACCAGACCATGCAGCCACAGGGGAGCAGAGACCCTGGTCATAGTTCTAGGGAGGAAGAGAGTGCTTGTGGTCATTCACAGACCAGGGCACAGAATAGGAGAGTGGTAAACACACCTCTCCCTAGATCATACTACCTCAGAAGAACTGAAAACTTGCAGGTCCTCAGAATTACTTCTGAAAACAGCTGCACAAACAAACAAACAAACAAACATAAAGCTTGGGATAGTGCCTGCTTCATTCTAAAAGCAGAGCTCCAGTTTGGCATAGAGTTAAAGGCAAGAAATAGGTTGGAAAAATGAGCAAATAGCAGAAAAAGATTCTGACTATAGAAAATTACTATGGTGATAGGGAGGATCAAAACACAAACTCAGAGGACAACAAAGTCAAAACTTCTACATTGAAAACCTCAAAGAAAAATGTGAATTAGCTGTAGGACATGTAAAAGTTCAAAAAGTATTTTAAAAATTAGATAAGAGTGGTAGAGGAAAAATTGGGAAGCGAAATGAGACTGATGCAAGAAAATCATGAAAAAAGAATCAACACCTTGATAAAGAAAGCACAAAAATACTGAAGAAAATATCACCTTAAAAACAAAATAGTCCAAATGTTGTAAAAGAGGTACAAAAATCTAAGAAAGAGAAGAATGCCTGAAAAGCAGAATTGGCCACATGGAAAAAGATATACAAAAATTCATTAAAGAGAACTTCTTCTTCTTTTTTTTTTTTGCAGGGAAATGGGGGTTAAGTGACTTGCCCAGGGTCACACAGCTAGTAAGTGTCAAGTGTCTGAGGCTAGATTTGAACTCAGGTCCTCCTGAATCCAGGGCCGGTGCTTTATCCACTGTGCCACCTAGCCGTCCCTCAGAAGAGAACTTCTTAAAAAGGAGAATTGGCCACATGGAAAAAGAGGTACAAAAATTCACTGAAGAAAAAAACTCCTTAAAAAGTAGAATTGGCCAAATGGAAAAGGTGGAACAAAAGATCACTGAAGAAAATAATTCCTTAAAAATTAGGATTGTGCAAGTGGAAGCTAGTGACTTTATGAGATATCATGAAACAATAAAACAAAATCAAAAGAATGAAAAAATAGAACAACATGTGAAATAGCTTGTTGGAAAAACAACTGACCTGAAAAATAAATCCAGGAGAGATAATTTAAGAATTATTGGACTCCCTGAAAGCCATGATCAAAAAAGAGCCTAGTCATCATCTTTCAAGAAATTATTGAGGAAAACTACCCTAATTTTCTAGAACCTGAAGGTAAAAAAAATGGAAAGAATCCACTAATCACCTCCTGAAAGAGATCCCAAAAAGAAAACTCCCAGGAATATTATAGTCAAATTCTAGAGCTCCCAGATCAAACCGCCAAAAAGAAGTAATGCAAATATCATGGAGCCACAGTTAGGGTAATGCAAGATTTAGCAGTTCCTCCATTAAAGGACTGGAGGGTTTGGAATATCATATTCTGGAGGGCAAAAGAGGCATAATTACAACCAAGATTCAGTAACTCAGCAAAACTTAGTATATAATCCTTTAGGGGGAGAATGGATATTCAATAAAATAGAGGATTTTCAAGCCTTCCTGATGAAAAGACCAGAGTTGAATAGAAAATTTGACTTTCAAATGTAGAATTCAAGAGAAGCATAAAAAAGTAAACAGGGAAGAGAAATCATAAGGGATTCAGTAAGGTTAACTGTTTACATTCTTACATGGGAAAATGATACTTATAACTACTAAAAACTTTCTTATTAATAGGGTAGTTAGAAGGACTATACATTGAGAGAGGGCATGGGTATGAGTTGAATATGATGGGATGATATCAAAAAAAAAAATTAAATTAAGGGTTTAGAAAGAAGAATGTGGGGCAGCTAGGTGGCGCAGTAGATAAAGCACCGGACCTGGATTCAGGAGGACATGAGTTCAAATCCAGCCTCAGACACTTGACACTTACTAGCTGTGTGACCCTGGGCAAGTCACTTAACCCTCATTGCCCTGAAAAAAAATGTACTGGGAGAATGGGAAAGGGAGAGTTATAATGGGGTAGATTATCTGACATAAAAGAGGCCCAAGAGAGATTTTACAGCGGAGGGGAAGATGGGGGATGTCGGGGAGGGAGCCATGAACCTTATTCTCATTGGAATTGGCTCAGAGAGGAAATAACATACACACTTAGTTGGGCGTAGAGATCTATCTTACCATACAAGAAAGTAGGAGGGGAAGGGGTAAAAGAAGGGAAGGCTGATAGAAGGGAGGGTAGATTGGGGGAGGTAAAGTCAGAAGCAAAACACTGGAGAATGAACAGGGTAAAAGGAGATAAAAGGAGAGAGAGAGAGAGAGAGAGAGAGAGAGAGAGAGAGAGAAGGATAAACAGGGGAAAATAGGATGGAGGGAAATGAATAGTAATAATGTGAAAAAAACCCAGCATTTCTCTGATAGACCTCATTTCTCAAATATATAGAGAATTGAGTCAAATTTATAGAAATGAGTCATTCCTCAATTGGCAAATGGTCAAAGGATATGAACAGGTAATTTTCAGGTGAAGTAATCAAAGCTATCTAAGTCATTACTGGTTAGAGAAATGCAAGTGAAAACAACCGTGAACTACTGCCACACACATATCAGATTGGCTAATATGACAGAGAAGGAAAATGACAAATGTTGGAGGGGATATGGGAAAATTGTGACACTAATGCACCATTGGTGATAATTGGAATTATGCCCAAAGAGCTATTAAAAAATACATACCCTTTGACCATGTAATACCACTACCAAGTCTGTATCTCAAAGAGATAAAAAAAAAAAAAGGAAAAGAACCTACATGTATAAAATGTTTATAGCAGCTATTTTAGTGGTGGCAAAGAATTGAAAGTTGAGGGAATGTACATCATTTGGAGAATTGTTGAATAAGTTGTGGTATATGATTGTGATGGAATACTATTTTGCTATAGCAAATAATGCTCTCAAAAAACCTGGATAGACTTACATGAACTGATGCAAAGTAAAATGAGCAGAACCAGGAGAACATTGTATGCCATAACAGAAATATTGTATAATGATCAACTATGAATAATGAATAACAGCTATTTTCAGTAATATGATGATCCAAGACAATTCTGAAGGATTTATGATGAAAAATGCTGTCCATTTCCAGAGAAAGAAATGATAGCATGCATATCAAAACATACTTTTTCTTTGCTTTCTTTATTTTCCTTTTCTTTTCTTGTCTGTTTTCTTTCACAGCATGACTCACATGGAAATATGTTTTGCATTACTGCACATGTGTAACCTGTATCAAATTGTTTACCTTCTCAATGAAGGAGGGAGAGAATTTGAAACTCAAAATTTGAAGAAAAAAATGGTAAAATTGTTTTTCATGTAATCAGATGAAAAAATATTAACTTAAGATATTTAATTAAAAAAAGAAATTAGAACTTCAAAGTCTTAAGAAAGATTAAGACTGATAGAGTTGTGCTTTGTCATCAGGATGAGCCTACTTTATCACTTCAGTGTGAGATGTCTCTGATTATGAATTTATCTTATTTATCTAAATACAAGTGACCTCTAATGGCCTTGGATATATCAGCTCCCTTCTCTGAACTTCATTTCCCTCATCTGTAAAAGGGAATAATAATAATAATAATAATAATAATAATAATAATAATACTTGAACTTCCCACTTCACAGGGTTATTGTTAGGCTCAAATAAGACAATCTCTCTGAAAGTACAACCTAAACTATCATTATCATTCCCAACCACAAATATGAAACACCCTAAGGCATTTCTAATTATTTCAAGGGATACCATGAATTTCTCAAAACATAATTCACTTTACATTTTAAAAATAAGTATATTATCCAGCACCTTGGGCAAAGAAGAGGATAAAGATGTTATTAAATTAATGAAGCAGCAAAACTCCCCCAAAGGGCAAGAATCACTGGTCTTAGGACTTGATCATGCTTTTCCATTAGGTCTCCTCATGAATGTTCCACTAAGTATATGCCTTTGTTGCTTAACCTCTTTTGGTTAAACACCATAGGCAAAGAGTTAACATAATTGTAGAATCTTACAAATATACAGGACTTGAGAAATCATCTAGTGCAGAAAGAAGTGACTTACCTAAGGTCAACAAGTCAAATCAACCAGCATTTATTAAGTGCCCACTATGTGCCCGGCATTGTGCTAAGCACTGAGGATACAAAGAAAGTTAAAAAACCCAAAAAACCAGTCTGAGCTTTAGAGGAGCTCATATTCTAATGGGGGAGGGTGGCGGGGAGTGAAACAACATGCAAAAAACAATGTGCAAATAAGATATGTATAGGATAAATTAGAAGTAATCTCAGAGAAAAGACACTAAGATCAAAGAGGAATGAATGGGAAAGCTTTCTTATAGAAGGTGGGATTTTAGATGAGCTTTGAAGTCAGAGAAGCCAGCTGGGGAACATGAGGAAAGAGAGCCTTTCATTAATGGGAAGACCAATGAAAATGCCTGGAGTCACAATATGGAGTGTCTTGGAAGAACAGTAAAGCCAGTGTCACTGGGTACTTGGAGGGGAATAAGGACACCCAGTGAGTTGGTAGATCAGGCTGTTTGAATATGTATGTAAAGAGACTCCTTCCTATACACATGTTGCAGACAGAAAGTTTTGAGCTCCTTTAGTCTAAAGAGGGCATTGGTCTAGAACAGTTAAGAAGATTACATCTCATCTAAAATTGTTACTTAAGTTAGACACTAGCATTTTGCTCCAGGGTATTGAATTAAGAGGGCAAGGAATTTAGAGGCCATGTGTATTTCTTCAAGCAGATAACAACAGCTTAGAACCTAGTTAGCAAGAATAATTAGTTAAAATATGAAATATACATTTGGGAGCTGGGGGTGAGCTTCTCTCTTCCCAATCGTCTCCCCATCCTCATCCACCCCGCCCCCACCCAAATGAGGGAGTATTTCATGAATGTACTGGGTGTGGTACCAAAAATGTGTAATTAGGGCTCTGAAAATGAGTGAGAGAAATAATAGAAAAACCTTCACTCCCCCTTCTATTCCCTACCCCCCTTCACTTTCCTACTTGACTTTGAAATTCAGTTTTGTACAGAATAGCTATCAAATACAGCTGTTTCTGGGGCCCGCCCCTCCTAGCATCACACAGCCAACAGTTGAGAAGATGAATCAGTGTCCCCTGCCTCTGGAAGCCAAACCCAATTACCACAGTCTCACGGTGAATTGACTGACTTTTTGGGAAGCTTGGTTCCTTCCATAGCCCCAAGGGGGCTTTCCAGTGTTCAAAGTGTAGTCCAAGGGGTATGAGTGTATCCTCTAGGTCTAATTAGAGTTTGCAAGTATTCAATGATGAATGCAAAATCACAACTGTGTTTGCTCTCACTGGGGAACTAATCAGGAATGAACTCCCTTTCGTCCAGGGTAGGGGGAACCCCATATATCTCCAAGTTTCTGAGCCTCTGGCAAAGAGGAGCCCATTTATTTGTCAAGGAAAGTGGAAAATTTTGCCTTTTCTAGCCTAAGGGATGCAAATTGGGAATGTAGGTTCTTTTTAGTGGGGCATCCTTTTGAGTTCGCTCCAGGGGGTATTCTCATGTTTCTCAGGATATCCAGCCTGTTCAGGGGAAAAAAAAAGACCACAGGGGTGCTCCTGGGTCCTGTGCCAGACAGCTCTAAGAGGAGAGCTGAGTCATTCTGGAATCCCCTGAATATTCTCCATCACCTCTCATTTTCTTCTAACCCCCACCCTAACACACATATGCACACACACACACACACACACATCCAAGCAGTGTTCTAAAACTGGAAAAAGCAAAGTGCCTATTCTTCTTTTTTAATTAGCTTGCAAATATAGAATGCTAAATGTAACCAAGTCACTAAGGATCTTCTCTCGGTTTCCTCTTTTAGAGCCCAAATCCTTTCTTAACTGAATAGCTGCCTTCATTGTTCCAGAAGACGCTCTTTGTGGGAGGTTTTAAGCCTGCTCACCTATACTGGGATTGTGTGGTAGCCAGAGTTGTAACTAGGTTGTGGCCAGTAGGGCTTTGCCATAGGTATAGTCAATTCTAGGGAGCAACAAATTGGAATTCCAGATGGACAAGCAAGGAGTAGGGTAGGTAATACAATGGGGTGTGCAATGAATAGGGTTAGTCTATTATTGCTCTTCACCAGGGATTGGGGAAGCCTGAGTCTGGCATCTCTTTCCTCAGGTCTTACAACTCATATCCCCTGGACAGGGATGGGAAGGAGGCAATGCTTATGGTGGGGTATCCTCAATCTTTTAACTTTCAGGATGGGAGACTTCTATTATAAATCACTGCTTCTACTCCCACCCTTCCTCCATCCCACTAAGGGTTGGGCCAGGAGAAAGTACAAGGGCATCTTATCATTTATCAATACAGAGTTAAGGAGTATTAGTGTCAAAACTTCTACCTCCTGTCTCATAAAGGTCCTGGACCTTACCCATTGTGGTTGAAGCTCCTCGAGATCTGGAGGATGATGACAAGTACCCAAGGTAGCCACTAGGGGACTGAAGTGTGATAATTCATGATATTTCACTCTCTTCTGTGTCATCCTTATGACCACAAAACTTTGGGGAAACTACTCAAGCACTGCAAATACTTTGCCTGGATTGGGGGACAATCCAAATTTCAGATAAGTTCTAAGTCTCACTCACCTTCTGTTAGCCTCTCCTGGATCCAGGCCTCACTGAACATCAGCATGAAGAGGGAGAAATGGGGACCCAAGATGAACATGGACAGAGATGGTAGTGATAGAGGAGAGAGGTAAGTAGTTAGTTAGAGAAGGGTGACAGAATCTCCCTCCCAACACCCTTGCTCCTCTCTCCCATTATCTTGTATAGTCAATATGATCTAACTAGTTCTTGGTTAGCAAGAATAATTAAAATAGGAAGTTATCTTCTGATATCTCTCCCTGTTTCTGCCAAGCTCCCCCAAATACTTTTTTTTTTTTTAGTGAGGCAATTGGGGTTAAGTGACTTGCCCAGGGTCACACAGCTAGTTAAGTGTCAAGTGTCTGAGGCCGGATTTGAACTCAGGTCCTCCTGACTCCAGGGCCGGTGCTCTATCCGCTGTGCCACCTAGCTGCCCCCCCCCCAATACTTTTTAAAAAGGCTATTATACCCCTAGGTTCTATTTCTTCTCTTCTAATTCATTGTCATCCTTTTGCAATCACTTCATCTGACATCACCAGTCAACTGAAACTGTTTTCTCCAAGGTTACCAACAATTGCTTAATAGCTAAATTCCATTGCCTTTTCTCAGGCCTCATCTTTCTTGACCTTTCGGCAGCATTTGGCATTGCTGACTTCCATCTCCTGTTGGATGCTCCACCCTGCTCATGACTCTTCTGTCTTTTTGCTTTTCTCTTTATCAGTCTAAACACTCCTCAGTCTCCTTTCCAGATTATCATCTAAGTCCTAACCCTTCCCTGTAGGCATTTCCCAAGTTCCATCCTGGTCCCTCTTCTCTCCCTATGCCCTGTCAGTTGTCTCATCAGTTTCATTTGGTTCAATTATTATGATTATTATCCCTTTGCAGCTGATTTCCAGATCTATATATCCAACTTTCATCTTTCTCCTGATCTCTAGTCTTATATCATAAAATGCCTATTGGACATCTCCCACTGAATGTCCCTTCTGCAAGATGAAATCAACTTGGAAATTCAGACCTCCTCAGCACCACTTGGAAGAGAAGGGGTGGACATCTGAGGACTCTTCCTTGATCCTCTAACATTTGAGGAGAGCATCTGGGGAATTCTCCTGTTCATTTCCTACCAGCTGCTTTTCTGTACTTCATCATCTCCAGAAACTCATCATTTCACAATATGAAATCAACTCACAAAATCCTATTTCCTCAGATCATTTCCCACTCTGGCTGCAGGGTTTCATCATTCCCCTCACAAAGTAACCTCTTCTTCCTAGCTTCCCACCTCACCCCCCCACTTTTCAGCTTCTTTTGATGGATTGTCTCTTGATTGAGGGCAGGGACAGTCTTTTATGCCCTACTTTGTGACTGGCACATAATAGGTATTTAATAAGAGTCTCACTCAGACCCTTAGGCATCTCAAAATCATCACCTCAAAACTCACCCTTAATCCAATTTCCTATATTTCAGTTGAGGGCATCATCATCCTTCCAGTTACCTAAATTAGCAAACCTGCTGTCATTCTTGTCTTTGTTCCCCACCACCCCCTCACATATCTAATCCATTTTCAAGATTTACCATAATACCTTTAAGATATTTCTCCTGTGTCTCCTTTTTTCCACTGAATGGACACTATCCCATTTCAAGACCCTATCACCTCTCTCCTAGACATTTTTTTGGGGGGCGGGGCAATGAGGGTTAAGTGACTTGCCTAGGGTCACAGAGCTAGTAAGTGTCAAGTGTCTGAGTCAAGATTTGAACACAGGTACTCCTGAATCCACGGCCGGTGCGTTGTCCACTGTGCCACCTAGCTGCCCTCTCCTAGACTTTTGCAACATCCTCCTAAATTGAATTCTCAGTCCTTACTCTGTCTTCTTTGCAACCCATCCTCCACACAGCTGCCCACCTCTTCCTAAAGCATAAGAAACTGTGTTGCTATTTTGCTCAAGAAATTTCAGTGGCTCCTTTTTTTGCCTCTAGGATAAAGTATTGTTGTGATTGCTATTGAGTCATGTCCAACTCTTCATAACCCTATTTGGGGTTTTCTGGGTAAAGAGATGGTTTGACATTTAAGATAAAGTACAAATTCCTCAGGTTCACAATTAAAGTCCTTCGGTATGTAGGGCTTGCTTACCTTCTCAAGTGTTTTGCTTTACTACCCTTCACACACTACCTTTCAACAAAACTGGCCTCCTTCCCTATACTCCTATTCAGTCAAGCCCATCTATGCCTTTGTACCAGTTGTCCCCAGTGCCTGGAATGAGCTCTTTCCTCAGCTTATTCAAGACAAATAATTTGCCACCTCCCTAGTTAGCTGTTGGTTCTTACTCCTTCCTCAAATTGTCTTCTGCATACTTACCTATTTACATGTTGTTTCCTACTAGAGATGCTTTTCCTGCCTCTTCCCCAGGGGAAAATTCTAGTCATGACTGTTAACAGCTAAAGCTTGGGGCAGCTAGGTGGCGCAGTGGATAGAGCACCGGCCCTGGAGTCAGGAGTACCTGAGTTCACTGGGCAAGTCACTTAACCCCAATTGCCTCACTAAAAAAAAAAAAAAAAAAAAAGGCAAAAAACAGCTAAAGCTTATCGTCTGCCTGTTCTCAGAACCCAAGCTGCCCAACTTTTACCCAGTTTCTTAGTGTGGTAAGAATGTGTAACCTGGTCTCTGTTGATCCTGCAGTCAAATCAGAACCACTCATCTCACTGACTCTATGCAAATTCCAGCCACAAATTTCTGCTACATGGAGGTATCTGTTTGGCCCCCAGGAATTTCCCAAATTATCTCCTCGTTAGATTGTGAACTCCTTGAGGACAGGGATTATGTTTTGCTGTTCTTTGCTGTCTCCTGGGTTTAGCACAGTGTCTGGTATATATAATAGGTGCTTAATAAATGCTTGTTGACAGATTGGCTGGCTACAGATAGACACATTAGAGTGCTAAGAGCACTCTAATAGAACTTGGGGGTCAAAATAAGCAAAGTCATCTTTAAGAATCTTTTATACTCTCCAGAGAACTGAATTCGAACATTTTCCATTATTCAAGAGACAAAGGAAAAAGTGACCAAAGTAAGGTAAGGGATGTCAGGAAAGTTTTTGATGATGACCACGATGATAACTGATATCGATACGCTCTAAAATCTTGCAGAGTTTTAAACTTCACAATAATATTGTGAGGTAGGGACTAGCACCAAGGTTATTTCCATTTTACCCATTAGGAAACTCAGGCTTAAAGATGTTTAAGTGACTCACCCATGGTCATAGAGCTAACCAATAACTGTCAGGGGCAAGATTTGAACCTGGTTTTTGCTAACTCTAAGCTCACCACTCTATCAACTATATCATGATGTCTTCTTGGAGAAAATAATTTGGAATCTTAAAAGAGCTTTTATAGAATTATGTGGATTTTAAAAGCTTGGAAGAGGCCCTAGAAATTTAGGCCAATTCCTTCAATTTATAGATAGATGATGTAGTTGAACAAGGATTTATGAAGTGCCTACAATGTACCAGATACTGTTCTGAATGAGCTTCATGAGGGTTAAGTGACCTGTCCAAAATTACATAGTAAGTGAGTGGCAGATTTGGGGATAGAAACCAGGTCTCTCCCAACAGATATGAATTAGCCAAGAGAAGGAAAAGCATTTCAGAATAGGAAGTTAACATAAACAAAAGCATGACTAGCCAAATGAGCAAGATATGTTTTAGAAAATTATTGTGGGGTCATTTAGGAGTAAAGAAAGTGGAGGCTGGAAAAGTCAGCCTCCTGGCAAGCTAAATCAGAGGCATTTAATATTTATAACCTAAGCATTTATTATATATGTGTGTATATATATATATATGTATGTGTTATATAATAGCATATATTATTATTTAGCTTATCTAAGTATTTATAATCTATAAATCTAATTTATAGTTTGTGTCTTTTTCATAAAATTTATCCAGGACAGGAATGGAGTGGAAAAGGAAGTGGGCTGTTTGTATAAGGTTTAACAAATGGGCAGACTAAGAGCTGCACCGGTAACTATAAACAAGAACCAGCAGAAGGCCTCTATTGATTCAGGAGGATGACACAGACAAGAGCTGTTTTAGGATGAGAACAAGTGGATGGGTTACAACTTATACAGGTGGAGAAAAACCTACACTGATGAAATCACAGATAATTCCAAGTATTGAAATACAAAAATGGGTAATAGGGAATTGCTGAGAGTTCATAATCAGGGAAGGAAAGTAATGCTATAGATTTTGAGGCTAGAAGTGAACATTTTAGGTTTAGAAACATGGGGATTACTCCTGGAATAATCTTAAACAAGCTTTTTTCTTTTTTAAAAAAATTAAATGGAACAAGATGAATAAAGTCCATTTTCATTAGTTTAAATAAAAAAGCTTTAGTAAAAAGCTTTTCATTGCCTTCTGTCTCACTCCACCCCCAATCCTATAGAATGTAAGCTTCTTGAGGGGAGGGACTGTTTCAGTTTTTTAGTCTTTGTATCTGAAGAGCCTAACATGATGCCTGGCACATAGTAGGTGCTCAATCAATGCTTTTGATTGATTAAAAGCAAACAAATCAATAACTCCCTATAGCTTAAAACATGTTATTGTCCTAAAGTGGTCTTTTCAGTATTAACAAGCTCTTATAATTTTCATTTTCTAAGAATAGTCATGAAATGAAGCAGTATAAATATGTAGCTTAATTGCCTACACAAAATTCTGCTGGAGGAAAATACAAGGAATTCTGTGGTTCTGAATGAAAAAGCCTACAAACATTTAAAAAGCAGAGCTCCTTTCCCCAAGTGTTAGGCTAGGATATATTTATACACACAGAGAGATAGCTTAGATTTAGAAGGGCATTATCCTTTCTTATCCTTTGTATAGCACTAAAATGATTGAGATGCTCTAAAGACTAGTTAACCCAGTCTAGTCTGAGGCTCACAAATATGGCTGGTCATGGGGCATGCACTAAGTAGAAAGGTCTGATATGTCTGACATTGCTTAATGATTGATGACTCTTTTCAGTCATTCAGATTAGATTTCTCAAGAGGAACTGCTGTGGGAAGGAAGATTGGAGAGAAAGAAAGGATATAGTTGTTTGTCTTAGGACTGTGGTTCCCTATTTTTTTTTCTTGGCAGCATCTATTCTTTTGGCTCTCTTAGGGGGAATGGGCTAAGTATGACCCCTACAAATCCCCACCCTAGAAACTCTGAAGATAAGAGATTGCCATGAACAGGATGAAGTTGTGCATTCTGGGCTTGAGACAGGGCATTGGAAGCTCATTGGGGCCCAAAGTTCCAAGGTCCCTAAATAGTCCATGCCTGTAACTCATTGTGTAAATCATTCCTTTGGATTAAGTCATGTTTTGTATATTGCAGTAGAAAGTCTTGTGTATGTGCTGGTTAGAATGACCTCTGAGGTCCCTTCCAACTCTGAGATTTCATAAGTCTTTGAGTATTCAGTTTCTGGGCACTTCATTTTAGGAAATATGTTGCTATGCACAATCATCATGTTGTGGTAGAAAGAACACTGGGTTGGAAGTCAGAAAATTTGGGTTCAAATCCTTGCCTTGTCAATTCCATCTATGTGGCAACTGTGTGACTAGAGTTTTCCATTTCTGTAAAGTGAAGGGGTTGGTTTAAGTGATGCCACCAATCCCTTCGAATTTTGAACCTATTATCCTATAAAAACACTGACCCTCAGAAAGCCTTTGTTTAAGATGTGCTATTATACTTTCTATGCTATTACTCACTGATTAAATAGGGGTAAAACTGTGAAGATACATTTGTCTTTAATCTATATCTCTTTCCTTCCTCTCACTACCTTCCCTTGCTCCTTTATGCACTCACTCCCTAACCAATTTACACTAAAGTGTGACTGATAACAACTAAAAATGTCATACCTTTGGGGTATTTGCATTTTAATAGATTCCTTTATCTTAAGATAAGGAAAAGGACTACAACTTCTGTGGCAGAAATTTCAAGCTCCATAAAGCAAATGGACAGCATCTTGCTACATAGCTCCCCTATCTACATCTTCAGCCCTCATATCTGCAACAATATGTTTTGGGGTAGAGATACCTTTTCCGTGCTCCTGGCATCATCACCTAAGGCCAAACCTGAATAGATAATGACTTTTTAAAATAATGTAGTTAACCTCTGTGTTTCTGTCTCTACCATTCCTCCTTTATCAGTCAAATAAAGACAGAACAGATTTGAACTGACACAGGTTGGGAATCAGAATCAAATAAAGTACTTTATGAATCCATAGTCCCTCAACTATTAATTATTTTATGAGACAAAATAATTGAATAGGTTTCTCTTTATTTTGTATAAAGAATTGACTAAGCACAAATCTCACTTGTCAATCAATGAGCAATTTATTACATTTTCATTTTGTGTCAAGCACTGTGCTTTTCTCTGTGTTGACCTTAGTTCTTAAACCTTTCACAATTGTTTTTCCTTTAAAATGTTGTAGTAGTATCAGTTGTTCTCTTGATTCTGTTAATTTCAGTCTGTATCAGTTCTATAAGTCCTCCAAGTTTTCTCTGTTCTGTCCTTGTAAAAGAAAATTGGTGTAAAAATATTCCTTGACATTTATATAACATATTTTGTTTTGTTCAGTCATTCCCAATTGATAGAGAATTGATGGGGAAACCCATATTTGTTTTCCATTCTTTGCTACAACAAAAAGCATTTCTATAAATATTTTTGACCATACAAATCTCTCCCCCTTCTTTGATCTCTTTGGGGTATGTCTAATATAATAGGGGTATCACAGAGTCAAAGGCTATGCACAATTCAGTTAATTTTGAGACATAGTTCCATATTATTAGCAAAATGGTAGACCACTTCCCAGGTTTACCATGTTAGTGTATTAGTGTACCTTTCCTCTCACAGCTCCTCCAACAATTGTCATTTTGCTTTTTTTGGTCATCTTTAACAAAGTGATGTGTGTGAGGTAGGACCTGTTAATGTAAATGTTTTAATTTGCATATTTCTTATTATTATGGATTTAGAAAGTCTTTATATGGGGGTCTTTAATATTTTGCCTTTTTCAAAAATTGTTTTTAATGTGCTTTGATAATTTATCTGTTGTGGAATGGTTATTTTTATATATTAGCACCAATTCCTTACATATCTTAGATATCAGACTTTTATTGGGGACATTTCCTACAAAGATATTTCCCAGTTAATTGTTTTCATTCTAATTCTAGCTGCATTGCTTTTGTTGGTACAAAACCCCATAATTTTAAATTATAAACAAAATTGTGTGTTTTGTCATCTGTAAACATTCCTAACCCTTTTTTGGTATGTCCTCTGCTCTTCTAACTTGTTTATCATGCAACCTTTTATCTCTAGGCTGTGTATGTATCCATTTGTAGCTTACTGTTGTACATAGTGGGAGATGTTGGTCTAAAAGCAATTTCTGCATGACACTGTTTTTAAACTTTCCCAGTGCTTTCTGACAAATAGTGAATCTTCCAGTAGTTAAAGTGGTTGGATTTATTATATGCCATGTTTGATTGCTTCTGGGTGTCAGGTACCTAATCTATTCCACTCATCAACTTTTTTATTTTTATTTTTTAACTAGTAGCAAGTATAGGTTGAGACCTATGCTGGTAGGGCTCCTATTCTATTAATTTCATCATGGAATCTGGAGTCTGGCATCATGCCCAGCTCATAATAAGAACTTAATAAATGCTTAGTAACTTATAGATGAAAAAACTGTGTTGCACAGTGGTGGTGCAAAAATTTGAATTTAGATTCTCTGACTTCAAATCCAATACTTTTAGAGCAGTCTATAGAAGAAAAAAGAAAAGAAAGGAGAGAAATTTTAAGTCAAATCTCTACAGAATTTCTCTTAAAATTACAAAGAGGAAGTCCAGTTCCACTGTATTAATTTCTTTTCTCCAGCCAGGGTGTCGAGAGAGTTCTGAAAGCCATTATAGCCTTATGCTAAGAGGCAGGAACAGTCTGCTAAACATATGAAAGAAAGCTCCTTTCTTTGGGGAGGGATTTTGAGATCTTATCCTGAATATTATCCCCATGCGACCCTTTAAGCCCTCTCCTTTATATATTAGTTAGGACTGACCACAATTCATAGATGGAAATATAACTCCACATCCTCAATATTCCCATTGCCTCATTCTTATTTTTTTTTCAAAGGACATTTAGAATTATTTCATTAATGTTGGAACTAGGGCAATCAGGAAGAAATTAACTAAGGAAGTTATAACAGCTAAAAGATACAACGTTCAAATAGACCACATTCTAGATAGCTCACAAGGAGCAAAGTTAAATAATATGGCAATTAAGTTTGGAGGAAAACAAACCTATATAACCCAAAGTAAATATTTATAGTCTTTCTTGATGAGGATACTAACAGGCTTTAGAAAGTTAATAATATTTATTTAGAGAAGCATTTTTTTAAGGCAGTATGTGAAGTGGTAAGGACACTAGCTGGGGAATTAAGGAATGTTGCGTTGAATCCCAGATTTACCATTACATAGTGTATTCACCTCAGTAGATCTCTGTTTCCTCAAAAATGTAAGATGGGGATGTTAGATTAAATCACATCTCAAATCTCTACCCCTTCTAAAATTTGAAAGTTTGTGAAATGTCATTCACTGTCAAGGGCAGTCATGTGATGATGGAAGATGGATACTTTAAGTCTTAATTAAGCCTTCTATTTTGTTAATCTTACCCTCTTATTATGAAAAGTTACCAATTGGAGTTTGTAATGCAAGAGAAATATTTCATACAATTATGGATAGGGACTGAGACCATATTTCATTGTTATTAGAATTCCAAGGTGCTAAAGCTCTCTTCCAAAGTAGAGGGCACTTTATCTATAACTTATAGTTTTGGAGGATTATCCAGAGCATTGAGAAGTTAAATGATTTACCCAAAGTCATACAGTCTCTGTGTCAAAGGTAGGACTTGACCTCAGACCTTCTTGACTTCAAGTCCATCTCTTTTTTTTCTTTTTTTCAGGACAATGCGGGTTAAGTGACTTGCCCAGGGTCACACAGCTAGTAAGTGTCAAGTGTCTGAGGTCGGATTTGAACTCAAGTCCTCCTGAATCCAGGGCCAGTGCTTTATCCACTGTGCCACCTAGCTGCCCCCTCAAGTCCATCTCTTTATCCATTAATCCACGTGGCTTCTTGGTACAATGTGGTATGAATGGGTATAACAAAGGGGTTCTATTTCCTCTGTTGTGTATCCATTTAGATGTAGAGCATTTTATTGTTCCAAGTACTTTGATTCTGGTTGGCAAAAGAAGGTTAGCTACAATTTCATAACTACGATCTATACATGAAGCTCTGAAACAAGTACTAGAAATAAGTGATGCTTTGGTGTGGTATTAAAAGATCTGGGGGTTTTAGTAGGCCACAAGCTCAATGTGAATCAGTAATGTAGTGGAGGAGCCAAGAAGCCTAATTCAATTTTGAGCTATATGAAGAAAGGCATAGTTTCTAGGAATACGGGGAACATGATAATCCCATTTGCTCTGCTCTAATCAGACTTTATCTGGAGTATTATGTTCAGTTCTGAACACCACAGTTTAAGGGGCACTGATAAACTTCAGAGCTTCCAGGGAAGGACAATCCTCTGATACCTCTCCAAATAAGTTTACAATCTAGTTTGTGGATAAGCCATCACTATAGCTAGCTGCACCCTACGTGAGTTCATTTGAGAATCACAAAAAGAGTGAAAGGCAATTGAGTCTATGCCATATAAGGATCTATTGAAAGAAATGGTAACATTTAACCTTGAGTCCTGAAATGGTGGTTCTATATTATAGTAATCACATGTATTTTATGCACAGCAGATCTTAGGTTCAAGCCTCAGTGGAACCAATTCATTCCTTAATTAGGAGGCAGCCAGGTGGCTCAGTGGATATAGAGTTGGGCCTGGAGTCTGGAAGACCTGAGATCAAATCTGGCCTCAGACACTTACTAGCTGTGTGACCCTGGACAAATCACTTAACTCTGTTTGCCTTAATCCACTGGAAAATGAAATGGCAAAAAACTCCAATATCTTTGCTGAGTATGGTCCATGGAGTCATGAAGCATCAGATATGACCGAACAACAATCTTGAGTCCTTTTTCAAGAAGCTTTTCCCAATCCAATCCTCTTTAACCTTAATTCATTCTCTCTGCAAACAATTATGCACAAACTAGGTGTGTGTGTTTGTGTGTATATATATATATATATATATATATATATATATATATATATATATATATAGTTTGTGCATAATTGTTTGCATATTGTCTCCCCCATTAGACTGTGAAATCCTTGAGGTCAGGGACAGGTTTTTGCCTTTCTTTGTATCCCTACTGCCTAGCACATAGTAGGTCAAGAAATCAAAAATTGTTGACTCGATGTGAACAAATGATATCTATGTTCAGGTATTTAAAGGGGCATTATGTAGAAGAGAAAGTAGATTTGTTTGTTGTTTGGCCCTCAAGAGTAGAATGAGGAGCAAGGGATAAAACTTAAAATTAGACTTCTATAAGGAAAAATTTTCTAAAAATTAGAGTTTTCCAAAAGTAGAGTGTGTTACTTTAAAGGTGGTAGATTCTCCCTCCTTAGAGGTCTTCAACCAGAACCTGGATAACCACTTTGGGGGTGGGGTGTCATATTGTAGTAGGGATTCCTTCCTGGTATGGATAGAATTACCTAAGTAGCTAATTAGCTTCTAACTCTCAGATTCTGTGATTTTGTGATATGTCTTCAACCATGCCTAGCATTTGCTGAGCACATAGTAGGTATTCAGTGAATATTTGTCATGTCTGTGTTTTATTTTTACCAAATATAATCCCAAATTCTTTGTTGGCCTTTCACATTTTTCTTCATTACCTCCCCCCCCCCCAACTATTGTACTAAATCTGTCATGTCTGGGAGGAAAAAAAATGACAGGGAACCCCAGGGTGGGTCCCATACATAGCTCATGGAAAACACAAATGTAATGAAGTCTGGGATCCGAAGTTTTGTTTTGGGTGGAGAGGGACTTTTTGCTTTGGGGGATTGAGGTAATGAAAGTTATTTCAATAACATAATCAGACAGTTGTGGACCCTTTGTGCCAAAAGTAAGACTATGAGAACCTCACCCTGGGCCTTGTCTGCAAAATGCAAAGGTTAGAAACTGACACACTGAATACATATATTCCCCTCCCTTTTCAACCCTGTAGAGTTTATCAGGGTATTTTTTTTCCTTTGTTCATATTTTCTCCCTTAAAGGCTGAATTTTAAGTTGATATGGGAATTGCTTGAGGGAAAAAAATACAGTTCTGAAAGCATACTTTTTTTTTTTGCCCCTTCATGAAAAATCTCCAAAGGGATAGAACATGCATTTATAAAGTACTTATAACAACAGTTTTTGTTTTATCGTATAGCATGTTTTATTTGTAAAGGGGACACAGAATAATAGAACGTAGAACAATTGTGGTTCCACGGTTTAAGAGTTGGTGCTCTGGCCTCTGAATCTGGTGATCCAAACTCAAATCTCAGTGCAACCTGAAGGATAATAAATCCTTTAAAGCAGCTAGGTGGTCCAAAGAATGGAGTGTTGGATCTGGAATCAGGAAGATCTGAGTTCAAATCTTACCTAGCTTCATAACCCTGGGTAAGTCACTTAACCTCTTAGATGCAGCTTCTACATGTAAAATGAGATTAATCATAGTACATATCTCACAAGGAGATTAAGTAATCTAACATATTTAAAGAGCTTTGTAAGCCTTAAAGCACTACATAAATGCTAGCTATTGGTATCATGTGCAAGGCCCTAAAGGACATACTATGTTGGATCAGGTGTAGTTCCTTGCCTCATGGAACTTATAATACAGTAAGGGCATGAAGTATCAATACAATTATCTATAGTATATTGCATGGTCAGTTAATTTGAGAATCACAAAAATGCTCTATGAGACCTCTGAATAGGGAGGATCATTATTAACTAGAAGAATAAGGGAAGTTTCTTAGAGGGTTATTACTAACCATGAAGAATAAGGAAGTTTCCTGGGAGAGTTAGCATTTGAGCTGGGCTTTGAGAAAGGCATTTTAGCAGGTAAAGAAGGGAAATGTGGAAATTCCAAGTGTAACCAGTGGCATAGGGCCCCTCAAAGACTCATATGAGCTCATAAGGACTGGGTTTGATGCCAGAGGTTTGTCTTTAAAAGGTCAATTTCTGTCTGGTTCATTGCCTCCACTTATAGTACTCCAGGAAAATCTCTATATTCATGGATAAGAGAATCCCCTGCTCCTATACCAACACTGAAAGTATAAGATGCTTATTAGACTTGGGACAACCTTGCATTTTGCACAGACAGAAAATGTATGATGCAAAATATTCACAGATATTGAGATTCACATGAAGTATTCAAATAGCCCATTAAAGATAGATACTCCCTGAAGGAAAATATACTTCTGGAGTGGGGTGAAAGGCAGAATGCATTGTTGAACAAGCAATTCCCTTCTTGTTAGACCTGAGCTCTCCAAGTGTGGAAAGTAGTGACAATTTGTAGGAAGGTGTAACAAGGTCCAGTTTTATTTTTCCCTCTCCCATAAAGGGCTTCCAGTCCTCTAGCCACAGGGGTCATATTGGTGATATTCTTCCTTCTTCATGAGGTATTCTGTTGAGGAAAGCTTCTCCCTCTGTGAGATGATTCCCAATCTCTTGAACTTCAGAACTATCAAATTTGATATTACCCATAAGGTAACCTTCAAGCCTGAGAAAATTTCCTCTCAAAATCTCTCTTCACAAGTCACAAGTCTATCAATGTCATGCATTTCTGCAGGAATTCTTTCAATTCACTAAGTGTTTAAGCAGGGAGAAGTCCAAACTCAGGAATTTTAGTTTCTGACCTGTGCTCAGAACAAGAGACAGAAAGGCAGAAAGTATCAAAAACTTGATATCCAAGAACCTCAGACCACCTAGATATAAGCACAAAAACTTGCTATGTACTTCCTTTTTGTTATTATTAATAACTGTGAACTCCTACTATAGTTTTTTTAAAAGTGTATGTTAATTTAACATGATAATACCACTCCTGTTTTGCTTGCCTGTGTTCTCTTCTGAACTTTCGTTATCTAGTGAATTTTTAAAAATATTTCTTTGGCACTTCATTTTCTTTCTTTTCTTTCCCCCCTCCCCAACATCACTGTCCACTCACTTCCCTGCCAAAAATCTCCCCTCTCCCTCAAATTAAAATCCTTGCTTATAACAAATAAGTGTAGTCAAGCAATTAAAAATCATATATCGTCCATGTCTGTCATTCTGCTCTTCTAATCCATCACTTCTCTGTCAAGAGAGAGAAAGCATCCTTTATCACTGATCTTCTAGAATCATAATTAGTCAATTCACTGATCAGAGTTCTTAAGTCTTTTGGAGTTGTTTTACATTATTTCATTCATTCAAATTATTATGATTCTACTTACTTCAGTCTTTATCAGTTTATACAAGTTTTTCCATATTTCTCTGAATCCAACCCTTTTTTTTTAACAGAATGATAATACCCCATTACAATTATATGCCATCATTTGTTTAGCCCTTCTTTAACTGATGGGCATCCACTTTGTTTCCAGTTTTTTGTACAAGAAGAAGTGGTGTTAGAAATAGATTTTCCCATGTCAATCATTTCCCTCTTTCATTCACCTTTTTGGGAGCATGTGCCAAGTAATCGTCAAATAATATTAGCAATGTGCTTCTCCTGAAAGTAGTTATTAATTGTTTCAGGTGAGTGGAGCTGGGGGAGAAGAAATTCCCTTTCCTCCCACTCAAGGAACATCCAATATGCTTTGCTTCTGTCTGAAGGAAGGTCCAAGGGAGAGAAAGAGAAACTGATTAGCTCATTTTTATATATCACAGGGGAGGGATAGCTCTTCAGATAAGAGTTCCCCTCACTCTTAGTTACCATTAGAGGGGTTCCCTGTGTCCTTTTTTTTTTCTGAGGCAATTGGGGTTAAGTGACTTGCCCAGGGTCACACAGCTAATAAGTGTCAAGTGTCTGAGGCTGGATTTGAACTCAGGTCCTCCTGAATCCAGGGCCAGTACTCTATCCACTGTGCCACCTAGCTGCCCCATCCCTGTGTCCTTTAAGGACATATTTCTTCCCTGTATTGGAAGATGTCCCTCAGAAAGCTCCACACATAGAGGCATGTACTGGTTGGGGGAATTTATCAAATTGATCAGGAATACCCCTGATAGATCCCTCTACAGATTTATAGGTAATTATGTGAGTAAAAACACAGAGGAGAGAATGAAGAGTGCATATTCATTAAGTAGAAAATTATCCAGCTTGGCAGGTGTATAGAGTATAAGGAGGGAAGAAATAAAAAATTATGATGGAAAGGGTGACATTGTGGAATGTCAAGCCGAAGCGTTTGATCCTTACAACAGGGTGATAGAGAAGAGCTTTGAACAGAGCAATAGCACATCAAGATTTTGCATAAAAAAATAAGTTTACTGTGTTATTTGAACTATTTTTCCTTAAAATTCATAATCTTCTTAATAAAATGTCTATCACAAAGGCACCTTATTTTCCTCCTCTCTGCTTATTTTTTTGTTTTTAAATTTTAAAATTATAAATATATTTTCAATTAGCACAAATCTACCTCTTCTCTCTCTTACCCAAATCATACTGCCTTTTGAGAATTAAAGAAAAATAATACCTATTAAAAACATGAATAGTCAAGAAAAAAATTTCTATATTGGCTATGTCCAAAGAAAACATATATCTCATTTTGCATTCTGAGTTCCTCACCTCTCTGTCGGGAGGAAGGGAACATGTTTTATCATTAGACCTATAGAACTATGGTTAGTCATTGCACCTGTCAGAATTCCTAATTTTTTCAAAGTTATTTGTCTTTACCAAATTGTTGTCAATGTATAAATTATTCTCTGGGCTCTGTTCACTTCACTCTGCATACTTTCATATATCTCCCAAGTTTTCTTTGAAATCATCCCATTCATTATTTCTTGCAGCTCATTACTATTCCATCATATTTATATACTATATGACTTGTTCAGTAATTCCCCAATTGATGGATACCCCCTCTGGTTTCCATTCTTTGTCACTTCAAAAAGGCATAAATATTTTTTTATACCTTAGTTTGTTTTGCTTAGTATCCTCCCTTAATCTAGACTTCTTCTAATCCCCCTTTCCTCCTTCCCTTCTTATTTCCCTATTGGAGTGAAATGTATCTCTATACCTAATCGTGTGTGTAGTCTTCCCTCCTTTTACCAGTTCAGATGAGAGTGATGTTCATGCGTCAGCTGTTCAACCCCCATTTGTTGTCTTTCTTTGCATAGATATCTACTTGTGTACACTGATTGTGTAAGATAATTTTCCCTAACCTTTCTTTCAGTTCTCCTCCTGGTGTATTCCTCTTCCCCTTTCACCTCAGACGCTGATAGTTGTCTGACCTTGGGCAAGTCACAACCCTAATTGCCTTAAACGTCCTGGGCCATCTCCAGTTGTCCTGATGTATACTTTGCCACTGGACCCAGATGGCTCTGTGAGAGAGAGTGAGGTTGGTGATTTTGCACAGCCCTCTCTCACTCAGTGCAAGTCATGACATGACCCCAATGTCATTCATGGTCCTGGAAGGGGCTAAAATTCTAGCTAGTTTGTCTAAAATATCTAATGAGTGGTTGCCGAATAAATTATAAGCTTTAGCCAGAGTTAGACTTTTAAGCAATTATTAAGGAGAATAAGAATTTGGTGAAGTGAAGAGAAAGAGAAAGGCCTAGATTCATCTATCTATTAAGGGAGAGCACATTTCTTGCTCCCCTCTCTACCAGAGTCCGACGAAAGAGAGCGAGAGCGCCAGCTTTGTCCCCTCTTCTCTAACAAGCAAACGTCACTTCCTGATGCCAAAGAGCCGCATGTCTTTGCCCCTCAGGACGCCTTTTCCTCATGGCGGAGCTTTGCTACTAGTAAGGTCCAGCAGGTGGCATCATTCCAATCATTACAGTCCTTTTTGAGAATGAAGGACAAACAACATTTTAACAACTCTTTCCATTCTTCTATTAATATAATCAGGACGTACCAAATATATTAAATACAACAGACCAAAAGTAAAATAAAAAAAAATAGGGGGCGGCTAGGTGGCGCCAGTGGATAAAGCACCGGCCTGGATTCAGGAGTACCGTGAGTTCAAATCCGGCCCTCAGACACTTGACACTTATTAGCTGTAGTGGACCCTGGGAAAGTCACTTAACCCCTATTGCCCTGCAAAAAAAAAATAAATAATAAAATAAAATAAAATAATACAACAGACCAAATCCTGATGGAAAAATCCAAGACAAAGTCATAGTAAGTAATTTTTCAGTTTAGGTCAATATAGGGAGACTGATGGAGAGTGGTGGGAACTGGGGATAGAGTCTGGCCAGTTGTATACCACAATGATTATTCTAACACACAGAAAGGCTGTGTACCAGGACAAGAAAGGGTTCTAGACCTCTACCTAGGCAACCAATTGGCAGTTTTGTCACTCATAATCCAGTTCCAAGTCACAGATCCAGGAAAGATAAAGGAGGAGACATGCACATGTATAGCATTGTTTCCAGAACTACTCCCAAGCCTTGTTGGAATAGACTCCCCTTGTGACCTATGATGATGATAAATTTTAGAGGGTACACATTATTGTCTGCCCTTATTTGAATACAAGCAGTTTATTCCTGTTTAGTCTTTTATGATTGTCCATTCATGTTTACCGTTTTACATTTCCCTTAACTCCTGTATTTGACACTGATTTTTTTGTCAGGAATTCTTGGAAGTTCCTCTATTCCATTATACATCCATTCCTATCCCCCCATAGGATTATATTAAGTTTTTCTGGGTAAGCTCTTATTGTATATCTTTTGCTTTCTAGAATATGGTATTACAAACTCTTTGCTCCTTTACAGTGCTGATCTTGACTATGGCTCCTCAATACTTGTATTATTTCTGGACACTTCTGGAATTTTTTTTTTGACCTGAGAACTATGTTTTTTAGCTATACTGGTTCTCAGAGTTTTTATTTTTGGGTTTCTTTAAGGAACATGACTTATAGATCCTTTCTATTTCTACTTTATCTTATGGTTCTGAGATATTTGAATAGGTTTTTTATAAAAAAGATTTTTTTGAATAAAGATGTTTAGGCTTTTTTTTTGGTCATGGTATTCAGATAGTCCCATGATTCTTAATTTTGCTCCTTGATCTATTTTCCAGGTTAGTTGTTTTTGCTGTAAGATACCTTACATTTTTTCCTATTTTTTTCAGTCTTTTGACTTTGTTTGAATGTCTTGTCTCACGGAACTGTTGGCTTTTATTTCATCCATTCTAATTTTTGGGAAGTTTGTTGCTTTAGACAAGGTTTTGTACCTCTTCTGTCAAGCTGTTAATTCCTTTTCCAATTTTTCTTCCATAGCTTTCATTTCTTTTCGATTTTTTCCTTAAGTGCTCTCATTTAACTTATTAAAAAAATTAAACTCTTACTTGAAACTCTTGCTTCATCTCTTCAGGGAATTCTAATGAATTGTACACAACTTGTGTTTTTCTTTGAGGTTTTGATGTAGGTATTTGGGGTCATTCTTTTCTTCTAATTGGTTGTCTTTAGCGTCTCTATCCCCAGATAGCTTTTGAGCATAGGAACTTTTTGTTTGCTTCATTCTTCCAGCCCTACTTATTAACTAGATTCTATTATAACTGGGCTTTCACATACTTCTGAGTCGTCTGGGTGGTACTACTGCTACTTTTGGGAAGTATTGACTATTATATTTATTTTAGAATTTCAAGGACAATCCAGACTGGGAACCTGCAAGCTTTCAATGCTCCCAAAATCATCTGATCCAAGATCGAGTCTTATTGCTACCCCTTGGTCTGAGATATACAAGTTCCTAATCTGGATCTGGATCTGAGAAACAGTTAGAGTGCTATCAACCAACTGGGAAGTTTTTGGTGTTTTCAGATGAATGATAGAAGGGTAGGGTCTTCTTTGGTCTAGGATTGGGGCCTCCTTAGGCCTCTTCAGGCTTCAGACTAGGTTAAGAAGCTGCAACTGAGATTCTATTCTGTTTTTGGAGCTCAAATCATCTTGCTGCTGCTTGTTTCCAAAGTTGTTCTTTTCTTGCTATACCAACCTGTAACTTATCCCCTACTCTAAAAAATGTTATCCCTGGATGAAGGTCTCTACCTTCATCTTCCCTGGATCTGTGACCTGGACTTGGACCTAGACCCAGATTATAAGCAAACAAAAGCTGATAGTTGGCACCTGTCTTATAGCTTGTGGTCTGGGTAGTGGTCTGGAACCTCTTTTTGCCCTAGTACACAGCCCACTCACTCCCCACCTCCATGATAGGATTCTCATTGCAATGTACTGTTAGTCAGATCCTGTCTCCAGTGCCCACTGACCTCTCTGTCTCCCTATAGTCATCTGGGTTAGAAAATGACTCATTACGACTTTTTCTTGGATTTCTCCATCAAGATTTGGTCTGGTAGGTACATTTACTAGATCTATTTGGAGACATTTTAGAGGGGAGTTCACTACCTTCCTTCCAGGTATTCCAGCATCTTGATTCTGCCTTTAAAAGATCCTCTCTTTGCTTTAACTCCTTTTTTCCTTTTTCTCTCCTTTTTCTTCATTAACATTTATTAACCCTTTCTCTCCTTTTTCTTCATTAACATTTATTAAGTACTTACGGCACACAGAATACTTTTTCCAGTCCTGGAGAGACAAAATTTAGATAATGCCACATTACTTGCCCTCATGGAACTTGTAGTCTAGTTGGTAGATATGGCATGTCTATAAATAGTTATACCAAAATATCTAGCTGTTAACTGCATTAAAGAAGTTAACTGCTAGGTGAATTCCATGAAGGTTAATCATTACCAGCTGTAGGAAACAGGAAAGACTTCATTGATCATGGGATCTGAGTAGGGCATTAATGGAGAAGTAAGAATTCAGAAAGTAAAAAGAGGGCATTTCTGGTATAGGAAATAGAGGTATGGAGGCAGGAAAATGTAATATACTAATAATTAAACAATACCTTTTCATATAGATCTTCCAGTTCTTTAAAGTGAGGATCAAGGGGCAGCTAGGTAGCACAGTGGATAAAGCACTGACCTTGGATTCAGGAGGACCTGAGTTCAAATCTGGCTCAGACACTTAACACCTTACTAGTTGTGTGACCCTGGGCAAGTCACCTTAACCCTTATTGCCCCCTCACAAAATGAGGGTCCAAATTTATTTTCACCACTTTTCATGAGTCAGGAAGAAGGCAATGTTGTTTTTCAGTCATAGATGGAGAAAATGACCCACAGACCTGGCATCTTCTTTCATTCACTACACTGTTTTACTTCTTTAGACTTCATAAACATTCATATATAATAATAGACTTCTTCTCTCTTCCTCACTCTTTGTCACTTTTCTTTTTCTCCTCTCATAATTGTTCACTCTCTCACCCTCACTCTTTTTTTACTCTCACTCTTCTCCTTTTTTCTCTCTCAGTTTCTTTTCTCTCTCTCTCTATATATATATTTATGTGTGTATATATTCATCTATATCCAAGTGTGAATAAACTATTCTCTATACATGAAAAATGCCTACTTTAGGCCTATAGACCAAGCTTATCCTCATACCTGTATTTTTCTTATATTTATATGTAAAGAGACAACTTGAAAATCTAAGGTTTTCAAGAATTGGAACTTAAAGGTATTCCAGTATGTGTTAGTCACTGGATTCCTATCACTATGTGGAAGAATCAAGATTGTAATGGAAAAAAAAAGAAAAAAAAGCCAACAACAACAAAACAGCCAACAACAACAAAAGATGCAATGGAAAGTAAGTTCTTGACATCTGCCTCTGCCTTTTTGCCTCCATACATGAGAATAGAATCTATGATCTTCCATTTGAAATAGCGGAAGAGCTGTTTTTGGATCAATGATCAATTATAACAAAATATTCATTGGGGAAAAAGAGATCATGTTTGTAATAGCAAAAGCAATGTTTGTTTGGGCATCAGCAAAGGAGTTCAAATTTCAGCTGTGATACTAATGTGATGACATTGAGCAAATCACTTCATATCTCTCTGGGCTTCACTCTCCACATCTATAATGAGTAAGGCCGTTTGGATTAGATGAATTGCCTTAAATTAATACTCAGAATTTGACACTTGATTAATGAAACATGTTTTTAAGTTTATGTTGCAATTCTCTTGCCAAATGGTTCCATAGTAAAAAGTGGTCTGTGTACAAGACCCCCAAACTGGCCTGTTTGGATATTCACTAACTGTCCCTTGATTTCAGATAGTAAATTTGTAGATTTTGGCAACCTAAACAAGTTAAATAATGATGATAAGAATCTAAGGGAATCTCTTTTAAAAATTTTATGTGTTATTCCTCCTTAAAATCATGGAAGGTAAATCCTACATATATCACTTTGGCAACACACGATTAAGATGAATACAATAGAGTTGAGAATGGAATTGTGGAGTTTCCCAACTGCTTTGTAATTTAAAGGAGGTCTACATAACCCTTTATCTTTGTCAGTGACCAGCTTCTTTGATCTTCAGCCCCTCTTTTCATCACAACCCTGGCAAGGCATTTGCTCTCTCCA
The DNA here is from genome assembly GCF_019393635.1 of Dromiciops gliroides. Taxonomy (NCBI): domain Eukaryota; kingdom Metazoa; phylum Chordata; class Mammalia; order Microbiotheria; family Microbiotheriidae; genus Dromiciops; species Dromiciops gliroides. The sequence continues at coordinate 170,411,443 of NC_057862.1, forward strand.
ACCCTCCCCACCCCAGTTCTGGGGAGCATTTGGTGGTGGCAGTAGCAGCAATAGTGGCAGCTGTCTGGGTCCCCTTTCACTGTTTTGTTTGTTGTTTTTCTTCACTCTTTCTCGCTATTTTTGTCTTCTTCTTTTGGCCTTGTTTCCTTAGAAGGAGATCTTGTTCAGGTTACAGTTGGGACTAAATGACCTTTGAGGTCCCTTCCAAATTTAAGATTCTAAGATTCTGTGATCTCTAAAATAAATACTGTTACCTCAACATCCTTAATCTTGCTATCTATAATAATGTCCTTATTCAGCTTCAGAGAATCGGAATTCCAAAATTTTAGAATTGGAAAGGACTCTATCTAGTCCTAACCATACCCTAGGTAAACAATTCTGTCCACACTATACCTTCCCTCCCCACCCCCCCAATATCATAGCTTTACAATTAGAAGAGAGCTTAGAGATCATATAATCTATATCCCTCATTTTATAGAGCAGAAAACTGAGGCTCAGAGAAAATTAAAAGATTTGCCTAAGGACCAAACCCTATAAGAGTTCATATACACTATAACATAGGCATTCAGACACATATATAAGTATATGCCTATCTATTATATATATATTATACATGAACCACACATATACACATAGAAATACTTATAGCATTTTTAAAATAATATTTCCCTTTCTTCTTCCCAATTACATGTAAAACAAATTTTAACATTTTTAAAAAAGTTTTGAGGGGGCAGCTAGGTGGCGCAGTGGATGGCGCCACAAGGCTCTGAGTTCGGAAGTACCTGGGTTCCCGTTCTGGCCTCAGACGCTGACACTTGCTGGCTGTGTGACCCTGGCAAAGTCAATTGGCGCCCATTGTCCCGTGCAAAAAAAAAAAAAAGTTTTGAGTTCCAAATTCTATCCCTTCCTTCCCCACTTGCCTGAAGCAATATAGCAATCTGATATAGGTTATACATGTGCAATCCTAGATAACCTATAGTATTGAAAGACAGTGTGGTATGGTGGATAGAGAGCTATTCTGAAAGCACAAAAATCTTTAATCACATCTCTGAAACATGCTGGCTGTGTGAGTCCAACCAAAGTCAGCTAATCTTCCATGCTCTAGGCATCTCTCTAAGATTGTATTGAAGATGAATGTGCTGACTGTATAGTTAGAGGGAGTTTCCTCACATGGGGGTTTCCAGTGGAATACCAGGTCTAGTCTCTCTGCTGTTTAAGGTATGCAAAACACTCAAGAAATAGGATTGCTTTTGAGCTTCAGAAGAAGCCTGTGAAGTATGATGCAAACTAAAGCTCAGGGAGATTAAATGATTTGCTCAGGATCACACAGCTAATTAAGTATTCTCAGGTCAGATTTGAACTTAAGTCTTCCTGAATGCAGGTCCAATTTTTTTATATACTATGCTAACTGCTTCTCAGAGCATATGACTTTTTCCTGAAGACTTCCAAGGCAACAAACCCACTCTTCCCAAAGCTGCCCGATTCTACTTTTGCGTAGCTCCAATTGTTAGGAAGTTTCTTTTCCTTATGTCAGGTCTAAATTGCTTCTTCATAACTTCCAGCAGTTGTCCTATTTCTGCTATTTGGTAGCAGGAAGGACAAGCTTGAGCACCCAACTAAAGACCAAAAAAGACCAAACCTAAACATTGCAATTTTGACTCTATGGATCGGGCCATTTGATCATCTAATGGTACTAATATCTGGAGTCTAGATTCTAGGACCATCTCTCTCCATCTTTCCACAAGAATAGTATAGGATGATTTACCAAACATTTTGCTAAAATCTAGAAAAATGGTACTTACACAATTCCTTGATCTACCAGTCAAATCTGCTCTTCACAATACTTGAAGATATCTGAGTTGTCAATTTCCCCTGCTAATATTCTCTGTAAGTTGAAACAACTAACTCTGATATGCATGAACTTGTGGCCTTTCACTAGTTAGTAAGTCCAGTCATTATTTGAAACTGCCTACTATATGGCACTGGTGTTAAATACTAGGGATACAAAGAAAGGCAACAGTCATTGTTCTCAAAAGGTCACAGTCTAATTGGGATACCCTCTTGCCTATCAGAGTTTTTGTTTTGTTTTGTTTTGTTTTGATAATGTAATGGAAGTCTGGCACTTGTGCAGAGTGCCTTGGATTGTTTCTCTTGGTGCCTCTCCATGTAAAGACAGCTGGGAGTTTGCTTCAGGGAGAGTCAAAATTATAGTGAGGATAGTGCCTTGGAGAGACTAGGGAGTATGTATAAAATATTCTCGCAAATGGTTCCTGTTGGTTAACCATGTGGTGAATAGAAGACTCTTTTATTGGCTGAGAAGGCATATCAAAAGCCTTAGTCAGCCTCTGCCATCCTTCCCTCACCTCAGGGCCCTTGAGGGATCTCAGTGACTTTTTCACGCATAGTGGTCCTTCCTGTAAGAGAAAAGACTGTCAGGGAAGAGACATTGAGTACTTTCTCTCTCTCTCTCTCTCTCTCTCTCTCTCTCTCTCTCTCTCGTCTCTCTCAAGTTATGTAGATCTTAGAAACGCATCTTGGTTCTTGGCTTTTGCATTATGAGGGGTTTTTTTTTTTTTTTTTTTTGTTTTTTTTTTTTTTTTTTTTTTTTTTGTTCAAATGTAAAGAGAGTGGAAGTCTTAAATCTTGTGAGCTTTTCAAAAAGGGCAAGAGGTCCCTATCATACTCAGAGTTCCCTATTATGTGTTGTAAGCCAATAAAGCCTTGAGTGTCTAGAGTGAAAAGGAACAGCCTCCTGGACCTCGATCTAGCAGTAGCTAAGACAAAGACTTATCAAGCAGATATGCCATGTTTGGACACTGAACTTGGTAAGACTGATGACTCTTTAGAAATTTGGATACGAAAGATTACTCTTCTAAGGTATTGGAAATGTTTATAGATTATTTTTGTTATAACTTCAAGGTAAATATCTTTTATATAAAAATAATGGATGCTATGTGGTTGATGGAACAGGGATGTTAGTCATTGGTAAATAATAATAGGAGAACACAGACAGTGGTGGTTTGGTTCTTGTCCATTCTTGAAGAGGAACCAAAATGACATCACTGCATTGGAGTCAAGGTACTGTGTCTGACTGGCTGATTAGACTAATATGAGCTCAGAATGTTCTACCACAGCTCAGGCACGAATAGTCCATGTGAACATTTGGTGTGGATTATCTAAAATTTGTTTCTTTTGAGCTACTTCAATTTTGCTTTGCTCATAGCACAGAACCTTCTTTTATGTCCAACCTCTTCATGACTCCATTGAGGTTTACTTTGCAAAGATACTGGGGAGGTTTGCCATTTCCCTCTCCAGCTCATTTTACAGATGAGGAACTGAGGCAAACAGGGTTATGTGACTTGCCTAGGGTCCTATGTAGCTAGTATCTGGGGCCAGATCTTAACTCAGGAAGATGAGTCTTCTGGACTCCAGGTCTATAACTCTATTCACTGTGCCACATAGCTGCCCCAGTAAAGAAGTACTCACAAACCCCTCAAAGCACCCTGGAAGCCCTTTGAGATGAGATGTGGCTGACCCAACTCTGGGAGAGTTAGAATGTTACTCATTTCACTAAAATATGGCAATCTGAAATGAATACAGATCTTCAAATGTGATTTGCTCAGGAGAGACTACAGTCTGATTTCTTTTCCTATCAGTGGAAATGATTCCTCTCAATGTATCCCAAGATCTCAATAGCATTTTTTACTTTCATATCACCCTGTTGACTCCTACCAAGCTTGAAGTTCAGTTCTTTTTCAGACTTATCTCATCTGTGTGATTTTTGGAATTTACATGCAATACTTTGCATTTATCCCTATTAAATTTCATCTTATTAGAGTATGCAAAATATTCTAGTCTGATACTTTTAGATCCTGACTTCCATCCAGTGTTTTAGCTATTCCTCTTAGCTTTGTGATATCTGTAGTTTTGATGAGGACACCACACCACTTATAGCTTTATCCAAGTTACTATCCAAGTGTACAAGTCCAAACACAGACTCTATTGGAGACCTCCTAAATTGGCATGGAACTATTAGTGACTGCTTTTTGGATCTGGTGAGTTAACAAAAGTTCAATTCATCTAGGTGGGGGAGCCAGGTGGTACAATTAGGTGATACAGTGAATAGAATGCTGGACTTGGAGTCAGGAAAAAAAACAAGGCTTGTATTCATGGACCACATGTCAGCCTTGGATGGGGAGGGCCATAGGTCACTCCCCTTACAGTAGCATATCTCTCCTCTTACTGGAACACCACCAGACTTAAGGCAGTCAAACCAAAAAGATAGGATGAGATCAACTAATAAATAGCTTTTGAATGAACCCCCATTTCTGACTAACTAGCTAGAGTCCATCAAAGAGGCTCCTCCTGACCACATGGTTAGCAGACCAGAACTAGTTCTAGAATGTCTACAAATACTCCAAAATCCACATGAGATGTGAATCAGGGCATCTGTACATCCTCCTAAGGTTTGGGCTCATTGGTCAGTCCTCTGTTACACAAAAAATTTTGTCCTTAAATAGGCCCTCAAGCTTTTCTCTCTCATTCCCTTCTATAAACTTGTTCCAGGCTTTGGTGCTTCTCTCCCTTCTTATCTGGACATTTTTATGGTCAAGTTCCCTGGAAGCTCACTTTTCTCTAGTCTTGCCCTGTCTTCCTTATTGTGGCAGCCTGCCTGAATCAGTTTTTCAACAGGGTTGTCTAGGTTGACCATTGATGATGAAATTGCCTTTTGATCTCTCCTGTCAGACTAAACTTGATTTTTGCAAGTGGCATCCTTGTTCTAGATCATTAGTTGTTAAACCACAGCCAGCTGGCCAAACCCAGCTGTCAGGTTGGTTTTGTATGGCCCTAGAGCTAAGAATGGTTTTTACATTTTAAAATAAAGTTTTATTGTATTTTTAAAATGTGAAAACCATTCTTAGCTCAGAGGCTATACAAAAACAGGTGGCAAGCTGGATTTAGCTCTCTCTTGGTTTGCTGACCCCTGTTCCAGATCCTCTCTTACTGGCAGAGCTGAGCGGGCACACACTTAAATACTGGGAATCTTTCCTTGTCATTGGCTATTGGGTCCAAACACTTTTCTACCCCAGGGTAAGGTATCATTAGCCAGTGCTTGGAATCCACTTCCTTGGAGAGTGAATCCCACAATCTATATATTTCTTACAATAGCTAAATTAATGCTGTTTTGGACATACCATAATATAAACATTTTTCTTCTCCCAGTAATAAAGCAAGATCACTTCCACACAAGATAGATCTCAGAAGTTAGGCAAAGAGAATCAAAAAGGAGGGAGTGATAAATATTTCAAATACAGTGGGAAGACAGAAGAGGATAACAACTGTTAGAAGACCACTGGATTTGGCTAGGAGGCAGTTATTTCAGAAGGTTTAGGGAGGTGGGTGATGAGTGATGAGGAAATGGAGGCAGTAAGTATAGAATACTCCTTTGAAGGGCTAGGCTGGGAAAGGAAGGAGATAGGATTATAGCTGGAAGGAGAAAAGGAACAAGGTTGTTCTTGTGTCTTTTTCCTTTAAGATAAGGAAGAATTGTGTATATTTAAAGTCAGAGGTTCTTTACAGTGAAGGAGAGTTTGGAGATGATAGAAAAGGAAGAGATAACTGTGGCTCCAAGGCCATCATGCTGATCATTAAGTAATGCTGCCTCTCCTATAAATAACAAATATATATATATATATATATATACACACACACACACACACACACATATACACACATATAAAGTTATATTTACATATAGTCATATATAATTCTCCTGAGATAATTTATGGAAAACACTTTGCACCCTTTGAATTGTTACACAAACGTCAGATATTATTCTAAAATGCTATGTGGGTGTAGCCCAAGTCTATCAAAGTACAAAAGTTGGTGACATATTGTCTGCTGTCCAAGCACCAACGTGGCTAAGTTTGGAGAGATTCAACAGAGTGATAACAATGACTTTTTTTCAGCTAGGGAAAATTAGTGGGGGTTGGGGAGGTGGGTGGCAAATGCCAATGTTGGTACCATTGGGCTTAGAAAAGGAACAGCCTGCCTTCTGAAAGTCCACTTATACTGTGCAATGGCTGGACGTCCTCAGTCCCCAAACCCAAGGAAGAAGCAGAAGTGCTGGAAGGCAGAAGATGGAAGCTACAGCAGAGGGCCCCTCTGATGGTGGCTTAGACAGGGTGAGGGAATGGGGCAGGGTGCTGGCTCCATGTCATTTCAGTCGAGCAAAGCTCCGGGGTGGTTAGGACAACTTTTTTTGTTGTTGTTGTTAACTTACAGTGACTCTTCAATACTTTTAACTAAATTGTAGAGGAGGTGAGATTTTCCTTAGTGGAAGGAGGTTCCATATCATTAAATCAGGAAATATATGGGAAAGTAACCCCCTAGGCTCAGTCCTACTAGGGCTGCTTATTAGCCCTGAGAATTCGGGCAAATCACATCGTCTGTTTCCTCTTCTGTGAAATAAGGAAGGCGGACTAGATAATCTCTAAAGTCCCTCCCTTTCCTTCCAAGTTCCTACATTCTACAATTCGAAGGAATCAGCTGGGTAGCAAAAAATGCTCAGCCTTCCCATTACAGAATTTTTAATAGGACTCCTATTTTGGGGGGGTTAAAGTTCCTTCTCTTCTGGTCATTTACACGCAATCCCTTTCAGTAACAAATGCACGTTACCTCAGGATAAAATTGTAGCTTGACACTTTACTTGTTATCAAGTAACCCTTTTTTGGTAGGGTTGCGCTGGTGCTTCAGGTTTAGTAGCCTCGGGCTGTTAATAGCGGTTTTCCTCGTCTCCAACTCCTCCAGGCTCCGGGGTTCAACCGCTTTCCCTTTCTTAAGTACTGCTAAAAAGGTGCAGCCAACACCGGAGCCATTTCCCTTATAAGGGTAACATAAATACCATACCATTCCCCCCCCCCCCTTCTGAAACCGCTAACTCCACGGTTAGCTCCGCACCTCCGGGAGAGGGGGTTCTGAATGTGTTGCATATGTGTGTTTAGAGGACTGGGGGTAGGTGGGGGTGGGGGTGGGTTTATTGTCCTAAGGGACCCTTGCTTCTATCTGTGCAGGTCACACAAGAGGCCGTCACCTCCCTCGATCTACTTGCCAGGTTCCAGCATCCACAAAAATAAACCAACAGTAGGAGCTAGACACTCTGTTCCGACTATCCAGACAGCCAGACACAATGTGGCCTGAACTGAGCCCAGAGAGTGCCGGCTAGCGGACTCCTCGAACCAGGTAGCGATTAAAAAGAAGGCAGATGGCTGAAATGTTCTTGCAGCCGGACGCCTCCAATCCCCTGATCCGTGGCGAGTCCCCAGAACTTCTCTCGGTTCTGGCGCCCTGAAGGGCGGGCGATGCACATCTGGTCACATCCCTCCCTTCCAGCGGTGCACCCGCTGCCTGGCGCGTGGGGCTGCGGCTCCAGTGAAGGGGAGGCGGGGCCGGGAGCTTTGGAAAACGGAGGACTGTGGGTCCTCGAGGACTTGGGGTGGGGTTGGGGGGACAGCACCCCACCTCCCCCTTGGCCCTGACCAGCGCCCCCCCCCAACATTCTTGGTGCAGGTGGCACGGCTCCCTCCCGGGTCAGACTTTTGCGATCACGGGAGAGGTTAATCTCCGGTCTAGACTTCCCAGCCGCAGAGTAGGCGAAACCGCTAAACCACCTTTTCTCATCCCCACCCCTCCCAGACGTAAGAGCCCGGACCAAGGAGGTCCCGGACATGTTCTCTCCCTCCTCTCGCTCCTCCCACCCCCTCCCGCCCCCCCCGACACTTCTCCCCAATCCTGGGAGGGGAGGCCCCAGGGCTGAAGGCTGCGGCTGGCAAAGGGGAGTGGAAAGGGAGGGAATGGATGGGGCCGGGGGGTGGGGGTGGTGATGAGGGGGATGGGGGGTGTCATTTTCTTTCTTTTTTTTCTTTTTTTTTGAAAAAAAAATATTTCTCTCGCGAGAAACCGCTGCGCGGACGATACTTGAAGAGGTGGGGAGAGGAGGGGGCCGCGGGAAGTCGCGGCAGAAGACGGGGGGGTGCCGGAGTAGGAGAGGCGGCCACAGCTGGGACAGCTGCGAGGAGAGCGGTGGCGGCTGCAGCGGCAGCGGGCGGCGGCGGCGGCGGCGGCGGCGGTAGCGGCGGCGGCTAAGGGCTCTCAACAGCTACAGGGGTAGGCAGCCCACGTCGCTTCCTCGGGGAGCCCCAGTAGGAGTCACACTAATGGGAACAGCCGGGGATCCTTATGGGGGGTCGGTGCGGCCGCCGGGGCTTGAGCTTTGGCCACGGCCGGCTTTTTGCGTTTTGCGCCGGGGCGGGGAGTGGGGGGGGCCGGGACAGGGACTGGGGTGAGGGGCTGTCCCGGAACGCCTGCAGCTGGCGCTGGCGCTGGGGCGCTGGCCCTTCCCTGCCTGACAGCTTCCTGGCCCGGGCTCTCGGGTGCCGGGCTTGGAATCAGATGCTCTGGGGGGTGGTGGCAGCGCCCGGAGCTCTCTCCAAGAGCCGGCCCGGGGTCGGCGGGGCGGGTCCCCAAGTTTTGAGGCTTTCATTAGAGAGCTAGGCTGGAGCCGGGGCATTTGGCAAAACACTTTGTGTCCTGGAGGGGAAAAAAAAAGAATGTATAAAAGTTCGAGTTCCCGGGGCCTGAGACTCTGGTCTGGTCTGGCCCGGGACGGCTCGGGACACGGGTACTTTGCGCTGAGCTCTCCTGGATGCGCTGGGGAGGCAGAAGAGCGGGCGGGAAGCAGTGCTTGGGCGCCTGGGCTGCTGCGGGAGACCCATCTGTCCTCCCTGGTTCGGCACTGTCAGCACCCCGGGAGGAGGGGATCGCGGGGCTGGGACAACCTCGGGATTTTAATTCCTTTCCCCTTCTTGGGGTATTTGTCCTTCTGTTGCAGCTGGTGGGAGCTGCTTGAAGAGGGAGAGAGGGCGGTGCCTGCAGGGTGACGGGAGGGCGCTCGGGCCCAGGGGAACAAGCCGTGCCGGAGTCGAGGAGCCCCAGCGGAGCTGCGCGCTTAGGGGCGCAGCAGCAGCAAGCCCCAGCCCCAACCCGGCACAGCAGCAGAGAAGAGGAGGCAGAGGAGGAAGAGGAGGCGGAGGAGGAGGAGGAGGAGGAGGAGGAGGGAGGGAGCCCGCGGCTGATCGGCACCCATGCGGAGAGGGGGGTCTGCTGGAGCTAGCCCTGGGATTTACAGTGCTCTTGTCTTCCTACACGAGCCATGGGTGCTGAAGGGAATTCGGAGGACAGGGAATGTGAAGGAAACCAGAGCCAGCCGGGCAAAGAGAAGAGGCGGAGGAGGACACGATGCGCTCAAAGGGTAACTGGATAGGCTAGCTTGTTTTGTGTGCCTTCCCTTGTCTCCCTTCTTGAGTACTGAGATCCAATAGGAAACCTCAAAGGACAAGGGGGACAGGAAAGTTTGATTGCCACTGATTGCTGATAGTAAGATCGTTACAGCATCTCTGCCCGAAGAAGGGGTGGCTTTGGGTGCTTGCTGACCTTTGAAAGGTTGCTTAACCTGCACCCATGTCACCTTTTCGAGGTATCAGAACTAGGGGCTCCCCGTTCTTTTTGGACATTGAGTTGCCAGAACCAATAGTGCCAGTAGAGAAAAGAGAAGACAGGGAGTGTAGGCCAGTCCTTGTCAAAAGGAATCTAACCCAGGGTTAAGTCCAGGGGACAGTGGTTGGTGGGTGGGGTGGAGCTATCCCTGGAAATAAGGAACAAGATTCCATACAGAGGCTGAGAGGAGTGGATCTTATTGTTTAGCGGAAAGTTTCTCATTGGCTTGCTCTATGCAGATGTACTATATTCAGGGGAGAAAGGGAAATGGATAAAAGGGATGATACAGAATGAAATAAAACTTCTCGGGTTGTCCGAATTTACCTGTCTCCTTTTTAAAAAGCTATGTCTGGAAGTGCAAGAATTGAGTTTCCTAGGTAAGGTTGCCTTTCACATGATCACACAGGAAACACAAAGGTATATTTGAGAACTTGTTTTTAAGGTTAGGTTGGAATTCACCAATTTAATTTATGGCAGCAAAGATGTTGTCAGCTGTTAAATTATATAAGTGTGTGTGTGTGTGTGTTCATATTATATGTAGGATTTTAATTCCTGTTACAACAGGAATCCCTGTTTATAGAAATATTTGCCTCCAAAAGTTTTGTTAGATATTGAAGTTTAATTTTAAGGACTATGGAATAGCAAGAAACTGACTCCTGAATGTGAGGGGAGGGGGTAGGAATAGTTTCCTCTGAGGACTTTTTTAGTTTGGAACAGAAACTCATCTACTTCTTACAGCTTAGGTGCCCGTCTTCATGGAAGGAGATACTAGATCAATAGCATCATAAATTTTTGAGCTGGAATTTAGAAGTTAACCTTAGAAGTTTATATAGTCTGACATCATTTTACAGATGGGGGGAAACTGTGTCCGGAAAGGTTGGATAACTTTAGGAAATTCTTTTAAAATCCTATGAACCTGTGAAATAAACATATACATATAGGTACTTAAATATTTATACATTGAAGCTTCTATCAAGTTCCTTATAATTTAGAAATCATTATTGCCCCTTATAAACCTGGATGATTCTGCCATACATGGGGAGGTCCACCAGTATATGGGGGAGAAATTAATTTGGCTTGCTTTCACCATGTGCTATTACAATGTTGAAGGCACAGTGAAACTGGCACTGCTAAATCTTAAAGACTGTCATTGTCCTCGCTTAATGCTGGAATTTAGACAAGGGTTTGTCAAATCCAAGATGCCTGGACAATTATTGGGCCTAAACCAGGAAATTCTACTGAGTTAACACGCTACCATTGTGTTTATTGATGAAAACAAAGTTCAACTGTTGAGGACCAGAATCTTCAGGAATATGCAGTCTTCAGAGGGACCATCAGGATTGATCAGAACCCTTATCTCTCTTGTCCATAATCCTGCAGTTAACAATCATATTCTCTCTGGGGATCCAAGTCCATAGTTTGAGAACTGAAACTAAAACATTGTTTTCTTTTGTTGTTGTTGTTGAATGGAAAACTATTACATTTCTGAAATTAGGCACTGACTCCTTTTAGGGCAACTAACTCTTTAATTAAAAAAAAATTATATTAAGAAGCCACTAGCCTCATTGTTGTAAATCTTTTCTTAAAAGGTCAGAATACTACACAATTAGTTTTAATATTTGTTGCTACTATTTTGGTGATATTTATAGATGCTATTGTAGAATAAAGATTATAATGATTAACTTTGAATAGTTTTTTGAAACAAAATACACTTGAGAAAAAAATTTAAAGTAGAATACAAGGATTTTAAAAGCTGACTTTAAAATGCTATATTTTAAAGCCTATTCTTCCTACTGCAATTACGATTCTAGATAAATAGACCCTGAGTCAAAAATTATCGTAAACATTTCCAGTAGTAGAAAAATTTCCATATTTTTCTGGTAATTGCTGATATTTTACACAATTCAATAGTTTTTTTTAAAGATTTCTATTTCAGAACCTTCCTTGTTTATGACAAAAGCCTGTATTTGTGGAATTTTTGTGAAAATGCTGGTCTCATGGAATAAAAATGATTCTGACAACAGGTAGTTTTAAAGTTATGTGATGCCCAGTTGGTGGCAGCAACTTTCAGTGTCAGTAACTTTCTGCCTTTTAAAATGTGTTTTAGACACATTAACTTTCCCCAGATAGCAGTCTAGTCTCATCATTAAATATTGCCTTCTTGGCTTTTCCCTTGTATGACAGGTGGCTAAGAACCTACTCAGATATCCCCTTCTGGCATGCTCGCTCCCTCTCTCTCTCTGTCTCTCTCTCTCCTCTCTCTGTCTCTCTCTCTCTGTCTCTCTCTCTCTGTCTCTCTCTCTCTGTCTCTCTCTCTGTCTCTCTCTCTCTCTCTCTCTGTCTCTGTCTCTCTCTCTCTCTCTCTCTCTCTCTGTCTCTCTCTCTCTGTCTCTCTCTCTCTCTCTCTTTCCTAACCTTCCTCATTTCATAGGCTAGGGACCTGCTTGGGTTTCCCTATTAGGGTGTTTCCCCTCTGGCCTGTCTTTCTCTCTTCCCACCCTATGGCAGGCATCCCATGTCTCCCCTCCCTTTCCCCCACCCCCAAGTCAGAATTTGTTCCACAGTGGAAATTTAAGCATCCTTCAGTCTCTTTCCAAGCTCTTGTAGTGTTTTCCTAGGGTATATTACCAGATTCCATTTTTGAAGAGAATCTTTTTTTTGAATGGAATGAGTGTGGTCCCTACCCACTCTTTAAAAAAATGAGATTTTGCTCTATTTTCAAATGATAATTTTACAAGTTTGAAAAATATTTTAAAATAATAAACTTAAAAGTAATGTTATTTTATGTGGGTTTTGCTTAGTCATGTCAAAAGATTTTATGAAAAAAATAATGTAATCTTAGCTTTATTGTTAGGATTGTACTTCAGGAAAACTTTTCCCAGCTAAATTCTGAACTCCTGTGATTAGAGGAAAGTGTGGGAAACAGTCCAATCTTAGAACAACCTCTCCTGGAACAGTGCTAGTTATGCATCATTTATTTATGATTTCCTTATTTCTTTATTTCCCAAATAAGGACATATTACAGTTTTTGGTCAAAGGGCAAAATGTTTTAAAGTAAAACTCCTTCCCCCAAGTTTCTGGGAGAATAGATGAAGGTCTTCTCTTCCTATTGCTTGGTTTACAGTTACCTGAGAGAGGTTGTATTTTAGACAGTTTGCCCCTTTATTTGTGTTTCCTTTTCAGCTTTGTTTATTTTGTTTTACAGAGGTGTTATTACTAGAAAAATACACTGGGTCCAGAGGGCACAAATACCATATCTGTTTGATTGCGAGATTCTGTGAGATTGATTACACAGAAGTCTGTTATTATAAGGCCTTCAAGATGAGAAACAGAAAAAGGATTGTAGACTTTATGAAGTTCTATTTTCCTTTTACAAAAAAAATTTTAAGGTTTTATTTGATGGATCCAATAATAAAATATGGGAGTGAAATATTAGTTAAAAACTTCTCATACCCCAATATTACCATAAAGCTTTGTGTTAGACCAATAGGTAAGCTCAGAAGGAGCATGATTTCCACAGTCTTCATTTTGAGAGGTTTGCATTGTCTTTAAAACAAAAAAGAGGCAGATAAAGTAGATTGTGATCCAGGTGACTTGTTTTGCACTATTGAGGTTATTTATACAAAACACACAGGGTGATGGCATCTATAAATGAAATAAAACAATTCAGCAAATAGTTATTAAGTGACTTCATGCAAAATACTGTGGTAGGTCCTGGAAATGGTCTTCAGGTGGGGTATGAATGAATTAAAACATGTCTTCTTACAGTATGGAAGAGTTTGAGTTAATGAGAACATAAATGGGTGTATTCCATTGAACTTATTTGGAATATTAATATCCTTCTTTGGTACCTTGGGCAATAGATATTTAAACAAGATTATAAAAGATTTGCCAAATATTCTAATTGTGTGAAACATTAAGTAAATTGTCAATGTATTTATACTCTAGTTTTTCACCACTCCCTATTTCAGACCAACATTTGAGCAAACAATAAACTTACCTAGTTAAAGTTTTTCAATTTTAATTTATAGACATGTTAAAATTATTAAGGATTAACAAGCTACTTTTAAAAATGTGTTTTAAAGTATAGAATCTACATCCTTGGTTTAAGGCTCTAACAACAACAACAAAACAAACCAACTCCAAAGCCGACCTTTTATATTATATAATTATAGAGATAACTTTTTTCATGGAAAAAAGTAAAGAAAAACAAATCCACAGATATTAATTGGCAGCCTCCCGTGGATGCTGTACCAGCTTAATGTGGCAGCATTTAAAGATTAACTGTTCATCTTGATCCATTCACTGTAAGGAATCCACTCATAAGGCTCTCTGAAGGCCACATAGTCTTTCTTATCTCAGCCTCCATTTATAGGTTAAATCCTAAAACATTTATTCATTGGATTAGCATTACTGGGTGACCATTCTATTTTGTGTCATAATTGACATTTGAATGTCAGTTTTTATAGTCTCTCAGTTGATCTTTATTTCAACTTGTGAACTTGAAAAGTACAAGCGCTATTATTCCCAGTGTTTTGTTTTCTTTTGGATTTCTTTGGACTAAGGTTTCGTTATAAGGAATTCTAGACCAGGAAACTTCCATTACCAATGCAAGTCAACAGCTGCTTTCCAACTTCAGGTCTTAGAAAGTGACCTGGAGGACTGAAAGGTTAACAGACTGGCCTAGGGTCACACAGCTACTGTGTGTCTGAGGTAGGACCTGAATCCATGTCCTGATTTCAAGATTGACCTTCTTGAGCAGCTAGGTGGTCTAGTAGATAGACCACTGGCCCTGGAGTCAGGAGGACCTGAGTTCAAATTTGACCTCAGACTCTTACCAGCTTTGTGACCCTTGGCAAGTCACCTAACCATGATTGTCTCCCTGCCCCCCCCCCCACACACATTGACTTTCTATCCCTTCCCTTCATGTTATTCCTTGCTTCTCATTTAGAGATAAGGCTTACAAGTGATTTACCCAAGATCACATAACTAGCAAGTAGCAGAATGAGACTTTGACCACAGGCCTTGTAGGTCCAAATGTATTTCTCTTTCCACTCCACACAGACACCTTACATGGGAAGTGAAGTTTCATTTCTTACTCTGAAAGAGCTCACAATATGGTGGGAGAAACAAGACACTGAAGAAAGAACTAGGGAACAATTAGAAAGCAACATTTAAGTGCATAGTAATGTACTAGGTATAAAGTAAAAATCTGTATGTTCAATCTTATTTCCCTATTGACTTCCATTATATATTTTGACATGTATTCTTAAAGATTTTTTTGGGTTAAGATATAATTAAATTATACTTAAGATTCTTAACATTCACTTCAAGTGGCATGCAACTTTTCTCAGTTACACATCAGTTAATTCACCCACAAAACTCCTGGGTTACATGGTTGGATTTGGAAAAGAGGTTCAAAGCACGAGAAGGCATGGCTGGGTTGAATTCTATACCACTGCAGTAAATGCCCACATTACATAAGACAATGCATGTTAAGTACTTTGTAAACCTTAAGGAACTTTATACATGTGAGTGTTATTATGATCTTTATTGTCATACATGAGATCACAGATCCTTCAAAATATTGAAATACAAAACTCATAAAAAGTCATTGTGAAAACATCTGCATAGTTTCTACAAAGTTATTAAAAACATCATTTTTGAAAAAAAACTATTGATGATTTTGACGTTTATATTACTTATTTCCTTCCCCTGCCCCAGAAAACCATCCCTCATAACAAGAAAAAAGGAGAAAAATATGAAGCAAAAGTTAGCACACTGAAAAAAATCTGACATTTATATTCTGTTTCACATCTATATCTCCCACCTCTGCAAAGAGTGAGAGGAAAGTATCTTCTCATATCTCTTCTTTGAGTCCAAGATTGGTTATTATAATTTTACAGAATTCGGTTTTGAGTGTTTTTTGATATTTTTTCCATTTGAATTGCTGATGTCATTGTGTGTATACTTTTCTTGCTTCTGTTTATTTTATTATGCGTCAGTTCACAAAATCTTCCCATGGTTCTCTGTGTTCATCATATTCATAATTTTATATATTGTGGTAATATTGCCTTACTTTCATGTACTGTGACTCACTTGGCCATTCTCTAGTTAATGGACATATTCTTTGTTTCTAGTTTTTTGCTATTACAACCAGTGCTGCTATGAATATTTTGGTATCCTTAGGTCCTTTCTGTCTTTAGCCTCTTGGGGAGTATATGCCAATAGTGGAATATTGTGAGACCTCTAGGTTGTAGGGCATGAGGATTTTAGTCACTTTCTTAGCATAATTCCAGATTGTTTTCTAAAATGATTGAACCAATTCACAGCTCTATATAAAATCCATTAGTATACATGTCTTTCCACGACCCATCCAATAGTGACTCCATCTTTTGTCATCTTTGCCATTTTTCTTGTATATGATGTGAAACTTGAAAGGTTTTGATGTGTATTTCTCTTATTAGTAGTTTGGAACAATGTTTCATAGGATTTCAAATAGTTTATTATTCTTCTTTGACCCTTTATATATCGGGGAGTGGCTTTAGGTTCCATATATTTCTGTTAGTTACCTATGCATCTTGGGCAAAACCCATAATATTCAATCACAGAATTTTAGAGCTGGAATGGACTTCATAGGGTATCTAGAAAACCTATAGTAGGTTCCTTTTCCTTCTAGCATAAAGTACAAACAGCCTGACAATCAAGATCCTTCAAAGTTTGGCTCCTTCTATTCTTCTTCCATATTATTATATTCTACTCTTTTTGTGCTCCAGCCAAACTCTACTGCAAGCTTTCCTTTGAACATTACATTCCATCTCCGTCTTCTCTGCTTCAACATGATGTAATTAATTCTGTATACATGAAATGAACTTCCTATTCAACTCTTCCTCTCACAAGTCTTTTCTTACTTCCAGGCTTAAGCTAGCTCTCCCTCCGCAGCTGTTAATGTTTTCTTTATCTGCAGGTTATTCTACATTTATGTATATATTGTATCTCTTCAGGGAAATGTAAACTCCTTGAAGGCAGCAACTGTTTCATTTGTGTGTGTGTGTGTCATTGTATCTCTTCATATCTAGTCCAGTATCTTTTCCATATCACAAAATTCGAGAGTTCAAAGGGACCTCAGTGGTGTTCTAGTCCAATCCATATATTGAAGAAATCTCTGTAACGTATCTGACAAGTGCTTTTCTAGCCTTTACTTGACAATGTCTTGAACCAGCTCATTCCACTTTGGCACAGCTCTGATTAATTGCCAGGACATCTTTCCTGACTTTAAGCCTAAATTAGCTACTTTATAATTTTTAGCCATTGCTCCTGGTTCTGCCTTCTGAGGCTAAAGAAAACAAATGTAATTCTGCCTCCACATGAAGGTCCTTCAGATACTTAAAGGAAGCTAACATCTCCCCTTGTCTTTCCCCATATTTTCTTCCCTAGGGTAAATATCCTCAATTCTTTCAGTTGGTCCTTGTATGACATAGGCTTAAATCCCTCCACTATCTTGTTTACACTCCTTTGAAAACTCTTTAGTTTGTCACTGTCCTTCTTAAACTATGGGGCTCAGAACTGAACACAATATTCCAAATGAGGTTTAATTAGGACAGATGCAGTATGCCTATCACCTCCCTACTCCTGGAAGCTATGCTTAATGTAGTCTGAGGTGGCTGCCATATTATATTGTAGCTCATATTGAGCATGTATATTGGGTGTTCAATAAGCATTGGTAATAATTAATGTGTTTAGCTCAATATTACATTATAGCTTATAGCAAATAACCATTTATTTGGGAGCTCTCAAAGTCCAAATGGATGTCCAAGAAGCCATATTCACAGTGTTATTACTATTAAATATTTAATGAAAAAGCACCACTATGTATTATGTACTACATACATATTATATACATATATACATGTATATCTTTCCTATGTATGTATCCATCTCCTATTGATTGATTATCCAAGGTCACACAGATAGGAAGTTGGCAGTCAAGATTCAAACCCATATCCTTTCACACTATTATTGCTATGCTGACTTGCTATTTTATAATGAATAGTTAATTAAAATGTCAGCCTTTCAGTCTAAGGGGTCAAGGAATATGTTAAACTCTGGATTGTGGACTGTGATGATTTGTCTGTGTAATGGCAGATCTTGGTTTCAACTTTCATATGGCATTGTCATCTCAGCTTATCTCAGTCCTTTGTTGACATTAGTGGCATATCTATTTACTCAGCCTTCTCTGAGTTGAAAGTGATGGAAAGAAAATTCTTCCTTAAAACAAAACACTTAATTACTTTCCCATTTGGGGAAAGTATGTGCTTGATATGGAGGGAGCCTAGTGTGAAGAACAGCTCTGCTTCTATCAGTGCTTTGCATTAATGTTTTGAAATGTTGTGAATTCCTACACCGTGTGTAGGAAATGTCAGAGCCAAATGTTAGTATCCAAACACACATAATGTGATTGATCCTTAAGATAGTGAGGCAGGCTAGTTTTGTCTTACATATCTTGTCTTACAGGATATAGCTGTTTACATGGAGTTTTATTGCACTATGCATTTAAGTTTTGTGGGATTAAGGGATTTCATTAATAGACTTCTTTGTCTTCATAACCCGATCTTGAGATAATAAAGGCAGCATAGGTTGTATTTTAAGATTGAAGATAATGAATGAATGAATGACTTAAAGGGCATTCATTAAGCACTCATGTACAAAGTATCAGGGATATGAATAAGAATGTAAGACAGTCCCTGCCCTCAGGGGGCTCACATTTCTACTGGGGGGGAGACAACCCATAGAAGAGGTTTCAGCTGCAAATTACATGGAAAGATCTTATAGTCTTTAGGGTCTCATAGTCTTTAGGGTTTTCTTTAATGCCAATTCCATGGATAAAATAATTTCCATTTCTGATGCTGAAACATTTGGCAATGCCAAGGACTTTGGTGGTAAGCACTTTTTTTCCTGGGTCTTCCGTACCTGTAGCTACTGGGGGTAGGGGCTGTGGTACCCACAGAAGTAGATAGGAAAGAAAAGAGTAGGTTATAATAGGGAAAAATTAAAATAATAATGAAATATTATCACATGTCCTGGAAAACCTTAACATGTATGTCTGTGATTATGATTAGGGAATTTGAGGCAGTAGGATGATTTATACAGGGAGGTGGCAGGTGAGAATTTGCAGAGAAAAAGGACTGGGTTAGAGCAGAACAGGTTCGGGGCGGGGGGGGGGGGGCAGGAATCGAAGGACACAGGCTTCCTCTATTCCAAGTAGTTCCTTGGTCTGAGTATTCAGTAACCTCAGTCATCCCCTGAAGGTAGCCATCTGGTGGGCAGAGACACCATGGAACATTTCTTACTAGGATTGATCCTGTTTACTTTTGTAAGGGAATACCCTTGAACCCCAAATCCTCTGCCTTGGAGAATTATTTTAATTCCCACTCTGTTCCTAACACTAGTCTTAGGTCAGCATTTATGAAACTAGACTTAGAAATGCCTGACCCAGATATAGACAGAATTATTAATATAATAGAGATGTGTGTGTACATATATATATATGTGTGTGTGTGTGTGTGTGTGTATATATATATATATATATATATATTTACATACACATATGCAATAGAGATGTAACTGGGGTTAGAAAGTTTTATTAGGAAATAATGAAAAAATGCATTACCAAAACAAAATAATATCAAGAAATATTAGATAATCAAGTTTATAAAGGTAAAGTCATCTTAATTTAGCTTAAGTTAGTCTGAGGGAAATTGTATTACCTGTCAGTAATAAGCCTACTTCCTAACCAAAATCTAGTGAGCTTATTACTAGCTATTGATAAGACTTGGCTTTTTACTTGATGAAATTCAACTTCTTTATCTCTGAATTGAATTAATCATTTGTCCCAATAAGAATTTTAATGATAATGCCTTTTTTTGTTTTTTGTTTTTTTTGGTGAGGCAATTGGGGTTAAGTGACTTGCCCAGGGTCACACAGCTAGTAAGTGTCAAGTGTCTGAGACTGGATTTGAACTCAGGTCCTCCTGAATCCAGGGCTGGTGCTCTATCGACTGCACCACCTAGCTGCTCCCGATAATGCCATTTTAAACAAAGGAATCCCTCTTTTGCCAGTGGTTCTTTCAGGACACAGGATTAACTGTTTTCTGAATTAAAATATGACATCTTCCTCTTGGGCCCCCCAATAAGATCTGTTAACTTTCAGCCCACTCACAGAGCTGGGATGACCTATACCTGCTGCATGCAGTAAGTGGGAGTTTTCTTTTTATGGAATGCAAGAGGGTGTAGTGAATAGACTGTTGGACTAAGTTTAAAAGGCCTGGATTTGAATCCTACCTATGATATTGACTTGCTCTTTGGCTATGGGTAGGTCATCTAAATTTCCTGTGCCTCAGATCCCTCATCCATGAAATGGAGGTAATAATGCCATCATGTTCTTCAGAAAATAGATTCCAGGGGTCAGCTAGGTGGCACAGTGGATAAAACACCAGCCCTGGATTCAGGAGGATCTGAACTCAAATCCAGTCTCAGACACTTGACACTTATTAGCTGTGTGAGCCTGGACAAGTCACTTAACCCTCATTGCTCCTCAAAACAAACAGAAAATAGACTCCAGTAAAATGTAAGCTCTTTGAAATCAGGGACTGTTTTGTTTTTGTCTTTTTATGTCCAACACCTAGCACAGTACCTACCATGTAATATATACCTCCCATGTAATATATACTTAATACATTTTTATCAAACAGTTATATAATTAGAAATCATACCTTGTTAAATTGGGCCTCTGTTAAAACAATACTATACCAGGAATCTTACCATACCTAGCATTGTAGAAATCTTTCTAGACATTGACCATAGAGTATCTAGCAGGCTTGAACCCCACTATATCAAGCTTGAGAGTATAATTTAATGGTGACTATCAAGGACATGGGATAGCAAAGAAAATTATTAGTTCAGGGGGCAGCTAGGTGGCACAGTGGATAGAGTACTGGCCCTGGATTCAATTTGGCCTCAGATACTTGGCATTTACTAGCTGTGTGACCCTGGGCAAGTCACTTAACCCTCATTGCCCCCCCCAAAAAAATTATTAGTTCAAGACAAACATCCAGATATATCAATGATAACTCCTCTACAAAGAAATTAAAGTCCTTGACAATTTTAATACTAAAAATATGCAGTTATTTCTTAAAGGAGGATGGCAATAAATATTTCTCCTGGGCCTGCCTGGCCTTCATTTGACATGAGGCCACTTGGACTTCCCAGCTTCTGGCAGAGAAGGCAAAAGGGAGAAAAAGGAAAGAAAAAAGACTGTTGGATGTTCCTTTGTCTGCCAAAAGCGTAACTTTTTATCCAATGTTGTTTGGAGACAAAGGAAGTGAGGATTATTGTCAAATCCCACTTTGGACGGTAGCTGTGTGACCCTGGGTAAGTCATTAACTTCTCTGCCTACGTCAGTTCCTTCATCTCTAAAATGGGAATAACAATAGTACCTATTACACAGGGTTCTTGTGAGGATCAAATGAGATATTTGGAAAGTGTTTTACAAACCTTAAAACACTCTATAATTGCTATTTTTTTCATTGGTGTGTCCTCCAAAAGAGATGAAAAGTAGGTCAGGGAGAGCACTTATTCTCTTGCCCAGTTGGAAGGAGCAGAGAAAGAGAGATTAAGAGAAGGAAAGAGAACTATCTTAAAGCCCCACCCACTATTACAGTTCTGGTGAGGTAACATTTCATATTCTTTTTTTTCCCCAAGTTCTAGGCCTGCCCAGCTCTGCCCCCATCACTTTATCATGTATCTTATGAATTTAAGCTTTCCTAGATCTGAGGGCCATTGCTTCCCTACTCCCACCCTTAAATTCCTAGGGACATCAGTTTTGAAGGAAGGGGGTCCTGCTTATTAATAAACAGCCACTTCCTCCATCTAGATTGTTAATGTGACTTGAAGGGGTCCATTTTCCTGGTTGGGACTGAATGGGGGTAGCAGTAGGAAGAGATAATTTTTTCCCTCCCATTTCCAAAGATTTAGAAGGTAACTGAATATCAGTTGACAGATGCCAAGCATGACTGAGCAGACAAGCTTCTAACAGCCCAGGCATATTCTCCATACGTATTTTCCAATGTTCAAAGATTAATAATATTCCTTGGTGGTCTCCTCCCTTCCTTTCTCAGGGGAGTGGTCCTGAATTGCATCTTTTAGTTCTGTAATATTTCAATACTTTGAGCATGCAATAATAATACAGACAATTGCCACCCACGAGAAGAGAAGGTTCACTTCATCACAACCTTCTATTGGGCAGGGACAGATAGGAGCAATGCACTGAGGGAATTTTGTCATGCAGCTGTTAAGGGAGGCACCTCTGTTTTACATGATTTATGAAAATTTCTTTGTGTTTTTTTTAAACAGAGTTGACTTCATATAAAAGAGCTTTGTTTTCAGGGGATTTTTAAATTTGGGGTATCACTATATATCTAAATCCTTATAATAATCTGTTACTGTGGAATTCTGGTGTGTTGGATTACTTGCCCTTTGGAATACTCCCAATTTAATTGAATTTGTGTCTGGATGGAGACTGTTGGCAATGCAAAGAATACAAAAATTGTTTAGAAGATAAATACTTCACTGTGTTTTGCAATAACTGAATTTATACCTATGTAATCATTTATTTCAATTTTCAGGAAAGTTTTCTGGTGAATTATTTCATTATTATTTATGCATAAAATTAGATAAAGTGATATATAACTTGTATCTAAATTTCTGGTAGTTTCTAATATACAGTGTTCTAGCCCATTAGATCCCTTAATTTAGCTATGAATTAGAAAACCATGAATGGAGACCCTGTTGAGAGGCATATTGTCTTGTGTATACTTTTCTTCCATGACTAGAAAGACGAGAGGTTTGTGTTCCTGACTCCCTATGTTGATAGACACAGCTACCGTAATCTCCTTACCTGGGTTCCTCTCTCCTACCTTCTTGGGATAGGAGATGCAGGTTTTCTCTTCTCTTTTACCATCTTGTCCATGAAGTCATCACTTACCCTTTAAAAGGGGGGGGGGGTGATGAAGAATTTTATTGTTAATTTTACAGGGAAACACAGGGGTTCAAAAGAAAAGGTTATAAAGCTGCACAGAATCTTACCCTTCCAGGAAAATGTACAGGGAGCTAGACCTTGACTGATGTATGGAATCCATTGTGGAAAGCATTTCAAGGTTGACTCTGGGTTCAGACTCTTAGGTTTATAGTCAAAGTAGATAACCTACTTTTTCATTATTATGTTTTTTTGGGGGGTTGGTGCCTTTTTGAAATCCACCACATTTATTTGTGATATAAACAGGTCATGTTCTCCTCATCTCTTTCCTTCCCTTTAAGCAATCCCTAGTAACAAAGATTTAAAAAGAGAGAGGGGGAAAACACACAAAAAACCAAACTGATATCGACTGTGTCTGACAATATATCTCAACCTCTTTTTATTAGTCATTTAGCATTTATCGAGCACTTACTGTATACCAGGCATTGTGCTGAACACTGAGGATACATAGGACAAAACAACAACAACAACAACAACCCACCATCAAACCCCAAAACAGTTGCTGCTCTCAAGGAACTCACCGTCTAATGAGTTTGGTTGTGCTGGGGAATTCTTATCTGGACTACAAACATCTCTCTCATACATTTATAACTCTTTAGTCCCCTCAGTGACTCAAGGTTCTTTTTGTTTGTTTGTTTTGTTTTTTGTTTGTTTGTTTTTTGACTCAAGGTTCTTAAAAATCTTACCTCAACCTTAGCTTTGTACATGGGAGAAACCCTTCCCTATTTCTCTTACAAAGATTCCTTCTTTGTATTTAATATTATTTCCTGTCTGACCTTAGAGGTGCCTCATTCACTGTTTGGGGAACCTCTTAGGTTTTGTTACCTTTGGAAGTCTTTATGGTCGATCACTAGACATTTATTAAATGCCTATTATGTACTAGGCACTGTGCTAAGAGCTGAAGATACAAAGAAAGTAAGAAGAAAAGCTCCTGAGTCTAATCTCGCTTATTATTCTATTTGTGACAGTTCTGGTTGGTCATGTCTGCTCTTATTGCTGATTCTGTATGTTAGGTTAAATTTCTCCATATATTGTCCCAATATGGCATCTGGGTCTTTTTTTTTTTTCTTAACTATGAGAGAAGTTACAGCCTTTCTTGCCTCTTCCTATCCAGAAAGGTCCCTATTTAATTTCTATCCTCTGGAAGGGGTTCCAAAAATGGAATTTTTCCTCCAATTAAAAAAAAAACCCTGTTCCCTGCCCACTTGGATCTTCTTACAGGGTTTCTATTTCTGCAGGTTTTAGTCTCAGGTCATTTGGCAGAGCTGAGGTTTTCAACAGGTCTTGAACCCGGTAAATAAATATACAGCTCAGGTAACTAGTTCCACCCACCTCACAGGTTTTCATTTGAAGGCCCTTCCCCTAGGGGAGTGTGTTTCTGAAATTCCATTATTTCAGATCTATCAAATAGATTAAAAAAATTAACCCCATATACCACAATACAGCAAAAACAAACTTTAACAATGCATAAGTTTCACTAACAGTATGGGAGACGGTTCCCTATACCTCTGGGTCTTTGATAAATACCTTTTAAAGACTCTTATTATTTCTCTTCATTCCAGAAGGAAATGAAGTCAGAGCACTAAATCTTTACTCGGCTATGGAGTAGGCACGCTTCATTAAAGTTTTGCTTGCTTGAGCATTCTAGAATTTAGAGTTTTATAGTTGGAAGGGTACTGTGGATATTGTCCGAGGCCAGGTTTCATATAAGAGAAAACTTAGACTTGGATAGATTTCATATAAAAATCTCAGTGTTCATTGTCACGTCTACTTTTTTTGTTATGTGGAAACTGAGTCACAGAAACATTAGGGCCCATTTTAGCAAAATTGCTTTATAAATGTGCCTTTCTTGTGTTCATACCCTCCTGTAGCTGACTTGTGCATACATGTCCTAAATTGTGCCCTGAGGCAAGCAACACACCTGCATGATGTGGGCGTAATTTTTTTTTCCCTTTAGTGATTTTATCTGGCCTTAAGTGATTGGATCAGTCTCACTGACTCAGGACCAGAGCAGGGAATAGAAGCAAGGGCTATAGACACTGTGGAGTAGAGATTCCCATTTAAAAAAAATATCTTTAAAAATAGTATTTATTTACTTTTTGTGGAGAGGAGCTACTGTTTCTCATGTAAATTTCCTATTGAGAGGAGGTGGGTTGTGGGAATTGGAGGAGGAAGGTACTCTTACTTTGTGCAGCATGTAGGGTAGAGCTGAAAGCCTCCGTCCACATAGTGTCTTTCTTGTTCTTCATGGGTATTGTCTGAGTCAAAATGTTGGGATATATTGGGCTAGATACGTATCACTTACAGGTCCTGTGGTTGATCTCTTAGGGACTTTTGCCTTTAACACTTGCCACCTACCATTCCTCATAGCATGACTTTAGCACAAGAACTAAATAAGGAAATCAATCTATTCTTTTTCTATTTCTCCTGACCATTTTTTACAATACCATCATTTACCTCAAAGAATAGAGAAGCTAGTTAACAAATAAATGTTGAGCATGAGACAGTTGTATTCAGTCACTAATAAATTTCTCCCCAGCTCGTAGTCTCTGAACCTCTGAGTACCTGTTAGGTGCTCAGACTTAGCTTTGAATTGATGTGAGTGCTTGTTGAAAACTTTATACATAATGGGCTCCATATAGGACAAGATTCTTCATATTCCCTCTCCTCTCTGTGGTTCTGAAGGGAGCTACCTTCTTGAATTTATTTATCACCTTTTATTAATGGGGTTAATACTTAATTTGATATAGTCACCCCTCTGCCAGGAAAGAATCAGTACTCAGCTTCAAAGCTTTCAAGCAGTTTTATCTGTGGTATAATTAGTACTGCAGCTTCACACCCCCGAATTTAGGCCACTGACCTCAAGTTAGCAGATTTTTATATCCCATTACCACCCTGTGAGCTGTTTAGTCCCTAGAGCCACATAGTTGATGGTTTAGCTGGAATTTGAGAAAGTGCCTGAAAGTTTTCTGAGAAGTTGGCTAGGAGTTGTTTGGCAGTTCAGTCATAAAAACCCAAAGCAGAATGTCTGGACTCTACTTCTATTACTTCACCAGTTTCCAATTTGACCCTGGTAACATGGAACTGGGTGGAGTGGCACTGCTTTTGTCATTTTGTTTTAAAGTGCAGTAGTCATTTCCATAACAGACTGATAACCTGAAGGTCAACAGGTATCCTCTTTTTGGAGTTGGCATCAGGAAGGAGTCAGACTTTGTGAGTTCATTGCTTTAACATTATCTCTATCAACAATGACGATTGGTATCTGTTCAGCAATTTCTTGTCTTGGAGAGTTGCCTGGCCACTGAGAAGTTAAGTGATTTGTCCAGGATCATACAGGTCTAGTAAGTGTCAGAGGCAAGACTAATACTTTACTTAGGTCTTCCTGATTCCAAGGCTATGTGTCTATTCCACTATGCCAGGCTGCTTCTCCATGTTGGAGAAATATATCTAATAAATGCCATTCCCAAGAACAATACTCCCAAGTAAGAAATTACACATACACACACATGCACATCTTTAAAGTTTTCCACTACAAGACCTTGTGAGGGAGTCTTTTCATCCTTCCTGGTTAGAGACTCTTTGCAGACCTTTAATGAGGGTTTCATGGAGTTCTGGGAGGTTCTAAGACTGTACAACCCTTTCTCTGAAGTCATAATATATAGTTTTTCCAGTATCTTTGTTCATACTAGAAAAATAAGTGGCTGATCATTGTGAAAGGATGTCCAGAATTGAACCTACTGTAATAGGGAGTTAGGTCTCTATCTTAGTTAACAGGTATATATTCAAGCACCTACTATGTACTGGGTTTTGGGCTAAGTGCTGGAGATACAAAAGCAGAAATGAAGTGGTTCTTGCTCTTTCATTCCATTGGGGAGAAAATACATTACACAGACACTTACACACAAATAAATATGAGGCATTTTGGGGAGGATAAGGTAAAGATTTATCAAGCTAATCTTTTGTGATCAATGCCCATGATGCCATACCCTTCTAGATTTTCTCTCTAATATCTTCATTTCTTCTTCTTGACTCCTTGAGGTTAGTCTTCCCCCAAGTTCTATTCTCTGCCTTCTCAACTATCATTATTACACTTCTTCCTTCAGCAGTCTTTCCTTTCAGGAATGACTTCTATGCAGGTGACTCCCAAATCTCTATCTTTATCCCTGATCTTTCTCCCAAACTCATGTTCAAATTTCAGCTGCTTGCTGCATTTCTGGCTCCAACCAGGCTGTCCCATTGTTGAGTCTGAGGTACTCAAAGGTACTTGTTATCTTTTCCCACATACCTATTTTGTCAACTATAACACTTTCAAATCCTCAAAACCTCTGTTATCCTTGACTTTGCTTTCACCTCTGAAATTTGATTAAGTTGCCAAATCTCATTAATTCTACCTTTTGTACCATTTCTCATGTTCTTCCTCCTTTCTATTACTATCACTGCTCTGGTTCAGGTCTCAGCCAACCCAGGGATACCACAGGTAGACATATATGCACAGGAAGTCAAAGACAGAGAAAGGGGGCCTATATATGCCAAAATATTCATAGAAACACTTTTTGTGTTCTAAAAGAACTGGAAACTATGTAGGTGCCCACTGATTGGAGAATGCCTGAATAAATTATGAGGACATGAAATTTAGTGGGGTTCCTACATCCACAAGAAATGACAGATATGAAGAATTCTAGAGAAGCATGGGAAACCAATTACCACGCACAGATAACTATGCATTACCATGCACACAATGACTACAAAAATTGGCAGGGAAAGAACAACAGAAAGTTGAAACTGAGTGTCATATAATTATAATGGCTGAAAAATATTAGCCTAGAAAAAAAAGGGGAAAATCCCTCTTCCCTTCATTGTATTGGCAAGGTCTGTGAGTATAGGATATAGCAAAAGATTTTCAGATTTACTTGACCAATGGGTTAGTTTTGTTATACTACTCCTTTTCCTTTGACATACTTGAAATAAAAATTAATGTCAGGATATATTTGGAAATCGATGTAAAAGTAGAAATCACCAATAAATTTTTAAAAAGGGAGGAAATTTTTTTTCCCTAAGGTTTGGGAATTGTTACGGCCCATACTTCTAATGTGTTTCTGTAGCAGCAATTAATCTAACGGAAGAGAATTGGCCCTGGGAGTCAAGAATCTTGAGTCTAGGATGCTTTATGCCACCTAAGTGACTGGGTGACGATGGGAAAGTTAGTTTACCTCTCTGGTCTTCAGTTTTCTAAGTCCTTAATGTTAGATAAATATATGGTGCTATAATTATAAAATGCAAGTAGCATTGTACTTCTGAATAGAGCTCTCGTGCTAGAATTTGGCATGGAGGAAAGCATTTGGATTGAGTTGGCAAAGATTGGCCTACTTGCCTATTTCATTTAGTATGGTCAGTGTTGAGCAAATACAAGGCCTTTGTTTACCAATCAAGCTTTCCTCTCCATGGCCATGTGCCATTTAGCAATGTATTGCTAATTCAGTACAAAGAGATTCTTATTTGTTGTCATTTTTGTTCCGTGCCTTGTTTCTCTTGAGAAATTGTCTAAAAGCCTTTTTTCCCCACTTTTTAAATGATTCCCATTTGGATTTTAATGAATGTTGATTTTTCATTTTAGATATTGGCCTACATAATAGCATAGTAAGGAAACTCAAACAACTGCAAAGCTTGGAAAGTGAAGCTAACAAGTTCTAATTTAGATGAAGGAGAAGTATAGAAGTATACCATGTCTCCCTCCTTATGTGCTAATCTTTGTATTTAGCAGATGGACAGTCAGTGGTAAATATGGTAGCTTCATTTTACTTGATGGACTATAGAAGTTAGAACTTGGTAATTATGGAATAGATTGGCAAGCTATTCTTTTATTTCTTTTTTCAAACCCTAACTAATCTCCAGTGACTCAATTTCTTTTTTTTGATGATTTCTTTTGTATTAAATCACACTCCAACCAAGAGTTGACTAAAGAAAATGTGTCTACCTCTTCTGTCTCACTAACTTCCCAGTTGTTCTTTGTCCTTGGTTTTTGAAGAGGACCAATGATATCATGGGGTAATGTCTTGACTCGTGCATGAATTGGGTTTTATGTGAGACAGAGTTGTATAAAATCACCAGCCTCATTCTCTCTTCCTGAGTCACTGAAGGTTAGTGGCAAGACAAAAGTCAGGATGACTGGCAATAGCCTGGGATGCAGTGGAGGATGGCCTTGGAGTTTTCAATGTCTGATCAAGTTTTAAGCTCTCCACAGTGCCTACTTCAGCTGCTTTCATGGATATTGGGACCAAATTGTTCCATCTTCCCATTCTGCCTATCAGTTACCCTCAACCTGGTTTAGCCCATCTGCTGAGATGGTTTTATGGGAGAGTGCAGCTGCTGCACATGCTGTAGGTTCTTGGAACTGTAGGTGAGAGAGGGGTTAAAGGGCTTGCTCATCCAATTTCCCAATAAAGAAAAGACAAAATGTCACACTTTAATTTTTTTTTTTTTGGTGAGGCAATTGGGGTTAAGTGACTTGCCCAGGGTCACGCAGCTAGTAAGTGTTAAGTGTCTGAGGCCGGATTTGAACTCAGGTCCTCCCGAATCCAGGGCCGTTACTCTATCCACTGCGCCACCTAGCTGCCCCTATCACACTTTAATTTGAAGTTGAAACTCTTTCAAGAACTTTGCAGAACCAAGTAAACTTCTTTTTTATCTTTTCCTTTAAAGGAATTACAGCTTACTATAACATACTAGAACCTTTGACCAAGAGATAGCTAAAACCACATTGAATTTGAGACGGTCTTGTATGCTTATTTGCTAATGGATGTTTCTTTGAAGCTAAAGCTCAGTGTATATGTATATGTATGTGTATGTGTATGTGTATGTGCATGCGTATGCATATACAGGTACACACCTACATATATGTATACAACGTATATTTGTACACACGTGTATGTGTGTATACATGTATACACATACATACTGGCATATGTGTGAACATAATATAAACATGCAACTTCAGAACATATGGTATGTTTCTATAGGAAATTATTTCCTTTTTTCTGTATCTTTTTTCTTTTCTTGGTATCTTGATGGAACAAATGTTCTTCAGCAATTCAGAAAAGCTATGGTTCAGCCATGTTATGAGGGTGTCTATGAAAACTAATACCTTGTTTTCCAAGTTCTGTTGTTTTACAGGTACAGTTTCTATTGACTGGATTATTGCTTGCCACTTGACATTGGTCAAGGCAGATAATCTTTCATGGCTTTTGTTAGTTGTAAAAGGAAAGTTCTTCTCACTTAGAAATTATTATTCAAGTAGATAAAGAAGGTAGTGTACAGAAGTTAAAACATGAGAATTATGGGATGTAGGGAAATACAAAGCATTCTGTAAAGTTGCTATACATAATTTTGAATATCTGCAGAATTACTGGATCAATTCTTTATTCCTTTCATCTCCATCCCTCCCTGCATGTCCCTCATTGAGCCAGGACTTGGAGGATATAAGGAATAATTATGATCAGGTGTAAACTTTGGAATACTTCAATGAATCTATGTTTTTTTTTTTCCCTTTGGTATGGGTACTTTCTCCCCTGGTTCAAATTATAGCCTCTTCATGTGTTCTCATTCTGTCCCATTCTTACTTTTCTTTCTGTAATCCTTCATAGGAGATATGTCCAAATCACTGGAAGACCTCATCTGGTTCTTTTAATTCACTTCAGTAAATATTTTAAAGTATTCATTATATGCTAAATCTTTTGGGGCTACTGATGAAGACTTGAGCTTTTTGCTGTCTTTCAGTCTCAATACATGACCCAGCCTACTCCCTTTTCCCATCCTACATATCTTCAATGATGTCTTTGCAATGATATCTTAGGGCAGTTCATTGTTGTTTAATATAGTATCAAATACTTAGGCCTACCATGCATCTTTTTACTGCCCTTTGGGTTATCTGCCATTTTGATTATTTGGAGATTCTAATATCTTGTGATCATAGTCATATTGCATCCCATGTTACATCAGTAAAATCCGTGGACCTTTGTGGCAACAGGAAGCTTGGGAGTCATTGAAAGGGCTGTATAGAAATTTAGGAATGGTGGGGATTAATTCACATTTGAGAAAGAGGAAACTTTTTTTTTTTGCCAAAGGTGAGTATCTCATTGTTCTCATCTTCTCCCTTCATGTCATTCAGTATAAAAGCCAAATGAAAATAATACACCAATTTTATTTTATTGTAAGGCATTTCAGGCAAGTGTCATAAAAAGTAATGAAGGCTTTGAATTGCAAATAGAGGAAGAGATTTCTTTCCTTAGTTCAGTACCCACTGACTAGTATTAAAAACTAATTTCCATTGTCTTGCTGCTTTCTTTTGATTCTCGTATTTGTTTAAGTAAATTATAGATAGTAGTTTTTGCATCTTTATTTATTCCAAAGAAAATAGAGGAAATCACATGTAGCTCTTACTCATCCTCTATAGGGAATGTGTTATAACACCAAACTACCCTCTTGCAAATCTTCTCTTTCAGGTGATTAAAGAGAACTTTTGTTGCATGAGTTTTAGGCAGTAAAGAGGTCATCTAGATATTTGAAACCCCCGGGGAACTTTGAAATGATTTAACCTAACCTCATTTTATATAAGAGGAAACTAAGCTCCAGAGAGAGTTGGCTTGGTTGAAGAAACACAGGTGACACACTTAACTGGTCAATGGCAGAGTGAGGATTTGAACCCAGATCTACTGATTCTAAGCCCACTTGGAAAATTCTCTTTTTACCATATCCTATGGCCTAATACAAGTTTTTAGTTTGTATATTTATATTTCTGAAGGTGATGGTGAAGCTACATTAGACAGTAACTCTTCAGAGCAGAGGCTTCATAATCAGAATTCTTTGAAGAGATTTTTAAATCCATCCGTTACCAATTATTCATCCACCTTTGTCAGGAGATGTATATTTCTTCCTTTTCATGTTTGACAGCACCTACCCTACTGAAGCATTTGCATTATTAGAGTTTTACTGTTGACAGCTTATGCTTATTCTACTTAATTACAACTTGAAACACAAACACTGTCAAAACAGGGGAGGTATTGGGAGGCTAAACCTTGCATCATTCAGTCAGGAAAGAATAAAACTGAGGAGAACCACTGGGAAATGGATAGCATTCTAGGTTGGTCCCCAAGTGGGCTATATGAACATATAGTTAGAAGAAAGCCTCAAGGAATCTTTTGGACCATTCCTCTGCTTTCAAGCAGAATGTCTAAATACTCTAGGACAGATATTCTTTTGTTTGGAAGTTAATTCCAAGAACATGAGACACACCCATGTTAAAACACAACTACAAAAACACATTCTAAAGCCACCTATAAGTGATTTTCTAGTCATTTATTTTAGAGTGTCACTGCCTCAGTTCCTCCTCCTTAGTGAAGACCTCCAGTCCCACATAGTCTGCAATCCAGTGACACTAGTCTCCTTGTGGTTCCTAAAACCAGACATTACATCTCCTGACTCTGGGACATTTTCACTGTTTTGGGGGGGTGCTTTACCATTGATGCTTATTTAGAGGCTTACTATGTACAGTCTGTCTCTTATCTTCATTCATCCATGCAACATCCTTAGGTTCCTTCATGTTATAGTTCTATCACCTTTGAATTCCATTAAACCTTTCTTGGAACATAATCATTTTCATTCTGTGATACTATTTTTTTCATTCTGTGATACTTTTAAGCAGTAATGACTTGCATTAATTTAACATCTGCTTTGCAGCATGGTACTTGCTTTTTGCGTATCCTAAGACTTCTTCTGTCAAGTTTCAATGGCTCTCCCCCATTAAAAATATTATATAATCTGTCAAATGAGTCTATGTGTGGAAAAGCCATAATATTAGAGGAGGTTGAAGATTTGAACAACTTAATTTCTTCAAAGTATTTCACTTCATTGACCATGGGGGAAAAAATCTCTCAAATCTCTGGTTATAGTTTCCTCATATCAAATAATGATGGTCACACCTAGCTACCTCCCTCACAGAGCTAATTTTAGAAAGCAAGTAAAGTAACATATGGGGTGCTATTTCTCTTCTTCATACATTTCTCTTCAATCTTATGTTTCTGTCAACTTTCCTATTCTCCTTCTTGATCTTCTCAGACCTAAATCTTATTTTTGCCCATCTTTGGAGAATAATTACTTTCACCGACTTGTAGTTGCCCTTCATCGAATCTTTTCTCAGTCAATCACAAGTTATATTTGAGCTGCATGAGCAAAGTCAACTGCAGTTCTACTTTTTGAAGACTACATGTCATTCTAGGAATGCATCCTGTGATTTCTTGTCTCTATTCCTTTGCTTATGTAGTTTCTTCAGCCTGGAATGTTCCATCTTCTTCTAATTGTTGAAGTACTTATCCTTTAAGGCCAAACATGCCATCTCATTCATGGAGCTTTCTTTCATCTCCCTAGATGAAGGTGATCTCCCCCTTTAATGAGCTTTATCTGCAGTTCTATTATGTGCTTAGAACAATCTACTTTGTGTTTGAGCCATTTCTATATGGATCTTATATTCCCTATTAGAATACCTCTGTGGATTCTTTCAGGACAGGAACTAGATTTTAGGTATCTGTATGTCATTAAATACTTATTATAGTAGGTGGAATGAATGAAAATTTTTAGTTTTGGTTGCAACATAATTTGATATTTCTGTGTGGCTCCCTAGCATGACAATTAATATACTCTACTGGCCCCTTTTTTTGGGGGGAGGCCATAGCGGCACATTTAGTTGATTTTCAGGGTATTGCCTACAGTGATTCTATATCTCTTTTCTTAGTCACAACTAATAGCCTAGGTACCATCTCATAGGTGTACTTTCTATCATTATTCCTTAAGTTCATTACAGTGTAATTGCTTATATTGAAGCACATCATTGACTTTTCTGTTTACTTGTACAACTTTGTGTGATTTTCCTGCAGTTTATCCCTATCATCTTAGAAGGCAGTTATTTGGAGCTTATTACCATTAGCAAGCCTGGATATTTCACTGTGCACTCCTTGTTCCAGATGATTTATACAGATGTTGAATGAGACTAGTCACAGCACTGATCCCTGGGAAACCTTATCCATTATATTTCTCTATCCAGAGAAATGTCCATTTATCCCTTTCCTTTGTTTCCTGTCTCTCAGCCAGCTCTGTGTCTGACAGAAATTAATCCCATTTTAACTCAACTTTATTTAAATAGCCTTTGGTGTGGAAGCTTGCCAGAGGGTGTTTTTTTTTTTTAAGGCCTAAATAATATAGTTTTCCTCCTTTCTCCACGCATTTATTTACTCATCTCAAAGAATTCTCCTGGATTAGTCAGGCATGATTTTTACTTATAGATACCATGCTGCCTTTCCTCCAGTAAGTTATGGTTATTTGCTTTAGTTATCCTACCAAATGATCTAGATTCTGGCAGCTTTCCAGGGTCTCCTCAATATTCATTTCTTTCTATGGACAAAAGTCATATCTACAACCTGCCAACATGATGAAATATCTGATAATATAAGAATATTTTTGTATCATTTTTTGTTTGTTTGTTCTTTTTGTTTGTTTGTTTTGTTTTTTGTTTTTGCGGGGCAATGGGGGTTAAATGACTTGCCCAGGGTCACACAGGTAGTAAGTGTCAAGTGTTTGAACTCAGGTCCTCCTGAATCCAGGGCTAGTGCTTTATCCACTGCGCCACCTAGCCGCCCCCATATAAGAATATTTTAATTCTATCTTTACAGCAGTGAATGTCCTTAAATTCATCAGTTGATTTGTAACCTCATTGCTACGCATACTCTCTCCAACAGCATGGATTGTGTATACCCATTCCATCTTCTTAGTCAGCGTATTTCTTATTTGTACCCTCCCATAAATCCTCCATAACAGATCCATCCAATGTGCAGGAGGTCTTCCTTTATTTTTTTCACTTTCTCTGTGTTCCACTATGGTATTCAGACTGTCCCTCTTTTACCCCTTGATCTCATGATATGACTTGATCACAGTCTGTTCTGATCATGCATTTTTTGGTGACACTGTTTAGGCCACTTCTTACTTGCAAAACATTGTTGGTAACATGAAATAACTTATTTACATGCACAGTGCATCTCTCTTTTACCCTTCAGGTAACACACAAGTTTGATTCTTTAGATATTGGGATATTCCATAATTGGGAGCCATCGAATGGAGCATTGACTATTTCCATCTTTGATAATTTTCTGGGTTTGAAGTGAAATTTTAGAGTTGTTTCAATTTGAATTTCTCTTAATAGTAATTTGGAGCAATGTTTCATATGCTTGTTACTAGTTTATAATTTCTCTTTTGAGGAGTCTTTACTCACATCCTTTGATTTCTTATCTATTGGCAAATGGCTTTTTGTTTTATATATTTGTGACGATTCCCTATATATCTTGTATTTCTGAGCTTTAGAGATATTTAATACCAAGTTTTTCCCCATTGGGGAAAATTTCACATAATTGAAACTTTCTATGATCATCACTATCCCTCCCCTCCCCCGCTCCCAACCTTGTTAAAGAATTCTCTTCTTGGAATGGCTATAAAGGGACCTGATCTCTTATTCTCTTTTACTTTTTTTTTTTTAGATATTCTGAACTTTCATATTCAGGTCATGTATCCATTTTGAATTTTTTGTGTTTTAATGTTATTTAGTCTACTCTTTTCCTCCTATTTAGTTCTAGGCCCAGCTTTTCATCCACCTCCAGTACCTAAAATATGCATATACAGGGTGTGCCAAAAGTCATGATGTTTTAATAACTTTTTGAAAATTATTTTTTATTTTTCACCATTTGCAAGATTTTATTTTTAATATGTAATGTTTTAATATGTAATATTTTGTATGATGTTATGATATTGTAAATTAAAAACAAAAAATAAAGGAGTTATTAAATATTGAAACCCCTTCATGCCTTTTTGCCTGCCCTATATCCATATCACCCACCCCACCCCCCAAACTTTCTCTTCTGTAGGCTAAGCATGGGCAATTCCTCAATAAGTCCTTATATAAAATGAGCTTAGGGTCTATCACCATCTTGGTTGCCTTCCTCTGGACATTCTCTAGCTTATCAATATCCTTCATAAACTGTGGCATTCAGAACTAGAGATGATGTCTTATGAGAAAAGATATAACTAACTTCCTATTACCTCTCTATTCTTGAAAACTTTGCCCTTGTTAATGCTGCCCAAGATAACATTAGCTTTTGAGGGGCTATTACATTAATATGAATTAATAACTTACATTGAGTCCACTGAAACCCCTAGGTATTTTTTAGAATTGTTATCTGACCATTATTGCTGAGATTGTTTTTTTTGTACCTAAGTGTAAGATTTTATATCTATCCTTATTAAAGTTCAGCTTATTAGGGTCAACCAAATTCTCTAGTTAGTCCAGTGGTTCTCAAATTATGGTCTGAGGACTCCTGGGGGATCCCTGAGACCCTTTCAAGGGGGTTCAGTTAAAACTATTTTCATAATAAAACTAAGATGTTTTAACATCTAATTTGGTCAATAGATAGAGCCCATAGAAACAAAGGCTCACTTTTGAGAGTGATCCTTAATAATTTTTAAGAGCATAAAAGGGGTCCTGTGACCAAAAAGTTTGAGAACTGTGGTGGTAGCCTGTCAAGGTTAGATCTTGACTGTAATCTATTGTTGAGTGTGTTAGTGATGTAGCAAATCTGATGAGCATGCCATCCAGATACTCTCTTTAGTGATACAAATGTTCAACAGCACAGGGCTAAGCACAGATTCCCAACATTTAACTTCTTGAATCATACAGAAAGGATAATAAATGTCTTCAAGATAAATGGCAAATTTATGTACCTAAAAGTTAATTTTAAAAGTTGCCTTTCTGTTGAGTTTCTCAAATATATGTGATTTGCGATAGGAAACTAAAAATAAATGTTACCTTTTTTAAGAAAAATATATTGGTCCAAGACAAAGTTTAGCTTAAATAAGAGTTCTTCAAACATTTTATGAAGAAAGACTTTTTATTTTCATGGAACATTGAGATCTGTAAGGGGAAGTCATATAGTAAAGGTTCCACTTCTGGGGCAGGAGTAGGAATTCTAGGAAACATGGAGAGGGTGCCTGGCAGAGAAGAGTTTGTGGCACCTCATTTCCAACAAGGTAAGACTGAGGTTTACTGAAAGATTGTGATCTCTCATGCTGGTTGCTTCTCTTCATCTAGATTAGCCATGTAGCCACTCATATACTCCCTAATGTAAGAAAGCAGTAATGTAATGCAGTGTAGTCATTTAGTTTTTTTTCTTTTCTTTTCTTTTTTTTTTTTGCAGGGCAATTGGGGTTAAGTGACTTGCCCAGGGTTACACAGCTAGTAAGTGTTAAGTGTCTGAGGACGGATTTGAACTCAGGTACTCCTGAATCCAGGGCCGGTGCTCTATCCACTGCCCCATCTAGCTGCCCCTAGTTTTTTTCTAATGCTGAAAATGATTTTCATTTTCTATGTTATTATAAGGGTCTCATTTGTGTAAAAGCTCCCAACACATTTTTTCCCCAGGATTTAAAGTAATGGTTTTCATCTAGTTGTTCAGATTTTTAAAATTCTTTCCCATGTGGTTTCAGAAAATTCTTTGTAGGACAAAAAAAAAAATGATCCTTGATTTTTGTGTCTGTGGATGAAGTGAATATGAACTAGTAATCAAGCTCTTTGACCCTCACACTACCCCCCTGTTGATTTATCTGTTGTGGTTTATTAATACCAATTTCCACCATCATTTCCCCAGTATTTTGTTTCTTTTCCAATTCAACTATCCATCTGTACATCCTAAATGGAATTTTCATTTGTTTTTTCAGCCTTTTTTCTAAGTATTGTTTTAACAGTTGAACTGCAAACTGATAAAATTAATGTGTTTGGAATAATATGGGTTTTTAGTTGCTATGCAATAATCTCAAAAACCAAATACCTTTCACTAACTTCTTGGTATTTTGCAGAAACTTCAAACTTAATAGTATATTTTGAGATTCATTGTTTCTTGTAATTCATTGGCCTTGCTTTTCTGGTTATTGTGTCTTATAGGGGTGTATATAAAAAATAGGTCGGCAGTTGGCATCCTTTTGCCATTTCCTAACCTGTAAAATGGAGGGATTGGACTAAATGATCCCTAAAGGCCCCTTTCAGCTTAAAATTGTATTATTCTAAATTGTGCAGGGGAAGGTTATTTTAACTCTATATGACTTTATAGCATTTCTTGTTGAATATTGACTTGTCACATTTATTCAATACATCATTAATTAATGGAGAGACAACGATGAAAACAAAAAATCCTGTCCCCAAGAAGCTTACAGTTCAGTAGAGTCTAATTAACTTTCTAAATTTCCACCGTCATTAATTTCTTAATTGTTACTTTCCTCATTCTCTTGAGGTCTTTAAATCAGAAAATTTCGAGCTGTCTTACAGATGTTTGTAAAAAAAATACTTAGTGCTTTAATACAATTTTGAAATCACGGCTGAGATATTGTCAACATTTTCTTCTTGTCTTGACTTGCTCCTGACTCAGCTGAAGATTACCCAAGCCTAAGCGACACCCTCTGTCTAGAGAAAGCAGTTTTGGTAGTCTAAGCAGGTACAGGGAAGGAGAATCATTCAGCCCCAGGGTACCAGAAATGCTTGAATAATTTGAAAGCCATAGTGACTCCTAAAGGATTGGGCCAATAATCAACCCTACCTCCTTACCTGAAGTGGTATTAATCAGAGAAATCTTGGAGGAGCTATTGGTTTGATCTTGGATTGAAAGGGAATCTTGGGTGGTGGCTCAGCAGTGTGTTTGACCCTGAAATGTGATATTTTGCTTTCCTGAAAAGTACCATAATCCCTGCATGTGGAGGATTAGAACATATCTTCATTCCTTAGTAATAAACACCAATGCCTCACATGTCTAAATTGTCAGCCTAATCTATTCCAAGGGTGTTTCCTCACCTCTTTGGAGACCAAGAAATTAAGAGGTATCTGAGCAGTTATGATTCCCCACTTGCCACATGCTGCACCACTGTGGCCAGGGTGTGGATATGGGAGAGGTGGGGACATGTTCTTCGTACTGCCAAACTCCTTTCTGGTTGCATGTGGTGGAATGCATTTCTCCATAGAAATTATTTTATAAGTGGTAGTTAGGTTCCCAAACCAGCCCACAAAGTCTATTTAACCGATTGAGAATCTGTTTAAGTGATAGTTGAAACAGTACTGTTTGATTGGCTTGAGGAACTAACCACCACTTATATATAACATTGCCCCTCTGGGGAAATGCTTTCTGAGTTCCAAACAACCAACTTAAAAACAAAATTTTGAAATACAACTTGGATAAGTTGGTAACTGACTGCTTTCCTGCACTGGAGATGTGGAGCCAGGGTCGTGACTGTTCTTTCTGTGAGCCTGGTTACCCAGAGCCCAAGTCTTTTCCAAAAGGCTTTTCTTTTTCTTTGGTGGAATTATTGGTAACTTCAAAGGTCAGTCTCTCTACCTTGCTTTGGGATTTTTTGGTAGCACTGAGCATTGTGACTTCACCACCTCTTGTTTTTTAGTAATAGAGGAAGAATGAGAATACTATTTTACAAGGGAGATTCTAGTTTGGTACAGGGATGGATGGAATGAAGAAGAAGAAGAAGAAGAAGAAGAAGAAGAAGAAGTAAATATTAGTGGTGATTATTGAGCTCAGGCAGGATGATATAGTAGATAGAGTTCAGGTCAGTAATTACCTAGGTTTAAATCTTGATTTTTCTCACCTGTTAGCTGGATGTCCCTAGGTAAGTAGCTTAATCTTTACTTACTCTTCTGTAAAATATTTATGCTGTTTATTCAAAGAGTTGTTGAGAGGATCAAATAAGATAATA
The DNA here is from genome assembly GCF_019393635.1 of Dromiciops gliroides. NCBI lineage: Eukaryota > Metazoa > Chordata > Mammalia > Microbiotheria > Microbiotheriidae > Dromiciops > Dromiciops gliroides. The sequence continues at coordinate 170,450,926 of NC_057862.1, forward strand.
TAGGTAAAATGCTTTTTTGGGGGGGCTTTTTTGAGGCTTAAGTGACTTGCCCAGCGTCACACAGCTAGTAAGTGTCAAGTGTCTGAGGTCAGATTTGAACTCAGGTCCTCCTGAATCCAGGACTGATGCTTTATCCACTGTGCCACCTAGCTACCCCTGTAAAATGCTTTTTAAATGATTAGGCACTATATAAATGTGAGTTTTTGTTTTCTTTTTTTAAATTTTCAGCTTCATAGGCCAGAATCTATTTAGGGAAAGTTACTTTTTTTTTGCAGAATGTTTCATTGAAATTATTTCCGTTCATAATATTGGCTATATCACCAATTATGAGACTCAACTATTGTCTTTCCTTGGCTAACCCTGAAACCTATGACTGTATTTTTTAATCAGGAGAGCTCAGTACATTGAATATGGGCTTGAGAGAAAAATAGAAAGTTTGGAGAAGGGACAGACTTGGAAGGGAAGATGAGTTTCATTTTTAGTGTGTGTTTTAAAGTGTTAATGGGTTATCCTGTGACACAGTAGGAGATGCAGAGCTGGAGCTCAGTTAATAAACAAACATTTGTTAATTACCTTATGTGTGCCAGGCACTTTCCTATATACCAGTGTTAGAAAGAAAAAAATGAATTCTCTGCCCTCAAGAAACTTACATTCTGTTGGGGGAAAGATAACTTGTAAACTTTTGAGTGCATACAAAAGAAGTACATAGTATTTTTTTAGGGGAACTAGTAGCTGGGGGGATAAGGCAAAACTTCATACAGAAGGTAGTCTTTGAGTTGACCTTTGAAGGAAATTTAAGGATTCCAAGAGGCAGAGGTAAAGAGGTTCATGAGAGACAGCCTGAGAGAATCAGTCAATCAGTTAGCCTTTATGAAGTGTCTACTGTGTGCTAGGCACTGGTGCTGTGCATACAAAAAATGAAACACTGTTCTCAAGGTTCTTACATGTTACTGAGGGAGGTGTATATATATGTATAAATATATATATATACATGCATATATGCCCACATTCACACATAAGTACATGCATATTATATGTGTCCATATATACACATACTTATATTCAGACTAAATATGTAACTATGCAAATGAGTGGGGGTAGAAAATGAACAGATGATAAAGAATTTATTATACATTTTCTCTGTATCAGACACTGTGATGCTATATAATCATATGTCAAAAACAGTAAGAAGACCAGTATGGATAAACTGAAGTGTTAGGATGGGAAATAATACATATTAAGACTACAAAGGTAGGTTAGATGCTGTTTAGGAAGGGCCTGGTGTAGTTGTAGTTGCTCTGAAAATACAGGTTAAATTCTGTTTTCACATACTGTAATACAAATAATCAAGCAACATCAAGTATTTAATTCCATGAAAGTGAAAGAATTATGCTTATGGAAATATTTTTAGACTCCGTGGACTTTTTCCATTTCTTTCTTTCTTTCTCCCTTTCCTTGTCACTTTCTCTCTCCTGGTGATGCTGTGTGGTTTAAAGACTGTCTCTGAAGAATTCACAGTGAGGGCCGCCCATCATATGTACAATGATGCATGGTGTGGTGAGCGTAAGTAGGCTGTAGAAAGTTAACAGTGAAGAATGATGTTGGATAAACTTCATGAAAGGATCATAGATTACAGATTTAATGCTAGAAAGAATCTTGGAGGTCATCAAATCAAGCTCCATCATTTTTCAGTTGAGGAAAACTGAGGTCTTGGAAGATTAAGTGACTTGTTGAAGGTCACACGGCTAGTAAGTGGTATAACTGAGATTTGAATTTAAACCTAGCTCCTCTTCTACTAGATCACACTGTCTCCAAGGATGTTATCAGAAAGGTATATGTCCAGAAAAGGTGGGCCCGAGTGAGGGGCAACTTATCAACAAAATATGTACCGTTGGTGCAAAATATGTCTCAGTGTTAAAAGATTTATAGAAAGCCCCCCCAGGTTTTGAGAAGATTGCCATGGAGGAATTATGAGAGGACAGGGACATTGGAGCACAAGATGAGAAGGCACAAATGGATTGTGATCAGTATGAGTGGAGGGAGTATACACAACAAGATCACAGATCTGTTGATGTATCGGAGGGTTAACTTGACAGAACACATCAGTGGTGCTTGATCTGTTCCTATGAATGCTCCCTCTACTAATGTATCTCAAAGTTCTTCTCTGAACTCATGGAACAGCCTTTGAGGATTGCTCTGCTCCAAGATTCATTGAATCACAACCAACTTCGAGCTTAGGCTTTTCTGGTTTTATCTATCTAGGGAATGGTTTTTGCAGGGTGGTATTCAGCTGATGACAGAGGGCTTGTGCTTGAAGCCTTCCCAGCTTTGTAGGACTTGCGTGACTTTTGATATATGGTCCTTCCCTTCAGTAACCCAGAGCCATCTCCACACCATGAAGAGGCATTAAGTATTTAGGGAAGGAATTTAACAGAGAGTAATAAAAACTAAGTGGACTTTTCACAGTTTAGATAGTACAGCTTTCATGTGTATAGGTCAGTGGTTCACAGCCTTTTGCCCTTGGATTCCTGATGGGTTGAGGAGTTACTGTAAAGAGTCTGAATCCATTTGTGATCTGCACATTGTCATTTCAGTCTTAATTTAGCCCTGACAAAATATACAGCATGAATAATGGATTTTGTATTATTGATGCTTGATTTCTACTCTATAGGAAAGAATGCTCTTTTAGCTTTTTAAAAAATGAAACCTATTTTGATGTCATGATTAAATACAAATTAATTTTAAAATGTTACTGAATTAATAGCTTTTTATCATTATTTTTTTCAATCTAGTGGATACATGTTATAAGGTCATTATCATGTGGGCTCCCCAAATCTTTTTTTTTCCCCATAATCTTTGTAGTGTTCTCATAATTGAAAAGGATGAGAGCCACAGGGGAGTAGATGGATTCCTCTATCAGAAAGAATGGTAGAGTAAATTTGATCATGGTTCCAGATGGACATTTAGGAAGTAGAAAGGTATATGTGTGACCTCAAGGTTGCACTTTGGGGAGAATGGTTAGAGGATGGTGGGGGAATAGCCATTGAAGTATAGGATGTCTTGATATGCCTGAAATAGTGAGCCAGGTGAGTTAGGCAACTATCAGGACCATAGAGTTTCAGTACAAAAGTTTAGAAGGTGAGGGTTAAAACATCAAGGGCATAGTTTCTGTTTCCCAGGGCAAGGCTACTGGTGAAGTTGTTGAAAAGATAACAGGTGGGGGCAGCTAGGTGGCACAGTGGATAAAGCACCGGCCCTGGATTCAGGAGGACCTGAGTTCAAATCCGGATTCAGACACTTGACATTTACTAGCTGTGTGACTCTGGGCAAGTCACTTAATCCTCATTGTCCCACAAAGAAAGGGAAAAAAAAGAAAAGATAACAGGTAAGTAGGTCCTTGGTCACTCAGCTACTACGTATCAGAGACTGAACTTCTATCTAGATCTTCCTGATTCTGACACTACCCATCTGTCTACTATGTTATACTAGCCCTCAATTGGGTTATAAAGATATTTGAATCTGAAATGAGTTCATCTTACATCATAAGTGAGCATTACTTATCAAGCCCTGGGTTGATTGTGTGGGCGGATTCTTCTGCTTTGCATCCATTATTTAGTTGTGTAGAATTGTGCAGCCATAAAAATAAATCTCTAAGGTCTTTCTTTAAAGTTGAGCATAGGTCCTTGCTTACTACATTTAGTAGCATTTGATTTCAGTCCCAAGGTGCGGCTATTACAGTGATGAAGTTCACATATTGAAGTGCTCTATCCCCAGACTTCATTATCTTGGGCTATAAGCAGCACATATGATAAAATGTTCCACTTTCACAGAGCTCTGTTCTGATTTTGTAGACCCCAGCTGTTTGGTCAATTCAGATACATTTTAGGCAGTCAGTCCCATCTTTGAGTGCTGTGTGTGAACTCGATCCAAACCCCAAGCCTGCTGAGGTTGACCCATCTCCCTGGATGATTAGAGTTGGGGTTGTTGCAAAGCACAGTATTATAAGTAACTGGTAAAAGAAATTATATATGATTACTTTAGTTATATTTTTACAAGTTAAAGTGGTGAGATGAAGTAGAAACACATTTTCTATCCTCCCCCTGCCCTCATAGTTAATGTCATGTTTCAGGTGAAAATATCATTAAAATTTCTTTCGGTCCAAGTTTAGGCATTCTGTGACCTAATTTTATCATTTCTCACTATTGCCATTAGGTAGAAAACAGTATTAGATAAGGTAACATTATGCCTCCTTGAAAATATCTTTTTTCTTTTTTCTTTCTTAAGTTTGAGCTCTGTGCTTTTAATTTTTAACAAGTTGCTGCTAATTGGAGCTCCATGACTTGGCGTACTCTTTAGTTTAAGTGTCTAAAGAAAGGAATAGAATGGGAGATGAATTTGCATGGCATAGCTGATAGAGTCACAGAAAGAGGGGTTCAGACCCCAGATTTGTGATTTTTAGCTATGTGATCATGAACAAATCACTTAGTGACACTTTAGTGCCCATTTTCCAAGATAGTTTTAAGGCTCAAATGAGATAATATATGTAAAGCAATTTGAAAAAAATTAAAGCATTGTACAGGGTGTCCCAAAAGTCTTAGCTCAATTTTAAATGTTAAGGCTTATATATCCTGTATCATTAAGTAATAATCACTTTCTCTGTACCAGAAATAGAAAAGCTATTAAGGTTTCCAAATGCATAAAGACTTTTGGGACATCCTATACACATGCATGCATTTATAGTATAAGCTGTCATGATGATGAAGACTGTTTTGGCCAAGCAGGTATATATTTCCTGTTTATAAAGGTAAGATGTGCTTTGTGCTCTGGCCACAGAATGTGGTCTTTCATAAAGAAAAAAAAATGCTAGCACTTCTGCCAGTATTTTCTGAGTTTTACTATTTCCAATAAAAATAGGCAATCAGTTTATTTTTGATAATCTGGATAAGTACTACCAATACCACCCAGCTTGTTTCAGTAAGTTCCATTACACAGAATTTTTGAAAACTCAACAGCAGAAGGAAGATCTTGCATCTTTCTGTTACTTGGCATTGGACAATATATGGGATCAGGGCTTGGGACTGATAAGGACCTAAGAGCAACAACATTAAAAAATCTTGTTAGAGTTGCTAGACTATGTAGCTGAAACAACTAAAATTGAATGTCCAGAAAGAAAACAAATTGACATAAACTAAAACCTCAAAGCATTTAGAAGTAATAAATTAAAAAGCTATGACTCAACAATTTAGAGAATTTGGAAATGAAATGAATTGGACATATGAAACAGTACCTAGAAGGTGACAGCATAGGTGGATAACATGCATTTTCTGAACTTAGCTTGTTTCATTGAACTTATTGTATATTAGACCCTATTGAATCAGGGCTAACTTTTTTTGTTTGTTTTTTGTTTTTTAGTGAGGCAATTGGGGTTAAGTGACTTGCCCAGGGTCACACAGTTTGTAAGTGTTAAGTGTCTGAGGTCGGATTTGAACTCAGGTACTCCTGACTCCAGGGCCTGTGCTCTATCCACTATGCTATCTAGCTGCCCCAGGGCTAACTTTTCCCATTGCTTTTATCTTTATTTAAATCAAATTTATTTTGAAATCAGGAGGGAGAGGAAGATTAGGCAAATTTAGATTTTGATGAGTCAGTGAAGAAAAATGATGCTTTTTCCATGTTGTTCAGTTGTTTTTCAGGGGTATCATACTTTGCATGACCCCATTTGGGGTTTTCTTGGTAAAGATATTGGAATGATTTGCCATTTCTTTCTCCAGCTCATTTTACATTTGAGGAAACTGAGGCAGAGAGTTAAGTGACTTGCCTAGGGTCCCACAGCTAGTTAAGTGTCTGAGACCAGATTTGAACTCAGAAAGATATCTTCCTGACTTTAGGCCCAGCACTCTAACCACTGTACCACTCACCTGCTCATAGTGAACTTAAAAAAACTTAAAGATTCATATGTACTGTAGAAATATTTTTGAATTGACTAGCCTAATTTTGGGGGCTAAAGCTGACTGGAGGACTAATCTGGGATTTGTGACTATTTGCTATCTGACTTCGTTAATTTAATGTGGGCCATTTATAAAGTTCCACCACACTGCTCCCAAACCGATAAAGATTAAGAAGCCTCTTAACCAAATAATCAAAGCAGAGTTTATTTATGAGATACTATTTCAAATTAGGAATACAGGGAAATAAAGTGTACAACCTGACTGCTTTTCTGCGGTCTCTTTCCACTGCGTCTCTTTCGTCTCTCTTTCGCACCTGCTGAGCTTCGAACTTCTTGAATACAATAAGGGCCTTAGCCGCCTCCGGCCTCAGGGCACGTTATACTTTCCCTGGTTTGTATTAAGGCCTGTAACCTTGTCAGACCCGGCTCTCCTTTTCTGAACCAAACTCTCCTCCGTCCTTGTCCGGGCTCCCCTCTAGTCAGCCTCTCCTTCTTCTTGTCTCTCTATCTAGTCCGTCCTCCTCTAGTCAGCCCCCCGCCCTTTTTTAAGCTAACTCCCAGGTCTATATATATATATATATCTTTTCTTCTCTCCACTCAAATCTCGGGGCTTCCTTCGCCACCACAGACCAAGCTAATCCTCCAGCCAGAGCTGCGGCTGGTGGGGGGGGGGGGGTGTGCGCTCCAAGTTTCACATGCCTCAGCATAGGCCATCCGGGATCTGCTCAGGTCAGAGGGAGCTGGGGGCTTTTTTTTTCCCCCCAGCTGTCTGACCTGGCATCTCGTATAGCCCATGGGGCTTTTTCACTCAGCTGAAGCTGAGGAGGAGGGGGAGAGACCCTGAGGGCCTAAGGCTTTCTAATCTCAGCCTAAAGGTAGGGTCCCCAAATCAAAATAAATTTCCACAGTACTATATATATATATATATATACATACACATATATACATATATATGTATACTATATATAGGTACTCTAAATAGGTACTAGGATAATAGATTTGATAGGAGATTTTTAAAAACCCAACTATTTGCCACAGGAGAGGCAGTGGGATGTGGTGGATCGAACGCTCTGTTTGAACAGTACCTCTTTACTTCCTGACTCTGTGACCTCTTTGTGCTTCCTGCTATATCCTAAGATTTATCTTGTAAATTTGATGTGTTGGTGAAGGTAAATCAGTCTGTGTACCACAGAGAATATTCCAAGTTAACTAGAATCAATCAATCAGCCAGTAAAATTTATTAAGCACTTACAGTCAATAGTCGTTAATAAGTATCAGGAATAAATGTTTATTAACTATCAAATAAGAGCATATTCTAGGTCAAATTCAAATAGTTAATCAATCAAGAACAATTATTAAGCCCCTACTATGTCCTAGGCGCTGTGTAATGTACTAGGGATTCAAAGACAAAGGGATAAACAGACCCTACTTATTTTCTGCATATTAGGTCAATTCTAGCCAAATTATCTGTAGCTATGATCCCTACTTGGACATCATCAGCTGATCTCCTGTACCCCTAATCTTTCCAATGTGAGATTTGTTGGGTTTTTTGTTTGTTTTTGCGGGGCAATGAGGGCCTTGTGGGGGTGGGGGTCCACACAGCTAGTAAGTGTCAAGTGTCTGAGGTCAAATTTGAACTAAGGTCCTCTTGAATCCAGGGCTGGCGCTTTATCCACTGCGCCACCTAGCTGCCCCGCAATGTGCAATTTTGGATTAGGTTCTGGTAGACTGAGCTCTGGGTTTTCTCTATTCCCCAGCATTCTACTGATGTGGAGATTAGTTTTGGCTCTGTGTTGGCCCTGTAGATTGGGAGAACCTCTATGGAGGTTCAGTACTTTATGGCTGTCTCTTGTATCCTTCCCTTCAAATATATAAACCTGTTATTTTTTGTATCTAGCACATTGTATTAAGTATTGTGGAGTAAAAAAAAGAAGTTTAAATCATTGTATCTGTGTCAATGAGAAATTTACCATTCTCTTTAATATTTGACCTGGAAGAAATTTTAAGTGGATAGGTTTAAGCTCTTGTGTGACTAACTTATGTGACTAAAGAAAGATATCCACCCAGTATAATGGAATATGATTCAGAGAAGGGTATGTGAATTTATATACATAACCTACAACCGTGTTGCCAAATGTTATAGTAAGGAACCATAAAAAAATTTGTGTGGGTGCTTCTTTACCAAAAGTGGATTTTATCTCTGAAGCTAGTTTTAAAATGTTTGTCCTCTCTCATCTAGAATTTTTATAAGTGTTTCCACCAGCCAGCCTGGGAATAATTGCAAAAAATTTGGCCATCTCAATATCCCCTTGAACTTTTGCAACCAAAGTCAATATTTGGGACCTCAGGAAGTTACAAAATAAAATGGATGTTTCCCATTGTGTGTATGTGATCTTTATCTGAATCTATAGCTATATATTTTTGTCTTTGAACTTTTATTTTTCCAGTTTACACACAACTATACTTTAACCATTTGTTTCCATAAACTTTTGGAAAGAGAGCATTTGGATTTCTTCCTCCTAGACTGTGAGTTGGGGCTGTGTCCCCAAGAAACCTGGCTGAATTGTTAGTTTGCAAAAATATCCCTAAGTGATATTGACTTCATATTTCTGTTGTTTTCCCTGAAAGCCTGTAACAACTGCCTTTCCAAACCTTTGTTAAAGAAATATTTACATGTTTTGGCTTTTATTTTACTGAGTAATGTCATAGTTTGCATTCCTGTATTTCTGGTAAAAGTAAGAATGTTGTAACATTTTAGAGATAGGCTGGCCATAGGAAAAAAAATACATCAGACTTCAGAGAACAGACATTTGAAATCCTTAATACAGTAGGTTTCCTTCCCTATAGATATAGGTGGTTTATTTCTTAAATTAGGTTCATATGGATCTACTGTCTGAGCTCCTCACATGCTGATATAATTTCACATACTTCATATTGCTTCACTTATTTTTATTTTATTGACAGATTGCATGCATAGTTTATATTAATCATCACTGCAAGAGTACTCCTAGAGGAATCATTAAAGTATTCCAAACTACCAAAACAGGACCTATTTCTCCAAATTTGTTTCCTGTATCCTATAGCAAAATGATTTTCTCATTTAGTTTGTTAGTCTCTTTTTTTCCCCAATGAAAGTATGAAATTTATGAGGTTTTTAAAAAAAATTTTTTATTTCTTTTAGACCAAATGTGTGTGGATCACGTTACAATGCTTACTGTTGCCCTGGATGGAAAACCTTACCTGGTGGAAATCAGTGCATTGTCCGTAAGTTCATATCAGAATTTTCATTCAAGCTTTCCATGTGTTATTGTTTTGGTGTGCATTGTTTCTAGTATTTGGTACAACTCAACAGTATGGCATTAATGTATTGACCACAAAGTCTACTATAGGTATAATTTTACTCAAATTTAGGAAATGTATTAAAACTTTCCAACTAGAAGGGGTTCTTAGCCTGTAGTCCATTATCTTTAAAAAAATATAGATAGATAGATAGATAGTATTACAATGTATATGGTTTCCTTCGTAATTCTGTGTATTTTATTTTGTGCATTTAAAGACTTTGTTCTGAGAAGCGGTCCATAAGCTTCACCAGAATGTCAGAGAGAGGAGCCCATCTCTGTCTCTGTTTCTGTCTGTCTCTCTCACACATATATACACACAGAGGTTTATATCTGCTCTGGCGTACAGTTTAATTTTGCCTTTACTTTTAGAATTTTTAGTGGGTATAAAGGAAATAAGAAGATCCTTGGGTTTATTTGCATAATAGTTGCATATGATTTGTATGCCTGTAAAATTTTATTGTAGGCATTTTTCAGGAAACAAAATACCATTATTGCTTCTCTCAGGATCCTTCCTGAATTTTTCTTTTCTGGTTACTAGCCTATCTAATTCCCTTATGCTATAACTCTATGTTTGCTCATGGAGCTTAAGGGAGGTGAGTCACATTTAATGTAGTGAAAGTAAAGCAGTAATCAGACAAATATATTGGGAAGAATGAGGGATAATGCCAATAGGACTAATGACTCCTCTGATTGAGGAGCCCTGGAATTGTTCCAAGTTGGCCATAATTCCTTTTTTAAAATCGTATTTTAAAATGAGAACCCTATATAACTATATAGCTATAAACTATATATAGTTATGAATCATGGAATTTTACAGCTGGAAGGAACCTAAGATTTCATTTAGTTCAGGGGTTCTCAAGCTAAGGTCTACAAAGCCCTAAGGGATCCTATGTATAGATTTCAGGGAATCCATGAACTTTGATAGGAACAAATACATCTTTATCTTCACTAAACTCTACCAAAATTTAGCATTTCCTCCAGTTATTTAAAAACATTGTCTGAGATGTAGTCAATAGGCTTTACCAGACTTTCAGAGGGATTCATGACTTAAAAAATGTTGAGTCCCTGGTCTAGTTCAAACCCCCCATGTTACCATTATGATTAAATATTTAGAGCAAGACATTGATTTACAAATGGAAAAATATCTTAATAAATGTTACCCTAGTGGCTAGAGCTAAATCTTAGGTTATCAAGAAAAAAAATTTTTTTATTTGATAAGCTCAAACCAATTTCAATATGCAAAATAGTTTGTATCATATTGATATAGGTCCCTGGATGTATAATAATATGCATAGTATTATTTTAATGGATTTAAATAAGTATTTTAGGCATGTTTGTAATCACTTGTCATAATTATTATCAGATTATAATTATGCAACATTATTCTAACATCCACGGTGGGCCTCTTGAATTTTTATATATTTTCCACTGAGAATGTTATTTGAGCCTCATCTTCCTTGAGCTTCTGCCTCCCAAACTGCTTTGGGATTTTATGAGAAGGACCATTCCTGTAATAGACTCTAACGCAGTGATGAAGTTAGTCTTGTTTAGTATTGCTCATTTTGAGGGGGAATTTACTCATTTAAGGCATAAGCACATGGCTTATGTCACAGAAACAATAATGGACTAAAAGGTCTGTTGGGAGCTCAAAAAAATTCATTCATTTCTACAAGGTAAACAGTTTCCTTCCTACCCCTGCCTACCCATAGATTCAGTCTTTGTCACAGTCTATTCCAGGAATTATTGCTAAGGGAGGTCAGAGAGGATGCTGTAGTTTAGAGAAGAGGGCTGGAGTGCTGGAGAGAACCTTAGAGATGATCTTGTCCAAAATTCTTGAGGAAATTGAGGCTCAGAAGGGTTCGGACTTGTTCAAGGTCACATGACTAGAAAATGGTAGAGCTAGCCAAGTACCTAGGTCTCCTGAATATTGGCTGGCTGTTGTATTCTATTATGCTCTGTTGTATCTTCATTGCTTTCAGTTAATTTACTAATGAACCATTGGCTTTATTTATAGCAATCTGTCGGAATTCCTGTGGAGATGGATTTTGTTCAAGGCCAAACATGTGTACTTGTCCAACTGGACAGATATCTCCTTCCTGTGGCTCAAGATCAAGTAAGTGTTATGTACATGATAGGATATACTAAAAATTATACAATAATTCCTTTATGGGGCTTAGCTTCCATATTAGCTTTTGGCTTTTCGTCTGCCTGCTTTATTTTTTTTCCCATTTGAACAGTCCTTTTTTCTGTTTTCCTATACACTTGAAACTGCATTTTTATCTTCCCCGCCCCCACACTTTTGGCTTATGTGTATAAGGTATTCCCCACTGGGAGGATGAGGTTCAAGATCAAATTATTTAAAGATAATAAAAATATATTTAGAGATAATAAAGACTCAATTCATAATAGGAATATAAAATAGGGAATAATTCAAGCAATTTTGGGGGTAATTTGCAGGGAAGTACTAGGCAATATAGCTTTTTGCTGCTGTCCCTACATTCAAGTTTTTGTTCCAAATGAACACCAACATCATGTGTACTTTTCTCTTTACCTTCTCTGTCAAGGTTTCCTAAAGCAGGGTGATGAGCAAGTGACTTAGGGAGAAGGGGATCACTTCTTAGCTGGTGCTGGGAAAAGACAGGAAGTTTATAGCTATACAATCAGCCCATAACTACCTCCTTCCTATTGTTAGCAGCATGGCAAGGATTGTAATTGTTCTTTTTCTCTAGTATACTCACCCCATGGGTTGTCCTTTTTTGTGGGGCAATGAGGGTTAAGTGACTTGCTCAGGGTCACATAGCTAGTAAGTGTCAAGTGTCTGATGCTGGATTTGAACTCAGGTCCTCCTGAATTCAGGGCTGGTGCTTTATCCACTGTGACATCTACCTGCCCCTCATGGGTTGCCTTTTAGTGACTTCTTTTTCCTTTTAAAAATAATCCTTTATGTTACTTGGGTTAGAAAGAGAAGGCAAAAAAAGAAGATAGATTCCCTTTCTCCAAACTATCACAGCTGAAGTCTACAGAGAGTCCTTTAAATATAGTAGATTCCCTGATGAGTATATGATCTCACTCATGTGGATAGTTCCTCCAAGAGGCTACAACACAATGCATCCATACCTCCTTATCCTCATCCACATCATTTTCCCTTAAATCCTTCACAGGACTCTACCTGGCATAGGAGGTCCTCACTCTAGAGGGAAACAAGGGTTTGGCAAACTATAATAAGGAGAGCCAAATCTTGTCCCTGCACCCTTCTGTCCCCCACCCCCGAGTTTGTGATGCCTTCAAGCTAAGAATAGCTTTTATATTTCAAACTGCAATAAAACTTTATTTTAGGGGGCAGCTAGGTGGCACAGTGAATAAAACACCAGCCCTGGAGTCAGTAGGATCTGAGTTCAAATCCAGCATCAGACACATGACACTTACTAGCTGTGTGACCCTGGGCAAGTCACTTAGGCCTCATTGCCTCACAAAAAATCAAACTAAACCAAAACAAACCAAAACAAAAAACCAACAAAAAACCCTTTATTTTAAAATGTAGAAACCATTTGTACCTCGAGGGCCACATAAAAACAGGTTGTACATAGTTTTCTAAACATTGCTTTAGATCTCTTGACAATGAATAGATACTCATGTGGGAAGATATAGCTAGAAATGGATCTCTTGCTTCATTATCAGGCCACTCCCTCCCCCTCCCCAATTATACATCTATCTAATGGTATCCCTTTATACTACATCTCCCATCTGATTCTCTTGTCATATGTTGTAGCTTATTCATACGCCTCTCCATTGCTGTTTGGACGGCCTTAAATTTTAATTATTCTTACTTTTTATAAGAAAACTTTTTTTTAAGAAAGAATGATCCTAACATGGAACTTTACTTGAATATCAATGGAATGATTTTGAATGTCTCTTCCATAAGGAAATTTATTAAGAGAAAAAGAAACCTTTCATTCATTCAACAAATATTTATTGTATATTTAGTATATGCAAGGCATCAATTCAAGCTTCCCTAGACATCTTTTTTTTAGAGATAGTTGCAATCCCTCACTTGCACTTGAAATCCTTCTGAATATTAAGAAGATAACATAATTGTTAGTTAAATATTATTAAATGCATTGTGAGTGTGGCTGGCTTATCAGTTTTAGAATGGTCACATTTATGATTCATACAGTTATATTGATGTGTTGTATAGTAGTCTTTAGTGTATAAAAAGGTAATCAATATGGTATATTTATGTTCATTTTATAGGACTTGGAGCATTTTGAGTTATTATACATGTTATTTCTCCATATGGTAAACACATGATTTATTTTTATACGTCATGAAATTAGTTCTTTTCTCTTTGATTTTTATTTGGCTATAGCCATAATTTCTTTAATGCTGAGGAACACAATCCCTAATTATAACACTGTTCCTATGGGAAAGGAGGGTTCCTTTTACAGTATGGTTTCTAGAAATATGCAGCGACAAATTTATGGAGACCATTTGTATTGATGAAGAAGCTGTGGCACAGGTAGATATTGCATCTTCACTCCAATTGAGCTTACTTAAAATAATAATAATCGATAGCATTTGTAAATGTATTATCTCATTTGATCCTCACAACAAACCTGTGGATTGGTGTTCTTATGATGTCCATTTTACAGTTGACAAAACTCTTGCTGAAGTGACTGACTTAGGGTCATACAGCTAATAAGTGTCTGAGGTCTCTCTGGTTCCAAGTCCAACACTCTATGCACTTTGCCACCTAGACATCTTAACACAGAACAAGTTAGAGATCAGTTACAACCAATTATAAATTGAAGTAAAATCCCATCTGGAGGATAGAGCTATCTAGTTTATTGCACCACATACAATATTTATGATGAGATGAACAGATTTGTTACCTGCTGTAAAAGCCAGTCTCCTTTTAACACTTAATATTTTCCTCATTATGCCATGTGGCAAGGAATAATAAAACAAAACTATATCAAAGAAATGGAAAAAATTACAGAAAACTCAAAAGGTGAGTTGTGGGAACAAGCAGGCTCTAGCACATCACCAAGGATATTCTGTGCAAGTAGCTTGAAATCAATCAATCAATCAGTAATTATAATATATCTACAAATATATATCATAAGTATAAAGATATAGGGAATGAATACATGGAGATGTGTGGTGACAGATGCATCGAGATGGGGGATAGAGCATCATGAATGAGGAAGAAAGAGAAGCCTGGGTTGGCTTGGTCACAGAGTGTGGGAAGAAAAATGATGTACAAGAAGCTGGAAAGATAGGTTGGGGCTAGGATCTACAGGGCTTTAAAAACTAAACAGATTTATATTTTATTCTAAGTGTAAGAATAAGCCACTGGAGTTGGTTGAAGAGGGGAGTCACATGGTCAGATCTGTGCTTAAGGAAAATTACTTTGGCAGCAGTGTTTAAGATAGACTGGGGTAGTGAGAGACTTGAGGCTGGGAGGCCAATTAAGAGACTGTTGCAATAATGTAGGTGAGAGGTGATGGGTGCCTGAACTATGGGTGGTAGCCTGTGAGTAGGGAGAAAGGGTAGGATATGAAAAATGTTGTGAATATCAGACTTGATTCCTCTGTTGGTTGGTTTTACTTAACTGATTTCTTTGTTCCAAAGAAGGGCCCTTTAGGGGTGTAGGAGAATTAGTAGTGTCTCTGGAAATGGATGTAATATAAGAACAAAAAGATACTAACAAAACTTTTAAAAAAGTAATATTGAATAAACCATCAAGACTATATATATGAAAAGAAGAACCAGTTACATGAAAAAAATGAAACAAACCAGATAGCTAGCCTGGGTGGTATTCTTGTATTCCCCAAGATAGAAGAGAATAAGAAGATTCCCACAATGCTAAGTATAACTTTTGTAGAGGATTTATGGGAAAATATGACTAATACTTATATAGGATGAAAATGTGTGGGTCATATGTGGGCTGCCTTTGGAAAAGAGTACCAGCACTAGTGAAATCATGTTATTCCTCAAAGTTTCATGGGTGGCAGAACCCAAGAGTCATGGAAGTTAATTAATATGGTTTTAAGGATCATTGTAGAAGAGATCCAATTGTAGCTGGCAGCCTTGAGGCTGCTGAGAAGTGGAGAAGTTTGGAAAAGGAAGATATTCAGATGTTCAGAGAGGGTTCTTAAGAGGCCCTTAGAGAAGAGCCACCTCTTAGCTGATAATAATTGTGTCCTCTTATATCAATGAGGCTTCCCATTAGGAAGAGATCCCAGAAAATCCCAGTGAGGCAGTGAAGAATAGGAAACTTATAGATGACTGATTAAAAAAAAAATACACGATGAGAGCCTCATGCTGGATTGCCTCCCAAGGCAAAAGACTTACAGGCACTTGAAGATAGATTATTAGTAAGAATAAATAAGGGAGGGGCAGCTAGGTGGTACAGTGGATAGAACACTGGCCCTGGATTCAGGAGGACCTGAGTTCAAATCCGGCCTCAGACACTTAACAATTACTAGCTGTGTGACCCTAGGCAAGTCACTTAACCCTAATTGCTTCACACACACACACACAAAAAGAATAAGGAGCCAGTGTTCTTGGTACATGGATGATAGTTGTGAATTGGTGTAATGATTGGAATGACGCCACCTGCTGGAAAGCTACTGTAGGAAAGCTCCGCCATGAGGAGAAAGTGTCTGAGGGCAAGCCATGTGGTCAATTCCTTGGCATCAGGAAGTGATGTTTGCTCATGGGTACTGTCTATCAAAGCTACCAGCCAATCAACTTGAGGAGCCTCCCATTTCTGGGAGGAGGACACAAAGTAGGAAGCGGATGCTGGTGGAGGGGTTCTTCCTCTTTTGGTTCCTGACCTCACCATAGTGGGTTGGATGATGGGGTATCTTAGAAATAGTTAGATTTTTACCTTTCTCTCTGATCCTAATGCTCTTTAATAAATACTTAAACACTTAAATGCTCTTGCTAAAGCTTATAATTTATTGGCGACCACTCATTAGATTTTAGATAGTATAGCTAGAATTTTACCCCCTTACATTGGGGAAAGATTCATTTGGGAGATTCTGGAGGTCATATTTGTGTTCTGAAAGCCACGAGTTCATCCAAACTCTTCCTGTATTTATTTGTATTTTCTGTCTTTACCACCTCCAGAGGGTAAACAAATCCCACAAGTTATATCAAATGATGCTTCCTTTTATTAGTACTCAATACCTTTTCTGGGTTTCAAGGAATATCTCTTAATATTCTGGGTTTTGCCAAGCCACCTTTCACCCTGTCCTCGTGTTCTACCATTTTATAAACTTTTATCACTTTCAATTTGATTGGATTTAAATCAATAAGACCTTTGAGTACTTCTCCATTCCCAGCACCATGTCAGGCAGGACTGATGGAGATTTAAATAGGAGTAGAAGATGTGATTCCTACCCTTGAGGAAAATGGAGAGTAATTCTACACTTGTAAGTGGAAGATAGTGTGGTGCAAATTTTAGAGGGAATGTGGAGTTTGGTGGCGTTCCTTGTGGCTGGGGTTAATCAGGAAAAGCTTTATAGAAAAGGTCAGTCTTGATCTGAGTCTGCAAGGTTTAGATTGGCAGACAGGAATGGGTAGTATAATTTTCTCAACCTTGGACGAAGACAGGCTGGGGAGTCCACATTTTAAAATTCTATCCTCATGAATAAATAAGACTTTTCTTCCTCCAGGTCATTTAGATTGTCCATCTCTCTGGACCTTCTCCACCCTTTTTCTTTTTCTTTCTTTCTTTCTTTCTTTCTTTTTTTAAAAGATGCTCTAGACAGCACAGAACATTTATATGAATTCATCCTTATTGGAACTTGGTCTCCTCTCATTTGGTCCCCCAAGTGTCTTGTCCAAATGAAAATGGTTTTTATCCTGTAGTGACTTCTGCCCCTGGAGAACTGTTGTCTCAGGTGTTCAGCGGAGCCATGTAGTGACTTAGTCTAGCTGTTTAATTTGTCTGTCTGTGGTTTTCCTAGGGCTTACATTAAACTCAACATGCCAGGAACACATATGCTTATTTGCAAATTGCTCCTAATGTTCCTTCAGCCAGCTCTGTGCCTGCCAAGCTAATGACAAGTCTCAGGTCAGCCCAAAGAAAGCCTTTATTTGAACTACAGACACACAAATAGCACCCGTGCATTTCTCTTCTTCCCTCAGATTGCTCACTTAAAAAAAAAAACAACTTTGTTCTCCTTAAGGTTTTTATTCAGAATAGAATATGATGGAGTGGATGGAGATCTGGCCTTGAAGACTTGGAACACCCAGATTTAAGTTGTACCCCTGACACAATCTGGCTATGTGACCTTGGGCAAGTCACTTTCAGTTGTCTTGGCAACTCTCTAACACACAGTTGTAGAGAAGGTAACAACAACAACAATAACAACTAAGTTGCATGTTGGTAGAGGGAGTTTCTTCACTGAGGAATTCCCTAGACCAGTGAAATCACAGGTCCAGCTGCAATCCCTGTCTTTCTTAAACTTAGTTGTTTAACGTTCATTAGGAATTGTTCCTAAAGAAAATTTCTTGTTTTTCTTGTGACATTGACTTCAGCCTTCCTGAATGAACATAGAACTACATTTGGGTTGTAGCAAACTGCTGGCTGTATGTTGTGTTGGTGAAAACACTCTGAACCATATTACCTTAAGCCCTTTTAGGTTATTTGTCACAGCACTTTCTAGAGGCAACCTTACTCTGGACTAGGTTTCTCATGGATTAGGACAGCCAGGTGGCACAGTGGATAATAGAGTGATGGGACCTTGGGTCAAGGAAAACTTACTTGTCTTTGTGAGTTTGAATCTTGTCTCAGACACTTACTAGTTGTATGACCCTGAGCAAGACATTTAACCCTGCTTGCCTCAGTTTCCTCATTTGTAAAATGAGCTGGAGAAGGGAATGGCAAACCACTGTAGTATCTTTGCTAAGAAACCCCCAAATGGGGTCACTGAAGAGTCAAACATGACTCAAACAACTGAACAACAGCCTCATGGATTGGCCACTTAAGACATCCATTACTAGTAACAAGGCAATCTCCCTCCTGATGTTGCCCCACCTAACAGCATCCATTCTTCCCTTTCTCCTCATTGCCACAGACCCTGCTTGTTTCTCACCCAGGCCCCCACCCCCTAAGGCGTTTCAGGTTCCAAACAACTGACTTACAAATGAACTTTTGGAACACAACACATTTATAAGTTGGAGACTGTCTGTACATACTGAAGTTTTGATTGCTAACTTTGAATTTCTTGGCATTTTCCATTTCTGGCAAAACCTTAATGTGAGTTGAGTTTAGGGATGTATTCTGACTTGGAGTATGTGGAGGTTCCAATGAAGTAAATAGAATCCTTATATATGAATCCAAGCTCAGCCCATGTTTTAGGGTATTAATTTTAGGTCAGCTGTTTCGACAGACTTAGGGCCTGGTTCTATAATTGCACTGCATCTGGAACTCTTGTTCAAATCAGTGTAAATTTAGGGTGTGGATCAATTGCAGGAGTGTGTCCAAAATGAAATCAAATCACACATGTATTCTTTTTAACTGTTTCCTACTTCTGCTACGAACTTGGTTGTTCACTTTCTACACTGCCTGGTATTGCTTCTTTGCTCCCTCATGAAAAGCCAGAGAGACCTCACTCTTTGTTAAACAAGAGAAAACATTGAAATTGAAATGTTGGCTTTCCACAGTTCCAAGTCTTGAAGCCAATCCAAAACCTCCAGTTGCCATTGTATATGTAACAGAGTGGGTAACTAAGATCTTATACTGTATTGCACTATACAGTGCAAGGGGAAAGAGTTCATTGATTTATGTGGATCATTGGAATAATAGTTACTTCATGTCACACCATACTTAGAGAGTAGTTTTATTTTTTAAGAAGATAAAGCAGTATTTTCTCTACAAAAGAAGTAAAAATCATCTCATGGAAACTTCTCTGGTGCGCTAGAATTACATTTAAAGGTAACTTTTATTCTCAAGAAAAAGAGAATGAATCTATTCTGTCTTCAACTTGAACAAATAATGTAAAAATCACTATTTAACTACTGTTAGCCTTTTTATCTCAAAGTAGTTAAATGGCTTTGGTGCTCATGTGGGAATGGAAATTAGCTCTTGGCATGACTTACTTTAATTGAAATCAGTTTGTGGTTTTAAGTTCCTATGCTGCTTGACAGATGACATCATTTCCTATGCTTTTCCTAATCCCCTCTGTTTTTCTAAGATTGTATGAAGCTAAGTTTAACTACAAATTTAAAGTAACTATACACCTTTTCCTGACCTACTTAGGAGAGCGTCCAACCTTTTCACCAAATCATTATTCTTGTATACTTGTACACATTTTCATATTTAAGAGGTATTTTGGGTTGAGGAATTTTAATATAATTTTAGCAGCCTAAATTTAATAATATGTTTAAATCACTTTCCCAGGGGGGTTGAGCTCCATAATAGTGTTATGAAAAGAAGGAATGAGTAATTTACTTTATACATGGAGAAACTGAGGTAGAAAATGATTCAGTACCTCCTATTGTGACTTAGGATCATGTCCACACTCAGAGTGCAACTCAAGATTTCTTAGACTGTGTCTTTCAGCACCATCTTTGACTTCAACTTCAAATAGCATTAGTTAGTGGAATTAAAAGACAACAATAGACAGATTATTTTTAAATCAGCTAAATAATCTTCAGAGTTTAAGATGACAGATCATTTCTTGAGTTCTGTGTTATTTGCTTAACTCTTTGCATGCTAGGGAATGTGCATTTTCTTAAGGAAGCAGTGGACTGGTTTCTATATTCTTCCTTAAAGCTTATAGCCTTTTCTTGACCACTGTTCCATTTTTCTATGTCAGTTAATCAACAGCATTTATTAAGTACCTACTCTGTGCCAGACATTGGGTAAGGGTCTGGTAATACAAAGATACAATTGTAACGATTGGAATAACGCCACCTGCTGGATACTAACTGTAGAAGAGTTCTGCCCATGAAGGGAAGGTCTTTGAGGGCAAGACCAGGAGTCAGGAAGTGACGCGGGACTAGTGGGAGGAGGAAGGAAGAGACTGGCGCTCAGTCTCGCGCTCTCTTTCCTTTGGACTCTGGTGGAGAGCGGAGCTAGAAATGTGCTCTCCCTTTAATAGCTAGGAATTTAGGCCTTTTTCTCTCTCTTTACCAAATTCTTATTCTCCTTAATAAATGCTTAAAAGTCTAACTCTTGCTAAAGCTTATAATTTATTGGCGACCACTCATTAGATATTTTAGACAGTTTAGCTAGAATTTTAGCCTTAACAGATGGCTGACCACGAAGAGGAAAGCTAAACTTCAGTCTTCTGATCTTCTGGTTGGGTAAGAAATTTCCCCTCCCTCTCCCTTTAACTGCTAAGTACTGGCGTACTGGCTGTGTTTTCCTTTAAATTTTTTCGAATGGACCTTTTAAACTCCCTAATTACCCTATTTTTGATTTTAGTCTGTTTAACCAGACAAATGGGGGATAAGATCATGTTAATGCTTTGTTTTTGTGGATTTTCTATTTTTCTTTTTATTTTTGTTAAAAGAGCCAGCAACTTACTCACACAAGGAAATATCTCTCCCTCTCCCAACCATGCTTTTTCAGAGAAACCTGAAGAGATTCCCGCAGCTTTTCCCAGTTCTAACACTAATTGTTGCTTTAATTTTGCATGCCTGGAGGCAATGACCCACCCTCTAGAAGCTTTTAATCCCCTAGCACCTGGAGGCAAAGTGGGGGAAGAGGAATCCAGGCCTGAGTTCAAAATCAAGTCTGATTCAAATTGCTCTGGTCCCTCCCCTCCTCTCCAGACCCCACCCTCTACTCCTCCTATGGCCAAGCCCATTGCTTCCCCTGCCTGGGAAGTCCAGAGATCTGATGCGCATGCTCAACTTTCTGTAACTACATTTGCAGCTTCAGGCTCAGTCCTTCCCCAGCCTGGCTGTGCTTCTGAGACAACCTTAGAAAACCCTTTAAATTCCAGATATGCTCGTTTTGTTCATAATTTTGCTAACCTGCTTTTGTCTTTAATTAGTAATCTTATAAAGCATTTGTATGGTGAAAAGACTGACAGACAATATAGAGGGGTTAAAGAAGAAAAACTTAAGCTGAATAAGAATGACAACCATCAACATAGTTCAAGACTCTGCTTCTTTTGCCATGGAAGGGTATATATTTTAGAGAAATGTAGAAGTAAGCAGCAAGGTATTGATATGAGTGTTGGGGATTTTAGATATCGAAATCAGAAGTGTTCTGAATTCACTCAGAGTATTAATGTCAGTTCAGAGGTTACATAGGATTTCTATGCTATTACATCTACATTTTGAAATTAATGGTATGGGTTTATTTTCATAGAGATTTTCATGCTTTTGAGATTGTGTTTTATACTTAGTTTTTAAAACAAGGAGAATATTTGTAAAAGCTTTTTATAGTCATGTGATCAAGTTTATATTTTATAATACTCTTATTGATATTAAGTTCATATTCATTTAGATTTCCTTAGTTTGAATTTCACTGTATTTTATTGTTCCATGTGTATTTTCTTCTATTCATTTGTCTATCTAATTTTGAAACATTGCAAGATGGTTTTGATTTCATAATACAATGTTAATTCTAGGAGTATTGTGCTCCCATGTTCTGAGTTGTTTGTTTTTGTTATTTTTTCTCAACTGATTATTTGATCAAACTCTTTAAAGCATTTCCCTGGCAAATTGGTTGCCATGGCAAGTGTAAATTGATTCTAGAAGTATTATTTTTGATAAGCATATCCCCAAAAAAAAAAAAAAGAGGGGAACATTTGTAAAAGTTTTCTTTTTTCAAAAAAAAAAAAGTTCTTTGAGATTCTGTTATGCTTTAACTTGTATTTAAATATATTCAGATTTTTCACAAAAGTAATTGTATACTAAGTTTTTAAAAAAGGGGTATTATTTGAAATTGTTGCATAATTATATATTGTGTTCTGAGTCAAGATGTATTCACATTTTTTGCAATCATTTATTATCCTCAATTTTTAAATACATATGAGACTTGGATTATGGGAACTTATCATTTAAGACATTAATTGCCTTTATTCTGAGTTATCAGATGCCAGTTGGCCAAGATGCCATCCAATCACAAGAGGAATACACGCAAGAGCAGACACTGAACTGTCACATGAGGGGAGACATGCATGAAGTCAAGGTATGGCCGAGGGAACGGCTTTTGACAAATGTTGAGGTTGGATTCTCTTGGTTTAATATTTTATTTTATTTTTCCCCACAATATTGTACAGATGGCTGGAAGTATTCATCCCACCCATCTCACTTCTACACCTGGCTTCCATGCTCCCTCCTATATGCCTGATGCCATGGACATCTCAGTCCCATGCATCTGATTAAGTCTGACTCAGTTTCTTCCAATATGTTCGGTGGCATGGACATATATTCCATCCACCTATTTTAAGCCTGGCATACTGTATGGGCAGTACATATTGCTCAAGTGTGGGAATGCTCATATCCCATCATTTCTCTGTTCTTTTATGGTAACCCCCATAATTATCTCAGGTGTCATGATAAATACAGTGTTGAATTTGGCCTTGACACCTGTTACCAATTATATTAGATTTTTTAATTTCTCATAATGGCATGAGGATAATTAGGCAGATGATGCAAAAAGTGATAAAACAAAGATAAAAATTATTTTTATTAATTAATATTGCAGCAATTGTCTTCTCAATTACCCTCCATAAGGGGGGACTATAGTAATATTATAATTTTAAAGAATGGTTCAATTTTTGTTTTATTATATGTTTCATGTGTAACAACTAAGATTCTGAATTCCCTTAGACATGTTTTTGAGAACTTTCATTGTTGGATTTGATTATTGACAAAGCTATTTTAAAGTTGTGTTAAGCTCAATTTTGTAGGAAATTTTCCTGGCTGATTACCAGCATCCACACATCAACCCCTGAAAAGACTTCCATTCCACGACTACACCTAGAGGACATCTAAGAAAAGACTTTCAGAGACTTTAAATGAACAGTTTTGATTTGTTGTTTTTGTTGTTTTTTTTCTCTTTCTGTTATAATATACACCATCTGTAACATGTACTCTCTGCAGAGGCCCTCCCTTTGCAAGACTAATGTCAAAGCGTCGGTTCATGAGGACAAAAAAAAAAATCGCCCCTCTGGACAAAACTTTCCTCTCTTCCTTTTCTATATTGTTGTTCACATATTATTAGCTAGCAATAGTTATTATATTCTTTTTACTGTTCCGTCAAGGAAACATTTTGTTTCTTGAGGAACAACAGGGGGGACTGTAACGATTGGAATAACGCCACCTGCTGGATACTAACTGTAGAAGAGTTCTGCCCATGAAGGGAAGGTCTTTGAGGGCAAGACCAGGAGTCAGGAAGTGACGCGGGACTAGTGGGAGGAGGAAGGAAGAGACTGGCGCTCAGTCTCGCGCTCTCTTTCCTTTGGACTCTGGTGGAGAGCGGAGCTAGAAATGTGCTCTCCCTTTAATAGCTAGGAATTTAGGCCTTTTTCTCTCTCTTTACCAAATTCTTATTCTCCTTAATAAATGCTTAAAAGTCTAACTCTTGCTAAAGCTTATAATTTATTGGCGACCACTCATTAGATATTTTAGACAGTTTAGCTAGAATTTTAGCCTTAACACAATAATGAAGTAGTCTTTACTCTCAAGATCTTGCATTGTATAGAGATAGCATGCATATATGTAGTCATCTAGTCAATCATTTATTAAGTACTCATTGTGTGCCAGGTGTTACAGAATAAACATATATAGAATAAATACAAGATAGTCAGGGTGAGAAGGCAGTACTAGTTTGGAGGATAAAAGAAGTTGATGTGTAGAATGTGATCCTTGATTTGCATCTTGAAGAAAATGAAGCAAGGGCTTATGTAAGGCAGAGGTGGGGAAGGAGTATATTCCAGTCACAGTGGACAGCCAGTGCAGAGACATAGAGAAGGAAGAGATAGAATACTAGGTTTGAAGAACAGAAGGAGAGCCAGTTTGGTTAGATCTGGGTTTGGCATAATGTGCAGGAAGGGGAATAATGTATAATGAGGAGAGGAGGGTAATTCTTAGGTTACACTCCTGGGAGATTGAAAGAATGGTGATGCCCTAAGTTGGGAAGAGGGGTGGGATCTGGGGAAAAAAAGATAATGAATTCTATTTTGGACCTGTTAGGTTTGAGATGTCTCTTGGACTTTTAGCTAGAAATGTCTAGCTGGCAATTGGTGATATGGGAGTGGAGCTCAGTTGAGAAGCTGGGGCTGGACATATAGATGTGTGACTCCCTCTGCAGAGAGAAGAGAGAGAGAGAGGGGGAGAGAGAGAAAGAGAGGGAGAGGGAGAGGGAGAGAGAGACAGAGACAGAGACAGAGACAAAAACAGAGACAGAGACAGAGACAGAGAGAGACACAGAGATAGAAGAAGATGATGAAGATGATGATGATGGAGCATCAGGGAATACCCACATTTGAGGGGGGGGGATGGGCTGTGGATGATATCTAGTCACAGAGAAAGAGAAAAAACAGTCAGATTGGTACAAGGGATACCCAGAAGAGTATGTCAGAAAACCCAGAGAAAAGAGAATATCCTGGAGGGGAAGGGAGTCAATGGTGGCATGGGGCCAGAAGGTCAAGAAGCATAGGGATTGAAAAAAGACCATTCGATTTGGCACTCAGAGCTACTTTCCAGTGGTATTGAAAAGTAAGAATGCCTGTGTTTAAGCATTTTTCTCTTTCTGAGAGAAGGCCTGGCAGTACACCAGGCCCCTTTGCACCTGGCCAGATGTGACAGTTTAGTGGATCATTGTAGTTAAGTTTGTGTCTACACAGATTGTGGATAGAATTTTTCCTTTTTGGTGTCAATCTTTCGAGGGCTTTCTTATGCCAGTTTGTTCCCTTATCTTTTGAATAATGCATGACTTGGTGAATAAGCAGAAACCCCGCCCCCCAACTTCTTTGCTTTTGTTTTGTTTTGTTTTGTTTTAAAGGTGCCTTGTTAACTAGCTCTCAGGATCAATGGATTGTAGGTTTTAAGAGTTGAAAGTTACCTTAGAGACAATATCATTTTAAAACTAAGGAAGGTCATGCTCAGATAGGTTGTGACTTATCCAAGGTAGTAAGTAGCAAAGTCAGGATTTTAACCTTGGTGCTATGACACCAAAACTGACTGTTTCCACTATAGTACCAACATAACCCTGAAGATGTATTACTTTTGACTTGTGGGGTAACAAAGCAAAATCCCAAATTTTCTTGTATCATAATTGATAAATGCAATGTGGTTAAAAAAAGTTTATATTTGCTGTCCTGATGATAGGATCCTACAGGCTTTTCTTCACAAATAGGGGTCCAAGTGAAGATTATCCTGTCATATAAAAGCCGTATGTCTCTTGGGGTAAAGGAGTCTATAAAAGTTAAGTGAAATGTCTCTCAGTATGTCTATTTTGATATCACCAGGGGTATCCCAATCCCGGTAAGACTTAATTTCTGGGATTATGATTAATTTAGTTAGAAAGTGGCAACAGAGGGATTTGAAAAATAGATTTTCCTGACTTCAGGTTCAGCATGCTGCCTACCACACTTTAGTCTAAATAAAATTTGGAATAAGGAACTAGCTTTAAGGGTTGGTTGATGCTGATATTAAACAAGCACTCTTTCTGTTAAAAACTTTCCAATTTCTCTTTGATTTCTCCATAGTGTCTTGGAATTTCTGTTCAGTTTTTATCAATTATCTATTTGAGTCTAAAGCTTTTTAAAGGGTTTTGCATAAATTCTTTTATGGGTCTGTCATCTTATTAGCATGAGTGTTTCCTTCACATGCTTTCTCATTCTATGAGATTGTTGTCTCTCTGTATTGTGTTTTGATTTTGGCTGTTTTTAATATATAAATCTTGCCTAGAAGATCTGCTTCAAAACACACTGGAGACCTTCTCCTGCACCATTTCCTGGATATCAGTATAACACTTTGGCCATTCATCTGTTGTTTCTCAGATTTGCTACATATCTGTCCTGCCTCCCTTTTTGATCCTATTCTAAGTAGTATCTAGTTTTCTAAGTAGAAAACTTAGGGTAGCTACGTGGTGCAGTGGACTGAGTGTGAACCTTGGAGACAGGAAGACCTGAGTTCAAGTCTGGTCTTAGATATTTACTAGCCATGGCCAAGTCATTTAACCACCCTCAGCCTCTGTTTTCTCATCTGTAAAATGAGGATAATAATTATGCTTACCTTCCAGGGTTGTTGTGAGGATCAAATGAGATAATGACCATAAAGTGCTTAGCACAGAGCTTGGAACATAATAAGAGCTCTATGAATGTTAGCTATTAATATTATTATTTAGATGATATCTTTTCTACCAGTTTCCTCACATAAATAATCATTAGTGATGTTACAACATATACTCATTCCTACCTTCTCTCTCTCCATTGTCCTTTAGATCATTTGCTGTTGTAATTCTACTGAGATCACAATGTTCCATAACCCACTTAACTGGTAGAAGATTATTTTTGAAAATTAGCCCATGCCCTCCTGGCTGCTCATGATAGACTTTTTTTTGTTTGTTACTGCCTATGATCTATGCTTCAGGAATGACATCTTAGTGGCCAGTTATCCTTCATTAGTCAGGGAAATCATTTAATGAGAATCAGAGGAACTACTCAGACCTTCCTGTGACTGAATGTAGATACTGTCTTTATTGTTTATTCCCTAGGCATTCAGTGTTCTCTTTAGAAAACTGTTTTCAGCAGATAAGAATGAATTGTTATTATTTAATAAAAATTAAAAATCTCTTAGAAATGTGAAAGCCATGCCTTATTGGTGGAATATGAATCATGCTAAATTGTGTTTTGCATCTTCAATCTTTTTCTGAATGTAACAAGAATGGGAATACCGATAGATACCCTTTCCTTCTTGAGAAATTACTTACTGAACATCTTTAATGAGCTACCCAGAATGCTTAACTAAGTTGTGAAAAATTACTGTCCCTTTTTTTTTTCAAGTACAACACTGTAACATCCGATGTATGAATGGAGGTAGCTGTAGCGATGATCACTGTTTGTGCCAGAAAGGATACACAGGAACCCATTGTGGACAACGTAAGTAATTTTACATTTGTGTGATTAAACTCATGAGAATCTTGTTTCTAAGTACCATTTGGCTATATATGGTTAATAAAGTTTGTTTTGGGTGTCAATAAGATAAGCTCTGGTGATTTGGGAAATATTTGTAAAAACCATTAAGCATTGCTGAAAAACTAGATTCCAGTAGCAGCTTAGCCATTGACTTTCTTCATGACCTTGAGAAAATCAGTGTTAGTCAGTGGACATTTATTGAGTGCCTACTATGTGCCAGATACTGCTAATCACTGGGGATACAAAGAAAGACTAAAGGGAGTTTCTACTTGCAAAGTGCTCACAGTCTGAAAGGGGAGAGAACAGGCAAACAACTATTTACAAACAACCTATATACACGACAAATTGCAGATAATCACAGAAGGAAGGAACTAGCATTAAGAGAGATTGGGAAAGGCTTCTTTAGAAAGTAGAATTTTAGTTGGAGCTTGAAGGAAGCCAGGGGGGATAGAACTATGCTTAACTTCAGTGGCCCTTAGTTTCTTCACCTGTAAAATGGATTGTTAGATTAGATGGTCTGCAAGGACCTTGTCAGCTCTTAAGTTAAATGTGTGTATGAATGTTTTCTAGTTCCACTGTTAAAATTCAGGCAACACTAAATTATTAGGGACTTAATTTGCTACCAGACTTCCTGTAATCTTTAGATGTATTTAACCAGCTAACTTCAATGATGAAATAACATTTCTGACTTCATTTTGGGGGTTTATCATCCATTAGTTTGAAGATGGAATGTGAACTATGGGTCAACTTTACTTAGTACGCTTTGATATTTATACATTTCTTTAAGTGCATTTAAATTAATTACACCTCTGACTCATCTTACACTTTAGGTGATGCAACATGTCCCTTTGAAAGAACCCCCAGTGGTGGCCACACTCTTTTGGATGGTCTCCTCCCTGGTTTTGTTGTTCTTAAGTATACTTCTCTTTCCAAGGATCTAGCTTCTCTAAACCCTCTTCCATGGTATTTTAATTTTGGTCTTGTGTGACTTTTATCTTTGTGCTGGTCATCCTGCTTGCTAAGGAAGCCAACAAACCTGGAGGCAATTTGGATCTATCTCAGTTTAGGGAAGGAACATCCCACCATCAGGCCCAGTAGTGACTACTTTCTTTCTTATTGCAGCTGATAGTAGCCTAGTTTGCAGTTTGGGTGGGCTCATAGAAAATGAAAGTCTTATACTTAGGAACAGAAGGAACCTTAAAAATCATTTAGTCTAACTCCTACACTTTAGAGGAGAAAACTATGGCCCATGGAAATGGTGTCATTCTCATAATTCCATAGAAAGTCTCTGAATAAGCTAAATCAGTGTATTCCCAAAGTCTTTATGTATTTTTAAGCAATAACACTTAATTTTAAATTTAATCTAATGTTAATATTTAATTTAATTTGAATTTAAGCTACTAAAGCTTAAAACTATATAAAGACTTTTGGGATGCCTTGTATATAAGAATTTCCCTTTACTTTTGCCCTTTCCTACAGCCACTAGAGTGTAAGCTCTTTGAGAGCCCTATCTCATTTTTGTATTTGTAGTGTTTAGCACAGTGCCTGGCATATGGTTGGCACTTAATGTTTTATTTGATGGACTGAATGAGTGAAAAAGCATTTCTAAAATCCCTACAATGCTCCTTATGATAAAGGTGTTTGAAAAGGACAATAAATAGAAAATACAGCTATAGGAAATTTTTCTGAAGGAAGAGTTGTTCAAAGCAAATAGTACTTTTTTTTTTTTGGTGAAACTCAAAAAAAGTTCCTCCCTGTAAGTTGAAGCTTCCTTCTTTTCATTATAAGTCCCTGCACTTTCTAGTAGTGTATACTTCTGTGTTTTTGAATAGTGTCTCACAGAATAATGCAGAATGTTGTCTAAGGATCAGTCTAGCTCCATTGAGAAAGGATGACTGAAGGGTGGATAATTTTTTTTGTTCATAGCAAGCCTCAACAACCATTAAATTATAGTGGAGTTATGCTTTGTATTAATGGCCCCATTGATGAAATCACAAAATCCTTTAAGTCAGTTTTATTTAATGAATGGTAATGTTTTATTAGAAAAGGTATTGTGTTCATTTAGCTATGTGATTTAATGTGCTTTGTCTTCTTAAGTAGGCAGTCAAGAAAAAAAAATCATCTCCAGGTAGTCACCTACAGGGAATGGGCTTCTGTGTATTACCTATTAGTTGATTAGTAAACAGTTCCCAGGAATACTCAAAGCTCCTCCAACATGGTAACCAGCCAGAATCTGTGCTCTGGCATAACCTTTTTTTAAATTATGAAAGTATTTTATTATTTTCCAGTTACATGTATAGGTAGTTTTCAACATTTGTATTTATAAGATTTCTAGTTTCAAATTTTTTCCCTCCCTCCCCTCCTTCCCCACTCCCCAAGACAGAAAGTAATCGAATATAAATTATATATGTACAATAACATTAAACACATTTCTGCATTAGTCATGTTATAAGAGAAGAATCAGAGCAAAAAGGAAAAGCCTTAAAAAAAGAAAAGCAACAGCACCAAAACCAAAAGAAATAGTATGGTTCAATATGCATCTGTATTCCACAGTTCTTTTTTTTTTCTTCTGGATTTGGAGAGCCTTTTCCATCATGAGTCCTTTGGAACTATCTTGTACCATTGTATTGCTGAGAAGAATTAAGTCTATCACAGTTGATCAACACATAATGTTGTTGATACTGTGTACAAAGTTCTCCTGGTTCTCTTGCATAACCTTTGAGAACTCATTCCCTTCCATGTTAAATGAATTCCCTGGGGGCAAACATTTGGGATGACCTGGAGAAGAGTTGCCACAGGATAGGCAGACTCATCTGAGTTCTGATCTGCATCATCAGAACAGATAACCAATTTGATGAGAGTACAGATCCACTGGGATATTTTGAATATCTTTTCAAATACTATACCTGGCAGGGAATGGGACAAATTTCTTTTCCATAAGAACCTGTGTTCTTTCTGTAAAAACTTCTGGAATGAGTATACATCAATGAGAAAATTATTCAATTCACAAAATTTCTTTCCATGCAACTTTCAGAAACCCACCTATTACAAAAAGAGAAGTATTTTATACATCACTGTTTTCAATTCATACCTGAAAGCATTGCTAGGAAATGTACATTGCATGTAGACACATTGTATGTAGAAGGTTATTGCATTATCTGTTGAACCACTTGGATTATAAAATAAATGTTTAAAAATATATCTGGGGGGGGGGCGCAGCTAGGTGGCGCAGTGAATAAAGCACTGGCTCTGGATACAGGAGGACCTGAGTTCAAATCCGACCTCAGATACTTGACACTTACTAGCTACTTACCCTGGGCAAGTCATTGCCCCACCAAAAATTAAGAATGACATTTTGATGGCATCTAATGTTTATTTCTTTTTTTCCTCCCTTCATTACAGCTGTCTGTGAGAGTGGTTGTCTTAATGGAGGTAGATGTGTGGCGCCCAATCGCTGTGCTTGTACATATGGTTTCACAGGTCCCCAGTGTGAAAGAGGTAAAGGCTTCTTATTCTTTATATACAAATATGTTGGGGGCAGAAGTATCTATTGGGTGGGGCAATTTGTTTGGCTACATGATTACTTCATAAGCTTTGCTGAGTTGATTCAAGTTAATTTTTGAAGCTTCTTTTTTGGTGTTTGCTATTAAGACCGTTCTTCCTTCTTTCAGTTTTATTACTTGATACTGTTCATAATCATGTGTCACCCTTCTGACTAAGATTTTAGATAAGTTAATATTCTAACTTAGTATGGTCTTTGGCAAGCCATCTCCTTCCATGTAGCATGTGTCTACTCTTTTCTAACTAAGGTATTTTCTGATCTCTTTTCATTTTGCTGTTGTAAAAATTAATTTACATGAATTAAAATTATGGATAAAATTAGTATGGTCAATGTTGATGTCCTTTCTGTTGTCCATTTTTGTTTTTCAATAATTTCAATTCAGATTAAATGATTTTAATTTTGTACTATATGTTTCTATTATTGTTATTTTTGTAAATACAAATTATGATCTTAGGTCTGACAAGTCAGTCTATGGTCTGACTATATATGGACATACGGCTGACTCCAGGATTATTCCTATGTTAATAACAAATCTCTTCCGGTCTTTTAAAATGTAAGAGATTTATTCTTTATATTGTTATTTGATGCTCATCATGTCTAGTGCCTACTAGTTCTTTTATTTTTTAAGAAAGTATTCATGATATTTAGACTAAAGATTTCTGTATAATATTTCAATTCTCTGGCCTCTCTTACTTCTTTTTTCTTGACCATTTCCCCCATTTTTTCTTTCCATTTTTACCTTTTTCCAACTTTGCATTGAAGTAACTAAGTATTAGAGCTTATGTTGATTTGATTTGGAAGGTCTTATTAAGTTCTTCATAGAATTTCTCTGTCATATTATTCTAACTAAGCAACTGATGCTCTTGTATAAATTGCAATTACCTTTGAGATGGTCTTTTTGAAATATTTATCATTGCAATGTATGCTGACCAAATATTCTCTGATATTTCCTGAAGCCTCTAGTTGTATGGTAAAAACCATTCTGCCAGTTCTTTCTTTGATTCTTCAAGGAGTACTTCCATTTAGCTGCAACTTCCTTCTTTCTTCTTGTTTCATTTATGACAGATGAAAAATACTGCTTCTTTTATATGTGAAATTTAGTTATTGGAAGAGGAAAAGAAATAGCATTAGTGTAAAGAAAACCCAAAAAAATCCAGAATGTAAGGAAAACTGAAAAAAAATAATTTGCTTATTAAGAAATACAGTCTCTTAGATTAAATGTTGAGAGACACTATCTAGTTTCTGAGAACCAAATAAAGAACTGGCTCTCATACAAATATAATTTGAGAACATGCTTAAAGACAGAGTCATTTCTGAGGTAACATGGCTACAGGGTATTGTAGTCCATCAAGTCATTTGCATGTGATTATTTTTAGCACTTTGAAGTTTGTAACTGAGAAATTATAAATCAAATAACTGGGGACTATGGGGGAAATTATTTAGAGACTTTAATTCATACTTGAGAGAAAGGTAGTACTTTTTGAGTTTTACCTCATTAAATAAAAATGAATCATTGACAACTAGGAAGCTCTGATATGAATTATGAAAGATATAAGAAGCCAGAAAAAAAGGCTTTGAGAAGAAGCTACAATAAAAGACAGAATAAATAGGAATATCAGCTAAGCACAGGAGGAGTCAAAAAAAACTGGCTATAAAAGACATAGAAGGCTTCTAGCTGAGATAGCTGATTCTTCACCTACTTTGAAGCAAGTCTTCTGATTTGGAAGAGAGGTAATCCTTTGCTGATTGGCTGGGAAAATGCTAGAATATGTTCTGGGAGCTCACAGGAGAAGAGTGTTGAATTCTGTTGCTGAGTGAAGGGCTACTAGGGACATGCTGCTATCCATTTCCATCAGTGGCCTGAGAGGGAAAATCTCTCAGGTGTGACTGAATTGTCTTCTATTCACCTCTAGTTTGAGAAAGAAACATGGGGGGGGGTGGTGGTGGAAAGACAGGCTTTTTATTTTCTTTGCTGTGAGAGTCTTAGAACTGATTAGACAAAACACAATCCCCTGCTATTTGTAGATTCTTTGCTTAAAGGAACTGTCAGTGAAAGAGCATAACACTTTTTTTCAGCACCCTATTAAAGGATGTGAGTTAAGAGCTCATTCCTTCTTCATCTGCTTGAAAAAGCAGAAAAGAAATGGCTTTGTTTGGTATAGATCGCTCCTGATGGAACTAAGGACCTTGAGGTCTAGAGTGCAGATTTGTGAGTTTCCCTTGGTACATGGGTTTCTGAACTCACATACCCCTTGGTTATATATCTAGAAGAGTGTATCCACTCTTCCCCATGGACCTTTTATGCTTTGGTGGAAGAGTGTGACCCAGGTTTATGAAGTGCACTATTTTTATATTTTCATTATCTCTGCTTTTGCCTTCTTTTGAATAAATGTTATTATTCTTGAAAAAAACATAAGGCAAAAACCCTATCATTTAGTAAATGTTCTTTGTTTAAGAATTAATGGGGTCATGGCCTCTGATTTTACGTAAA
Source organism: Dromiciops gliroides (assembly GCF_019393635.1). Lineage (NCBI taxonomy): Eukaryota > Metazoa > Chordata > Mammalia > Microbiotheria > Microbiotheriidae > Dromiciops > Dromiciops gliroides. The sequence continues at coordinate 170,484,386 of NC_057862.1, forward strand.
CAGCAAGTGCACCAAAGGGGACTAGAAACTACAGTGGCAAGTAGTAGGAGTGTATTTCTCCCACACTCAAGTGAATTGTAGGAACTTGAAGTTATAAAAAGATGGTAGTAGCCCCCTCTTTAAGAACACGGTGAGTGAAGGGTGCCAGTGTGAGTGAAGCTAGCTTTAGAGAGCTTTATTGGGCATCTGTGATATACCTGGGCTCCCCAAGAACGTCAAGGTTGATATATTTCCACTACTCCAGGCATTTTCACTGTCTCTTTCCCATGGCTGGAATTCTTTCCCTCTTCATCTTCATGTCCTAGCTTCTATAGCTTCCTTCAAGTGGTTTAATGGATAGAGTACTGAGCCTGGAGGTAGGAAGACCTGATTTCAAAGCCAGCTTCAGACACTTGCTAGCTGTATATTCCTGGATAAGTTACTTAACCTCTGTTTACCTCAAGTTTCCTCATCTGTAAAATAAGAGTCATAATAGCACCTCCCTCATAGAGTTGTTAAAATGATTAAATGATACAATATCTGTAAAGCACCCAGAACAGTGTGTGGCATGTAGTAGGTACTTAATAAATGTTTGTTCCCTTCCTCCTTCCTTGCCTGCAAATCCTAGCTAAAAGCCCACCTTCCCAATCCTTCTTAATGCTAGGGTATTCCCTCTGTTGATATCTCCAATTTATACTGTATATACATAGTTGTTTGCATGTTTTCTTCCCCATTAAACTATGAGTTCTTTGACATCAGGGACTGCCTTTTTTCTTTTCTTGTACCCCTAGCACCTGGCATATAGTAGATGGTTAATAAAAATGCTTGTTGACTGGCTGATTGACTCCACCAATATGCCCATTCATTAGCCATCAGTTAATCATTTTACATTTAGTGTAATGAATCAAATTATCACCTTTACTCCTTTATAAGATGTAGAAAATTAGAGCTCTTTTCAACTGGCCTAATGGAAGTATGAAGAGTATAAATAGCATCATGCCCTATTGAATGCTTAATCTTCTTAAAAGGAAGCTTTTGTGTTGAGAGAGAAGAGAATCTTAAAAAAGCTCTTAGAAATTGCCTAGATTTAGAGCTAAAAGACTTCCCATTCAGTTCATTTATTCATGTAGGTACACAATAATGAATAGTTAGCTCAGCTAGTTCAAGTAATTAGCTAATTAGGCATAGTTTCAATTCTTGTGTAGAACATTTAGCTTTGCTACACTCTATGGCTACAGATTTCACTCTAGCCAAGGTTTCCACCAAGCATTATATGCCTCTGGTGTGCCTTTGAAAATCAGTGACCTCTTCCTCCCCTTTCCCCCTCCCCTCCAAATCTTTACAGTTTCACCACGGTTGGTTGGTTGGTTTTTGGAACCAGGAATCTAATGAATTAAATGACAAATGCCTTGGATTCTAGGAGGGAGGTGAAGTAGAAAGGGAAAAGTAGGCAAACTTTTGAGGTAGCCAGGTTTTGTCTTTGTTCTCCTACCTAACTTCCTGGGCTCTGTCTACCTTCTACACCATAGGGGGGGGCCGCCCCTCCCCCCTCCCCTCCCCACGTCTATATCTGCCCTTTGTCCAGGAGTTTTGTACCCTCATATACTGACCACTGGCTTTCCCAGTTCCTCCCCAGCCTTCTCTCCTTTTCTGTAGCAAGAAGTAATTTTAGGAAATAATAATAGTGCCCATTTCTCCAGCACTTTGAGATTTACAAAGAACATAGGAAAGAGTAGTTTCAGAGGAGAGTAGCCAGAATTCTGGCTGGGGTTTTAGAATGAGGCAGTAGATGTAGATTATCCCATATGGGAAGTCTGGCTAAGTGGGTAAGGGAACTCAACAGTGGGATTGAGTGGTTTCTTTTCTGTACTGGGGGGATCTGAAGATAATTAAAGACAGAAGGGAGCTAGTGTTGCTACTTGGGTGTGTGATTCAGGATTTGGGAATGTTCTGCTAATTTATTGATTTCAAACATTTCAAAGGTACTACTAGGCTCTTGCACAGTATTTATCATACATTACACATGTACATACAACATGGTAATGCTATATAGCTATATAATTTGGCTATATCTTCAGAAGGAAAATTAATTAGAGAGCAGTGTGTTTTCAGGATTTTCATCATTCTGGCAGAAATAACTTGCTATGAAGGGAAAAGGAATTGTGACATGGGGAGTATTGGAGGGAGTGGGGTTTTTTTGCCTAGATTTTATATATTAGCCATCTAAATTAATTGATTTCCATTGGATGATTACTTTGTCACATACTTTGAGTGTGCTATATTAGTAGATACCAAGACGAGTGGGTTAAGGAACTGTACATTTGTGGTCTGTGTTGTTATTAAATATGGTTAATGTTATGATGGCTATTTATACTTCATTGGTTAGGATAATTGAGACTTTTAATAGAAAAATTTGATTTTAGCTAATTCTATTTTGAATGTTAAAGTTGATAAGTACCCTTCCAGGTTAAAGAATCATGAGGTTACCTTCCCACTTTGATGTCTCACTGTTGCTTGTACAATACAATTCTTACTGCTTAAAGTTTATGTCTACCCAAATACTAACAAGGACCCGGAAGAAACCTGAAACAGTCACATATATTAATGGCTTGCCTCCATGATTCCAAATTTCTGGGTATCTAGAATTATCTTGATTTTTAAAAATGTCTTTTGTCATCTCGATCAAGGCTTCTTAAACTTTTTCCACTTTCAAAGCCTTTTTGCCTGAGAAATATTTAAATAAGTCTTGGTATATAGAAAAATAAAATAGGTATACATAACCTTTTACTGTTGCCATATTTTTCATTACCCCCACATTCAGTTATGTGACCCCATATGTTGCCACAGTTTAAAAAGCTAGGATCTAGATAATGGCATTCCCTAGACACCATCTGAATCTGTAAATATCTTCCTCTGCCTTAACCATCTAATAGAGTTTAAATCACCCTACAGGGCTTTTGAAGAGACTCTTCATGGTGTCTTTCTTTCTTTTTTCAGGGCAATGAGGGTTAAGTGACTTGCCCAGGGTCACACAGCTAGTTAAGTGTCAAGTGTCTGAGGTCAGATTTGAACTCAGGTCCTCCTGAATCGAAGGCCAGTGCTTTATCCACTGGGCCACCTAAGGTGCCCCTTTCATGGTATCTTATAGACAACAGATGCACCTGGATTGACATCTGTAAGTCAGGGTTTAGGTGAACTAAACTTTTCAAAGCATACATTTTTCCTTTTCAGAGCATAAAATGGTATTAACAAGAGTAGTGATATTCCCTCATTGCTCCATCTGGAGCTCTTCATCCTCTGCTGGCAGGGTAGAACCATGCATACATATTCTTCAAAATCTTGATTCATTTGTTGTTTGTATTTAAATTCCTACTTAAGCCCAAACTGTGAATGCAATATTGGGATTTTTGCCAGAAAAAAGGAAAGCCTGTTGGATATAATGCCGGGGGGGATGCAGATATATATCATCATGGAAAAATTGTTTGAAATAAGGGTTAGTTTGAAGAAAAAAGAATAAGGAGGGGAAAGTACGTGACTTGGAATAAACAATTAAAGTATAATGGACTGGAAATAATACATAAATAGATCAGGATATCTGTTGAGTGGAAAGAACTAGCAAATACTTCACGTAACATAATATAAGAATAAAAGAATTAAGTGGTTAAGGGAAGTAGATGAAGTATAGGATGGTTAAAACAATCAAATGGGGAATTTAAAAAGCTAGCTTCTAAATCCACTTCTTTCTCATATTTGTTCATCTAATAAACATTCATTAAGTGCCTACTGTATGCTGAAAACTGTGCTAGGCATCATAAGAGATACCTAATTTAGATGACACAGCTCCTGCCTTCATGGAGTTTATAGTCTGATGGCAGAAATGGTGGGGGGGAATAGGCCACAAGCACAAATAAGCAAATATATATAATATAGAGTAAGTGGAATAGAGAGGTGCCAAACAAAATGCTATGTGAAGACCAATGGGGGAGGTTGTTACTGACTAAGGATGCAACAGAAAACAGGGAAGAGGTGATGTTTGAGTTGGGGTGTAAAAGGAGGATTTGGCAGGTGAAGAGAGGGGAAGGAAGTCCATGCCTGGAATAGGAAGGAGCATGAGCAAAATTACAGAGGATGTGTTGCATGGCTTTGGGGAAATCTCAACTTTTAGTTGCCTTGGTTTCTGTCTCTGGCTATAAAAATGATGTTTTCTCCCAGTAATGGTTTAAGTTTTAATACGTGCATCATGTTTTAATAAGTAGATATAAAGCAGTTGATGAACACTTCATGCTGCAAATCCAGGAACAGAATAACTAGTTTGTTTAATGAATGGAAATGACTTGCATATAATAATGAAACTGTATATTTTGGATACATTTAGCCCATAAAAAGAACATGAAAAACATTACCTTTTCACATAGGCATGTCTGAGTGAAATTTAGGACCAATATACTCTTACTCATGTTACCACCCCATCCCCCCTGCTGCCTGCTTCACCCAAGGTCTGGTGGCAAACCCCCACATTAAAAAAATGACTTGGAGTTTTTTCTGAGGGATTTGACTAAATGGAGGCTCATTCTCTTTATATGGAAGCCATTTTTATAGATCTGTGTTTCTGACAGTGACTTTGCATAATTTTAAATTATAGGTGGCTCTTGTTAAAAACTGCCGGAATGAATCCCACATGTGAAAGTCTCGTTCTCAAAGTGCCCTTAGAGGACAAGAGTGCAGTGAGTGGCCTTATAAGCTATGTGTAGTTTCTTCTTTCCAAAAGGCTACAAGCAATAAGCTGTTTCCACTGAAAGATGCTGCAGCCCTTTGTGTGCCCCACTTGCTGTATTTAGTCTAAGTGGAAAGCCAAGTAACAATGTGTAGATAGCAGCAGAAGTATGTCCTAAAAGTTACATTGCATTTAAAGTGGTATTGCGACATTTGGCAGCTGGCAGATGGTTGAATAAACTTGATTTCCCCAGAATTCTTCCAAGAAATACATCTGTTGACATTGACATTTATTTTCTGTGGTTGTGTAATCATACGCATGTATTGCAGGAACACATGCTAACATAGCTGTTAAGGCTCTCTATGTATGTTGTTATCAGAGTTTTCATGGTCTTTATAAATCAGCCATGTATTCAGGGTATAGACCAAGCAGATGTGGGCTCATCTACAAAGACAGTTTAATGTTTTACATAGGGTATTTAACCATTTGTGAAGTCTAACCAAAATAAGTCAGGGGTTTGGGTTTTTTTTTTTTAAGTTAAGAATTGAATTTAAAAAGCCAGGTTTTAGTACCAGGCCCATTTTCTCTCTGTTGTATTTTTTAAATTATACATTAGAATCTTTCTTCCTGTGTATCTAGAGGTACTTGTTGTTTGTCCCTTCTTCTTAAAGAAGAACAATAACATCATGAAGGTAATGTCTTGACATATGTGTGAATTGAATTTGAGTGAGGCAGAGCTGTACAAATCCATCTCTCCTCCAATCATCAGAGTCTTTGTTGAATTAAATCAGCATAGATCTCTGTTGTACCCCTATTAAATTTTTTTTTTAAAAGCTGTTCCTGAGGGGGGAGAAACTAGAGAAGTGGTGTTGCTTTCTGAAATGGGGGTGAGGGAGAGGTTGTTAGGTGAAGGAACCCACCTCACAAAGCAGAAAATCTCAGAACTTCCCAACTGAAATTGTGGTTTGAAGTATTTTAATGACTAACACAGACTTTATTAGTTTAATGTGTGTATATATTTTATATATACACATGTATGTATGGATGGATGGATGTATATATGGATGGATGGATGGAAATTCTTTCTAATGATACAGATCAATAGTCCATCTGTAGCTTGTAGTCTCAGAAAGTTGCCCTCAGGATGCTGAGAAGGTAAGTGACTTACCCATGGTCACACAACTAATACATGTTTGAACCCAGCATTTCCTGACTTCCAAGTCCAGCCCTCTAACTAGTGTTCCTTGCTACTTCTCAGTAAGTTTTCTGAGGTTTCACAAGCATTTACTGGCTGTTCAGCCATGTGATGGATGTTAAATAAATGTAAGACATTCCTTCCCTTCAAGGATCATAAAATCTTGATGAGGAGATGTGACGTTCATACTGACAAAACAAGACAAAATTGGTATTAACAGATAAGTTCTATGAGAGTGGCGAATGGAGCTATTAGCATTAGGCTGGAATGGTCAGGAAAATTGTCATAGAGGAATTGATGCATGAGTTGGGATCCAAAAGATAGGCATAGATGAGTGAGGAAGGTCATAAATAAATTAGGTGCAAAAACTGGAATAATCATGGTGTTTTCCAAGGGACAGAGAGGAGTAAGAGGATCACCCTTCTCAGTAATTTGAGGTTATCTAAAGTTGTACAGAAACTTGGAAACCTTTTCTTGGAAGAGGAGAATCTGGAGACTATTGTCTGGAAACCATTTTCACTGTTCTATAGAAGAGTAGCTAGGGCAAGTCTCAGTCTACTCACCTGTTAAATTTTAGCTCCATCGGGATATGATGCATGAACTTCAGGGACTTCATCGTGGTTGCACTCCAGTGTGCCTGAAGAATGTACATTTTCTTTCTGTTATTATAGCTGAAGTAATATGGCAGAACAGATAAAGGAAACTTCACCTTTGAGTCTGGAAATCCTGGCTTTAAATTTTGCCTTTGATGCATCCTAGCTGTGTGTCCATGTGCAAGTAACTTAAATTTTCAGCATCCCTAGGCACTTTTCTAAGACTGTTACAGATGAGTTGCAGTTGGGTCTGCATTGGTGGGAGGAGTTTCCACACTAGGAGTTGCCCACAGGAATTAAATCATAAGGCAGGACAAACAAAACCAAACCTTATACCAAGTCTTGTCTGTGTATATATGCCCACTCTGTGTGTCTGCATTGCCCTATGGGTGACTTGTTGCTATGATTCTTCTGAGATTGTGGTGTTCCAAATTTGTAACCATATAGCATTGCTAATAGAATATTTTGTGTTTTTTAAAAGTCTTTCTTTGTACATTGAACAGCTTGGGATTGTTAAAAGCACTGCACAATTTCCCAAATGCAATCCAGCCTGCTTTCATTCTCTTACTCATCACCCAGTCCAAATCCCTTGCTTCTTTGTAGTGCCTGTCTCAGATTATTTTTAGACTGACTATAACTATTATCTTAACCCTAGGAACTTTGAATGTGAGATCTTGATCCAAAAAACAATGAATTGACATATGGGAAGAACTGAACCACATCAATATTGATATTGATTGATATAGATATTTTTGTGATAAGTGAAACCAGAAGAGACACACACATGGCATTTAACATGTGTGTCTTCTGGTTTCATTTATCACAAGATATATGTGTCCCTTTAAGTCTCTTTTCATATGGAGCAACTTAATGATGAAAAGGGCAGAAGTGTTTTTATGTAAAGGAAAATATTTATATTAATTGTCAAAGTATATAAGATATTGCAACTGTCATAGATAAATGTTTTGATGCCTTAGAGGAATAAGGAACAATTTAAAAAAAATAAAGTCTGCAAGGGCAGATAGGTGGCACAGTGGATAGAGTATCAGCCTTGTAGTCAGGAGGACCTGAGTTCAAATTTCACCTCAGACATTTACTAGCAGTGTTACCCTGAGCAAGTCACTTATTCCCAATTGCCTTCAAAAAATAAAGGCTGCCAATATGTTTATATATATATATATATATATATATATATATATATATATATATATATACACACACACACATATATGTATAGACATATAAGAGAATATGAAGAAATGGCTTTCAGACAGATTTGGACAATTGGGGACAGAAAATGAACAGTAGTATAAATATGAAGATTCAAAATTTTTGTGAATAAAGAATGATGTCTTCTTATTTTGGGAACTGTTTAATGTTTTAACAAGTCCAAGAAATATAATTTATTTATTAAAAATAGAGAAATATTAGTGTAAAGAGACACAATTTAAATGGTGCCAAAGAGATGAAACATTATTTTGAAGGCTTTAGCTTTGTGTTATGGGTGCCTCAGCTCATTTGTGTATAGTATTATGAAAAAAGAAAGGTGTGTGTGTGTGTGTGTGTGTGTGTGTATGAGAGAGAGAGAGAGAGTGAGAGAGACAGAGAGACAGAGAGACAGAGAGAGAGAGAGAGAGAGAGAGAGAGAGAGATCAATCATATAACCATTTGGAGATTATGATGAAGAAGGACTGTCTATTTGACAGGAAATCGTGAAGCTCTCATTAAATCATTGAAGGTATAGAAACCAGGTATAGGAAACCGAGAGAAGAACCTGATATAGGAATTTGAGGAGGCAAGACACATCAAGGGGGTTGAAAAGCCACTTTGTCAGAGTTGTGACAGTTAGAAGCAGCCGGCTTACAGAAGACTTTAGAAGAGTGATCTCTGGTTGGGTGGAAATAGAATTGTCTTCATTGGCCAAAAGCTCAAGGGACAGCTGTTGCCCTCAGCTCTACCTGGAATTGGAGAAATAGGAAGATTCTGTTGTTCCAACTTCCTTTATGTCTTCTGATTTCTTTTACGACAAGAATATTAATGTTGACGTGGTTCAGTTTGTTCAATAGTATGCCAATTCATTGTTCACTGGATAAAGATGGACAGTCTCAAAGCTGTGTTTTTCTTCTTCCTCCTCACCAATAACATGTCAGTCCTCCCCACTATGACTTTCTAGCTCTCTTTTATTTTTTGTCCATCCCATTAGAATGAAGGCACTTTCTCTCTTTCTCTCTCTCTCTGTCTCTCGCTCAGCACCCTCAGCATCCCTTTGGACTACTGTCCCTATGGAAATTCTGTTTTGTTTTTTTTGGTTTGTTTTTGTTTTGGTGAGGCAATTGGGGTTAAGTGACTTGCCCAGGGTCACACAGCTAGTAAGTGTCAAGTGTCTGAGGCCGGATTTGAACTCAGGTCCTCCTGACTCCAGAGCTGATGCTCTACCCAATGCACCATGTAGCTGCCCCTCTATGGAAATTCTAAAGGGAGTATCCTTTAAAACTGAGGGCTTTTAAATTTTTTCTTTAACTCATTGGCAGCTAAACTGTTGGTGATGAGCCTTGCCATTCATTTATCCTCCTTTGGTATAACTTTCAAAACCCAGGGTCAGCTCCTCAGTGACACAGTGAGGCTTTGGAATAGAACTTTGTGGAATTAACAAATTACTGATTTTCTTTGATTCTTCTAGAGTGCTTTGGGATATAGAACAATGTTCATATTCCTTAGCATTAAACAACAACATGGGGGTTCCTTCAGTTTCAAAAAGAGATTCCAGACTATGAGTAACATGTGAACATATATTCACATGAACTGTGAGCTCCTTGACAGTGGGGATGTCTTTTCTATTTGAAACACTATTTCTTAGTGCAGCACCTTGCACATAGTAAGTGCTTAATAAATGCCTTTTCATTCATTCTTTATCATGATGTGGACAAAGGTCTTCTGAATGGCAGAATTGCTGACCCTGTGCTCACCCTTTCTACCTTTTTCAATAAATAGATTGGATATTCCATTAATTAGTGAGAGTTGGCATCAGAATTTTAAGAAATCTGCCCATTAAATACAACTCACTGAAAAATGTCTTCATTTTTCCATTTGTATTTTAGATGAAAATTGAAATATCTAATCCAATAAACATTTATTAAGTGCTAAATGCTGGTGATACAATTAATAAAAAGAAAGTCACTCCCTGCCTTCAAGGAGCTTACAGTCTAAAGTGGGAGACAACACACAAAAGGAGGGAGAGTGTTGGGGAGAAGATACCCAGCAAGGGATGGGGGTACATCTTGTTCAGTGGAGTTGAAACCAAATGAGCAGCCAGTCCAAAGTAGAATATACCCTGTATTTACTAAAATAACTAAGAGCATTAGCAGCACATAATATATTAACCAAGATTGGCTCTTTACATTTTAAATGCTTCTGTTTTCAAAATGAATTAGCACTAACCTCACTCTGTTTTACTAGGTTATCCCCTTTTCCCTCCGGCAATAACTCATTAAGAAAAATCTTTATAAAACAATAGAATAGGGGATTCACTGTAACAGGAAATGAAAATGTTGTAATTCATAATGCAGCTTTATCTCTAAACCCAGTAATGACCTTGATCTTTCTCCACCTTTTCTACTAGGGGATGGGATTGAAGCATACTTTATAAAAGTAAACTTGCCCAGGCTAGAATAGGCCATCATGAATTGGAATTAATGATAGCTGAAATGTATTCCCTCTGAATCCGTAGCTCCCTAAAAGCTCATGAAGCCACCTCTGATCTGTGCTCAAAATTAGAACTAGTGAGTTAGAAATTCAGATATTAAGCCAAAGGAACAGGTTTGGGGAAGTTGTTTTTTGATATACCATTTTTATGATTATTATCAGTGCAGATTTTGGGGCCGTGGGGTTCTCATTTTAATTTCAGTGAAGAAAAAAAAAAAGAAAGCAATGGCATACACTGTATTTTGTTTCTGTTTGGGGGGGGGGGGCGGCAATGAGGGTTAAGTGACTTGCCAAGGGTCAGACAGCTAGTAAGTGTCAAGTGTCTGAGGTCAAATTTGAACTCAGGTCCTCCTGAATCCAGGGCCAGTGCTCTATCCTCTGCGCCACCTAGCTGCTCCCCATACACTGTATTTTAATAACTCAAATCTGATGTTGGACAATGCTTCAAAATAGTACAAGCTTGTGAATGATCTTTCTCCTCCCCATCAGTACAGTCCTCAGGCACAAATTTACTTTTTCAAGTATATTTTATAGCAGAACACAACTTGGAGAGGGAAATGGCTTTCTTTTCCGACCTTATATAGGCCTCTTTTCTTTTCCTACGCTGTTGTTCCACGGTGCCAAGAGGCAAGTTGTCACCAAAAAAAACTAAGAGAGGTAATTACTGCCTTTCCCTAAGCCAATTTGTAGTGGGAGCTGGGGCGCCTTTGTTCTCCTGGTTCCTGAGCTGTTCCTTTTCCGTGAAAGAGAGGAAATGATAGGAAAATCATTTTTAGAATGAAATAAATTATATTTCAAAGGTCTACCCATTTCCAGCTGTCACAATCGGGTGGCAAGGATTTTAATGTTTTAATTTATTACAGCTCATGAGGGGATTTGTCTTACAAAAATTTAATTCCTGCCAAAGTTAAAAAAGAAAAAATTGGGAGACCTAAAGAACAATGGCTTTATAGAAGTCATTGTGGGTTTTCTATGCATTTCCATTGTTGGATGGAAACTCTGAAGCCTCAGTGGCCACCTCTAATTTATAGCATTTATTATTTTACCAGGACAAATAACGTAAGTTTTGGATGCTTTACCCAGATGAAACCCACTAGGCTTAGCAGGATTTGGGCCATGTGTTTTCCTCTATTAGAGAATCTTCCATTGCAACAGTAATAAAGGCTAAAAACCTAATTGCTCAAAGAGTAATAAAGAAAAGGGAAAGGGAAGGGGCAAACGGAAAGTATTTCCATAAAATTTAATGATGACTAAATCCCCCCAAAGCATTTGTTTTCACAACAACAAACCAGAGATTCCCAAGTGGTTTTGTTTTCTTACACCGACACATACACATATGCAGAGAATGAAATGAACACTTTTCTCCATAACAGGATAGCCGGGGAGGAGGTGTTTAACTGTACTTAGACATAATACATTAAAAAGTGAAATATCCAGATGTCTAACCCAATATTGAAGTGGTGTTTGTAGTCCATCCCACTATCTGCTCCTTTTGAGTTTTTGTGGTTGTTCAGTTGTGTGCAACCCCATGTGACCCCATGGACTTTTGTCTATGGGATTTTCTTGGCAAAGATACTGGAGTGGTTGGCCATTTCCTTCTCCAGTATTTTACAGATGAGGAACTGAGGCAAACAGGGGTTAAAGGATTTGCCCAGGGCCATACAGCTATTAAATTTCTGAGGCTGGATTTGAGCCCAGATCTTCCTGATTCACTGTACCACCTAGCTGCTCCTGCTAGCTGCTCCTTATGGTTAGTAGACAGTTAATAAATACCTGTGAATGAATGAATGAATGAATGAATGAATGAATGCCCACAATATACTTATTTCTGAGGTAACTTTTACCTGTAGGACTCATGAGCCAATTGATAGGACAAAGAGTTAAAAAACAAGGCTCTGACAAAAATAAGGCATGGCTTCTATACTCAAGAACTATTATTCTTTAGCTCCAGTAGGACAGTGGTATGACTCTACATGACAATGGCCTGTAAAGGACAACTTATTATTGGTAAAGGAAAAGAGTGAGTCTAAAGGAAGGCAGATGCTTAAGAATCAGGCAGGACAAACTTGTTATGGGATCACTGGAACACAATTTAAATACATCATGTGTCCTATTCATGCTAACAGCTGGGCAATAATAGCATTGATCAGATTTTGCCTCAGCTAGTCAGAGGTGTAGTGCCTGTGGCTGCCTATGAGCGTCTGCACTAAATTAAACAACTAAATGGTTCTACATCTAGTTGGTAGAAATGGCTGGAGAGCTTTCTTGTAGGTGACAAGTTTAGTGAGAAGTGCCATTCATTAATCCTGGAAAATTGAAGTCTGGCTCCTAAGCTTGGGCTGGTAGGGGTACTTGGTTTCATGCAGACAGTATAATGCTAATGGGAAATGGTTCCAGTCTATTTTCAGTAGGCACTTTTTCCCTGTCATTTTTTCTTATGCCTGGTAGAGTGTGATATGTGAGAGGGCCTGTGTTAAGCCCTCAGAAATGCCAAAAAAATGCAAAAAAGAGCATTTTATGTGAAATCTTCTTGCTCTTTCCATTAAATATCTACCTTAGTTTTAGAATCTGGATTTGTTCTACATACTTTATCTATAGCTGTCCTAAAAACTTCTTTGTATTATAGGATGGTGTTTTCTTGCTGTTTTTCCTCTTTGATCTTCCTCATCAAATCTTTCTCTTTTGACTACCTGCTTATTTTTAAATAAAGATTTTAATTTGGGCCATCTTTTGCCTCAATTATTGCCTAGCACTTAGTGAGACAGACTGAGACTTGGGAAAGACCTTAATTTAGAAAGTCACCTATTGCATCCTGTGCCATTGCCAGTCATCTTGACTTTTGAATTGCTACTGGACTCTGATGGCTCTAGGGAAGATGGGAAGGCTACACGGCTCTGCCTCACTCAGATCCAGTCTACTCACAAGTCAAGACATCATCCTCGTAATGTCATTAGTCCTCTTTGAGAATGAAGGACGAATAACAATATTTTTGGAGACCTAGATATTTGTGTGCACAAATGTACAAACTAATAGTCATACATATTCTTATTTGGAAATGAGCTTAAGTAAGGTTGTGATCTTCGGGGTTATATTGTGTGGGAACTTGTCTTTCAGAGTAAATGGATGTCATGCTAGGGGAAAAAAGGATTTTGGTCCAATCAGTGGGAGGAACCCAGTGATTTAAGAACGTGACTAAGGTATTTTGCAAAAATTATCATGTTAAAGATCTTAACTTTTCCTTTTAAAGCTTATTATTATAACCTTTTGAAACCAGGGTACTGGTTTTTTTGTTTTGTTTTGTTTTGTTTTAGCACTGATCAAGAGAGCCATCGCTTCAGAACAGTCCTGACCTGTCCTAGCCTAGTTTATTTCATGAAATTGGGCACAATCCCAGGCTGAGGTGGTATTGCCGCCTGGGTGGGTGTGTTTAATTCTTGGCTGCCAGCTTGCCACCACAATCCATTTTCTTAGCAGGCTGTACTCTTATTGCAAATGAGTTTAGCCCTTATTCACTATTTCCATAGGTAATTATCTGCAACTCCCCTCCTTCGCCCCACCCCCAATCACTATAACTATTTATGAAATTATACTTAGCTCTAGTTCAGCTATAGAAGACAAAATAGTAACTATTACTAATCTGTTAAACTGAAGTTTAGGGGAAGAATGAAAGGAATTAAAATTATTTGCTTTAGATGACTTGAAGCTACAAGGATGTTACCTGTTTTCTTCTCATAATCATTTCACTTTTTTTTTTTAGTGAGGCAATTGGGGTTAAGTGACTTGCCCAAGGTCACACAGCTAGTAAGTGTTAAGTGTCTGAGGCCGGATTTGAACTCAGGTACTCCTGATTCCAGGGCCGGTGCTCTATCCACTGCACCACCTAGCTGCCCCATCATTTCACTTTGTAATTTCTTTTTTCTTTTTTTGAGGCAGTCCAGGGTTAAGTGACTTGCCTAGAATCTCACAGCTAGTATCTGAGGTCAGATTTGAACTCAGGTCTTTCTGACACCAGGGCTGGTGCTCTATCTGCTGTATCACCTAGCTGCCTTCATTTCACTTAGTCATAAGAAAGAGCTGGAGTTGTTGTGTTTTTTGTTGTTGTTGTTGTTGTTTTGTTTTTGAGAAATTCAGCATCTTTGAGTGTGACTTTGGGATTTGTCTGTTTTCAGAATGGCCTAGATTCTGTTTTATTTCCCCAAAATCAGACACTTGCCCATTGGGTTATCTTTTGAACAACCAGTTTGTTTGTTTTTTTTTAAATCAGGTATTTTCAAGGGGCAGCTAGGTGGCGCAGTGCATAGAGCACCGGCCCTGGATTCAGGAGTACCTGAGTTCAAATCCAGCCTCAGACACTTAACACTTGCTAGCTGTGTGACCCTGGGCAAGTCACTTAACCCCAATTGTCCTTCCAAAAAAAAAATCAGGTATTTTCACATTCAGGCTAGTCGAAAAAGAAGAGCTTAAGTTACTACTAATGGACTATAGATATGCAGGAACCTGGAGTGAGAATATTTCTGAAATTTATGTTCAATGTGTGTATATGTAAGCTGAAAATTCCTAGAGGATAATGAGTCACATCCAAGTATATAGATACTTGGAGATTCTGAGACTCCTTAAGACAGGATAAATTTTGGAGTGGGCTTTCCACTAGCAAACTTCAAAGAGAAAACCTAGGAACTTGGAGGATAAGTGACTTTTCCATCTAGTTATAACAGTACCTGATCACCAACATTTATATAGCTCTTTAAGATTTACAAAGCACTTTACATGTTATCTCATTAGGTGTTTTTATTATCCCCATTTTACAAATGAGGAAACTGAGAAAGGTTAAATGACTGGCCCTGGGCAACACAAATCAGTTTCTGAGGCCAGATTAAATTTAGGTCTTCCTCACTCCTTCAACCCTGCATCCACTGAGCTACCTGGCCATCAGCTAAGCATCAGAGACAGGATTAAAATATGGGTCTCTTGACTTCAAGGGCAGTACTCTATCTGTTCCAGCACACTGTTTATTTGTTTCATATAGCCCCTAGAAAATAGTGAGCTATTAAGAAACATCTTTAAATTTGCCCCAGAAATATGTACGTGTAAATGTGCACGTTTTTCCTGCTTTGTAAGTTTGTCAAAAGAGAGGGGGCCCTACTGGCCTGCAAATCTATAATACTTTTGTTATCACGAGCTACGTGTTTCAGTGTAACTGGAACATGTTCTTCATCGATAGTGTTGTGGGGTATGTGCATGTGTAACAGTTAGGCTTTGGGGGGCTGGAGGTGTCAGGATGGCTGGATGGATATAAAAAACTAAATTAAACTAAGATGTGGCAGTGGAAACTAACCAGGAAGGGTGGAAACTTCAAACTTTCTCTTTTAACTTAAATAACCACCAACAAGAACCAGAACGTCAGAATCATTAAAAAAAAAAAAGAAAGAGAGTCTTAACACATTTCAGCTATCTTAGACTCTAGTTGGCCAACATCAAATCTCTGTCTCTCTCCAGGGTAAGTGTAGCACAGTTACATGATGCCCTCAGCAGAGTTATTATGATCCAAGTAGTTCAGATGAAAAGTGACTGGGTGCATCTGCTACTTCCTCGAGATGGAGGGAAGAATTTGTTCCTATTTGTGTCACAGATTTGCTCCTCTTATCTTTCAGTCTTTCTTGTTGTTCTGTCTGCTCTCTTTCATCAGTTTCTCCCATCTCATCTGTGCAAGAAAGTTATTTGAAAGTGAGGCCAGCTGGTCGTTGAATGACTTCTCCTTGTAATGTTCTCTCTCTTCCTTCTTACCTCAGAGGTTTAACATCAATTGCAGTATGTGCTGTGGTTTAAAAAGACATTGCTGAAAACATTCTGTGTCCTCTCATGGTGAACACAATTTGGGTTTCCTTCAGGTGTGTATATATGCATGTATATTTGCATATGAGTATGTGTCTATATATCAAAGGCATGGTTACAGAAATATCCATTGATGTTGATGTTTCAGCTGAAAAAAGAAATCAGACTTAGATTTATGAATAAAAAAGTTGAACCAATGAACAAAATAGAGACCTCAAGGAAGCCAAGAATGAAATGTATACATTTTTACATTTTAATTTTTTAGTGCTTCCTTCCTGAAGGGGACAGGACTTGAGAATTCTTTTCCTCAAAGTGATTCCTTTTCTTTTAGACCAGCCTGGTAGATTTGTGTGAATAGTCAGAACATGAGAACAGAGCTTTGGAAGCCCTGTTCTACTATCTGTTTCAGTGTGATTGAACAAAAATAACTGTGAAGTTCAGTGACTTGTCCATGGCCATGCAGCTAGTCAGTCAGAGGTTAGATTTGAACTCAGATCTTTCTGACTCTAGAGTAAATACCCTGTTACACCATGTTACATCTTAGGAACATGCACAGGAGGTGAGGGGAGGGATAAACTGTCTTTTCTATCCTTCTCATTTCATTAACCACTCTCCACTATGTGTACCTCATGTATTGTGAAGTTTTAATTCTTTCTTAGAATCTACTTTCCCTTTTTGGTATGAATGGCAGTTATGTCAAAGTGAATCCTAGAACTGTTTTGTTGTTGTTGTTTTTTCTGGTATATTCTTTCTTTTTGTGGGGCAATGAGGGTTAAGTGACTTGCCCAGGGTCACATAGTTAGTAAGTGTCAAGTGTCTGAGGCTGGATTCGAATTCAGGTCCTCCTGAATCCAGGGCTGGTGCTTTATCCACTGTGCCACCCAGCTGCCCCCTGGTATATCCTTTAGAATCCACTTCCTTTCCTGGATTCACCATTTTTAAAAAGGTATAATTAGAATAAATCTGTATTGTACTAAAAAGATCAACTTGCATGAATACAAATGACCAAATGTATTGTATTAGTATTGTAATTAGTGTTCCTGGAATGACCTCTGTCTCTTCTATCTATTTTTAAAGACTCAATTCAAGAATCCAGGAAGTCTTTCTAAGGTATTCAAGGATATTGTGTTCTCTTAAGTTTCTATAGCCTGATTGAACCTTTCCGAATTAAACCTTTCTCCACTTTTCTAGGTTGGGGCTCAGATGACACATGTCTAGACTATCATTGGGCCCATACTTGAAGCCATTCCAACATGAGAGATAGGACTTGCCACAGCTTGTGTGCCATAGCATTTGCAAACCCAAGATTACTCCCACACCCCATTGAAGCATTGGAATAGGACTTTAGCAGATGACTATCTCCTATCTTCATAGAAAAAGATTTGAGAATAGGAAAAAAAATCCTTGCTATACCAAACAGTTTATTTACATAATCATAAATGCTCACATTCACTGTGAAAGTTACTAACACAGAAAGTATAATTATAAAAATGCCCACAGTTGAATAATTGCAAGAAGTCAGCTAAGGTATCTCCAGGGACAGGGAAGCAGTTGTGAATGCTTTGCATCACTTAAGTCAAGAAGAACCATGCACTGTTTATTCATGTGGCTAGTCCATCTGTTTCCTGAGAGTGTTCTCATTGTGAAAATGCCAGTGCATATTACAGTGGATAAAATGGAATAAAATACAATTTAAATTGGCCAGGAAAATGCAGCATTGCACGTTTGAAAACTTTCTTGACATTTTATGACTTACTCAGTGAGTGGTATAAGAAAATGTGGCTCTCTGGTACAGGAAAACAACCTAAAATAACCCTATACCTTATGAACCCATTTCTTTTTTCTTTTTTTTTTGTGGGGCAATAAGGGTTAAGTGACTTGCCCAGGGTCACACAGATAGTAAGTGTCAAGTGTCTGAGGTTGGATTTGAACTCAGGCCCTCCTAAATCCAGGGCTGGTGCTTTAGCCACTGTGCCACCTAGCTGCCCCTTGAATCTCATTTCTGAAAGCAAGACCAGAGGATCAAACTACATGAATCAAGGCATCAGTGATATTGTGTGGGATTGATAACAGAAGCAAGTTGGTTCATTTTTTCTCCAAGCAAGTTCTTCCATCATGGGAGAATTGTTGCCAGAGATTCTGGTTTTGGGGAACATCAGAATGATGTACGTAGTTCTCCGTGTTCTACGGATGCTCACGTTATTTACGAGTACAGGAGAGACTCATAAATAATGAATTATGATAGCCCAGCTGGGATGTGATGAAAGAGTTTTTGGGGATCTCCACATTATGACTGGACCATAAGGATTGTAATTTGGAAACCTTCCTAAGCTAGCAGTAGTGAGACAGATTTATAGTCCAATTTATGTTGGGGCTAAAAAAAGAAGCTGAGGTAAAAAAAAAAAAGCTTCAGAATTGTGATATCTATTCAGAACTTCTATTGAAAGGGACATTAGAGAAGGATTGAATTCTTGGGATAAAGAAAAGCCACTTCGGGGGCAGCTAGGTGGCGCAGTGGATAAAACACTGGCCTTGGATTCAGGAGGACCTGAGTTCAAATCCAGCTTCCGACACTTGACACTTGCTAGCTCTGTAACCCTGGGCAAGTCACTTGACCCTCATTGCCCTACAAAAAAAAAAAAAGCCAGGTCAATGGGGTTAGATAGATATATCACACCCAGAAGACAAATGCCTTATTTTTCTCTGTAAAATTATACATTTAGACTTGAATTCATTACAAGTCAGCTCTTGATTATTTGTTCTCATGGAGGAAATGAATGGATAGAATTAATAAGTCACTGGAAAAGGTGCTATCATACATAACTTTTGTGTTTTTTATCTTAGGAAGATTCTTGCTATTTCAATAAAATAATTAAACCACATTATAAAGTCTACCTATCCAGTTGCCCCACTGTGCCTCCTTGCCTAACTTTTCTTGTGTTCACTTTTCTTGATGGGAATGTACTGCACCACCTCTCAAACTGAAGCAAAATTCTCAAACAGAAATAGGCTCTCTCCTGTTAACTTGCTGGTTTGCATGTTCACCAAAGAAATCAGTCAGTCAACAGGTATTTACTAAGCACTAATTATGTGCCAGGAACTGTGTTAAGCTCTGGGAGGATTTAAAAAAGGCAAGATCATGGTCCCTACTCTCAGGAAGCTCAAAGTCTAATGGGGGAGACAACATGCCAATAACTACGTACATACAATATGTAAACAGCCTAAGTGGAAGGTTGTGTCAGAAGGAATGTGCTAGCATTTGAGGGAGACTCAGAAAAACTTCCTGAAGAAAGTGAGATTTGAGGTGTTTTGGGGGAAACCAGGAGGTAGAGGTGAGGAAGGCCCGCATTCCAGGCATGGGGGCAGGGTGCCTAATAAAAAAGGCAGAGTTGAGAGTACATTGTTTTATGTTAAATTATAAGCGTCAGACTGTGTTATGCACATGGTCCCATGAGCCTAGCTTAAAATTCTCTCTCTGACACTGGCCTTAAGGAAACTTTTTTTGTCCTACGTGACATCAAATTTGAAAGATTTAAGGTGTACCCATTTAAGTTTTCACTGAGATTGTGATGGACCTGTCACCTGTAAGTTTAGCTAAATTTATTCATATATTTATTGAAAGAGAGGCAGCATGGTGTAATAATAGGAAGCTGGTGAGGAAGACTTGGGTTCAAATCTCAACTCTGATACCTCCTGTTTGACCCTGGGGAAATCGCTTGACCTCTCACTGTACCTAGCAGACACTAATACCCTAAATTTCAGGGCAGGTGCTGACCTCTATTGGTAGCAGAAAGAGTTCCCTCCCTTGAGAGTTCAGTATCAATGAAATTATAGGTCTAGTCTCTACTTCTATTTATCAAAAGTACTACTCAATGCTTTTAATAAATGTAATCTGCTGCCCCACAACCCCATCTTTTTAAATGCATTATTTTCTTAGTGAGACTTATTAGTGAGAGGTATTATGACATAATATATAGAGAACTGGCCTGGAACCAAGTCCTGCTTCTAACACATATTGTCTGTGTGACCTTGGATAAGTCACTTACCTTTTTAGTGCCCCAGGAAACTCAAAGACAATGAAGTTGCAGAGCAGATACTAATCTTTATAGGTTAAAAGTTCACTACCATATCTACCTAGAGCAATGAACTCATAGGTCTAGTCCATTTTTTTCTCTTAGTAATGCTGTGTGGCTGAGAATCATAGGTCTTAATTATCTTAGGAGAAAGAAAACCTACAAATCTGTGTGACTCTGGGCAAGTCATTTAACCTCTGCCTCAGTTGATTCATTTGTAAAATGGAGATAAGAACACCTATCTCCCAGGTTTGTTGTAAGGATCAAATGAGATAATAATTGTAAAATGCTTTGCACATGGCTGGCACATAATAAGTGTAATATAAATGTTAGCTATGATGATAAGTATGAGGATGATGACCCCGGATAAGTCCCTTAAATTCTATCTGCCTCAGTTTCTTCATCTGGAAAATAGGGATAATAATAGTACTTATATTGCAGCATTGCTATGATGATCAAATGAGATAGTATTTGTAAAGTGCTTAATACAGTGCTTGGCACTGTGCTTAGTAGGTGCTTCATAAATGGTTATCCTCTTTTCTTCCCTTAACTTCAAGGACTGATTGCTTCTAGTGCTTTAAGATTTTGTTAAGGTCATAGCTTTTTAGAGTATGACCTTATTCCATGCCAGTTTGTGCTTTTTTTTAAATAGTGAGAACTCCCAGACTTTTCTGTCACATAGATAGGAGCCACTCTACACCACTGATAATTTTATGTTCCTTTTATAAGAGACCTTGTCTTTGAATGAAATTATTTTATATTCTTGTACCAAAGGGAAGGAAAATTGTTGATTTCAGCTCATAGTTTTAACCAGATGTATTCAGGAGTCAAAGGGAAGGACCAGAGTAAGTCATACCAGCCATTGTTCAGTAGCTGTGAAACATAAGCCAGTAACTTTGAAGCATTGAATAGAAAATGGTGATGACCACAAAACAATTACAGTATGGCTCCCCAGTTTTAGATCATGGCTCTGTATTGTTTTATCTGCAGTCTGAAAAAGGGATCACAGAGAACCTTATTTCAAGAGTTAAAAGGGATCTTGGAGATGCCTCATTTTGCAAATGAAGAAAGTGAGGTCCAAGTTTACAAGGTAGTGTCAGAGGTTGGATCTGAACCTGGGTCTTTTGACTCCAGAGCTGGTATTCTCTTCACTGTGTAGGTGTAAGAGGTCAAAAAGTGACAAGATGTAGAACACATGGTAAACTAAATCACCAGACTGTAAAAAATTGGCATTGAATGACTTTCACTTACCCAGGAGTTTCAAGAGCATTCAAAGGTGAAACAGTGGAATTACTGTCTAAAAATGTATAACCTATAATTATAAAAGGCTATTTAGTGTGCCACAGGACTGACAAAATGGCCTATACGGCACTGATCTCAAAAAATACTCCAGAGAGGCCCTGAAAACTACCTAAGAGTTTTACTTGTATACCTGGCAGGCTGATCAAATCTGCAATAAATGAAGCATCTTAGATAAGCATAACCAGCTGTGAGAAAAGTCAAAATGTTTTCTATGAGGGAAATGATGCCTCATTAATCTGTTGGAGTTCTTAGAGGGGTCAGTGAGCATAAAGACAAAAGAGAAATTGTGTCTATGTACTTTATTTAGACTCTCCAAGAAGCCTCTGATGAGTTTGTACACCCCAAGCTGTTTAAAACATTTCTTTTAAAGAACTGGACTGTCATGGAATCAGTTGGAATACTGAGTGTTCAGGTCTCTCTGTCTTGATTCACTTCCTTCTCCAATACATTTTTTGTATTTTAGTCAGATTAAATTCTTCATGTCCGATTTTGGTAATATCACCTCATTGCTTTAAAATGTTCAGAGTGTTCCCATGCTTACTGAATAAGACCTAAAACTTCATTGTTGTTATTTGTCCTTTGTTCTCAAAGAGGACTATGGCACTGGGAGGTGATGTTATGACTTGCAATGAATTGGATTTAAGTGAAGGAGGATGGTGCAAAGTCACCAGTCTCACTCTCTCCTCCAGAGCCATCTGGTTCCAGTGGCAAGATATACATCAGGGGGGCAGCTAGGTGGCGCAGTGGATAGAGCACTGGCCCTGGAGTCAGGAGTACCTGAGTTCAAATCCGGCCTCAGACACTTAACACTTACTAGCTGTGTGACCCTGGGCAAGTCACTTAACCCCAATTGCCTCACTAAAAAAAAAAAAAAGAAAAGAAAAAAAAAAGATATACATCAGGATGACTAAAGATGGCCCCAGATGTTTGAGGCAATCAGGGTTAAGTGACCTGCCCAGAGTCTCACAGCTAGTAACTATCAAGTGTCTGAGACCAGATTTGAACTCACATCCTCCTGACTCTAGGGCTAGTGGTCTATCTACTGTGCTACCTAGCTAAACTTCATAGCCTGAAATTAATTTATGGCCTCCTATTAATCTTTCTCCAGCCTACCTTTCCAAACTTATCTCTTACTCCCAGTCCTTTTTTTTTTGGGGTGGGGCAATGAGGGTTAAGTGACTTGCCCAGGGTCACACAGCTAGTAAGTATCAAGTGTCTGAGGCCGGTTTTGAACTCAGGTCTTCCTGAATCCAGAGCCAGTGCTTTATCCACTTTACCACCTAGCTGCCCCCTCCTGGTCCTTTTGTGATTTAGGCTCTAACCAAAATAAAGTACCCATCAGTCCATGAAGACTTCCCATGTTTCCCCAACTCTGTGCCTTAGTCTATGTCCTATGGATGGATTCTCTTTCTGCTTTTGAGACCTAGTTTCAAATGTCACCACATCCATAAAACCTGCCAAAGTTTGGCATTCCCTGGAACTTTAATAATGTTTTGTACTTCTTTTATGCCATTTAAACATATTCTGTTTCATAATAGTTATTTGTATAAATATCGTATCTCATACCCTAGATCCTTGAGGACAGGAAATGTCTGATTTGTCTTTATATCTCCAGTGGCTCCTACCACAGTGATTTATACATTTTTTGTTGTTGTTCAGTCACGTCTGACTCTTTGTTATGACATTTTGGGTTTTTTTTGGCAAAGATACTGGAATGATTTGCCATTTCCTTTTCCAGATCATTTGATAGATGAGGAAACTGAGGCAAGCAGGGTAAAATGACTTTCCCAGGGTCACATAGCTAGTAATTATCTGAAGCTAGATTTGAATTCTGAAGATGAGGCTTTCTGGTTCCAAGCTCAGTGCTCTACCCACCACCTAGTTGTCCTATGTATAAATTATGATTGCTTAACATACTTTTTGAGCTAAAATGGATATGAAAGTAATAAAAATGGATACACAATCACAAATATTTTATGTTATAACAGTTTTGAGCAGGATTTTAAAATAAGAACTATAAATGTAACTGGAGAACTACTGAATTTTGCTTAGTTCTAGA
Source organism: Dromiciops gliroides (assembly GCF_019393635.1). Lineage (NCBI taxonomy): Eukaryota > Metazoa > Chordata > Mammalia > Microbiotheria > Microbiotheriidae > Dromiciops > Dromiciops gliroides. Next base: position 170,507,835 of record NC_057862.1, read on the forward strand.
AGTTCTATTTTGTATGATTAGTAATTTAACTATTTTGTTCTAATGAGGTAAAAAAACCAGACTTGATTCATCTGCCTTACAGTTACCAGTAGAACAATAATTAATTGAATTTGACTTGGGTTTTTCTGTTCATTTTTGGTCTGAATCTCTGTTTTCTTTATCAGTTCAGAGAACTTCTGGTGTGGAAACTCTTTCCACTGATGCAGGTCTACAACCTGGGTCACTGAGAGTGACTTGCCCAGGGTCATAAAACTAGTATGTATCAGAGATAAGACTTGAACTCAGGTCTTCCAGATTCTAAGGCTGACACTCTATCCACTATGCCAGGATGCTTCTTGACTTAAAATATAATGCCAGATAATTACAATAGGTATTTATGTTATGGAATTGAGTTGAAATAGCTGAATTCCTTTATTTTAGGTTCTCTCTCTCATCACTTTAATTTTCTTTTAGTGTCTATAATCCCTGAATTTTTTTCCTTTATTGTTTAAAAATCTAATTAAAATGGTGCTGAATCAGTTGTAGACAATTTGCTGCCCAAGCCTTTAGGGGCTGTGGCTGAAGCTGTCAGGGTGCATTAGTATGATGCAGCTAGTCTTACAGATTATAGCGGGCTCTCTTATAAAGGGTGGAGGTGTTTGGTTTGTCTCCAAAGAAAGTGAGTAATAATTGACCTAATGTACAGAGCACATGAATAACATATTCTTTTGGTCAGAAATTTATGGTTTACAGGGTGTGCTAGAGTTCATATTCTTCTTTCACATCTTCCAAAAAAGATTTTAAAGTGCTCAGTTGTTCCATTAAATTTCAAATTCAAGGAAGATTCACACATAGTGATACCTTAGATAAAGCTCTTGACTTTGGGGCAACACCTGGACAGATAAAATATCCCTTTAAAATATATGTTCTGAATTCTTAATAGAAATATCCTCTTTGGTTATGTTAGTAGTGGTTGCATTAGCCTCACATTAGAATAAAGTCTTTTGTTTTCAGTTTTATACACCAGGATTAACTATTTCTCTTTAGAAAAGAGGTTCACTCAGGCTCTAAAACATACCATTTTTTCTTTCTTTTTTTTTTTTTTTTGGTCCTAGAAGATTAAAAAAATGTTGAATTCCTTTGGTAGTATTCCTGTAAGTGCATTGATCGTCCCCTCCTTTAAGATAACAACTGTACTTAATTTTTGTTATTCTTGGCCTAAACACTCAATTTGGAATCATCTCCTGACATAATGGATTGGAGCTATGACCTTGGGCAAGTCACCTAACCTCTGAGTGCTCTTGGTAATTCTCTAAGACTGTAAGTTGCAGAGAAGGAGCTTATCTATGTTGCTAGAAAGGTTTCCTAAATAGGAATTCTCTATACCACTCAGAAAGGAACCTTCTAAGATACCTTTTCTTCTCTGAACACTTGTATATCAATTCAATTCAGTACACCTTTATTCACCACCTACTGTGTGCAGAATACTGTGCTGAGTGGTGGGGGAAATAACTGTCAGAGCTGTAACAGTCAGAAGCAATCAGCTGTTTCATTTGAGTGATTCCTGATTAGTCAGAGAGAGAAGTGACTACATTTGGCCAAGAGTTCCAGGGATGATCCCCTTAGATGTGGAGAAAGGAGCAGCTTCCCACAGGGGTCTGTTGCTCCTTGTTGACACCTCTGACTTGAGAAGGGAAGGCATAAGGTGCTTTATCGTGGCTTTCATGTCTAGGAGATCTGGCTTAAAGGGTCATCCCGATTTGTGTTGCTCACCTGGGGTTGAGGAGGCTCTGTCTCAAGCTTTAGGCATTTTTTGTGCTGCTGTTTTCAGAGTTAGTTCTGGGGGTCTGCAAATTTTTGGTGCTTTCATAGTGGTGAGATCTAGGGAGAGGTATGGTCACTGCTCTCCTGGTCTACACGCTGGTCTTTTACCTTGTTCCCCTGTAGCTACAAGTGTTACTGCTCCTTTTGTCGGGGGGACTGCAACCATAGCCTCTTTCCTTGTGACCAACTATGAACCCTCTCTGCCCTGGATCTTCAGCCCAAAACTGTGTATGGTCAATAGAGTTGCCAATCAGCACCAGCTGCACCAAGTGCCAGCAGAGGGTCCCCTGTAATCTGTTCCTGATCACTTGTCCAACCCCTTTACCATTTCTGAGCTGAGAGCTCCAGAAGCTGTTGCCACCCTGCCCCCCCAAACCTCCAGCCACCTCCAAGGCCCATGGCTAGTGCTGCCGCCCCTCTCTGGGCCAACTTCCACCCTGGTGTTACAGACCTTCCTAGCCAACCTCCTTAGTTGTTTTAGACTGGGAAAAAATGTCTCACTCTGACCTTTTGTTGATTCTTCTGCTCCAAAATTTGATTTGAGGAGTTCTTTTAAAGTTGTTTGGAGGGAAATGTTAGTAGAGTTCAGCTGGGTGGTCATTGCTAATCTGTCTTCTTGTCTCTGCCCATCAAATTAATCTTTATAAAATACCTTTGTCATTGGTAGAGTAGATTTTTTTTGCTATTATACAGATGAAGAAATCAGAGCATAAATAGGGAAAATAAATGACCAAGATCACTTAATGAGGCAAGAGTAGAAATAAAGACTAGGAATCTCAACCTCTCCAGTTTCCCTAAACCATACTCCTCCTACTTTTTAAAGTTAAGTACAGGCAAAATCCCAGCCCAACAGAATCACAAAGAGGGATTTTGTGGAAGAAAACTAGTTCTGTATCCCCAGGAGATGGCTTTTGGCCTGGTTATAATGATTCTCTATACCAAGTAATCTGGTTCAATACATGCTTTCTCCTGACTATTTGACAGTTTCTAACAAAAATAACTGATGATATGGTATTTACAATGGGAATAGGGAGAAGAGAGATGAGCTATACTTAAGCAAAACACAGCTCTATTGTTCCATAATTAAGTAGTTTATAGAATCATTCTTGATTCTCTGAACTTCTCACTATTTCATGTGTCCCCTAAAACTTTCAGACCACCTACTATAACAAGCATCTCATATAAAAGGGGCCTTACAGGATAAAAAGGTGTGGTGTGGCCACTTTGATTTGCTCATCACTTCCTTGCTGCACTGGAAATACTTCTTTTCACTGGCAGAACCAATACAAATCTTTGTTCTGAGGTACTACAGACTCAAAAAAAGTGATTTCTAGCAATGTGTCCATTATAACCATTATTTTGGATATGATTATTATGGGATTTTGCATATCAGATTAGGTGCTTCCCCCAAGACTTCTGGTTTAGAAAATTGTACCTTATGGGTTCATGTCCCAGAGAAAAAAGGAATCCCTGTTTCTTTTGTATTGAGTATATGAGTTAGGATGTGAAGTTACCATGGAGAGTGGAGAAGAAATGGAAATCATGGAATGGATGAAATAATAAAGGGGTGGGTACTCATGCTATGAGATCTTTAAAAAGTCATTTAAATTCCCTAGGTCTCAATTTTGTCGCCTGTAAAAGCCAGGGGTTAGAAAAGAGATAAGCTGTAAGGTTCTTTCCAACTCTGAAGTTGGATGGGACCTGGTTGAAGGAGACAGGTTGCTCCAGTCTTCTTTAACATGCAATTACTTGGGGGGAAAGTTTCTTTGGCTTTGTAAATTTTGGGGGAAAGATGCTCAATTTTTATGAAAAGACTATAATTTTGTCTTGGTTGGGAAGTTAGTAATGGGGGTACTTTAAGCATGTTTTTGAAAATTTTGTGGGATATGAGGGAGCAAACAAAATCCATTTGGCAATTGCTCTGGGGGCTTAAGTTAAAAACTAGGGCATTTCAGTCCAAGGTTGCAAGTTCAGAGCTTGTTTTAGAACATAAAACATTTTTTTTTCATCCACCCTGCATATGAGATCTTGATTTAAAGTGGGGAATCAACCCACATAGAGAGTAGTTTATTCCTTCTGTCATCTTGCCTTCATGCCTTGAAGGCTATTTAGAAGCCATTAACCAGTTTTTGTGGGTTTTTTTTTTTACCTTGGGCAAATTACTTCTTACATGAAATGTTAGTTTCCTTATCTGTGCAGTTATAGGGTGTGGTGTGTGAGTGTGTTTACAAATTATATATGTACATACACACCCACGTGTGTGTATGTGTGTGTATGTGTGATTCTTGGGGTTCCTTGCTATGCTGTGATTTGCTTGCTAATTTCTATGTTTATTTATTTATTTTTCCAGTAAATGTGATCCTGGGAAAGAGGCAATCCTGGATGGTCTAAATTTCAGACTTTTCTTTATGGGGGATCTTTGGAATGTGACCTAAGTTTTTCTGCTGATGTAGTTTGAGTTCTTGCTATCCTCTTGCATAAGTTGGTTCATAACACTGCCAAATGATCTTTAAGGTTTTTCTCAACTTTGATATTCATTTAAATTCATCAGGCATTTTTTTAGCATGGAGACTAAGAAAAAGAAGATTTAAGGTGAGGTGGAGGTGAGGAGGAAGAATGTTCTAGGCATGGGGACAGTCGTAACAAGGCATATAGACAAGGGATAGAGTGATAAGTAGTATGCTGTGCTAGGGAATCAATCAGCCAATTAACAAATATTTATTAAGGGCCTCCTATGTTCCAGGAACTCTGCTCAAGATACAAACACACAAAATTGGCCTCTCTGCCATTGTGGAGTTTGCAGTTTATCAAGGAAGATACTATATATGGTGCAAAGTCACTACTTGAACTTGTAACTCTACTAGGCTTATTCAGAATCATTGGCCACATTTTTACTCTCCCACCCAATCTCCTTGATTATTCAGTGCTCATATTTCTTCCATTTATTCATTCAGCAAACATATATTGAATATCTGCTGGGCAATGCATCATACATAGTTATAAAATATTATTATTGCCTTCATAGAGCTTGTAATTACTAGGGAAAAAGGGCAAAAAAAGAAAGGACAAAAATAACTTGGGTATAAAATGGTATGTGATAGGTGCTATAAAAGAGGTCATTTAAACACTTACTGAATAATGACAGATTGTGAAGTGCTATACTAAATGTTAGGGGGAAATACCAAAAGAAAGAAGATATGGGTAAACAGTTTTAGGGACTTATGATATAGGTGGGGTTACAGAACATATGCCCAGAAGAAAACTTGAGAACTCAGGCTGTAACGAGTTCTTAACCTCTTGTGAACCCTTGTGACAATCTGGTGATGCCTTCAGAATAATGTTTTTAACTAATTGAAGGGATGCTAAGTTTCAATTAGAGGTTAGTGACAATAAATATGTAATTTTTCCCCATCAAGAAGTCCTTTAAATATTTCCATGGGTTTCCATAGACCTCAGGTTAAGAATCCTCTAATATGAAAATTATGAATATAACACTTGCCTACTTCAAAAGATCTGTTCTCCCACTAGAAGAGCTATAGAAGTTGTAGAAGAGTTCCCATGGCAAGAAATATTTTTGCCTGATGGTTAACCTTTGAGTAATGAGCCTCTAAGAACTTAGGCTCTTTGGGCAACAGATACAGTCTGTTGCTGAATCTGCATTTGAAGTACTTCTGGCTTAGTTTGTACTTGTTAGACAATTATTCTTCACTGATAGAGTAGTAGTTCTCAAATCCTTTGGTCTCTGGACTCCTTTTCTCTCTTAAAAATTATTGAAGACCCTATAGAACTTTTGTTGTGTGGGTTATACATGTATTTATATTTGCTGCAATAAAATTTAAAACTGATAAAATTTTAAAATATTTCAATTAATTTAAAATAATAAACATACATAACATATTTTGATGAAAAACCATATTTTCCAAACCAAAAATTTAGTGAAAAGAATGCCATTGCTTTATTTTTTTGCAAATTTACTTAATGTTTGGTTTAATAGACAACAGTTAGATTCTCATATCTGTTTTTTCATTTAATCTGTTGACATATTGTTATGGTTGAAGTATATAAAGAAAATCTGGCCTCATGTAGATACTTAGTTGGAAAGGGAAGAGTATTTTAATAGCTTTTTCTCATAATTGTAAATATTCTTCCTCAGTACTACAACAAAAGTAAATAAAATATAGTTTCTTTTTTTGGGGGGGGGGGCTTGGTAGGGCAATGGGGCTTAAGTGACTTCCCCAAGGTCACACAGCTAGTAAGTGTCAAGTGTCTGAGGCCGGATTTGAACTCAGGAACTCCTGAATCCAGGCCGGTGCTTTATCCACTGCGTCACCTAGCTGCCCCTAAAATATAGTTTCTTAAAGATTAGTTGCAATGTGGAATCTGAAGTCATATCCATGAACTTTTCATACTCTGTTACATTATAATCCATTGGTCTATCTTACTCAGTGAATGGCTTTTTTTTAAACCTATGCTTGATTTTGTAACATCATGCATTGGTTATTTAGAAAATAATGGTTCTCTGAGTTATGCAGAACTTCTTCTTCTTCTTCTTCTTCTTCTTCTTCTTCTTCTTCTTCTTCTTGCAGGGCAATTGGGGTTAAGTGACTTGCCCAGGGTTACACAGCTAGTAACTGTCAAGTGTCTGAGGCCAGACTTGAACTCAGGTACTCCTGAATCCAGGGTTGGTGCTTTATCCACTGTGCCACCTAGCCGCCCCTATGCAGAACTTCTAAATGCTGACACATTTCATTATGTAATATCAAAAAATCCTATTCTTTAATATCAATATCAATCTTATCAGGAAAATCTTTACATATTTGAAAGACGTCAAGCTCATTTTGACAGGCACAGTTTTCCAAAATTCTAATTTTCTTTTGAAAGTTTGGGTTTGTTTTTGGCAGTGAATACCATTGGTTGTTTTCCTAAGTGACAGGCTCAACTTTGTTCTTTTTTGAGAAAATTTCTGCTAAATACCAAAGTATGAATAATTATAGTTTGTCAGTTTTTGTTGCAAGTAAAAATAGTGTTCCATGAAAATAGGCTAGTTCATCTCACAATTCAAACAACAGCACAGGTTTTTTCTTAAGATAACCATCATACATCAGTATGTAGAATTGTTTTATGCGTATTGGCCATTTTGTCCTACAGAATATTAAAAGGAGGTATCTTTAAGGATTGAGACTTTCAGTAACTTTCATTGCCTCTTCACGGACATTCTTAAGTGAAACTGTCATTAAAAAAACAAACTGAGCATGGCAAGGTAAAGAATGTGATGAATGAACAAGTACAGTTTGACATTACTGCCTCGATTTGGGCTAATGTGCCAGCAATTTTATCTGTCATTGCTTTTATATCAGTAGTGCAAATGTCAACCCAGTTGTTCCAGGATAAACCATGAAATTTAAAAAACATTATTCAACACTGAATATTTCATCAATATTTGTGTTTGTTGTCAAGTATTCACATAAAAGAAGATCTTCAATGAGAAGTTGGTGCTGATACTGGATGAATATAAGTAAAATTGCAAGTCTAGCCACATCTGTAAACTCATTCATTCATAAGGCGAAGTACAGTTTTACAGACAAGATATTAACTCAGTTTTCATGTTTTCAACTAAATCTTTAGTTCATAGCCTCTGGAAAACCACACTGTATACTTGTGTGTATGTGTGTATGTGTGTGTGTGTGTGTGTGTGTGTGTGTGTGAGAGAGAGAGGGGGGGGGAGGCAAATACCATCTTAGTATTATTACAAAAATAGTTTTGACCTCAAAGAACCCTTAAAATGGTCTTGGGGACCACCAAGAGTCCCTGGATCCCACTTTCCCTGGATCCCACTTTGACAACCAATACCTTGGAAAAACAAACGTAAGCTCCATGTCACACTGAGGCACCAGAGACACATTTTGATGAAACATGGATTATGATTCATTAATATTAATTGCCAATATTTCTATTCCAAATAAAATGGGAGATAGTGTGGTATGGGTAGAAACGATACCACATATCGAGTCAAAGAACCTACATGCAAATTCTGTTTCTGAGTCTATATATATGATCTTGAACAAGTCTCTGGGCCTCAGTTTTCTCTGCTGTAAAATTAGGGGGTGGCACAGGTAGCCTCTAAGGTCCCTTCTAGCTCAACATCTGTGGTCCTTTAGGTGTTTAGGCAATAGAGAATCTATAGTATGGTTCATCAGGGAAGTTTCCTAGAGGAGCTGAATTTTGGAGCTTTTGAAGGAAGGAAAAGGTATGCATTGGCAAAAAGGAAGGAATTAGGTATCCAGGTAGTTCTTAATTTAACTTTCATTCCCAGTTCCACTTTGTGGGCTCTAACTAAACCTTGGCTTTTTCCCCCTCCTATAACAGGATTGGTGTGGATCAGTTAAATATGTAGGCTGAAATCTCCACTTACAGCACACATGTTCACTTTTAGATTTGGGTGTTTGGGGCAGATGAGGTTGGCTGACTCCAGCTGGTTCCCAGCTTTATTAAACTGGATTCCAAATAATAGCCACTTGGTATACCTTTTGTCAGCTCATTAGTGAAGTGAGGGATTTTGGATTTAGTGTGGTAACCTTGAACTATGCAGCTGGGAGTGGAAAGAATGTAGAATTTAGTATCAGGAGACTTGGGTTTGAATTCTAGTTCCAACATGTTAAGGAACTGTATGATGGGAATACCTCTCTATTTTTATGAACCTCATTTTTCCTCATCTGTAAAATTGATAATAATTTTCAAATTACCTGCTTCACAGAGTTGTAAGAAAAGACCTCTGTGAACCATAAAAGATATATAGAAATGTGATAACTTGTTATTATTACCCTGAAGCTATTCATTTTCTGGACCTTGGTGTCTGAATTGGAACAAGTATTATTATATCTTGTCTTCCCTGTTAAACTAGAGAAACCATAGAAATCCTAGAGTTGGGAGGTACCTAAGTCAAACTTACCCAAAGCTGTAATCATGTCTAAAATACTTCCCAACCCTACCCCCAGCCCACCCCCGCCCCAAATGATAATTCAGCCTCTGTTTGAAGAATATAATGTCTTGGTGTCAGCTTTGTGTTATATGTCAGGAACCAGGCAACCTCTTTCCTCCAGTGGGCCTGGCATCCTGTACTATACACCTACATGAAATTGCTTCTATTTTTCTCTCCTTTGATCATTACCCCCACAATCTCCACCATACTTCTCTTTTCTGGTTCATGGATTGGCTCACCATTCAATATACTTGTGATTTGCAGTGCTACTCTGATGCCCTTTTAATATATTAGTCTCACTGAGAACAGAAATTGTTTTGCTTTTATCTTCATATTTTCAACACCTAGTGTAATACCTGGCATATAGTAATGGATGTGAAATAGATGCTGGCTGAATTGAATTGAATTAACTTGAGATTTAAAGTTGTAAGAGAACATAGAAATCATCTAGTCTAACCCCCTGATTTTACAAATGTGGAAACTGTGCCCCAGAGACACTAAGTGATTTGATCGAGGTTGTGTGGTAAAGCTGGGTTTCAACTTGTATCTTTAGATTCTGGACCCAGGTTCCTTTCCATTGACTTTGATTCCCATGTTAATTCCATTTACATGGGTATACCCCTGTGTTGGTCATGTTATAGACATAAGTTGCTCCTCACTAGGCCTAAGTGGCATTCCATCAAGAGGCAATATAGCTTAGTGGATACACCTGGGTTCAGGGTCTGGCCTATCTGACACTAGGCAAGTGACCAAATCTTCCATTCAGGCTTCAAGCCATTCTCTCACACTGTATATTGCAGAGAAGATTCTGATCTGCCCTGGTGGAGGAATTTATTCATCAGGAACTCCCTACACTAATGAAATCATGAGTCCAATTATTTTTTTTTAAATGGCTCAGTGATACCTAATATCATCACAGTCAAATTCTTGCATAATGATTTCAGGTCTATTTTATATATTATCCAGACAGTGCAGATTGGCATATAGATATTTAAGAATTTTTTCTGATTACCACTTGAGCATCTCATTTGCCCTTCTTCCTCCTATGTCATGGCTGCTGCTTTCTAAATCATCTGCTTAGCAGCTGTATTTTGGCCATTTCCTCTCACACTCCCCTTTCAGTTTAAAGCCCTCTTAATTGGATCAGCCAGTCTCCAGGCAAATACATTCTTCCTGACCCCCTCCTTAGATTCACTGTGTCCCTGGCTACAAGCCCATCATTCCTGTATCCTAAGCCATGATCCAGAAAGCCAAATCTCACTTTCTAACACCACCTTCTTAGCCAGCTGTTCATTTCCCATATCTTACTTTTTCTCCTAAATTCTCTACCTTGTATTAAGAGCAGTGATGAAAGCACAACACCTCTCTGCTCCTGTGTCCTTCAGTTTCTCATCCAGAATATCATAATTCCTAGAGAGTCTTTCCATACTCCTCTGGCAGTATCATTCATTCTCACACGAATCATTAGTAGTGGGTTGGGTAAAATTCCTTGGGCTTGATGACTCTTAAGAGGTTCTTGGTCATATCCTGGAACTATTCCCAAAGAAGACAGCATATTTCCCAACTGGGCATATCAGTTTGTCAAACCTCCTTCTCTAAACTCTCAACACATTATGCTTCTGATTATAGATTTCAAGTTCAAAGAGACTGTAGAAACTCTCTAGTCCAAATCGATTATTTTTATAGATGAAGAAACTGATTCCTAGAGAAGTTGAGTGAAATCTCCAAGATTGCAGTTAATAATAGGTTGGGATAGAATTTGAACTTGGTTCTTCTAATGATAGAACCATGTGAGGCATATAGACAGTTTTCTCATTTGAAAGTTTCCTCATTTTTGGTCTTTTATTTCATATTTTCATAGATTTACATCTGGCAGGGGATCTCAGTCATCCAGAGTCCTCATTTTATAGATGATTGTTGTTTTTGTTGATCATCTTTCATTCTTGAAGAGGACCAGTGACATCAGGAGGGTGAAGTCTTGACTTGCAAGTGAATAGATTAGGAAACTGAATCCAGAGAGGTTATGATTTGCCTAAGGCTGCCCAGAGAGTAAGTGGCAGAACCAGCCCCTGGTTCTAGGTTCTCACACTCTAAGCCCAGCACTTGATTCCCCAAAAAAACCCCAAACTTTCTACAATTGGAATAGGCTCCCACAGCCTTTATTTTAGAACTGGTTTGGTTTTTGTTGTTGTTATTTGTTTGTTTTGTTTAGTTTTTGCCTTGCTTTTCTGTTGTTTTTTTATTTGAACATTTTCTTCCCCAGTCTTTGATTTGCTTTTTTATGTCTTTTTCATGACTGTCCCCATCATTACCAGACCAGATTACTTTTTACTTGAACACTGAGTACAACTCTTGGCAATTGAAATCCATCCTCTTCTTTGTGTCATTGAAGAATTCTGCTTTGTACCAAGACTGTGACTGTGAGGCGAGTCACTTTACTTGTTGACTTCCGTTTCCTCATTTTTAGAACCAAGAGACTTAGAGAAGGTCATCTCTGAGGTCTTTTCAGCTCTATGATTCTTGTACTCATTCTTCCACTACGGTAATTAAGCAAGTGTGTTCCTGAGAATGATGTTTATTCAGTCATCTCAAGATATTCTAAATGTCAGACTTCTCCACAAATCTGAAAGTAATTGGAACTTTGAGTATTGTCTTGGGGTAAGTGGACTCAATTTTGTTGTGAATTTTATGGATTTTTATGAGCAATCCTTCATCTGAAGGGGGCTGTAGATCCTCTATGCTTGGATTGCACACAGGCCACTGAGACAATACCGCTTAGGTGAGTTGGTATAGAATCTAGGATCACAGGATTGAGAGCAGCCCCCTTGGGCTTGGACATGGCTTAGTAAGTAGCAGAGTCAGTATTGGAACCCAGGACTCAAGAATATTCCCAGGCTGAGTCACTGACTCCTAATAGGAGTCTGGCTGCCCATAGCTTCTCCAGTGAAATCAAACTCCTCTGTGATCTACCCAAGGAGTCTTAGGATTCGGATGAAATCCCACCCCAAAGACTGAAAGGAAGACCCTGAACTGGACCCTGAACTGAGGCCCCTGAGGATCTGATAATACATCCAATTAGAAGGGGCCCTAAGAACTCTTTAGACATGGAATCTTTGTAGTTGTGATTTATTTATAAATGAGCATATAATGATGAAGTTGTTCTGGCCAACGAATCATCAAATGTGCACATACCTAAGATAGGGGGAATGGTTTACAGAGCAGAATTCTCATCCTCCCTTTTCTATTGCTTCAGTTGTTCAGTGTTGCCAATAACTTTTAATGGGTTTCATTCCAAGCAGAGTCCCTAGTTTCTGCTCTTTCTTTCTACCTAAACGCTTAAGGGCCAAATCCTCTCTTGTTTCTTCTAAGTCTCTTGCTTCTTAGACCATATTTTATATATCCATCTCCCAGTGGTTTCCTCTTGGTAAGTTTTGAAATTGACCACAGAAAATGAACTCAAAGAACTCTGAAACCACTATCCCAATACCACACCATTTTGTCACAGGTAAATTAGTTGACATCATTTCAATAAGCTCTTTTTAACTTAGTGCTAATAAGAATCCTCTCCATAGGCCTTCTATAATCAAATCAATTAACAGTTAAGTGTTTATTTTGTGTCAGGAACTGTGCTAAGGTTGAGAGTACTACAAATGTAAAAAACAACACTCCATCCCCTAAAGGAGTTTACATTCAAATGGTGAGGGGTGGGCTAACATATAAATAAATAGATATATACAATATACTTATAGAGTAAATGGAAGGTAACCCTAGAGAGGAAGACTCTGGCAGCTATATGACCTTTCAAGACAGTACAGCTTTGCAAAAATGAAATTCTATTTTCAATTAATTCTTCTCTATTCTCACAGCCACTACAATAGCATAGGGCTTCATTCTATCGTTCCTGTCCTGTTGCAATAGCCTTCTTATAAATCATCTTGCTAATGTACTCTTTCTGTTCCAATTCACCCTTCATGCCCCTTCCCAGGTAATCTTCCTTAGTTATACACTTGGTCACATTATTCCTTTCCTCAAAAATCATTGGTGGCTCTCTATTGTCTATGGATTAAGTAAAGGTCAGTACAGTTAACTGATTTTTGAGGTCCAGTATGGTCTACAATTCCCTACCATTTTTTCTATGCTGTAAACAGATTGGATCCTTTGTCACTGAGTGTCATTGTGGCCTATACCACACACTTTCCAACGTATGTGTCTTTGTTCACACCAATACGTGAAATTCCTTACTTAATCTCAGAGAGCACAATTTAAAGCCTACCATTTCCTTCATCAAACCTTCCCTAATCATGATGGTTGATAATGATCTCTCTTCTTCATATCACATAATACTTTGCTTATAGACTTGCTGTGTATTACTTTAGATTATAGCTTTACATATGGGAAGGGAGTATGCATTTATAGAGCATCTACTATATGCTAGGTGTTGTGATAAGTGTTTTACAAATATTATCCCATATTATTATCACAACAAACCTGAGGTAGATGCTGTTATTATCCCCCCACACACACCACTTTATAGTTGAGGAAACTGAGGTGAACAGAGGTTAAATGACTTGTCCAGTCTTGTACAGTTAATAAGTGTATGAGGGACGATTTCAGGTCTTATTGACCCCAGGCCCAGTGCTCTATCCATTGTGCCACTTGGTATCCTGAAACAAATGCAAAACATATAACATATATGTGTGTTTATGTATATTTTATACACACATATACATCTGTATACACATATGTTTGCATGTGTACACATATGTCTTCCTGAGCCGCTAGGTGGCACAGTAGATAGAGTGCCTGGACTGGAGTCAGGAAGACATCTTCCTGAGTTTAAATCTAGCCTCAGATATTTACTAGCTATGTGACACTGGGCAAGTCACTTACCCCTGTTTGTCTCAGTTTCCTTATCTGTAAAAGGAGCTGGAGAAGGAAAGAGCAAACCATTACAATATCTTTGCCAAGAAAACCCCAAAATGGGGTAACAAGCAGTTGGACATGACCAAAAAATGACTGAGCATGTTTTTCTACTAGACTAAATTCCATAAAGTCACAGACTGTATCTTATCTAAATGTCTTGTATCCCCTAGCAACTACTACACATTCCTTTGTACATAATAGGCACTTAATGAATATCTTTTGGATTTAATTTAGGAATGCAGACCCCAGTTATTTGATCCCATATAGATAGCTATAGTTCTCTAATGGGAAATTGAAACTGTTCTAATACTAGCATATATTATATATTTTTAAAAGTTTTATTAGTACATTTTTTTAAGGTGGCACAGTAGAAAGAGTGCCAGGCCTGGAGTCAGGAAAACTCATCTTCTTGAGTTCAAATCTGGCCTCAAACACTTACTAGTTGTGTGACCCTGGGCAAGTCATTTAACCATGTTTGCCTCAGTTTCCTCAACTGTAAAATGAGTTAGAGAAGAAAATGGTAAACCACTCTAGTATTTTTGTCAAGAAAACTCCAGACAAGGTCATAGAGTCAAACATGACTGAACAACAAATCATTTCTCTGAATGACTTATGGCAAAGAACCATAGTTAAACACTTCTCTCTCATGCTAAAGAAATTTAGTTAGAAAATGTAAGTCAATACATTGGCTATGACTGACAGCATTTGCCTTGTTTCTTTATAGTCCATTGTCTACCTGATGAGAGGCAGGAGGCTTGCTTTACCCTCAGACCTCTCAAATCTGGTTGGTCATTGAATTGATCAGAGTTCTGAAGGATTTCAGTGAATGAATGAATAAGCACCATTAGCATTTAGTTTGTGCAAAGCACTCTGCTGAGCCCTAGGGATTGAGAATAGAAAAAACAAAACAAACAAACAAACAAAAAAACCGAGACATTCCCTGCTGTCAGTATTCTGCTCCTATTCTAATAGGAAGAGACAACACATATTGGAGGTTTAGAATGCCATTCAAATGGAAAGACATGCTGATCCTTAGGGTGAAGAGGTAAAGTAGAGGGTGATGCATTTTCTCTGATGCTATTTTCATTGATGAAGTATCTATTTCTGATGTTAAACCATTTGAAAGTGCCAAGGACTTTGGTGACAAGAATTTTCTGATTTTCCAGTTTCCTTTGAGTTATTGTGGTCTTTGTGTAAATCTGCCCCACCTTTTGCTTACTTAGCTCTATATCAGGTGATGGAGGACTTCCCAATTTTCTTTAAATTCTTCTTTTCACTACAAAGAGACTATGATTTGTTTCAGCTTATGGGCACCTCTTTTCCTTCCATCCCTTTTCTACTTCTCATGCAGAATGCTGGCATATCTTCTCTTTAAGTTAAGTCCTTTTTCATTTGCATATCTTGGGCAATGAGTCAAACATCTTTGAATCTTTACATAGACAGTTCTTGTTTAGCATAAGTGGACATTTTCCCTCCCCTGGGTAGCTCAATTCAGCTCTGCCCATTCCCTACCCCAGCTCCCACAGCTTAAGTGGTTTCAGTGGGTGGGGTCTCCATATCAGAGGGGCTTCGGTGACTGTACTTCTCCCCTCCCCACCAAACACACAGCAGGAGCAACTTGAGTGCCTGGAGCAGAGGACCCCTGGCTTGGCTACTGCCCCTGTCATGTCATGGAAGAGCTTGAGCCCTGCAGGCGGGTGTGGGGATCCTGCTTCCCTGCCAGGAGACTGGAGAGTCAAATTTCCACAATGCATACTTATGGGAAAAGGAGAACTGTTTGTATAATGTAGCAAGATATTTAACTATATACATTATTTTCAGATCTTTTTTTGATCCTGTATATCTCCCTAGTCATTCATTGAAAATAATTTCCCACACCAATTGTAAGATATGTTAGAACATCCCTCTTTTAGTGAAAAACTTTATACACTCATCTGTATTCAACTTTTCTATCATTTCAGTGAAGTATCACTGAAAGGGCTTTAGGTTACTGCTTAGAAATGAACTAGCAATTTAAGCCTTACCTCCTAGGATTAACAAAGGTGTCTACAATCCAGAAGTCACAGTAT
Organism: Dromiciops gliroides; assembly: GCF_019393635.1. Lineage (NCBI taxonomy): Eukaryota > Metazoa > Chordata > Mammalia > Microbiotheria > Microbiotheriidae > Dromiciops > Dromiciops gliroides. Next base: position 170,523,609 of record NC_057862.1, read on the forward strand.
AGAGTTGTTTGCCCGCCAATAGTATCAGACCTATATGTGGCTTGACTGTATATTCCTGAAGAATGAATGTATCTTGTAGGGGAAGGCAGGTGGTGCAGTGGATAGAACACTGGCCCTGGATTCAGGAGGACCTGAATTCAAATCCGATCTCAGACACTTGATACTTACTAGCTGTGTGACCCTGAGAAAGTCACTTAACCCTCATTGCCCTGCAAAAAACAAAACAAAACAAAAAGAAAGAAAGCAAGAATGTATACTGTACTCCTGTGTACCATCTCTGTGTCTATATTGGGATAAGGCCTGATTTATTGGGGTTCAAGATGTTGTAGGAAATAGAAAAGAACCAGTCTTTTTCTTAGGGAAGGGAAATTTCATCCCTAATTAGGGTTAGTTGAGAATTGGGCACTGACTATCCTTTCTCTAATGGACCAGAATGCTTAAGAGGTCAGGCTACTGATTTGAGGTTATAATCTCCATTTAAACCCAGCATGGGATTGTGGAGAAATCACATACTCTCTCTAGCTTGTATGTTCACAGTTGTTTGCCTGTTGTCTGCTGCATTAGAATGTGAGCATCTTGAGGGCACTGACTGTGGTTTTTGGTTGTTCTTTGTTTTTGTTTTTACCTTTCTTTGTTACTATAGCGCTCCCACTTAGTAAATTCTCCATAAATGCTTGTTGACTAACTGCTTAGTTATCCTGTTTAAATAGTTTTTTAAGATTTTTAGATCCACAGCCTGGAATTTTTACTCACTCGAAGCCTCTTTAAAAGAGGACATTCTAGGTCAAAAGCCAGCATATAAAAAGTTGCAGGGGAACTGTGACTTTAATGCCTAAATGTAAAGCATTATTTTAAATTTTAGCTATGACATGAGCTATTGACTTCAAAGGGCAGAGAGGTCAGGTTGAGAGGCTAGTCAGGTGGATTTAATTACATCATCCGATTGGAAGACAGGATAGCAGCAGCTCCTCTGAGAGTGTGAGTAACCTTGATGAACTGGGGGCACATCTGTCTCTTTTTCTTCTAGCTCCGCTAGGGGGAAATTAGCTGGTTGTTGGGGGGTGGTAGTGCAGGGAAGGGGAAATAGGGCTTTTTTTCCCTGAAAGCCAGTCATAGTTAAGAATCTTTGACAAGGGAATTTCAGATATTAATTTTTTTTAAAAAAAACTAAAGATGAAGTTGTTGAAGTATCCTGATCTCTGATCAAGCCCTGGGAGGAGGCCATATCTCTTGGAAAAAGCTTAGTTTGTGCTCTGGTGAAGTGTTGAAAGTTAGTGAATGTTGTCTTTGTCGGGGGAGGGAGATTAGGTAAATCATCTAAGTGTTCTGGGTCTCCATCATCCTAGGTGATCTCTAAATGCTTCTGACAACTTTAAGATTTTTTTGCTATTTGTTGAGGTCTCTTACAGGTCCTTGGATCTCCATACACAAATGGAACACTGACTTAGTAGACGGTCTTTGAAAATTACCGTGGCTGTTGCTGTGCTGTGGCAAATGTCCTGTATTGAGAATGTTTGAACTTAACTAGGTTTTGACTCAAAGGTCAGATGTCTAGTCCTCTACTCGATCTGTATCCAAAATATTTCCAGCTTAGTTGAGCCTGCCAATGCTTTGGCCAGAATTCGAGAATACAGTCATCCCTCTGTCTTGATATCGGAGGTTGCCACTGGTGGAAGAATTACACAAATAACTATGGTTGACTGTAGGTTAAGCAGAGAGGTGAAGGACAGCTTAGTCAGAGGAATGCACAGCAGCACAAACTATATAGTATGTTAGGGAAACAATGGGTAGAGTAGTTGAAGGAGTGGAGGGTTTGTATTTGGGAGGAACCATAGATAAAAAGTCAGAGAAGTAAATTGGGGCTAGAATGCAGAAAGCCTTGAATAGCATGACAAGGAGTACCGGCTAATGTTTATGCTTACATGTTTTAATCAAGAGTTCTATGCTCATAGAAAATGGCTAAGTGGATGAAGAAACAGGCTAACAGTTAACTCACATCGGCTCTGGCTAATGTTACTACATGGCCATAGCCCAAATGTCACCATGCAGCTTTTCAAAATTACAGAAGAGTATCTAGGAGGGAATCAGACTTCAGAGTTCTAGCCTTCAAAATCCAAAAGGCTCCTAGGGCTGCCTTAAATGTAAATAAATTTCAGTTGGATAGATCCTTCTCTCCAACCACCGGCTCCATCTTGCCTTGCCTTGCCTACTCTTCTGTATGAATACTTGGCTAGTTCACTCAACTCTGCCTTTGACACACCCTTCTTATTGACTAAATTCTGGCTCACACTGAGCTTGCTCAGCTGTGCCTTTGACAGACCCTTTTGGCTGACCTGGTTTGAACCTGGCTTGTTTGACACCACCTCTGGTATTCTGTTCAGAGTGGAAGAGGATTCTGTACCATTTCTGTCATTGCTTCTCTGGCAGTGAAACCAATTACCATCTAGGAGCAAACCCTAGAAGATCTGCACACTGAGGGATGACTTCTTTGTTGCAGATTATTGTTAATAGGAATAGTTCAATAATAAATACCATTTATGGAGCAATTCACAGCTGGCAAATTGCTTCCCCATTGGAGGATTAATTCTACTTTTCCTGAAAGGGATTTTGGCTATGGAATTTTAGAGCAGGAAGGGACTTTAGCTATTATCTTTTCCAAACTCCTCATATAAATGTATATATGTATAAAAGGTGGTTAAACTGAGGCCATGGAGGATGAATTTAAATAGCTGAATGTAAAGTGATGATTATAAAGAGATAGACCCAGGATTAGAGTCCAGTTATCCTAATTATCAGCATGATGCTATTTTTACTATACTGTTTACTGTCCCCTTTAATGAAATATACAAAAGTTTAAGAGGCAGTTTATATTTCATTAGTTTGTACAAGCTGTTATTCTGTTCCTGGGCAAGAGATATACTGTCAGATCATCCTCCTAATGCTGTAATTATAAAAAATAGGCATAAAGATCCTGTAGCTTGGGGCATCTGACATTTCATGTTCATTCATTTCTTCTAGATCGAATGTTCCACTAAAATGTTAATTTCTGAAGATTTTTACTTAAAGCAATCAGCAGACATTTATTAAGTGCTTACTATATGCCAGACCCTATGCAAAGTGCTACAGTTACAGAGGCAAAAAACAGTCGCTGCCCTCAAGGAGCTTTCAATCTAACGGGGGATACAAAATGTAAATAAATATATACAAATCAAGCAATATACAAGATAAATATGAATAGACTAATGGAGGGAAGACACTAGAATTAAGAGAGCCAGGGAAAGGCTTCCCGTAAAAAATGAAATTTTAGTTGGAACTTAAAGGAAGCCAGGGAAGTCAATAGGTGGATTTGAGGAGGGAGAACATTCAGGTATGGGGGAAAGGAAGAGAAAATGCCCAAAACCAAGAGATGGAGTGTCTTATTAATGGAATAGATGGGAGAACAGTGTCACTGGATCAAATGGTATCTGGCTGGGTAAAGGAGGTGGCTAGATTATGAAGGTCTTTGAATACCAAACACCATTGTGTATGTGATCCTTGGATCAGTATGGAGCCCCTGAGTTTATTGAGTTGGGAGTGATATAATTAGATCTTCATTTTAGGAAAATAGCTTTGATGGCTGAGTGGAATTGTCTGGGAGTGAGGTGATAAGTGCCTGCACCAGTGTGGTGATAGTGTCAGAAGAGAAAAGGAGGCATTTATAACTGATGTTGCAAGGTGAAATCAACTCCATAAGGTTCTTACTGTCATGTCTCATCATGGTATGGAGGTGATCCTGGTTCTTAAAGGCTGTGCCAACAGAATATCAATAATATCAGGCTGGAAAGGTTTCAAGTATGGCCTGGGTAATGGATTGTATGATTGTTATTTGAGGATATACAGAGCAACATTTGGAGACACTAATCACCAGGTTGCCCAACAAGTCATACATCTTTTAACCATAGCAACTTTTGTAGACCATTTACTAAAGCGTAGAAGGGTTACAAATTACATAGATAGAGGGAGTAACCACAAAGATAAAAGCCAAAGATTCTTGATGTATTTGCTCATAAATAGCAGTCACTTACCTTTATCATTAGTTTCCTCCTTTGTGAATATTTTCAAAGAGGCACCATTTTCAAAGATGGTACTAGTCAGAATTTTTGACATTAGGAAGTGCCTGGTATGATATATGAGAGACATGGGAGAACCCAGGATTGGTAAGATCTCAGGAAAGTATCTCCAACTGCTTTTCAGATGCTTGGATTTTGTGTTTTGCCAAACACTTTTCCACTTAATTTTAAACCCATGTGTATTTCAAGGGGAATTTAACCCATATGGTTCTGATTCACTTACACTTAACTCATCAAAAAGGATTGTTTGGTAAACTGCAGTCTCTTCTTATAAGTCCTTTCAAGCTAGCCTCACATTTGGCTGGCATCATATAGAACTTGAATCTGGCATGGTTGAAGTCTGAGTCTAATCCTGCTTTCCAGTCACAAATATTTCATGGTGGCTTCATTTCATGATTAGACAGGAATTGAAGGGCTGTTCACAAAGGTACTTTTAGTTCTGCAATAGTATTTGTTATGGGGAAAAGGATAGGTGTCATCCTTTCTGACATGCCCATCACCATACTATTTAAGTAGTTGTATTGTGCATCAATATGTTGGATGAAAAAATTATTGGAAATTTGAATGCCATGGTGCACTTTGGTATAATGCAAGCAAGCCCTTTGGATACTCTTTAATAGCACTTTCTCTGTAGCAGGCCAAATCTGTTACCTCTCTGATAAAATTAGTCTCATTTGGGTCAGAAATATAGCTCAAAGTGGGCATTGGCTAACTGCATTATACAAAAGGCTATTGAAAGATGAGTGATGAAAGTCTGTTTATCATCTTTGCATTTAGATAAATTAGGTACATTTAGTTCAGAGAACCTGCTGAGTCGGAAAATTAGACTCCCTAATTGATTTCACATGAACTCATCTAAGGAATGTGTTCTATTGCCGGTACTCTGCCCGACATGGGACAGAAGAAACAATTTCCGTGTACCTGATTAACAATTAGTGTTGGGGATACACTGTGAATGAGGCATTTTCAAATTGTAATTAAAATGTTCTTTTATTGAAAATGTTTGTAATGTGTTGACAGAATGAAAAGAAATGCCAGGGTTTGGAATTGTGGGCATTGTTAATGTAGATAATGTCAAAATATTCTGTGAGGCCCTCCAACTTAGGGAGCTGAGACCATACTTTTATCAGTCTGAATGGCAGCCCTTTACAGATTCATGTGGTGGGATAGGTGGAAGGGGAAGAAGAAAAGAAAAGAACCATTGTCTTCCTTCTTGCAGAAGTAGAACACTAGTGATACATTGGAAAGAGTGATCTTGGACTGTGAAGAGGTAGCTTAAGTCCTCATTCTAATGCTTATTTGCCATGGCAAGGCACTTAATTTTGCTGAGACTAAATTTCCCCAGCTATAAAATGGGAAAAATAAAATTGGTACTATATGTAGCAGGGATGAATTGGTTTCTCTTTTCCAGTTCACTTGATGTAATTACTGAAAAGGGGCAAATAACAGATAACGTGTTCATATGTTAAATGGAATGTAAAGATGTGCCTACCCTACTATTCCTTTATGGAATGTGAAGAAGTTTCGCTGATGGACCTTTGTTTGGGTCGGGGGAGGGGGGGAGGGGATGATCATAACTGACAACCAAGAGGAGTCAGTACTGCTCAATTTTTGTTTCTATTTTCTCTGGAAAAGAGAATGATCTTCACACTATAAATGATGAAACAAATATGTCAGGAAGTTGATACCCAAGAAGGAGATAATAGGAAAGCACTTAGCAGCCCTCCTCTTGGTTGTCAGTTAAGACAGCTAGGGGAATAATAATATGACCTCTCTCAAAGGGTTATTTTGAGGATCAAATGAGATAATATATGTAAAGCATTTTGCACACCTCAAATTGTTGTATAAATCTATTATTATTAGACAGCAGTTCAAAAAAGAGATTTGGGGGTTTCAGTGGACTACAAACTCAATAGGAGACAGCAGTATGATACAGCAACTAAAAAACCTAATGCATTCATGGACTGCATTGAGATGGGATAAAGCTTCTGGTACGAGGGAGGTGATAGATAGTCTGCTCTCATCAGACCTCATCTAGAGTACTGTGTTCAGTTCTGGGTCACTCTAATTTCAGAAGGACATTGATGTTATGGGGAATATGAACCAGGATGATGAAGAGCCTTTTGGTCAGGTCATCTGAGTATGGATTGAAGGAACTGGGGAGTCGGAGAGTGAGGGAGGGAGAGAGAGAGAGAGAGAGAGAGAGAGAGAGAGAGAGAGAGAGAGAGAGAGAGAGAGAGAGAGAGAGAGGGAGGGAGGGAGATGGAGAGTGAGACTGAAGAGCCAAGGAATAAGAAGAGATTTAGGTCTAGAACTCTCCACAGAGAAGAACAGATTTAGATAGCCAAGTGGAAGGAAGGACACACCTAGTGGAGATGCAGGAGGAAGACACCACAAGAAGAAAAAGGACATGGGGGCTCCCCCCATACTAGAGGTTGAGTTGCTTTAGCTACATGGGTTTCCTATGTGCCTGCTTCACTATCAGTGGTCCCCACATTTGTGCCCACTCTTCCCACCCAGCTTGTATTTGAGGGAGAGGATGCCTGGGTTTATGAGGGGAATGTTTTATAGGTACTCATCTTACTGTGTCTCCTTCCTTAACACTTTTGCTTTGAGCTAATTGCATCCACTTGTCTGTTAAATGTAAGCTCATTAAGTATAGTTTCAGAAAAAAAAATATAGTTTCAAGAGTGCAAATCCACAGAGTAGTAGCCTTTGAACCCATGATAGCTCCTTTCTGGGAGCTTCACCCCTTTAGTAGAAGTTAGGAGAATAGCCCAGAATGGGCACCCTGGGGCATGACAGCCAGGTGTGTCTCACAGGGTTATTGTGAAGAAATCAATCTGTAAACCTCAGGGTTTACATTACTCAAAGGATCTGTGGCTTCATCGATAGGGACATTGCCTTCAATGAAGCATATCCAAGTGGAGTTTATTCCCATCTCATGTGTCTCTTATCCTCCCATAAATATATATGACCTAAAGTGCTGAGTATCTGAAAAGTGTGGAAAATACAAAATACGGTTTGTTGATTATAAAAATTCATTTGGTCGTGCAAAGCACCCCCTTAAGTCTTCTTTGTCAACAAGATATTTTTTGTTCATGCATCAAAATTAAATGAGATAACTTGAAAGATGTAACAGAGATAACGTGGTTAAACTGTCCCATGGCTGTTGAAATCAAACAAGGAAAAAATTAGGGAAATAACGCTAACCTGAGCTGTTTTCCACTGTTACTGACAAGCTTCAGTGCAGAGTCCATCTATCTATAGGAAAGAGAGAGTCCTCATGGATGGTGAGGTTCTCCAGATGCTCATGTTTGTGAATGACATTGTGCTGATTGTATCAAGCCACGGAACACTGCAAATCCTCCTAAATGAAACTCATAATCGCTGAAGTGAGTAAACCTTAGAGCATTATATTAACGTCAGCTATTATCATTGCTCTATGGAACCACTGTGCCCCTGTGTTCAAGCTAGGGTTGAAGGATGCTTTGAATATGCTCCAGGAAGCCATTACTACACTCAGAGAGAAATATTGAAAAAATGCAGGAACTGGCAATTCATTCAGGCTGCCAGTTACCGGGCAAGTTTGGATGAGGGGGTGGGGGTGGGGGGAGACATGTGACAGGGACAGGGGCAGAGTTTCATTTTCTCCTTTTCAGGGATCAAAAACTGAACAATATGTAAGACATTTCTTACCATTATAGATCAAATTGAAGCTTGGTCTAAACATAACCTATTATATGCACATAAATACTTGAAACATTACACAAATGAAGGTATTTTACCCTGTAAGAGGAAATAAATGATATTTAGTGATGTGCCAGGTGCAATGCTAGGCATTGGCATTACAAAACAAAAATGACACTCATTCCCCTTATAGAGCATATACATACATACATACACACACACATATATATAAAATTTTATATATAATTTTATTTTAAATTTATGGAATAAAATAAGCATATCTTTAACATAATATAATAAAAAGATGATTACACATGAAACTGCAGATATATTATGTACAACTTGCTATTCCTTTTAAGTAGATAATAAAATTATGGTGTAAATTTCTTTTTTTTCCTTCAGCTTGTATTTTTTTCATGGGGAAACCATGTGTACACATTTCAGTATATACAGAATATGAGTCTAGAAAGAATGTGGTATAATGTAATGAACACTGGATTTGAATGAATTCAGAAGACCTGGGCTCTAGTCCTGTATTGATTGATTTGTGATTTAAACTATTTGGCATTCAGTTTTCTCATCTGTGAATTGAGGAATTTGGGTTTTGCACCTTCTTTGAGTGGTTACCATTCAATCATTTTGTGACAAGGAATGGAAAAAGGAGATAGAGATATGCTTCTGTTTGGAGTAGAAGAAGCCATGCAGAAATTCTCCCCTGCCCCCCCACTCCACTGCAGCCCCAGTGATTGGTAACTGTTGGATGAAGGAAAGAACATGGAGAGTAAAAATGGAAAGGATTTGGGAAAGGGGAACAATGGAAGGGAAAATTTGCCTTCTGCTGAACTTCAGCCCCTTCCCCTCTTTTCACTATGTCGAGAGCTCTTCAGGCTTTTCTCTACGATCCCAGGCCCTAATTCCAACTCTCTTCTCCCTTTCTTTAGGAACCACTTCTCACAACCCCTCCTCTCCATATAACCCCCTTGGCCCTGCTTCTAATTTCCTTTCCCATGGCTCCTGCCCTACTAGATTTCTGCCACAGGAATCCCTACCATAAGCTTTTATCCAGGGAAATCCTTGTTACCTTAACTTCCTTCCCCCAGCAGATGAAGATACAGTGGTAAGTTGAAAGTAGGAAGAATCCCCATCATCACTCCCTGTGCCTCAGCAGAGGGAGACATATTACTGGCATCTCAAGGGATCGGGTTCGAGGGTTGACACTCAACTTGTGTAGAGAATGGGACACTTGGACTTGGAATCAGGACAACCTGGTTACAAATCCTGCTTTAGACAATTACTACTTATGTGACACTGGACGAGTCCTTTAGCTGCTCTGTGGCTTCTTCATGGGTAGATAAAATGAAGGAGTCCTTTAAGGGTCCTTCCATTTCTAAAACTGTAACTTGTTCATCTCATATTGGAACTCAAAATATGTTCTCTCATGAAAACATTGTTATCAATCATGGTTAACTGTAATGGTACTGAGAGTATATTGGGAGGTAGGAGGATAGTATATTGGAAGAACACTGGATAGGGAGTCAGTATTCCTGGATTCTAATCCCAACTTTTACACCAACTAGCTTTATCAATCTTTGTGCTGATTTGCTTTGGGCAAATCAGTGAGAGGGTTAAACCAATGGCTTCAGATTTCCCTTCTAGCTCTAAATTTATGTTTTTATAGGCTACAGTTTCTTCATCTGTAAAATGAAGGGATTGGACTTATAAGAGCCCTTATTGTTGTGGAATTGTAAGAGTCTGGTACTTTCCTTTGTGGTACATTATGGGTTAAATAGGTTTCTGTGGCCTGGCTTGGGAATTTAACCACCATTTATAACATTGTTTCTATGGGGAAATACATTCCGAGTTCCAAACAACTGACTTACAAACGAATTTTTGGAATATAACCAGTGTGTAAATGAGGGACTGCCTGTACTAGAGCATTAAGCACTTCTCATACCCTATTGGCCATCAGAGAGTCTTCCAACATCTGGAGGAATCTTTCCAAAGTTAGAACAGTTTCTATGGATAAAATGCTCTTCCGTTGCTACACTGGGCCAAATAAATGCATAAAAAAGTAATAGACCTTTACTCCTAAGAAACAGATTAAAGATTTCACACAGGTTTGTGTAAAAGCAGCAACATTTTAAGTATGTAAAGAATGAATGGAATCATATGATTGAATTAATTCAATAATGATCCTTTTCTGCAGTACTTTCCTCTCCCCATTTAATTTCCTGAGCATTTAGAATTATAGATCTCAGAGCTTTAAACTTAAGTTAATATTTTTTGTATGCATTTGTTCATATTGACATTGATTTTGAAAGTACCACTGTTTTGGAACAGTTTCAGAATTCCATTGGTTCCAGATGTCCTGTGTATTTGCCTATATATTTATATGATTGTTATGGTAACAAATCAAATACATAACATTTAAGAAGCTGGAGGATTTACATAGTGTAGAGGTGAGAGAAGTCCATCCTTTTCATCTTGTGTAGACGATGGAGATATATCACGTTCAAAACAACCCAACTGGTTATTTTCTAAAGGACTCAGAATATAATGCAAGTAGAAGTTAGTATTAGCCTCTCCCATCAGACCAATGCCCCTAATAATTGTTTGTCCTAGTTATGTGTGTTAGTATAATAAGGAAATGAAAGTGTACCAGGCTTTAATGCAGGAAGCCATGTAATCATATTCCAATTACATTAGCAGTAGGCAATTTATGCAGTTGTTAGAGAAAATAGAAACTATTTTTGGAGATTTAAATGAATGAAGAACATCCAGGGATCTCTTTAGAATCTATCGCATTCATTTTGAGGATCATATCATTATTTTCTATAAATATTTGAAATTAACATTCACATAGTGCTTTAGTATTTACTCTCAATATGATACTACAGTTTCACTTTTACCTAGTAGACAGAAAGGACATTGGCTCAGATGGTTAGAGTATGGTGTTAATGACAAACTATTTGCTTCTTCCTTTGTATCCTTGGTACTCAGTACTTCCCTCGACATCTGGCACATTTTAGGCACATAGTTAATGCTTAGTGAATTGAATTGAAATTTAGTGGTTTAATCTCAGCGTGGGTCAGCTACCTTTGCTTTATACTTCAATCATCAGTCTTGCAAATAATATGCCCTTGGTTAGAAGTTGGAACTAAACAAGAAATTGTGGAATATAGCACTAAAGATCTGTCTCCAGGTTCCCAGGACATGCTCCACTGATGAATCCTGTGGTTGTGGGTTCTAGATTGTGTTGTGCTTCTACAAGGGCAGCATATAATAGTAATGACTCGTATTTATGGAGTGTTTTAACAGTTACAGAATACTTTCTTCATAACAAACTTGTGAGACAGATAGTGACTGTCATCACCATTTTGCACATGAGAAAAGAGATGCAGAATTTAAGTGGTTATCCAGTTGATGAGTGTCAGAGTCAAGGTTCAAACCTAGGTCTTTCTGACTCCAGGAGTCCAGTAGCTGTTCTACTACAGCATTCTGTTTCCCATATCCATCCTCTAAGTCCTGGACATGTTGAAAAAAAATTCACTTGGTATTTGTGTTTTTCATGTTCCCTAAAGGGGGCTAGTTTGGAGTTTGCTTTTGGAACCCAGTTATGGCATTCTTGTTTCCTTTTGAGTTTTTTTTTTTTTTTGGTGGGGCAATGAGGGTTAAGTGACTTCCCTAGGATCACACAGCTAATAAATGTCAAGTGGCTGAGTCTGGATTTGAACTCAGGTCCTCTTGAATCCAGGGCCAGGGCTTTATCTACTGTGCCACCTAGCTACCCCAAAAGGTGTTTTTAAGAAAAATTTCTTTCTTTATAATATGCCCTTACCACTAGTTATTGATACCAGGTGATTTGTGATAGCATTTATTTGGAGACTATAGTAGAAATAGTGGTTGAGGGAGGGGGAAAGAGAGAGAGGAAAGGGAAGGGAAGAGGAGGGGAGGAGGAGGAATGAAAATAGAAGAGAAAGAAGAAATAGAGAGAAGGAAGGTGAGAGAAAAAAAAACTTCTAGGTACAAAAAAATTACTTATCTTCTTAACTACTATGTTAAGAAAAATCTTATTCACTTTTCATTGACTCACTCCAGCTAAGCTTCTTTTAAGCAATCATGGTCCTGGCATCACTATTTACATCTACTATCAGCTATCATCATTTAATGCAGTACTTTAATTCACAGAGTGCTTCAAAAACATTGTCTCATGGGATCTTCACAAGAATTTTGTTAGATACATAGTACAGATACTAGCCCCACTTTACAAATGAAGAACCAGGCGTTTAAGGGGGTAGAATTCTAGCTATACTGTCTAAAATATCTAATGAGTGGTGGCCAATAAATTATAAGCTTTAGCAAGAGTTAGACTTTTCTTCAATGAGATTATGCACCTTTTTTTCCATTTGGCCAAATGAATTTCTTAAAGCATTGTTTTCTTCAGTGAGATTATGCACCTTTTTTTCCATTTGGCCAGATGAATTTTTTAAGGAATTGTTTTCTCCAGTCAATCTTTGTGCTTCCTTTTCCAAGTTGCTGATTCTTTTTTTCATAATTTTCTTGTGTTGCTTTCATTTCTCTCAACTGATTTTTTTTTTTGTGGGGCAATGGGGGTTAAGTAACTTGCCCAGGGTCACACAGCTAGTAAGTGTTAAGTGTCTGAGGCCGGATTTGAACTCAGGTACTCCTGACTCCAGGGCTGGTGCTCTATCCACTGCGCCACCTAGCTGTCCCTCAATTGATTTTTAAAATCCTTTTTGAGCTCCTCCCAGAAGGCTTTTTGTTCATGAGACCAATTCATCTTCCCTCTTGAGGCTTCACATGTAGGCAATTTGGGAGTATTGTCCTCATCTGAGTTTGTGTTTGCCTCTTCCCTGTCAACACAGAAGCTCTCAATGGTGAGAATTCTTTTTTTGTTTTTTGCTCATAATGCAGCTTATTTTATTTTTTATTTTTTTAAAGTCGAGGTCTCCTCTGAGGGCACCAGGGTACCTGTTTCAAGCTTCTTGTGCTGGGATATAGGGGCCATGTCACTGGCTCTCTACACTGAGGCCTCTATGGCTTGTAGATTTTTCACTGCCATGGGCTTCCTGTCTGAGCACTGGGATCAGTAGGCCTTCTGGCGCCTGTCCTGTGGGTATCCCTCCAGCTGGTAACCTGCCCTCTCGGCTGGTGCAGGTGGGTTTCGCCACTGTTCTGCTACGCCACCGGCTTGTTGTGCCAGGATCCAAGGGCCTCAATTGCTTGCCTGTGTCCCACAGCTTCCTGCTGACTTGCCCTATCGTCTCTTGCACGCTGTGCTGCACTGACCTGAGCCTCCCTTTTGCCTGAGTGAGACCGACCTTTCCTGAAGTCTTCTGAATTATCTCTGGTTGGAAGACTGTGTCTCTCTGTCTCTTTGCAGGTTCTGTAGTTTCAGAATCCATTTAAAGACTTGATTTACTGTTCTTTTTGAGGGAAGAGGAGAGCTCACGCGATTTGCTGGATACTCTCTGCCATCTTGGCTCAAGAGTTAGACTTGTAAGCATTTATTAAAGAGAATAAGAATTTGGTAAAGAGAGAAGGAAAGGCCTAGATTCATCTATCTATTAAAGGGAGAGTGCATTTCTTGCTCCCTTCTCCACCAGAGTCCTCAGGAAAGAGAGTGAGCCAGCGCGCCAGCCTCCCCCTTCTTCCTCCCACAAGCAAACATCACTTCCTGATGCCAAAGGAAAGCCACATGGTCCTGTCCTCAGAGAACCTCTCCTCATGTTGGAGCTTTTCTACAGTAAGTCTCTAGCAGGTGGCATCATTCCAATCATTACAGGGGTACCTGCCAGCCTCCTAACAGTCCCTGAAAGAATCCTCCCCTTCTCAATGGCTCATCATACCCCCCCTTATAGTGGAGGTGTATGATGTCATTATCTCAGCTGTTTCCGGTGAATATCGCAAGTGATATGAACGAATGAATGACTCAGCAACCTGAGGGATCCATGGGATTATTTGAAGCAGAGTCTGCTTAAGTTCAGGTGCAACTTTTATAAATTAAACAAACACATTCCTTCATAGCAATCATGAAAGCTGAGTCAGACCCTCTCCTGGCCTGAATAGCCCCCTTTTGATTCAAGGACCTTTCTGTAACAGGTCTAGTGTGGTCTTCTTTGACCTGTAACACATTTGACCAAGTATGGAACTTTATACTGTAAAGGCAATAACATTAGAAGTGGACCCAGAGAGTGCAAATGATATTAGCTATCAGTTTCGCCTTCTTATCAAAATAATTAATTAGAAGTATATTATTGTTCTTTTAAAGATTGCTAACATACACTCCATTTATTAGTCTGGGCTGAGCCACAAAACAGTCTTTTCAGAGGTTTTATTTAAAGCAGCTTGTTGCCCTCTTGCTAACTCCTCTCTTAACTTGGGTTTCAATTTCCTTAACCATGTTTATCCAACACTTCCCAGTTTACTAATCATTCTCCTTAATGGAGAACACAGAAGAACCAAAATAGAAATTGATTTGCTTTGCCTTCTTTCTTCTGTTAACATTTTACTGTATTCTTGTAGCAGCCGACCTATTCCTTCTTTCATCTTCTTGTTTTGAATATAATTTAAATTTCTTTATTGTTACAGCCATTCTTTTTTTTGGGGGGGGCAGACTCACTCATTCTGGCCTTCAGTTTTCTTGATGTTATTTGCGGCATTCTTGATTTCATCTTAGTTGATGTGTTGCTCTTTGTATTTTGAGATACAGCCATAGAAGATCATGTGACTGAAACTATAGGGTAGGTGAATGTGGATTTAAGGCCAGGGCTTGGTTTTGATAGAGGAGGCTAAAAGGGTTAACAGATAACCTATCAATAGTAGCTAAAAGGGGTTAACAAATAACCTAAGATTAATAGTACCTAAAAGGTGGGAGCAGCTAGGTGGTACAGTGGATAAAGCACCAGCCCTGGATTCAGGAGGACCTGAGTTCAAATCTAGCCTCAGGCACTTGACACTTACTAGCTGTGTGACCCTGGGCAAGTCACTTAACCCCCATTGCCCCACAAAAAAAAATAGTACCTAAAAGGATTAACAGAGAAACTAAGGTTTGTGTTCTTACAGTAACCAAGAGGGTTTGTCCCTATCAGCCCTCACCATCCACATACAGTAACCAGGGACCATTAACCATTAATAGCCATTAATATCCCTAGATGACAGGACACCTAGAAACCAGATCTTATGTAAAGAAATATCATAAACACAGAGAGCCCCTGGGTCTGACAAGGTTAAGCATGTCTTAGGAACATGGGCAGAAAGGACCAAATGTGTCCTTAGGTTCACCTTATGATGTGTAAACCTCAAAAACACACCTCCAAGGAAAAAGATACCCACCTCGGAGGTTGTTTTAGGACCCCAGGAAGTCCAAATTAGGATAAGACCTCCCATGAACCTCTCCTAAGGAGGAGGTTAAAATAATGAAGAGAGAACCTACTTTTTCTCACTATAACTATAACCATCTTTCTTCCTCCTATTTGAGACACCTATCTCCATGGTGCTCTCCCTGTGGTCAGCAGTCTTTCAATAAAACTTGGGAAACTGAATCATTGAGTCTTGTAACTCTTTTGGGATGCCTCACGATCAATCTGATCAATTAAATCCATTCTACATCATTTTCTGGATTGTCTTCTGTGAATTTTTGGCTAACAACCCTTACATTTCTATGGAGTCTAAATTTAAACTCGGATTTGCAGAGTCTCATATCCTTGCATTTACTTATACCCATGAATATTTCAAAATTGGCCCTCCTAAAAATCTGAGTTAAGCATCTTAATCTGTTAAAGTTACAGGCCTGACTATCCCTAGTTTCCCCTTCTTTCAATATTACAACTCCTGAGATGACATATTCACTTTTTCCCAGGACTTTTTATCATTTCCACCTTACCTTCTTTATTAATGATGAATAATTCTTCCTTATATTAATAATAAATTAAATACTAATAATTCTTCCTTATATTATGAGTTCACACTTCTGTAAGACTTTTTTGTATGACCTTACAGAAATCATCTACATTCTTAATATCTCTGGTGACTTTCTAAGAGTAAGTTGTGCAATCATCATAGATTTATATTGGTAGAAGGAAGTTCCTCACTGGGTGTTACCTGCATCAGTAAAATCACAGTGTGTGTCAGTATAGTGCTTTAAAGTTTACAAAAAGACTTTGCTCATAGCCTATGAGATAGTTAGTAGTACAGGTATTCTTATCCCCATTTTTATGGATGGAGAAGGGACCTTTATGCAGATAGTAAATGCCAGAGCTGATTTTCAAATCCAAGTTTAATGATGACAAGTTCAGCTCCCCTTCCATCCCATTGATAGCTTTGGAGAATAGCAATGGTGAAAAGAATTATAATTCGGGTGCCCTGGTGAACCTTGCATAGTGTATCTGTGGTTGTCTTTTCTCTTTTAAGAAGTTCTCTTATGGCATGGTGATGAGATGAAGGAGGAAGTTAGGGCTAGGTTCACCATGTATTTGCCATGACCCCATTCTAAAGCTATTTTTCAAACCTCTGACACATACTGACCAGGTGAGTTCAGGTAAGTTACCTTAACCTCTCATTGCCATAGGTAACTTACTCTCTAAGACACACAATATATACAGGATAAATACAAGGTAATTTTTGAAGGGAGGCATTTGCAAGGGGGAAGAGAAGCAGGACAGGCCTGGTGTAGAAGGTGACTCAGGCTGAGATTTGAAGCCAGCTCTGGTTCAGAAGGGGTGTTGGAGTGCATTCCAGACATGGGGAGTCAGGAAACAGCTTGTCCAGGGCCACGAGAATAGGAGATGTGGAAAGAACAGTCAGAGGGCCAGTGTGACTGAACTGGACAGCCTAAAGGGAAAACTGGAAAAGTACATTGGGACCAGGTGGTAAAAGTCTTTAGAAGTCAAACAAGGAGTTTGCCTTTGATCCTAGAACTAATAGGTAGCCAATAGAAGTTTTTTGGGGTGGGGAGGGAGGCACAAGGTAAAGGTGAATGACATAGTTAGACCTGTGATTTAAGAATATCAGTTTGGAAGTGGTTAGGATGAACTAGAGAAGGGAGAGCCTTAAGATAAGGAAACCAATTAGTAGGCTGTTGAAATCATCCAGTGGGAGGCAATGAAGGCCTAGATTAGGATGTTGCCTTTATGATTTAGAAAAAAAAGGAATGGTTGTGAGAGAGATTGTGGACGTAGAATTGGCAATATTTGGTAACTCAAGGAAATGATGGAGCTAACTAGAGTATGCAAGTGTGTTTTAGATAATACTGGTTCAATAAATATATATCATTGTGCAATAATGACATTGTCCTTAAAATATTTGAACAGAACTTCACTGCTATATTTTGGTTTCCCATTCTTAATATCCCATCTTTAGATATCACAGATGCCCAAGAGGAAACTTTGATGGTTGGTGATTAAGAACATCTTGCTATGTCCTTATTGTATATACACAAATGTTATTTCAGTGAGACTAATATTTCCCTATATGATATTTCTTCTTAACATACTTTTTGAAAAAGTGAATCTATAATTTCATTAATTTAGGGAACTATAAATGAAGACACTCCTTACCAGTATAGATGGAGGGATATTTGTTCTGCAACTTGAAGCCATAGTTGCCTGAAAGATAGCATGAAGGAATGGATAGATATCCATCATTATTAATGGTACCATAATATAACATTATATTTCTGCCCCAGTTTTTTTAAACCATTTTTTAAATTGATGGGCACTACTTTGTTTCCAGTAGTATTTTGTTAATAGACCAGGAAGTCCAAGATGGATTGACATACCCAAAGAACAAAATCAGACCACTGTCTGGCACAAGGTGTTTTACTTCTATAGTTGCAGAGAAATGTAGCATTTAGCTTGCTTTCTGGGAAGGCCTATTTAGTCATTTTTAAAGCCATCCATTGCTATTTCCCAGGTATATGACTATGCCTCATGTATCTAATAACCTTTGCCTTCTTCAGTCTTATCATCTGGAAAATGGGAATAATAATACCCCTATCTCCCAAGCTTCTTGTGAGAATACAATGACATAATATTTGTAAGTAGCTATAGAAATATATAATATAGAGAGTGTTATTATTAATGATAACTTAATATTAAACTCTAAAGATTAGCAAAGATTATGCAAATCTTCTCTTTGTGTCATGAGAGAATAATGAAATACCCTTCTTTGTATTAAGAAAAACAACCTCTCAACCCATTGGGCCTAGGACACTTGGTTAATTACAAGATCCTTTCTCTTTGGAGAAGCCTTACTTCTTTAATTATTAAGAGTTGAAGTCTCTGAACAGTCACATTATAAATGACTATACTGCTCTAGCTTTTGCAAAACCTTCACTTGGTAAAGACATCTCTGTATGTAATAAATCATTCTTAATTTTGAGGTATATCATTGTATAATCTTATAGATGACCCATCAGAAATCCTAGATAGAGTCAGGAAATCTCCAGTTCAAATCCTACCTCACATACTTCTTACCTATATATGCCTGAGAAGTGACTTAAGCCCTATCAACCTCAATTTCTTCATCTGTAAGATGGGTATAATAATATGACCTACATCACAGTGTTTTTGTAAGGATCAAATGAGATAATATATGGAAAGTGCTTAGCAAACCCATCATTAATTATTATTATAACTAATTAAAATCTGAATATTTGAATTTCTCTCCAACTGCTTCCCTCATTTCCTTAGATTTTCTGATGTTTTCATTTTGTTCCATTCTCCCCACATTTCTCCTACAGCTTTTGTTTACTTTCCCCACTTGTCTGTCTTTCTTCATGTCTTTTCTCTGTATTGAAGAAAACTTTTCAATTAGCAAATCTTTTTGCCCAGAGAAAATGAGGGCACAAGGAAGCACTTTTTAAATTAAAATAATTGTTTGTAAATATTATGAACTAGAAATTGATGACTACTCATTTTCATGACAGTTAATAAACTAAAATATTCTGCCAGTTTCCCCTTGAACACAATTTTAGCTGTAATGTAGATCAATCCATATATTTGGTAACACGTAAGCACTAAGAATAAGTTCATTTCGAATTTCCCACAGCGATATCAGACTTGATACTATAGAAAATACAGATTACAGTGAAGTTTGCCAATTTGCTATGAGTAAACTTTTGTCCTTGGTTCAGTTTCCTCCTGGTTCCCCGATCTGTCTCCTCCCTCCCTCCCCCACCTCCCCTCGTTCTCGAAATCAGTACTAACAGTGGAATGCAGTAAGGATAGATCTATTTAAGATAGAAAGGACAGTCAGGTCCTTTCTTGACTGAAACAAGCAGTCAGCTGTGTTTTTATAACATGCTAGTAATCCTTATTCTGTTTGCTTTGCCACTCCATGGAACCAGTAGTGAAAGTTCCTCTAAAAGAAATCTGCCCCTTAACAGCAAGATTTAGCTATATTGTGAGTCTGTGGCATGCGCACTGATCTCAAGTTTCAGTAGGAATCGGCCACACATGTCTTCAGAATTTTAATAGGAACTTTTATTTGTAAATATCTGAAGATGATCTCATTAAATTGGTTAGTTATAAAGAGGAAAGGAAAATAAAAGACATTCAGTGAATTTAGTCTGGAAAAAAAAAGCTAAAATATGCGGTGCATTTTATACTTTGTTTTGGTCCAAGAGATTAACAGTATTTTTTGGGTGTGGGGGGGTCTGGCTCATAGACTATCAGTTTAATTAGTTTGTAGTTCTAGAAGCAGAATGGAATATTGAATATTCACTTGATGTCAGTGTTTTAAGTACCTTAACACCATAAATTGCACATAGATGTGGACCAGCATTGTTAGAGGGAGTTTCCTCACCTGGAAATTACTTGTTCAATGAAATCACAGATCTAGTCTATATTCCTCTACCTTGTAATTATATAATCACAAAATTCCAGAGTTAGCAAGGATTTCAGTGGGCATCTAGTCCAACCTCATGCTCCCATAAGAACCCTTTGCTACCTCTTCTATCCAGCCAACAAGTGGTTGTCTAGCATTTACTTGAAGACCTCCAGAGGGGGAGGCGGGGGAGGGATTGAGGACTCTCAAAGCAGAAAATTCCACTTTTGGGTAGCACTAGTTACCAGGAGATTATTTTTTCCTTACATCAATTCTAAATTTAACCTCTTTGTAGTTTGGATTTACTTAATTCTTCCTTCCTGGGTCAAGCAGATCAAGGCTAATCCTTCTTCCACATGACAGCCTTACAAGTATTTGAAGATAACTCTCATTTTCTAAGAGTCTCTACCTGGGCTTCTATATTATCAGACTGTAAAGAAATACTAACATCTGGCTTTATCATAAACTAAGTTTCATATATACAGCTTTGATTCACTTAGCTTAGATAATAAAACTGAAATATTCAGATATTTATTTTTACATAAAGGATCTATGGCTTCCTTAGCTTGGAAAATTCTTGGTGAGGGAACTTTCTCCATTAAGACAATCCCTTCTTTGACTTAATAAAGTCATAGGGAGTTGCCTAGGTATGACTTGCCCAGGGTCATTCAGCCTGTTAATATCAAAGACATGATTTGAACAAAGTCTTTCTTACTTCAGGCTCAAAATTAGTTACTATGCTATGTGGCCTCCACATTTAAAAAATACTATATTTTCCCTTTAGAGTGAATTTGGTATAGTGAAACAGGGCACTAGACTGGGAATTGAGAAAACTATCTCTGCCACTTACTAAGCAATCAATCAATAAGCATCTATGAAGTACTTACTCTGTGCATGCTAATAAAGTAAGAGAGACCATCCTTGCTCAAAGGGAGGTTACAATCTAAGGAGGAAGATAATGACATCTAAGAGCAGTTATCCCTTCCACATCTGAACTTTCCCCATCTCAGATTTCAATGTTTAGTGAATCGGCATAAGAAATTAAATAGGAATTTTGGGGGAGTTTTGTGGAATCCTCAGATGACACTCCAAGATGAGCAGATGACAGAAAAAGTTTAGAAACTCCAAAATGTCTAAAAGATACGCATAATACTGTATAATATAAACATATTTTATCTTTTAATACCATAATAATTCTGACATCTTCTCTGGTATGAAGGAAGGGGCCAAAAATTTTTACACAGATTTTCCAGATGGGGGTGGGGTACCACACCTCTAACCCCCATGATGTGGAAGGGGTAACTATATATGCAACCAATGTAAGGAGAATAAATACCAAGTAGTTAAATCCAAGGTAATTTGAGAGTGGGAGGACTAGTAGTATGTGTGTGGAGTAGGGGAGGTAGGTTGAGGGGCAGTAGGGAGCAGGCAAGGCAACATATAGAAAGTTGTACTTGAAAGGATTTATTTGAGGCAGAGGTGAGGAGGGAGTACAACCTTGGCCAATTCCTCTCTGGGCATCATTTCTCCAACTGTAAAATGAGGAAGTTGAACTAGATGATCCTGTAAGCTCCTCCCAACTCAAAAAATTCTGAGTTTATGAATCTGATCCCTTTTCTAGCCCAGTCAGCACTTCATGTAGACATTGGTGTTCACAATATACTAAGGAAGATGCTCTTTAGAGACATATATTTAAAAATGACCAACATTTCTATGGTGGCCACCCAAAGCCTTTCATTCACTTTTTTATGGAATTTAGGTTTGAGGACTGAATAATTTTTCAGTGTTCTTTTCAAATTTATGTGCTGCTTGAAGACTGTGTTGGCCTAAGACAATTTCACATTTAATAATATTGCATATAAGCTGCATTACTCTTCTCCGCTTAATCCTGTTTTTGGATCATAGAAACAGCTTTCATAGTTGGTGGCTTAGAAGGGGAAAAATGGATCAAATCAAATAGTTATGCAATATTTTCGTCTCGCTGTTTAATAGTTAATGCTCCTACAGGTCGACAGTAGCATTTCTTAAACGTGGCACTTCTCACAAACCATTTTTTAAAAGAAATAATAGGCTTGAGCCAACTTGTTCTTTGGAGTAGAACTTCCAGACCATTTAAAAGAAAGGCATTCTCTGCACTTGTATTGTCTTAACAGTAAATATATCACCCAAGCTGAATCTTCTCTTTTTGCAAAGGTGGTTTAAAAAGATGTTTTTGGAGGAAAATGAAAGCCAATAACGCCTCATAGGAATTAGAGTGAAGGAAAAAATTATGTCAGGTAAATGATTATTCGGAAATGAGACATTCTCCTACATTGGATAAAATTGCTTACTGTTTTCTTCATCATGGAAAAGAATAAAATGTGGTAACAATTTTCTGTATTTGAATTGCTGCCACACATAATTGAATACAACAGAGCTAAAGCCTTGATTTTGGTGAAATGCTTAGTCTGTGTGTTGGATTAAAACATGTACAACAAACCATTCCAGTCCTAAAAATTTTAGTGTTATTTTGATTTAAATTTTTAATATTGTGTTTAGCCTATGAACCAGGAGTTTAAGTGCAAGAACTAAATTGGCATCAAAAATATTTGTATGCCTGCAGTTAAAAATATGATCCTCACCATTTAAAAAATAGACAGCTTTAATAATGGTAATAAAACAACAGCTAACATTTATAGAGCACTTACTATATGGCAGGCATTGTGCTAATAAGCACTTTACACTGATTTCATTTGATCCTCACAGCAACCCTGGGAGTTAGATGCTATTATTATCCCCATTTTACAGATGGGGAAACTGGGGAAGCATAGGTTAAGTGATTTTTGTCCAGGGTCAAAGAGCTAGCTAGTTACGTGCTGGAAGCCAAATTATTATTAGTTCAGAGATTTGGTAGATCTGTAATCCCATCTGTGGGAATAGTCTCTCCATTAGGGCAAGTTATCTAGTCTAAAACAAGTTCGATATCAAATGCAGCTGGTTAAAGATAGAACAATAGGACAGAGGAAATTTTAAAACTTTTTTAAAAAATTGTGTTCTTTAAAAAAGTGCTTGTAGACCCCAGATAGCAGTTAGATAGGATCATTAAATTCATTATCAGCAGAGAGGGAACCTTTTCAAGAAATGTATAGAATTGAAAATAAATTTAACACAATTTGTGCCTGGCAACAAGGCAGCATAACAACAGCCTAAACAAAAGTTCTGGAATGAATGAATGAAAAGCCAGTTATTAAATGATTACTATTTTTTACAGCATTTCCCTAAGTGCTAGGGATGCAAAGGTGAAAATGCAGACAGTCCCTGCCCTCAAGACATTCTGTTATGATTTGGAAACATAACAGAGATCAAATAGTTAAGATTAAAGGAAGGAAAATCAGCAGGTAGTTTACAAAGTAATTAAAAGTTGAAAGGGATACTGGACTTAAAATATTGATGGTAATAAAATTTCTCAGTTATCAATGACTATGTCTCCTTGAGATTTTTCAATCACACACACACACACACACACACACACACACACACACACACACACACACACACACACACACACACACACATATATATATATATATATATATATATATATATATATATATATATATATATTTCCTTTCTCCCCCCCCCCAATATTTGGGAAATGTGTTTTTCTATTCACATCTACATTATTTATTCTTTAACGAATTTTATTCCTTATCAGTAGTAGCAACAGCAGAGAGATACTACACTTTAAAAAAATGTGCATAAACTTTATTTTGACATGTTGACAAGGTCAGGTTTTCAAATATACCAACGAAAACTAATGAGCATGTCAGCTGAAATAAACAAATAAACAGAACAAAAGATGGCAAACAATTATATATGTCTCTGTAGTTAATCAGTCAACTGGCATTTATGAAGTGCCTGCTACTGTATATGTCATGCACTGTGCTAATTGCTGGGGATACAAAGAAAGGCAAAAAATAATCCTTGGTCTCGAGGAGCTCACCGTCTAATGGGAAAGACAACATGTAAACAACTATATATGACCATGATTTATACTGGATAAATTGTGAGGGCATCTCAGGGAAGGCATTAAAATTAAAGAGGATTGGGAAAGTGTTCTTGTCTGTAATTTCTTTAAACTCTGTCTCAGAAAGATGTGCATGTTGACTTATTTTTATTCATTTTTTTACATTTTTATTCATTGTTTATATTATCTTTGTTTCTGAATATATCCTTTCCCCTTATTCTACCTAATAAGCTATTCCTTGTAAGAAAGATTTTTTAAAAAGGGGGGGACAGTTTAGAAACATTCATAAACATTAACTATACCTGACAATTTATGCAGTATTCCACACCCATAGTCTCTTCTGCAAAGAATGTACATTTTCTCAACTCTTTTCTGAGGTCTAAATTGTTTATTTTTAAATTATGCATAATTCAGTTTGGGTTTTTGTTCTATTTATATTGTTGTCTTTATGTATATTCCTTACCTGATTGTACATATTTCACTCTTCATCAATTCATATAAGTCTTCCCATACCTCTTTGATTTTATCATAATTGTTATTTCCAGGCTAGTAATAGCCTATTGCATATACTGCCAAAAAAAATTGCTATAACCCAGTTGATGCTAATATACTTATTTCCATTTCTTTTGCTATCACAGAAATTGTTCCTGTGAATATTTCTTCTTTTGAATCTATTCTTCCATGAACTCTTCTCTCTGTCTTTGAACTCCTTAGAGTATGTATACGTTACAATAAGATTTCTGGGTAAAAGGGGATGGACATTTTAGTTAGTTTTTTATAAAAGTATAATTCCAAATTGCTTTCCAGAATATTTGAACCAATTCACAGCTCTGTCAACAGTCTCTCCAACATGAAATATTTCTCTCTTTTGTAATCTTTGCCATATTATTGGCTATAAGGAGAAACCTTGGATTTAAAAAATGTATATTTCTCTTATTATTGATTTATTATTGCATATGATTGTCAATAGTTTGCAATTTCTTTCGAGTACTGTTTATGTCCTTTGGCCACATCATTTGGAGAGTGGCTCTTTAACATATAAAAATTTAATTTTAATATAATGAATTAAGTTGATTAAATAAATAAATATATTTATGTTAATTCCTTATAACTCTTGTGTACCAGACATTTCTCAGAGATATTTAATAGTTTTTTCATAATTGATGATTTTTCTTATTACCCTAGCTACATTGATTTGTTTCTTTAAAAGATTTCAATTTAATATAATCAAAGTGTAATAACTTTAATCTAGAATACTCCATGTTCTTGTTTTCCTCATCCTTTTAGAGTTATTCTGCTTAACCACCGTTCAACTCCCTTAGACATATATTGACTGTGACACTGGGCAAATTAATGAATCTTTCACCACCCTTGGGAAATTCTCTAATACTTTTAAGTTGCAGAATAGTTGTAGAATTTCATTGGTAGAGGGAGTGTCCTTTCCAAAGCTCTCTACACCAGTGACACTATAGGTATGTCCTTCTATTCCCAAAGGGGAAAATAGTATTGTCTGTAACTAATTAGGTGACATGTATATTGTCCTTTTGTTCTTTTTTTTACTTCATTTGACTTCATATAAATATTCCCATATTTCTTTGAGTGAACAGGTGAATTGTCTGAAAATAATTTATATCTTGTGATTCATTATCAGTGATACATATGCTTACTATGCTATACTATAAATGTATATATATCCTTGCTATACTACCATATGATGACTATGTAGAAGTGCTAATTGGTGAAAAATCCTGATAACTAGAAAAACAGATAAAAGAGATCTGGGCAACACCAATACACAGGTCACTCTAGGGTCTTATAAATGAATTAATAAGCTAGCATGGACCTTTCCTTAAGGGCTGGCATATTAAACTCAGATGCAAGGAAGTTACCTTGGCTTAGAAGCTATTGCCAAAATCCACTATATGTATGAGAGCCCTCTTGATCTTGACAATTCAAATACTGGTGGTATAACAGCTGCAATTTCTAGTCAAAACTTTCTTTTTCAAAACTTCAGTTGTAGATTACTAGTCTTCTTGTAAGGCAAGGAACAGAACTTGATCAAAAAAGGTTAGGAACCACTGAATTGGAGACAGTATTTATAAATTTGCAGAAGTCATGGAATCCCTTTGCTTCAGGTTTGCTATTTAGAAAAGGGTACATACTCTCTTGAAAAAGGTGGTGGTGGTGGTGATGATGATGAACTGACATCCCTATAGGGCTTTAAAGTTTGCAAAGTACTTTACAGAGATTATCTCCTTTTTTTTCTTAACAAGGATCACAACCTATGAAATAGGCCTATAGGTATTATTACTTTTATTTTACAGATGAGGAAGTTGAGGCACAGAGAGGTAGGAGTCAAACCTAGATCTTCCTGTCTCCAAATCCAGCATCCTAATCTACTTTACCAGGCAGCTTTTACTTGGAAGAAAAAAAGCACATGTTAATAATGTCTGACAAACCAACTAGTCTGTAAAAAGATGTTTAGCGATCTTCTCTGTCATGGATAAATTGATATCTCATTCTTTTGCTTGTAATTTTTGTGAAAAGAAGGATTTAAAATAATTGGAGACTAGTGCCCCAAATTATATCCTTGTGTCTTCCCTGCAGTTTTGTGGTTCTTTGAGTTCAGGAAATGGCTAACAGTGACAAGACTCAGAGTACCACATGCTCTCCTTTCTCAGTAAGCAGCACAATTGCCTCAGGGCAAGGGCTAATTAGAAATGAAAGTGGAGTAATACTGGAGGCCACAGTACTGCTCTACTTTGGGAGGTCATATACTCAGCTGGGAATGGGAGGCTGTGTGAGCACATTGGTTAGATCTGAAGCACTGAGGGCAGAGTTAATAAGACTGGTGAATGGTAGGTGAGCTTAGCCACTGAGGAGTCTAGAAGATGCCTTTAGTTGGGAAGCTATGGGTGCAGAATTTCCCACAGATCAAGTATAGAGCATAAACATTTAAACATGTTCAGCAAAGTCTGTGAATTGGGGATATTATGGTATCATCTTAAAATTTAGAATAATTTGCAGAAGTATTGTTAAAGGTTGTATAATAGTTTGCTTGGTAGCAGTGATTAATATTGAGGACAATTATTAAGTACAAAGAAGTACAGAGAGTTCTGGAGTTGGAGGGGATGGTGAATCTCTCTGAGCTTCAATCCCACCTTTATCACTTCTTAGCTAAGAGACCTTGGGCATAAACCTTTCAGTTTCCTTATCTGCAAAATTGAGAAAACAAATTGCACCTACCTTACTAGATTGTTGTGAGGACCTTGTAAAGAGCTTTGAAAACCTTAAATCTGTATATAAATGTTATTTGATTCCAAACCAACATTGAATTAGACACAGTCTTTGTCTAGAAGAGTGACAATCTGGAAAAATACTATTTAAATATAATTTGGTGCTATTTAAGGGCTATGGGAATGAATGCTTGTGAATAATTAGACTGATTAGTAAGGAATTTGAAATGTGGGTAAATTCTTCTGTGGTTGCAGAGCTGAATTAAATGGCACGACTCTGGATGCTGAAATAAAGGGGTCATAAACCATATGTATCCAAATTTGACAGAGAAGTGAAATCTACAGCAATAAAGTCCTCCCCAGAAGTTTTGTGTCATTTTGTTTTAAGATCCAGATAGATATATTCTTTACTCGATCCAAGGGATCCAAACTTTCCCCACAGTTGAGGTTCCCGATTGGCCGTAAGGGTCCTACATCATGCAGTATGGATTTATGATGAATTATATCAGTATAATTCTGTGTCTTTTCTCAGTTGTAATAGGCAGGCAAACCGTAGAGAAAGAGAGGTTGGAAGATTACCTGGGGCTGGGGATTAACAGAATTTGGCCTAAGTAGGTCAAGGGATTCTTTGATGTTGGTATGTATATCACTGAAATGATTTCTCTTGGGGAGGAGGGCATAATATAAGGCAAGTGAAATCAATAAGCATTTGTTAAGCATTTACTAAGTGCCAGACACTGTGCTAAGCACTGGTTGGCAGTTTCCACCCACCTGGGAGCTTACATTCTAAGGTGGGGATGGGAAAAGACCACATATAAAAAGGAAATCTGAAAAACAAGAGGAGAGGGGGTAAAGCATGCCTGTGGCGGAATGGTGGAAGAACAGTAGTTTTGTCAAGATCAGAGCACGGAAAGGAAATGAAAGAGCACACATATTTCCTTTGATTATCTGACATTTCAAGGCAGTCTTTGAAAAGACTGAGTGATCAATGGACAGATTTGTCAGTGGCCTCTTCAGCATGAATAAGCATAATAATGCATCTGATCTTCACATTTTTCTACCTTCAGATTTCACTGTGCTAGCAATATAAGGAGAAAACAAATGCAAAAAGTATCAAAGAAAAGATTGTCAAGTTTTCACCTTATTCAATTTTAAGACAATATAGAAAGTAGATTGTATATATAAATCTGTTTTGTTAAAACATCACACATATCTCAA
Organism: Dromiciops gliroides; assembly: GCF_019393635.1. Taxonomy (NCBI): domain Eukaryota; kingdom Metazoa; phylum Chordata; class Mammalia; order Microbiotheria; family Microbiotheriidae; genus Dromiciops; species Dromiciops gliroides. Next base: position 170,551,715 of record NC_057862.1, read on the forward strand.
TAAATTACCTGAAAGGGGAGAAGCTTGAAATCCTTTTCTTTTTTTTTTTTTTTAAAGTGAGGCAATTGGGGTTAAGTGACTTGCCCAGGGTCACACAGCTAGTAAGTGTTAAGTGTCTGAGGCCGGATCTGAACTCAGGTACTCCTGACTCCAGGGCTGGTGCTCTATCTACTGCGCCACCTAGCCGCCCCTTGAAATCCTTTTCTAATTGCTTTTTATGAAGTTTTTAAAAAGTGAAAATATTTTGGTGATCCTACTTTTCATAGATGTTGAGATCTGGGAAAGAGTTGTCAGATAATATTTTCTTCTTGATGGACAAAGTAACTTTTAGACATTGAAGCATCTCTATTCAGGTCTTATTGCCAGGTCAAATTACTTATTATTTCTGATCCTATCTTGAACCACCTCTCATCTTTCAGTCATCCATCAAAAGGCCTATTTTAAGTACCTATGGTTGATACTTAAATATTTCAAAATATGTAATTTCACCTGTTAGGGTACATTTCCTTCATTAATACAGATTGAAACTCCCTCCATACTTTTTGTTTGTTTTTTTGGTGAGGCAATTGGGGTTAAGTGATTTGCCCAGGATCACACAGCTAGTAAATGTTAAGTGTCTGAGGCTGGATTTGAACTCAGGTAGTTTTGACTCCAGGGCCAGTGCTCTATCCACTGCACCACCTAGCTGCCCCCATACTTTTTAATGATGGTTTTATGAGTTGGTGTGCCTCCCAAAATTTGTGACCAGCCAACTGGCCAGTCCTGTACTTGAATCTTTTTCATCTTGGTATGACACTCCAGAATTTGGCATAGCTTTTTTTTTTTTTTGGTGGGGCAATGAGGGTTAAGTGACTTGCCCAGGGTCACACAGCTAGTACGTGTCTGAGGTTATATTTGAACTCAGGTCCTCCTGAATCCAGGGCTGGTGCTTAATCCACTGAGCCATCTAGCTGCCCCCATGGCATAGCTTTTAAGAACCCAAGTCACCCCCTCCCCCCAATCCCAATTAGATTTGGGATAAGAATTTTGGTGAGACCTATACTTAATATTTCAAAGAATTGAATGAATTCATTGTATTCAAAAGGCCAATGTTGGTATTTCAGGGAACGATTACATGATATAATTCCATAGTGGTAAGATTCTTTATTGATTATACCCACTGAAACCCACATTTTAACTTTACCATACTTGGTCACTCAGCCATTGTTTCTTTTGCAGTTTTGGTATGTTCCTAAATACCTACCAGAGAAGTTGGTTGACTGGATCCAAACAAATTTGGTACCCTACAAAAGAGAATCAAGATATACCATCTAGAGTTTATGATTTAGTCTGTCATCTTGAAGCAAAATGATAACCAATAAAAGTTTTCAAATAGTACAATTTACATTGTATTTTAATAATTTTTTGTCATGGAGGTTATATAAATATCTCATGAACAAATCATTCTTATGCCATAACCAACAAAATAGGGTAGTATTTGCACTAAATAAAAACCATCCACCAAGGCCTACAACTCTCAGAGTTACTGGTAACGTAGAAATCTGGTAGCTATTACGAAATCTGATGTTTTATAGTAGTAATAAAATGGAAAGGATAAGTGGAATCAAGAGAAAAAAATATTCCTATTGGTAAGTCAGTACTTCAGTTTTAGAGATTTATCAAGTCCAGTCATTAATAATACATTACAGTGAGTGATTGTCATCATTCACCTTATTTATGGAATTGATACATTCCAGCAAAACTTTCTGGAAAAAAAAACTATTAAGGTTCTATTCACTCCCACTCTTATTTATCTCCATCATAAAATCAGTCCTATGTCCCTGCCAAAACAAACAAACAAACAAGATTCTCTTGGTATGCTGACTCGAAAGCTTTTTTGTTAGGAATTTAACAAACATTTTATTAAGTTCTTGCTGTGTGCAGAGCACTGTCCTAAGCCAGAAAACTATGGCTCAGGGGCCAAATTCAATTTGCTGCCTTTTATTGTATGGCCTGAAATGTAAAAACCATTTTTAGCTCACGGACCATACCAACACTGGTGATGGGCCAGACTTGGTCCATGGGCTTGGAGTTTACTGACCCCTCTTCTAGGCAATGGGATTGAGTTTAACCTAATGCAGTTTAGTCTTATTGGGGGAAAGGGAGTAATACAGTAGCTATCTTTGTGGTATCTGGCACTTTGGGAGCATCTATTGCTCTGCTCCTATGTAGTACTTTCCTCTTCACTTTTCCAATCCTTAGGTCTCCTTTCATCAACAGTAATATACCTATACCCTGAACTGAAGAGTTCTCTCATGAAGAGAACATGAAGAGTCAGTATTGGGACTATAAATTTATAACTTTTGGTATTTTATTTCCTTCCTTTTCTTTTTGTCTTTGTATTCATAATATTTATAGATTCGATCTGCCATGTCTTGCTCTGACTGGAGTAACCAGAGCACACTAAGTCAGTCAGTCAACGAGTAGTAAGCAATTTCTACGTGCTCTTTGTTGTTGGTTAATTGTTTCAGTCATATCTGACTCTTCATGACCCTGTTTGATGTTTTCTTGGCAAAGATACTGGTTTGCCATTTCCTTCTTCAGCTCATTTTACAGAGGATGATGCTGAGGCAAACAGGGTTAAATGACTTGCCTGGGATCATACAAGTGTTCATGGTCTAAGACCAGATTTGAACTCAGGTCATCCTCACTCCAGGCCTGGTGCTCTATCCACTGTGCCATCTAGCTGCCCAGACTATATGCTTAGGCCTGAGGTAAATGCTGGGGGTACAAAGAAAGGCAAGAACATAGTCCCTAGACTCAGGGAAACTTGAATATTAATGACGGAGACAACATGTAAGCAACTGTATACACACAAGATATATAGGGTATCCAATAGACTAAAACTTCACTGAGATTTTGGGAAGACCTTGTCTATATAGTATAAATGGGAGGTAATTTTAGGAGGAAAGCACCAAACATATTCTCTATGTGTACCTAAGACTGGAACTTGAAACTTCCCTATATTTTCAGTTTGGGGATAAACATAAACTTATTAATAATAAAAATACAAATAGTTAAAATGTATTAAATTCTTTTAAATGTGTGTTTTAGTCACAAATTCCTTATTTTGTCAGGGGTTTTTTTTTAGTTTAAAATTCTATATAACTGTATCTTTATGTAAGTGATATATTCATGGAAAAGTATTTGTAGATAAAAACATTGTAATTGTACCAGAGAATCTTCTGGTCAATTTTTTTTGAGCAGGGCAGGGCAAGGAGGGTTAAGTGACTTGCTGAGGGTCACACAGCTAGTAAGTATCAAGTGTCTGAGGCAGGATTTGAACTCAGGTCCTCCTGAATCCAGGGCCAGTGCTTTATGCACTGCGCCACCTAGCTGCCCCCGATTATTTTTTTAAAATGAATAATCACATACTAACTCACAAGCCAAAGAAAGACCTGGGAACTAGAAGATTAAGGAGTAGGGCTCAGAGAAAGGGTTTACCATGCTAAGTATGAGCAAGAAATCTGGGAGTCAGGAAATCAGCAAGTGTGAACCAGGAAAGAACTGAAGAATTCAGGTCACATAAACTTGAGGTACAGTACTAGCAAGTATATCTTTATCCTACTGCCCGTCTCACACCCTTACTGCTTATATCCCTTTTGGCTGGCTTCCCCATATAACCTCCTCCAGGGGATTGTGCAGTGTAACTATATCTGACTGGGTCAGATAGGCCATTGTGCACTACTCCCTTCCTACCCTCCTGCACAACTGAATTTTTCCCAGGTGAATGTTTCTGATAATCAAGAATTATTTATATTAAGCTAAGTTTAAGATTACTCATAAGGAAACCTTTCCAAGTTAAAACACAAATAATGGCATTTACATGTATGTATGTGTATTCTACATATATTCTATATACGTATATTACATTACATTATGTTATATATAATAAGACCCTCAGAGAGAAATAGCTAGATTATAATCCTAAAGGGGATTTATGTCAGACATCTCTTTGGTATACATTTTGGATTTAAGAGCAGTCATATTTCAAAACAGTCTAGTGTATATAGGTATAGGTTACAAATAGTATTTTCTTGTCACTTTTTAAAGTGTGGAGTATTTTTAACACAAAAGAGGTCACGGACTATGTCTTTGTAATTTCTTGCTAAAAGATAAAAAAAATTATCAAATTTTATTCATATATTAATCTTTGTTCAAGTAAATTGACATTGTTCAATAGGGTTGATTATGTTAGATAGTAGTAATAATGGTGATTTGTTTACAAATATTATTCTGTAAATTTGAACTACCCTGGCTAATACAGCTTTTCCCCCTGACTGGAATGTACTAATCATTCTGGAACTGAGTGGGTTGATGGGGAAGAGGCTTACAATGAGGATTAGAAGCTCTTATATTCTCCAGGGAAGAGTTGGTTACTAAAATGACATGGGGTTGTCAATGTCTGGTTTTTGTTTTGTTTTTTAATCTTTTGTGGGCTGCTGGGTTATTTTCTGATTAGCCTGCTGGTAATTTTCTGACTATCCTGCCAGGCATTCATGCTCCCAAGATCCACTATACTTTAGGCCCATCATCCTCATCATTAAGTAAGCTCGGTGGGCAAAGGTAAGAAAATCACTTTGGCAGAAGTGTGTAGGATAGAATGATATGGGAAGAGACATAAGGTAAAAAGACCAATTAGGAGGTTCTTTCAATAATTTTGGTTAGATAAGAATAGAGCCTGAAGGGCAGCTAGGTGGTGCAGGGTATAGAGCACCGGCCCTGGAGTCAGGAGGACCTGAGTTCAAAGCCAGCCTCAGACACTTAACACTTACTAGCAGTGTGACCTTGGGCAAGTCACTTAACCCCAACTGCCTCACCAAAAAAAAAAAAAAAAAAGAATAGAGCCTGAGTTAAGGTAGCTGTTGTGTGAGGAGACAGAAGAAATCAGATGCCAGTGGTTTTGTGAAGGTAGAAATGGAAGATTTGGCAACTGTTTAGATTTGTAGGGTGAGGAAGAGTGAGGTGTTGAGAACTGTACCTAGGTTATGAACCTCAGAAATGGAAAGAGCGGTGATGCCTTTGTTAGAAATGGGGAAATTTGGAACTTCAGATCTCAAAGAAGAATACCCATCAGGACAAAGCCATCGTTTGGTCACTGGGCATCCAATGAGGTGTCTTTCTCCTCCTGAGGCCCAGCATTTCACTTTTGTATAACTCTAATTGTTAAAATGGTTTTTCCCTTACATCAAACCTAAATTTTCAACTTCCACATATTGTTCCTGGTTTTGCCCTTTGGGGTCAACCGGAAACAGGACTAATTGCTGTTCTACACTCTTCAGATATTTGAAGACAGCTATAAACTGAGGTCCCTTTCCTTTCATGGTTATCCTTCTCTGGACAGTCTCCAGTTTGTGTGACTCCATCTTTCCTAAACTGTGGTGCCCAGAACTGAACATAATATTCCAGATGCAGTCTGACCACAAGAGAGAACACCAGAATTCTCACTTCCTTGGTCTTGGAATAGGAACTTCTCACTGCAGTTGAAGATGCTGTTCTTTTTTTTCTTTTAGGGATGATTTCCTTTAGCGAATTTCCAGGACTGCCAGGCCAGCCCTCTTTCTATTAGGCTTATAGAATTGTTCTGTTGCCCACAAGCCAGCATAATTTCAGCTCTTTACTCTTGGCATTCATAATAAATACTCAGTATCTTCTGAGGTAGGGTAGGTAGTGTGAGGTTTTGTTTCTAGAAATTCCTGACCTCATTATATAGCCAACTAAATGCTCTTGTTCCTTTGTTCAGAGGTTTCCTGGGAAAGAAGGGCCTTGACCGACTGTGTATTAGTGTCAGGAAATTGTTTGGTTTAGTTTGCCTAAATCCTTCCTGCTGTGTTTATATGCATTTCCTTATTCTATAGTCACTGGAGATGAACAGCTGGTCACTGCTATCCCTATTGTAACTCTCTTATGCTGACATTGTTCCTATTCGTAAAAGGTATTTGGATTTTTTGGTCCTCAAGGAGTTTCCCCTTTTCTCTTTTCAGATTACAGAACAGGCCCGTGTTTCACACTGGTCAGCAACCAGATGTGCCAAGGACAGCTCAGCGGGATTGTCTGTACAAAAACGCTTTGCTGTGCCACAGTAGGAAGAGCTTGGGGCCACCCTTGTGAGATGTGTCCAGCCCAGCCTCACCCCTGCCGCCGAGGCTTCATCCCAAACATCCGAACAGGAGCTTGTCAAGGTAAGTCCGGAGCTAGTTTCTCCTTAATATTATTAATGGATTAATTATTAATTAGTTAATGAATTAATCTTAATTGATTTCTCTTGCTTTGGGTAGCTGCTTTCCTATATATATGCAAAGGATGGGGAAAATGTTGGTTGCATTAATACTTCATGATTTTGCTGAGTGCATGATGTTCAGAGTAAATGCATTGCTAAGTTGGGTCATGTTGGAGCAGCCAAAATCTTAATGAATTTTTCCCTACTAGCAGTTCCTTCTTTTGATCTGACAGAAGTGCTTCAGTATACCTCTGACTCCAGGGACAGTGTGACTTTATATTTAGAGGAATGCTTGGTATCAACACAAAGCAAGATCTGTGAACATGTTATTTGTTTTTCTTGACCTTTTTTTTTTTTTTAAAAGTTGGTTAAATTTGTAGGTGTCCCCTTGTCTCTTTGGTTATACTTATCTGACCTGAAGAAAATTAGGCTCAGCGCCACTTAAAATGCCCTGTTAATACATTTTATACAACTTAGAAATAAATGTGTATTTGTTACAGAATATTAAATCTCCCCAGATGTTGCTTTCTTCTGAGCATGCTTCTCCATCGAAGCCCTTGCACTGCTTTTGGCTTTTATTCCAGGTCTTCCAGCTGTACAGATTCTTTTATTGTCTGGATGTCTGGCAGGAAACAGGAGAAAGTTAACAGGGGCAACTATGTACTAAACCAATGGAGACTGAAAACTCCCAGGATTCTATCTTTATAAGGTGGGGGGAGGTTGCGCAAGTTTCTTTAGACATCTTTACCGTACTCAAGCAAATTGCTGTATTTTTGGTAAACTTAGACCATGCCCACATGAACTGAATACTTTATACACTTTGGGTAATAATTTTTTAACTTGGTTTTGATTTTTTTTAGATAGTATGCAACAAAATAGAACTTGGCCTTAAACACATATTTCCGTGGGTGTCCCTGTTTCACTGGCCAAATAGTATTCCTGGTGCACACCCATGTGTCTCTGTCTGCTCTTCGCTAGCATCTGTTACACTGTGGATTAACTCTTTTCTTTGTACCCCAATATGGAGAGGCATATGTTTGGGGGTCAGGAGCAGTTGTGGGGCCTCTCAATCCCCTGGGGTTTTTGAAGTGATCATTATAGGACTTTTAGAAGTACATATAATTTGACAAGTATCAGTAAAAATGGATTTTTCAGTGCTAATCTGCCCAATACAGAGTAATCTCCTGAGGTTAGAGTGTAGCCCATCTTAACAGATTGAGGATATGGGGGATGGAAAAGGAAAGAGGGGGCTAATATTGAGGAATTTTGCTGTTCATTTCACACCTCCTACTGTTTCCTCCAACAGCCTTTGCCACCTGTTGGCTTCTTCCACTTCCTTTCAGAAACATACGTTCTGCCTCCACTCTTGAGTGTCTAGGATGAAAATCAGTTTATGGTGAATGAAAAAGGGCTGTGGAATTGAGGGAGTTATGTTTCTGCTTAAAAATAATACAAGACTCTAGGGACCGGGTGATCATCCTCTGTATCTGCTTTGCCAGATGGAGAACCTGGTTAATCAATCAACAAGCATTTATTGAGTGTTTACATATTTCAGCGATTTTGCCATTCTCTCTCTCTTTTTAAGGGCAGATGTGATCATTTCTTCATATTTGGGCCAGCTCTCCCTTCCTGGGATATATAGATCCTCCGACCTAATTTGCAGGTGCCCTGGGCACCATGCTCCTATTACTCTGGGGTGCTCAGAAAATGGAAACAAATAAAATTCATAAAAAGGAGCTGAGCTGAGAAGTTTGCCACTTTATAGTCAGTTGATGTTGAGCTCAATTCTCCAACCTAAAGGTTAGAGAACGGGCATAGGTACATGTTGCCTCCCTCCTTGGCTAGACTGTAAATTCCTTAGGGGAAAGGACTGTTCTCATTTTATGTTCGTGTATCCGGTGCCCAGCCTAGTCCCCAGAACATAGTAGACACTTAATAAATGTGTGGTGATTTGTTAATTGATGTAAGCCCTTGGGGAGAGGGGTGGCCTTTCTGTTGAATTTTATACAAGGTTGAGAAATGGCCTTGGGTGAATGGAGGAATTCTGCTCACATTACCAGGCTTTATATCTAGCAGGGGACAGGCATGCTTATGTGCAATGAATGCATGCCATGTATTGCCTTACATCTCTCACACGGACATATGGACAAATACTTATTCTCTGAGCTGGCTTGTTTCCTCCAAGCTGCCCTCCCATTGGCAGGTGCTGATTTCCCAGAGAGAGACCATCACTGTGGGGTTAGACACTTTTGTGACAGAATCGGCTTGCCCAATGTACCACTCTGGAACCTGAGCGTGCACTAATGCATTCCTATTTACCAAACCAGTTTTACAGCCAGAAACTTCCCTGACATTTCAAAAAAAATACATTGTTTTAAAGGCAGTCATGAAAAGAATCCAGCAAGAATCTGTGTAGGCCATTGCTTGCAAGACAGTCATTCTCTTTTTTGAACCTTAATTTTATTCTGGTTTGAAGAAGAGTACAAAAGAAGAGGTTATTCTGCCTTCCATGCTATACTCCAGAAGATGTATGTTTCAGTAGGGAATCAAACTAAATATGAATTCCTAGTTATACAAAACCCATGACAAATAGGATGCTAGATGATGAAAGAAGTGGGGAATTTTGTTTACAAATAAGTTCTCAGGGGGCATCAAGGTGGCACAGTGGATAAAGCACTGACCCTGGAGTCAGGAGGATCTGAGTTCAAATCCAGCCTCAGACACTTGACACTTACTCGCTGTGTGACTCTGGGCAAGTCACTTAACCCCAGTTGCCTCACCAAAGGAAAAGTTCTCAACTAAAAAGTAACATCTTGGATTTGGATAATTTTAATAAATATGTTCTTATCAGGTTAATGGAAAGTTCTGGACTTTGGCAAAAATGATGATATATGCATTTTAAAAACAGATATTGCCTTTTGAGCACATTGATGCCAAATAGATATCTAAGTCTTTAATTATTGCATCTTTGTGCTTTGCTTTGGGCATAGCAAACCAACCAAACAAACAAACAAAAGACTCGTGAAAGTTCATAAAGATGGCACTGAAATTGAACTTTAGGAAAAACAAGAAAGTATGTACCTTCTTTCAGAAGACTAGCAACTTTATTAAGTGGATTATTATGTTACAATGTAATTTTAAAAAAAGGTTTATCTTTCCATAGTCCAGGACCATGATGCTATAATTGGAAAATAAGACATGAAAGTATTTTATTTAGTATCACTGTGGATAGGTAGTCAAATTTACTTTCTTAGAGATGGATGAATTGAATGGAAGTAATTCTCTTTCTCCTTCCCCCTCCCCCTCTTCCCCTTTCCTCTGGTCTCTTCTTCTATCTGTCTTTTCCTTTGTCTTTTCTCTCTCTCTCTCTCTCTCTCTCTCTCTCTCTCTCTCTCTCTCTCTCTCTCTCTCTCTCTCTCATTCTCTTTAATACGACAGATGTGGATGAATGCCAAGCCATCCCTGGGCTCTGTCAAGGAGGAAATTGCATTAACACTGTTGGATCATTTGAGTGCAAGTGCCCTGCTGGACACAAATTTAATGAAGTAACACAAAAATGTGAAGGTAAGACCTTTTATGCCCTATGTCTCAGGGGTGAATGAAGGCTGAGGAAGTTTGGGGAAACTCATGTTTAATGACCAACTGGTTTATATATGATTCTTTTTATTTTTCCTTTTTTTAATTGTCTCCTTGAATATTCAAGTAGAATTTGGTTACCAGGAATAATATACCCTTTTGCTGCTGAACCAGAATGAAGCTACATACTTTTCCAGTTTTATAAACTTACAATAAGAGATACAGCTGAGTCAAATGAATAATTGAAACATGAAAATTTTAAATGAGCATTTGGTTTAAAATGTTTGATACATTTTTTTCACAGCTTTATAGACATAAATTTGAATTCAACTGTTAAAATGTACATCTTCAGGGGAATACATCTTACTGGCTTTTTAATGATTTTTTTTAATAGAAAAAAGAGATTTGGTCATTTGGTTGGTGAGATCCATTATAAAGCTTATTAATTCTCCTGCTTTAGGTATGTGGTGTGTATGTATGTAGTCATGAGAAAAAATAACTTGAAAAGTTCATTAAACCTTGAAAAATCATTTTTGGATAATCTTTTCTCTTCTGATTTACATTTGGATTACAGAAAGTGACTTTAGTTTATGGAAAGTATACAGAGGATATGTTCATATTGACTGCTCTTTGCCAGAAATGGACTTGACTTCCAGGTAGCATAAAGAAACAAATGATTGCAGGTACAGTGGAAAGAGTATTAGATCTGAATTCATATCCTATCTCTGACACTTACTACCTGTATGATCTTGACCAGGTAATTAGCCACTCTGCGCCTTAAGTTTCCTCATCTGTAAAATGAGGGACTTGTAATATATTGGTTACTAAGATCTCCACCTTAGATCTATGATCTCATCTCTTCTTGGGACAAAAATTTTCAGGAAATAAAGAAGTTGCTAAACCATAGTTATTTTTTCTTTATTAGAATATGGGTCTCTTATGTTGTGACTTCTGGAAATGTCCAACACCACTATCATTTTAATTTGACAAACATTTGAACTGAATCAAATTCTTAAAACTTTATTGTTGAATTATGTATGAATAATTCCTCTTTTAGTATTATATTGCCCAAACACCTTAAAATTTCAGGTTCTAATTCTAGCAGCATTCTGCTCAAAAAGCAGGCTTTTGGGTCACTGGAGTACCATGTAGCTTGTTACTCATGCCCATCTATTGGAGGATATCTTAAATTTTAATGGATCTGCATTCTCATTAATGTGGCTGTCCCTTCACCGATGAAAATTGAATCTTATACATGCCTTCTTATCTTGTGTGATTCTGGTCCAGTTCTTCCATAGATCCTTTTAGAAAATCTACTGGATATGCTGAGAGCCTTTCTCTTACCTCCTTCACCTAACATATATTTCCTTGATGATATATCCCTTATTCTATTTCTTGAATGAATGTTATTATCAGATATATATATATATATACATATATATATATATCAGCTTACTTGCACCCACCCTACATATATCTCTCCATTCTCTATCAAATTATCTGTAATTTTAATTCCTTGAGGCTTATGGTATTCCAAGATTCGTAACTTTACAACATTGCTAGAAGAACATTTGTATCAAAAAGATAGGTCTTTGCGCTGAGGGAACAGCTTGGTTTCATTAAAAACATTGTGAAGTTTCCCCAATGCAAAGCAGCCCACTCGTTTTTTCTTACTTGATTTTTGGCCCAAATCATTGTTCATCTGTATTTCCTTTCCTGAATATAAGTAATGGGGGAATAAGTTACCGGACTGGCCATCCAACTGCAAGTATTTCTGGGCAGTAGGCATTATTCACCCATTTGATTCTTTCTTGTTTGGATTATTAGACTGATTTTTAAAATATAATTATGGATCTCATGGAGGGGATTGTTTAATATTCTGAGACTTAATTCAAGGAACATAATATCTTCAAACAGGAGCATCTGGAGAACTTGATCATCTATGGAGATTTCCTCTTCCATTTAAACCCAGTGTAAGACATCGCCCATGGCTATGATTTTATGAAGACTTTTGTTGAAATGTGTCTCTTGATGCTAACAATTGGTCATTTGCACAAAGCTTTCCTTCTGGAGGAAACTGGCCAGAGAATGAAAAATGGATATAACATGGAACAAATATGTAAACATTTCTTTCATGGTCTTGATTTCTTTCATGGTTTCATGATAGAGGAATCACTACATTTGGATTATACCTCACTCCCCAGTGTACTATATATAAAGAAATGCATGAAGATAAAGTGAGGATGTGTAGCTAGGTCAGACCAAATACACAATGAAGGAATCCATGTTGAAATATCTTGAAAATATTAAAAGATAATTTCATAAGATATCTCAGAGAGAAGACACAAAAAGAATGGGGGGGGGGCGGGGAAGGTTCACACATGATATTAATAGTCACCCAAAGCATCTGAGAGAACATCGTTAACTAATGGTCCATGTCTACTTTTTCATCTTTATAAAATATTGATGAGAATAATCTACATGTGAAGTAAAAGGCATGCTCAATAAAAATATGAGAAGGGAACAGGCAATCTTTTGTAATCAGTTCTCACAGCAACTTATATACTTATAGTCACAACTCAAAGTAGAGAAAATATAAGACCATGTTGTATTTATTTTTTCAGTTACAATAAAACGAAGGCATTTGACTCAGTAGTTCAAAATGTACCTTTTAAAACTCTCTATTACATCAAACACTCTCTCATGCATATGTAAAGATTTTACAGGATTTGGAGGAGGACTCACGATGATACAGTTGCCAGGAAGCAGCACAGTGAGCTGTGTCCCCACCCCCCACCCCAAACTCCTCCAAACAGACCTAGAAAATATACTAGCCTAAAACTTGCTGGGGAAATCCAAGAAAAAGTTATGAGTTACTTTTCCAGCCCAAGTGGGCACAGAGAGGTCTGCAGATTTTGAGAATAGGCTCATCAGGAGCAGATATGCAGAGCATTTTAATGCAGTGAAACACTGTGCACCAGGGCAAGAGGAGACCCATACTAGGGCACTGAAAGCAGAACAGGTGCCAGTTGGCAGCTTTGTCACATATTGTCCAGTGCTAGGTAACAGATTCAGGGTGGAGTGAAGAAGGCACCTGGGCCTAAGGGGAGCATTCTGCATTAGGGAATGGCTGCAGTCTCTGCCACATTCAGAAAGGAACGAGTTCTGAAGCAATGAACAGTAGTGTGGCTCAGATCCCAGGAAGAGAACAAGGTCTCAGTTCCAACATTTACCCTAGACTGATGCCAGCAAAAGAATAATCAGGAGCAGGAATCCCAACTGGGGGTGGGGGGGAGCCAGCTGTTCTGTCAAGCTGAACCAGCAGAGCTTCCCAGGTGGCAGTTAGTGGATGAGTCCAACAGTCTACTTTTACTCAGTTCCAAAGCCAGGAAAAGAACTCTCAGAGCTCAGACCAGGAGGGCAGCAATCAAAATTTCCCTGGATAAAACCACTTTGCAAGCATTGAAAACTTACAGGTCCCCATCCTGAGCTGTCCCTGAGAGCCTGAAATAACACAACACTCAATACCATAAGAAAGTAGCAGCAAGACCTCACCAGATATTCTCTCAGGATGTCTTCAGAGTCTGGCTCCAATATCAAGTCTGAAGTCAGGAAGTGGGCTGAAAGAATGAATGAACAGAAAAAGACTCCGCCCATATAGAGCCATCATGGTAACAGAGATGCTCAAGACTTAAACCCAGAAAAAGAGAATGATTATAAAACATCTACAAGAATAGCCTCAAAGTAAAATAGCTTACTCACAAATTCAGCTAGAATTTCTGAAAGTTTTTTTCCAAGAAAGATTTTTTCTAAGAATTAAAATTTCTAAAAAATATTCCGGTTTTCTAATAAAATTCCTAAGAAAGAGATTTTTTCTAAGAATAAAAATTTTAAAATAAGTTAAATGGAAAAATTTGGAAAAGAAATGAATGGTATGGACTAAAAAATATTGGAGAGGGAATTAACAGGTTGACACAAGAGATACAAAACCCTGCCCAAACAAAAAATTCCATGAAAATTAGAATCGAACAACCAATCACTCCACAAGATAACAGGAGATATTATAACAAAGTCAAAACTGAAAAAAATTAAAGTATCTCATAGCAAAAACAGATGACCTAGAAAGCATATCAAGAAGAAAAGCATTAAGAATCATTCGACTTCAGTGCTATGTCCCCCCAAAAACCATAAATATCAAACATTTTAAAGTCGTCAAAGAAAACTGCCCACATCTGTTAGAACCAGAGGGCACAATTGAATAGAATTAATTCACTGATTACTTTTTTTTTAAGTGAGGCAATTGGGGTTAAGTGACTTGCCCAGGGTCACACAGCTAGTAAGTGTTAAGTGTCTGAGGCCCGATTTGAACTCAGGTACTCCTGACTCCCGGGCCGGTGCTCTATCCACTGCGCCATCTAGCTGCCCCCCACTGGTTACTTTTTGAAACAAACCCCCAACGAATACTCCCAGGAACATTATAGCCAATATCTAGAACTTTGAGGTCAAAGAAAAAAATGCTGCAAGCAACCAGAAAGAAATAATTCAAGTAATTGAATCAGGATAACACATGATTTTGCAGCCACCAGTATTAATGAGTGGAAAGCTCTGAATATGACATTTCATAAAGTAAGGATAGAGGCTCACTACCAAAAATACCTTGTCCAGCAAAACAGAGTATAATCTTACAGATGGGAAAATGAACCTGTAGTAATAGAGGTGGAGAAAAGTGGAAGCACCTAGTGTCACACACAAGCCCACAGAATTTCAGATTTAGAAGGATTCTCAAAGGGCATTTAATGACATACCCAGATATCAAAAAAGAATCTTCTATGCTACATACCTGACAATTGTTCATCCAGCCTTTGTCTCAAGACATCCAGTGAGGAAGAACCCCTTATATGCTGTGACTGCCTATTGCAACTTTGGATAGTTCTAATTGTTGTGAACTTTTTCTTCAGATTAAGCCTAAATTTGCTTCTCTTCAATTTGCACCCAACTTTCCCATTTCTGTCCTCTGGAACCAAGAAGAGCAAATTGAATCCCTTCTCCACATAAGATCCATTCAATACATGAAGGTGATTTTCTTATCCTGAGGGATACTATATGACTATGAATTATATAGATAAACACAATTGGCTGATGATTCAAAATTTTAAGTCACCTAAAAGTCAATTTGCTGTAGCCCTAAACAGTCATATTACCATGAAAATTGCACACAAAAATTGACCAAAAGAAAATAAATTAAAAGACATGTGATCAGCAAAGGATATAGACTTATCAAAGAATCGGTGATAATTGATGGACACATCCTCCCAGCTCTCTCCCTTTGACTTACTCATATTGTCTCCTTATCTTAGCTATTCATGCACATGTATACCCTGTTTCTCCCTGCACTCCCCCCTCCCACTTCTTACCCCAGACCATCCCTAATAGACTGTTAACTCATTAGAAGCATTGGTTTGGTTTTAGAGCTCTGTGTATTACCAATGTCTTTTTATATACATACATACATACATACATATATATAGTAGGTGGTTAATAAATGCTTGTGGAAATTAAGTTGAGAAAGTGCCTTCTTAAGATCTGTTTTATTCTAAAGTCCTCCCTTTTAATCATCACAAAAGAATATTTTTAAACTAAATAATCTTTTAAGCATTTGTGTCTTAGCAATAGCAGTAACACTCTAAATATTAATCTGCTTCTCTCCTCTCTATTTTCTTACCCCCCCCCCACCTTGGTCAGTTTGAAATGTCATGCCAGCTTTGTTTCTTTCAGGTCAACCCCTTGGCTCCATCTTTTTGCCCAGTATGTATTAAAGACTTGAGTTCAATTTATATCCATCAAGTTGGAATATACCCACTTACCTTTACGAAACTTCACAATGACAATACTGTTTATGTTAACATAAGCTCTAATATAAGCAGTAAAATATTGTTTGGTTTAACCCCAATCCCAGAATAGCAAAATGGTGATTCTGCTTTTTAAAAGGTCAAAATGTTGCCTTTAAAACAAACATGGAGAACTTGAGTCAGAAGATTCAACTCGAGTTGAATCTAGTCTACCTATATCTAAATTTTTCTTTTTTAATTAAGGACTCTGCTCAGGCCCCAGAATTACAATTTTGTTGAGCATCTTTACACTTTTAAATTAAACCTGAAGACTTTTTGTTCTCTTCAGAGGGCTGGAGCAGAAGCTTCAGCAAACACTTAACAATTCAAGATAGAAAGTACTATGTTCCTGGCATGCCCATATATGGAAGGGAAGGTAACCTACACTAGGAATATTCTAGATGGCCCCTGAGTTTTCTCTTAAAAGGCTTGGGGAGGACTAATTAAGAAATGTCCTAACTCATCAAAAACACAGTTGAAATAAGAATCATTTGATTGCCATTGAATGGCAGCAATTTTAGCTGTCAGGGTTCTTCTGCATCAATAAAGTGATATATCTCTATCACACAGAGGTTAGCTAGATCTTGGTGAGCATTTGCTTCGTAGTGACTAATCAACAGGCTCATGGTAATATACTAACGTACTCAAATGAGAAATTTCTTACCAAGTCCAAGAGTTGTGGAAAGTGCCTTACTTGTTTAACAAATTTGTCTCTGAATATTTGTGAGTAAATTTAATTTATGTGAATTGAACCACGTTTTAGAAAATAACTGCCATTTAAAGAAATTCTATGGTAAGTTATTTGTTTTATAAAGTGAGTAATCTATTTATTTATCTACTTATCCCATTAACTTACCTATTTTTAAAAAAAAATTCATATTTTCACAAGTTGGGTTTACTCAAAGTGATGTCCACCTACACCAGACATAGACCTAAACTCATGATTTCGAGCTGGAAGAGAATTTGAGAAGCCTTTGAATCAATTTTCCTTATTTTCCAGATGAGAAAACTGAGGCTTACAAGGGTTGTGACTTGTCCAAGGACACATAAATTATAAGTAGCACAGCCTGAATTTTAACTTAGAATCAAAGTATTTTGTGCTACAAAGTGATTTCATGTGCATTATCATGCTTGACTTTCATAATAATCCAGCCTTGAACACATTAGTTATGTGACTGTGGGCAAATAAGTTAACTTTTATCTGCCTCAGTTTCCTCATCTGTAGAATGGGGAATGAGATAATATTTGTAAAGTGCTTTGCAAACTTTAAAGCATTACATAGATGCAGGCTATTATTTTTGTATTTATATAATGCTTTAAAATACAAAGTGCTTTATTTGATGCTGACTACTACCCTGTCTGGTTTACTTTGCTCATTTTACAGATAAGGAAACAGAGTGAGAGGACTTAAGTGACTTGCCCAGGGTTAGAGGTGGGATTTGAACTCCTGCGTTCTGGCTCCCAGTCATGTGTTCTTTTACACTATACCCTGCTGCCTTTCTCAAGACTTGATGGGAAGTGATCACAATTTCTAATACTATGTTAATGAATGTTATTGATCACTTTTTGGAAGCATTCTCTAAAACTAGATTTAATTCTGAAAGAGTTTATTTCAGTACAGATTCATTTTCTGTTTATAAGTAGCTTAAAAGAGCCATGTTTGGACTAGTTTTCCAAATACTATATTTCTAATATATACACCCTAGCTTTTCTTGCTTATTCAATGTTTATAAAGATAATATATTAGAATATTTTATTTCTGAAATGTGAAAATAAGCTTTAAAAATTTTTCTGTCTTAGATTACCCTATTATATTTTAAAAATTAATTCTGTCCATTAAGATATTCAGTTAAGGTTTCTTCCCTTCCTCTCTTAGTGGAAATGTTTAGATGAAAGGTTATCCAAAACTAACACTTGACAAGATGGATTCTAGACATGGAAAACAGTAATAGATTAAACATATAACAGTGTACTTGTCTGTGATGAATATATAGGTCATGAAGAATGGGGGAGAGAAAGTTGCCAACACTGTATTCCTGCAGTCATACCATATTCCTTCCCTTAAAATACCCTAGTTAGCATGAAGATGGAAGATGTCTTCACACACAACTTTTGTAGAAAGTGGTGGAAAAGATTACCTCACATTTTCCTATGTTATTTTCTAGAGTTGCATTGAAATCCTGTGTTAACATATACAGTAGTGAGACAGTGATTGTGTTTTGCTCATACTTAATCCAGTTATGGTATACTTTAAAAACATTTAATTGCCACTATATTTGACAAAATAAATTTTCTGCAGCTGCTACTGCTTCTCAGTCACAAAACTGGGCTGATTTTATTAACAAGAAATTTATGGTACATGACCTCAGCTGAGCCCTTACTCCTAATCAACAAACCTATTCTTACTGATATCTGATCTCATTTCCCCAGTATAATGACTTTAAACTTTCTCCTCTGTTTTGAAGCTTCCTATTGCACCCCCAAAACCTTTGCCTATGTCAGAGGTTTTGACCTCTTACTTAACTGAAAGCCTGGCTTAAATTTACCTCTCTAGCTGATACATTATTACACTCATTTTTAAGTACTCTGTGGTCCTGCCAAACTGGCCTCTTCTTCACACGTCACTTTCCATTTCTTATCTCTGTGCCTTAGCAATGGCCATCCCTCATGCCTGAAATGCACTCCCTTACATCTCATCTCTTGGAATCTCTAGTAACTTCCAAAACTCAAGCCAAATGCATCATCTACATGAGGCCCTTCTTGTTCAGGCTTTTCTCAACCACTAGTGCCTTTCTACATCAAAATACCTTGTATTTATTTTGCATATACTTACATATGTATATGTTATATTGCCTGATAGAATATAAGCTCCTTGAGGGCAGGTAGTATTTATTTAACTTTTGTCGCACCTAGAATGTAGAAAATGGCTGGCACCTAGAAAATACCTAATAAATTCTTGTTGATCAATTGAGTAAATGACTGAGGCTATCCAATAGGATCTCTGTCATACTTCCACTGCCCTCTGAGTAAAATGGATGGTTTCTAAGTCCCTGTCCTTAGTCCTCTTTTCTTCTGCCTCTGAACCTTATCTTTTTGCTATCTCATCCAAGGCCATGGCTTTAATATTTTATCTCCTTGTGATTTGCTACCAAGCATCATCCTCCTGCTCAAAAATTTTAATGACATAAAATAATGCTTATAAAATAAAATGTGTATGCCTTAATATGGAATTTAATGCCTTTAAAATCTGGCATCATCCTTCCTTTACAAATTAATTTTTTTTCTTTATCTTCATGTACTCTTTGCTACAGCCAAAATTCAATTCAACAAATATAAAGTACCTACTATATACACAAGGAACTGTCCTTGGTACTGGAGATACAAAGACAAAAATGATACAGTTCTTCCCCTCAAAGAACTTATGATCTATTGGAAGCATACGTTATATATCCATATAAGTAAAGGGGCAATTTGAGGAAGGAGAAAGCTCTAATAAGGTGGAGGTAGGCCAATATGAAGCAGAGGAAGTTCTGGCACTTGAGCTGAGCTTTGAAGGCAGATAAGATAATCAAGAAGGATGAAAGAACAGATTCAATAAGAGTGATGATGAGGTTGGGACAAGAACTATATAAAATTAATAAGACAATTTCATAATAATACTCTATAACCTAATATAACTTGTATTTTACTATATTAAAAGAAAAAAGAATGATAATTCCAAATTTTCTAAACTACCTTACAATTGTAATAATAGCTTACATGCCTATTTATTACAAGAATTTTGTTTTTTTTCTTAATGGGAATGGGGTGGGAGTGAGACAAAGTAGATTTTTGTTAGTTGATAAAAATTTAAGCTTACTTCTAAAGTAGAATTAGTCTGATAATTGTCTAAATACACAGAGAGAAATGATTCCTAAAAAAATAAAGGAAAGTGTTCAGGAAAACTGTGTAGCTTCTTAAGAGATTGCAATTGATGTAGGAGAAGAATTACTTAGAGTAAGAAAAATCATGAATGAAACACTGAAAATAGTTCATTATCTTTTTATTAAGCTATAAAGATTTTTCCCAGTTTCATGCTTTCTTCTAATTTTATCTGCATTGGTTTTGTTTTGCAAAATCTTTAATTTTATGTAATCAGAATTATCTATTTTATCTCATTTGATTTTCTGTCTCTTGTTTGGTTATGAACTCTTCTCCTATCCAAAGATCTGACAGGTAATTTCTTCCATACTCTATTAATTTGCTTATGATATCACCTTTATGTCCAAATCATATATCCATTTTTAGCTTATCTTGGTATATAGTGCAAGATGTTGGTCAGATGTTTTCAGTTCACTGAACCATCTTTATAAGGCTTTAGGATTCTTTCTTGCAGGAAAGAATGAACTAATGTATTATTGACTGACCATATTATAATTGGCTTTTATTGTTTGTAGTGGTGTTGTTTCAGGGGACCTGATCTGACTCATAATATATCTGAATCTACATAAAAATAAGCCACTTTTATAACAGGCTTCTGATGTTTGCTAAAACACTTCTTTGTTACATTACAGATATTGATGAGTGCACCACTATTCCTGGAGTCTGTGATGGGGGTGAATGTTCAAATACTGTCAGCAGTTATTTTTGCAAATGTCCCCCAGGATTTTATACCTCTCCTGATGGAACCAGATGTATAGGTAGGTAAAATGAAATGGGGTATACTGTTGATGCGGCTCTGTTATAAAAATTTGCTAAGTAGATAATAATATATGCTTACATATTGAGCAGTTTTCTGAGCAAGTTTGCTCAGTAGAACACAACACTACTATATCCTTTTCAATTAGGGCAGAACCTTAACCTTGTGCAAAGGTTGGTATTTGAGTACCTTCTTTAATCAGTCTATATGAATCAGTAGTTCAATGCTTAATTAGCCACAGCCCAAACAGTTCAGGGTAATGGATTCCTGGCCTCCAGGAATATTTTGAGGATATGAATCAATCCTCCCATCTATCTATGCTCTTGATCTTAAAGATTTCAACAATCTGACTTCCTTCACTGCCTAATAGGGACCTTCCATTCCAACCAAGTAGGTCCATGTCTAGAACATTCCATATGCTTACTCTCCACTTGGAATACCCCCCGCCCCGTACCAATATACTCTAAATCTCAGATTATATCCCCCCTTCCTTTTTTCCCTCTATGAACCCTTCCCTGTTCATCCAGCAGGCAGACAAACTTTCCCTCTCTTGAACCCCTGTAATACTGCTAATCCATACCACTCATGTATTATACCATATCTTAGAATGCCTTCTGTTAAAAGAAATTTTAATGTCTATATATTTTATCTTTTTGACTGTTATAAGGTTCTCTTGACATCTCTAATTAGTAGGATTTGGGGCAGTGTAACCAAGTGAGCTAAAAAAATTTAAGATTGCAAGGGGAGAAAATTTTTTGAGTTTGTCAAGATTACATAGGTAAACCAGTACAGCCTGGAAGGAAATCTTCCACTTTGCTTAGCATCCTTAATCTACTCCTGGTTATTATACCTTCTTCCACTTAACTAAACCACAGATTCTTAAAATTCTAACTTTTTTCACAGTTTCCACAACTACTCATGTCTATAAGTGAGCATTATTGTTTGTAAGTGTTGGTCATTTATAAATCAGGTGTTTTAAGTCTGGGACTGCTTATATACACAAACATGATTTATTGATCTTCCAGCCTTCAGTTGCAAAATTTTGTTCCAAGTCCCTGAGCTCTAAATCTAATAAGTGAGCCATCAGGCTAATAACAGGCATGTCAACACAGACACAATTCCCAGTTTTCCAAACATAAGTGGATATTAGCCAGTTGATTGAATTTAGTGCTGAGTGTTGCAGCCATAGCCTGAAATTCTATTTGTAACCTGAAAGTAGACCACACTTTAAATTATATATACATATTTCATAGTATGGTCAAGTTTACATTAGGTTGTGACCACCAAACTTATTTGCACCTGGGACATCACACTAGGTTTGAATGTGTCTCACTCACAGTAGCTTTTGGTTTGAACCCAAGACATTCTCTGAATACTGAACATCAAGCATTATATGGTTTTAAGCAGCTGCAAATTTATCACATCTTGAAAGGTTCTACAGATACTGTTTCTTAATCCTCTTTATGGGGAACTCCTGTCCTCAGCTCTACAAAGCTAACACTGTTTCCAGTTCCATTGAATCCATTCATCCTGGAACTTGCTACATTAAACTTCCTCTGCCCCTTAGTTGTGAGTTCAGTCTGACCAGTGGTACAGGAACTTGAACCACAGAAAAAAAAATTTAGAAAGCAATTTAATACCTGCCAGTGGTTTAAAAATATTTTTTAGATTTTTTTTTTGCCTTTTAAAGCTAGCCCATAACTTTGTTTTATGGTTTGCTTATGTTTTTTAGACTTCTTCTTGATGTTAGTGATTTAAGTGTCTCTAAATTAGTTTTGTTTCTACTTAGTAGCTGAATTGGAGGATGATGTAGTATAAACAGTTTCTGGTTAGGTTTTAGCCATGTTGGTTATAGTCATCATTCTCTGCAACCATTGCTGATTCCCTAATTAGAAAATATACCCATAAAGTTTTTCTACGTATATGTACAAGAACTAAAATTTCCAGTCATTTCCACCTTTATTTCTTTAGTATTTTCCCAATTTCAAAGTATGTATCACATTATCTTGTTGAATCATGTGCAAGAAGCAATTTTTTTTTAAACAAAGGCTTTGAACTGAGGACATATGAAAGCTTCACTTTCCTTTTACTTCTTAATTTTCCTAATAGTTAGGAAACCAGTCTTTAAAAAAATTGTCTGGCAATTCACAGTACCTCTAAACCTTGAACATGTTTCCTATAAATTCTATTAACCTTCATTCCATGCAGTGACCATTAACACCTGCTCCCCCTGCCCCCAAATCTTATTGGTTCATTAGATATTAACTCATTTTTTGGAGAAACTAAAATTTTTTAAAATATGTTTTGTATATTTAATAGTGATACAGACTAAAAAAATACAGGTGTTACCTTTTAAAGCAACTTGATGTTTTTCAGTTTTGAAAAAAATTAAATTGGGGGTAAATTATTCACTATAGTCTTTACTTGAGGAAATAGTTTCCTCTGGATTCCTTTAGCTAATAAGATCACCTAGCAATTCCTTTAGCTAATAAGATCACCTAGTAGTATATTTAATATACTACTCAGTTTATGAAAATTGCACTTATCCTCAACTTTTAAGGAAAGTGTATTTTGCTTGAAGTTAGGTATCTGTATAGACATCTGGCAGGTATATAGAGATACTAGAAAGTGGATTATCTCAAGTTTATCATAGCAATATCTCACTTAACACCTAGAAAAACAGCACATTTCTGCTTTGTCATGTGCTATTTTTCTGGCAGCACTGACTTTTATTGCAGTATGTCCTATGCTGTCATGACAGATATGATGTAACCCAATAAAAGTAATACCTAGAAATGTGTCTTGCTGTGTTCCTTTGAAAAGGCAACTTTCTTGCCAAGAAACAGTTCCTCTAAGAAATGTCATATCTTATTGGAGTATTTGGAATAATGAATATTTGAATATTTGAATTTTAGTTAGTTCTTTTAAATTTATAACAATATGTAATATAATATCAACATATATATCTATACCATCTAAATGTTATACATAAATAAATTATATAAATAATACACATAATTGTAACAATAATATAATATATATAATAATAGTTCCTTTAATTATTTCCTCCTAGTGCTAAGCCATTAGAACAAAAAGAAATTGTGATGAATAAACATTTAATTTAGGTGTGGACTTTTTTTTTTTTAAGCAGCCTTCTTTTCCATCCTCTGCTTGTCTTTGTCTGACTCAATGTTAACCTCAGAGGGGGGAAAAAGACAAAATGTCCAATCACTGTAGTTGTTTTAAAGTAGATCTTGAATAAACATTTTATTTAAGTGTGGACTTTTTTAAACCAGCCTTATCCCCCAACCCATTTACCCTTAAGTGTGACTCAATGTTAGTCAGGGGGGAGAGGTGGAAGACTTAAAAAATGTCATACCATAGATTTGTTTGAAATAGATTTTTTAAAAATATTGGCAAATAAACATTTAGTTTAGGTATAAATTTTTTTAAACCAACTTTCTCCCCCATCCCCCACTTACCCTTAAGTCTGACTCAGTGTCAGCTTTGGGGCGGGGGTGGGAAAAGCAAAAAAGACTTGACAAAATGTCTTATTGCAGGTTGTTTAAAAATAGATCTTATATCTTGTATAAACTATTTGTGTAAAGTTACTAGAATTAAATAGTTTGATTCCAGGGACAGTATATTATTCAATTTAATTCCATGAACATTTATTAAGCACCTAAGTTCTATTTAATTGATATTTAGACTCCCTCAACATGTCAAAATAATTTCAGACACATATTTAAGTAGTTGTGAAAAATTAACTGTAATTATATATTTGACATGAATACATATTAATATATAATAGGATTGATGATTTTTTATTTTCTCATCCTGTTTTTTTATTGTTTTTTCTTACAACTCGTTCAAATAACTAATCCATGAAGTAGTTGCACTATTTGAATTGGCACTGCATATTTCCACTGGGCTGACACCAATTAACTGGGTTTAAACAGTTGTAACTTTGGATGGTGGGAATGCTTCATAGAATCTTTATTCATGCTAGTCCGACCCCACTTGACTCAGGACTTCAGGGCAGGAAGATGAGGGGAGGGGAGAGGAGTTTGTTGCTTGCGGGTTACACATGCTCAGTGCAAGCCAAGGTGGGGGATGGGGGGAGAAGGAATGGTTTGTATATGGTGGAGGAGCGCTCACATGTGCAGCTTGAGCTCACGCCTTTTTCCTCCGAGTTGCCTGAGTAGACCTTGTGAAATGTGCCCCATCCGAGGGCGAGGGAGGCCCTTTTCCGTGTCCCATGTGAATGATCTCTGCACTTCTTTGCCCTCACAGATGTTCGACAAGGATTCTGTTATGCATCCCTGACCAATGGGCGCTGCAACAACCAGCTCCCTCAGCAGCTCACCAAGATCCAGTGCTGCTGTGAAGTAGGCCGCTGCTGGGCCCCGGGGCCTGCCACAGCCCCAGAGATGTGCCCCATCCGGGCCACAGGTAGTTTCTTCTGTCTGTCAGCTCTAAGCCCCTAAAAAAAGAGAAAGAGAAGCCTAGAGTTGGAAGGAAATATGATATCCATTCTAATTTATGTTGAAATCCAGGGGAAAGGGCTGCAGCAATAAACAGAGTGGACATGGTTGTTAATTACCTTTTTTAGATAATGAAATCTATGTATAGGACCCTGAGAGTCCTCCTTTTGAGAAGGTTCAAGCTGTCTTTCATTTTTATTGATTTTTGTTGGCTTTACTTTCTGTCACAAATTTTCAAAAAAAGTAGTATGGTAGAATTTCTTCTTTTAGGAATGTTGGGTGACATAAGTCACACCCATGTAGAGAATGGGAGGTATCCATCTTCCCCCTTTTATTCATTATTGGTCAGGTCCTTTTTAGTAGAGTCCAGTTTGGGTCTCTGAGGGAGAGCAAGAAATTGGAAGGAATTCAGAGAAGACAGTTTTGAAAGGTGAGCATTTGTGAATAAGACCAATGAGAAAAGAGTGGATTTATTAAAAAGGTACTTTAATACTGATCTTAAAGATGATGAAAGAGTATTCTATAGAGGTAGACTATTAGTTATTCCTTATTTCTGGTGAGAAAAGGGCATATCAAATTAGACCTGTTTGACAAAAGGGCATATTGAAGGACAGAAAACAGGTTACTAAGGGAGACCATTAAAACTTCATTTCTGTAGATCTTTAAAAACGAATTCATTTGTCTCTTATTCCATTCCATCTACTCTCACAGTTTAAGTTACCATCCCTATTTGTCCAATTCCCTAATCTTTATCTCTAGCTGTGAATTCATTATGCAGTTCCATACCCGCGTTTTCAAAGTCCCTGAGATATTCTCACCTGGAGGTTAGTTGGCATCTCAAAGTCAATGTGTTTCCAAAGCCAAAGTCAAGATCTTCATGCCTAAATCAGCCTTTTATCTCAATATCTATATTTTCAGTGATGCCACTATCATTTTTTCAGTAATCCAGACTTGAAATGTCAGTCATCCTTAAAACTTCCTTCTCCATTTCCTTTCTCCATTAAATCAAATCTTTTTATTCCTACCTCTGAAGTATCACTTACATGCATCCTTTCCTTTCTGTTCCTACTGTGCCTTTCAGCCTAGTATAGGACCTATAACCTCCTGCCTAGATTATAGTTACCTTTTATTTGGTCTCCCTACCTTTCTGTTTTTCCCTCTTCAAATCTGATCTACACTCAACTGTCAGATCAATTTTCCTAAAGTATATCTCTTATCACAATTTTCCTTTGTTTGAAATCCTTTAATAGAGACCCAGCTCCTTGGCTTAGCATTCAAGGACCCCCTTAACCTGGCATTAACTTATCTTTCCAGACTTATAAATCAATCAAGAAGCACTTAATAAATGCGTACTATGTGTTAGGCAATGAGCTGCGCTGTGGAGATACAAATACAAAGAGTGAAACAATCCTAAACCTTAAGAGCTTCCATTTTCTCAGGGTTGCTACTCCTCTCTCCATATGTTTTTTCTTCCTGCCTAGCATGCTGTCCCTCTCTAATTTCCAGCTATTGGAATCCAACTAATCCTTTAAGGTCTAGTTTAAAAGTCATCTCATTCCTGAAGTATGTCCTGATTACTGAAACTAGAAATGCTCTCTTATGAATTTCTAAAGTTCTTTGTACCACTGTTACAGTATTTCTCATGCTACCTTGTCACAGAACAAGGCCGCCTCTTCTGGTGCCAAAATTTTAAGAGCTGGAAGAGATAGGCTGTTGTCTAGCCCATATCTGAATAAGAATCTCCTCTGTAGCATTCCTATCAAGTTATCATCCGGTCTTTGCTTGAAGACTTATAGTATAGAGGAACCTGCTATCTCCTGAGGCAGCCTACCTTTTGATTGTTCAAATCTTAGAAAATTTTCCTTAAGTCAAGCCTATATGTGACTCTGCAATTTCTATTCACTGTTCTTAGTTCTGCCATTGGAGGTCAAATATAGTATATTCTCCTCAAATACTTTAATACACTTACTATATTCTCCCTAAATTTTCCCTTCAGGTTAAACATCTTCAGCTCCTTCAATAGCTCCTCACATGCTATAATCTCAAGGCTTTTCACTTTTCTGGTTTCACTACTTTGGATGTTCTTTAGTCTATAAATAGCCTTACTAAAAGTGGTACCGAGAACTAAGCATAATACTCCAGATATGGTCTAGTCATCATAGAATACAATTTCTAAACAGTTCCTGGACTCAATCTAATTTAAGTTTGCATTAGGTTTTTTTGGCTTCTATATCATATTGTTGATCTATATTGAGCTAGTAATCTACTTTACATTTATCTCTATTAAATTATCTTTTTTTTTTAAATTGACTTCATGCTTTAATAAGTCAGGATTCTTTTGAATCCCAATTCTGTCATCTGTGGGAGCTGTCCCTTGTAGCAAATTTGATAGTTATACCATCTCTGCTTTTATTTAAATTACTGATAAAAAAAACCCCTCCGTTGGAGATCTCCTTCCAAGTTGCTATTGAACCATTACATCTCCTGCTGGATAACCTTCTTGGAGACAGAATCCACCTCTTTTTATTTTTATTTTTAATTCCCCCTCAGTTCCTAGCATAGTACTTTGAACATAATAGGTGCTCAGTTGATATTTGTTGAACTATTGATAGCTTCTCAAAGTCTCTTCTAACCTTATGATTCTAGTCTTGAAGATGGTACTTAGTTTACCCTCATGTAATTTTGGTCCTGTAAAATGGATCTAGACCAAGGAATTTTAATGTAACAAGTGAATATGAGGTTAGAAGTATCACTGTTCCTAATGATGCCATGTGTTTGATTCAGAATAAAAATTTTATTTGTGGTCATTGACTGTACTGGTTATAGAACTGTAATTCTTTATTGAGGATTGCACACCTGCACATGGATGTTAAAATAAAATTCTGTTTATTGTTGAGAATTACATATGGAAATTAAAGGAGTCACAAAAACATTTACCATATTTCAACATCTAGCATGTCATATGTGTTGCCAGATTTTTTTTGTGCCTAGAAGTATGGCCCAAGAGTTAATTAGTTACATATAGAGACTATATTAAGTCCTTCAGTTAACTAAGGTATTTTTTTTTTATTTTTCTTTTTTTGTTTTTGTTTTTGTGGGGCAATGGGGGTTAAATGACTTGCCCAGGGTCACACAGCTAGTAAGTGTCAAGTGTCTGAGGCCGGATTTGAACTCAGGTCCTCCTGAATCCAGGGTCTGTGCTTTATCCACTGCGACACCTAGATGCCCCATAAGGTGCTTTTTTGTTTGTTTGTTTGTTTTTGCAGGGCAATGAGGGTTAAGTGACTTGCCCAGGGTCACACAGCTAGTTAAGTGTCAAGTGTCTGAGGCTGGATTTGAATTCAGGTCCTCCTGAATCCAAGGCCAGTTCTTTATCCACTGCGCCACCTAGCTGCCCCCCATGGTGCTTTTTTAAGAAAAAAAAAATTAGTGAGTTTCAACTTTGGTAAATCACTGCTTTAGAAGTTCTAGGCTTACACTGCCAGAACATGGCTTAGTCACTGTTTCATAATGATGCAAAAATTAACTTAGAAATTCTAAATTTCTAAGCTAGGTGGCACAATGGATAAAGCACCGGCCCTGGATTCAGGAGGACCTGAGTTCAAATCTGGCCTCAGACACTTGACACTTACTAGCTATGTGACCTAGGGCAAGTCACTTAACCCTCATTGTCCCACCCCACCCCCAAAATTATAAATGTTAAAGCTGTACTGGGAGCTAGGGTGGTCTGTAGCTAAGATGGAAAAAAATAATATAATATTTTGGAAGATCCGGAGACTTGAGGAGCAGATACTTTGGGGTCCACTGAAATCCTGCCAGTACTACACTGTTCAGAACTTTAGAATTTCTGGATATAATGATGATGGAGGAAGAAGGTTTCAATGGATGGGCATCTAGGAAAACTTTTGAGGGCTAGATGGTAGCTCTACAGAAAAGATATGCTTCACCTCAACAAGAATGGCATGAGGATGCTTACAATAAAACATTTAAAATGTTGTCATTTTTACTTGAAAAAACGTGTAATATTGTTGTGGACAACAGTATGTTTCTAGGTTGGTGAGTGGGAGAAGCAGAGATTCAGACCAACACAATCCCTGCTACAATAATTGGGTAGCATTTGATAATGTGCCCCAAATAATTTATAATGAAGTACTACTCTCTTCGTTAACTCAGACAGACATTAGAGGGAAATAAGAAAAAACATATTTACTCTTAAGTGCTTTTGTAGAAAAGACAGATGCATTTTTAAAAATGGGAATATAGTATCGAGTGATAGAATTGTCATTTCAGAAACTTGTGGGAAAGACGATAACTACTAGGACAGGTACTGCCAGCTCATAGATTATATAGTTAGGAGAATATTATAATCAAATGCAAGATCAGTATGAATAGTGCTATGTTATAATGGAAAGAGCATTCGACTCTGGTTTAAGTCCTTGCTCCAGTATTTTCTAGCTGTGTAATCATAGGCAAGTAATGTCACTGAATTTGTTTCCTAATAAACAAAATGGGTATTATAACACCTCATAGGGTTGATGGAACTATAGATTTAGAACTGAGACTTTAAAGGTTATTTAGTCCAACCCCCTTATTCAAGATGTGAGAAAACTTGGGACTAGAGAATTTAAGTGAATTCTTAAGAACACTTAGATAGTAGCAGAGCTAGAGTTCAAATCTGGGTCTTTTTACTCCAGATTCAACACTTTCCACTGTGCCTCACTGAAAAAGAACCTTTTGCAAACCTTAAATTGCCATATAAATGTGGGTTACTATTTTCTTAACCAGGCAACACAAAGTGTTACAGAATCCCCATGGGAAGAAATTCCAGATATAAAATAAAACTGTGGTAATAGGACTTCATGCTACAGACCACCTGACCTGGATAATAAAACTAGCCTGGGAATGTTAAATGAGATTGGAAAAGCCGCCAAATTAGGCCAGGTAGTAATAATGGGGGACAACATAAGAACATCATAATTATCTACCCATAAATTGGTAGGATTTCCTATGGGGATGTAACGAGGAAGGTTTTTGGATAAGACAAATGACTGCTTCTTAGAAGAAGTCAAATTAGAATCCACAAGGAAAGGAAATAGCTTGGGTTTATTTCTGAGTAGTGGACAGGAACTGGTGTAGGAAGTATCTGTGGGTGAACCACTATGTGGTAGTGATTATAGTGTGATTAAGTACAAAATCCTGGCAAGAGAGGAAAAACCAACAGAAATCTACCACATGGTTCCTCAGTTATAAGAGAGAGAAGTATGACAAAATGTGGGCATTATTTAGGGGAAAAATGGGAAGAAAGAGTTTTTAAAAAAAAACACCCAAAGTGAATAACCCACAGGGAGCCTGGAAACTATTTTAAAACACCTTTTGGAAGCCCAATAAAAACATGTGCCAGAGATTCACAGGCCAGGTGCTCAGAGGAAAACCCTGCATAGCTAATTTGTAGACTGCCTGATTTAATATAATAGGTACGCATGTGGGGTAAGTCAGGTGCAAAAAAGAAATTAGATAAGCCAAAAAAAGACCTGCAAGGGACTGCAGAACTTATAATGAAATGCGCTTTAAATTCCTCAAAGGCAGAATGTAAGCTGAGGAGTTAGTGAGACTGCTTGATCATCATGATGCAAAAGGTTTACCCAGAGATGACAGAGAGATAGCAGAGATTCTCTGCATCCTTTGTTACAATCTTTACTGAAGAAGATGTTAGGAAGGTGTTCACTCTCCCAAGTTGTCTTTTGAAGCCACTAGTTCTGGGTTCTTTGAACATATAATAGTAACCTACATGAGAGGTAGACAATGTGGTACAGTGGGGAAAAAAATGGATTTGAAGTTAAAGGAGCTGGATGGAAGTCCACACTCTGTCGTTGACTGACTGCCTGTGTGACTCTCAGAAAGTTATTTAAATTCTCTGGTTCTCAGTTTCTTCATCTATAAAATGAAGGATGTTGGAACTCTAAGAGCCCTTATGACTTTATTGATACCATAATGATTCTATGATCCTAAACCCACAACATGCACTAGAAACTAGATATAAGATAATCCCAAGTACTAGGTATCATTATAAGAGTTTTGGGGAAACTCAGATGTAAAAGTAAGAAACAATGGGCCAAAATGTGGAGCCTCATCATAATTAACCTCTGTTGCAGTGTTGGCTGGTAAGGCTCCCATAATTAAGAAGGTGAGGATATCTCAATCTGGAAACATCAGTAATAGATTTGGAAAATATTTCAATGAACATTTAGTGCAGCATCTCACAATGTACAGGAAAGTCTCCTGAACCATCTACTAGGCTAGAACAAGGGTCAGAGAACTACAGCAAGGACCAAATGATTTTTAACATTTTAAAATACAATAAAACTTCATTTTAAAATGTAAAATCCATTCTTAGCTCTTTGGCTAGCTGATTCCTGGGTTAGAGCATTAGACTATTTTTCCCCAGCTGGCCCTTTGATTTCTTTTGTATAGATATATCCTGAAGAAAAAAAAACTCTAACAAGACAGGTAGGCACCTATTCAGCAAAGTATAAACGTAGAGAATTATGTAGAGCATTGAAAGGTTAAATGATTTGCTCAGGGTCGCAAAGTCAGTGCATGTCAGAGGCAAGACATGAACCCAAGTTTCTATCCACTCTGCCTTGCCACCTCTAATCCAATCTGAAGCAAATAAGATGAAATTCAGTACTAAATTAGAGCTAGTACATTGTGGCAGAAATGATAAATTAGCTCTTCTGTTCCGAGGTGGCTCTGAGGTAAAAATGAAGTTCAATCCCTTTGTGACATCTGACTGGAATAAGAACTGCAAGAGGCATTTCAACTCCCCTTCCCACTTACGGAGGACGATTATGTCTTTTCCTCTTTCAAAGGAGCTGAGGCAGAAGTACAATGTCTGCTCCATGCCCATTCGAAAAGATGATGAAGTCCAGGTAGTTCGAGGACACTACAAAGGACAGCAGATTGGCAAGATAGTCCAGGTTTACAGAAAGTGTGTGATCTATATTAAGCGTGTGCAGCAGAAGGCTAATGCCACAACTGTCCATGTGGGTATTCATCCTAGCAAGGTGGTTATCACAGGGCTAAAACTGGACAAAGATTGCAAAAAGATCCTTGAACAGAAAGCCAAGTCTCACCAAGTAGGAAAGGAAAAGGACAAATATAAGGAAGAAATTACTGAGAAAATGCAAGAGTAAAAATCACATGGCTGTAATTAAATTGCTAGAATGGGGGAAAAAAGAAATAAGTTAGTAATTGCTTGGTGATAAGAAAGTACTTATCCTGCTTTTTGACTTTATATATTTTCCCTGATGTTTCTAAATATTCTTATAATGGATTTTGATCAGAATGTGGATAGGCAAATGGCCCATTTATTTTAAGGGGTGAATATGAAAATAATGTATGCCCATATATACTCTTGGGAATTTGCTTTCAGTTGTCAGTTATAATTCTAAGAATACCAAAGTCCACAGCCCCACCCAGTCACCCTAAAAGATGGCATGTGTCTTATTTTACTATGATAGCCATTTGATATGATTGCCCTCAATTTACCTCCAGGGCTTTAGAACTTCTGTATCTTCACCCATTTTGTCTCCCTTTCTACACTGAAGAAGAAATTCTCCTTTCCATCTTTTACTGTGATCCCATATGCTTCTGCTCTCATTCAGGTCCTTGGTCCATTAGTTATCCTATTTCTTTCTTGCATCTTCGGGCTCCCCTTGTATAGCTACTTCCTCTTCTCTTACAAATGTTCTCTTATCTCTCTTAAAATATACCTTTTCTTTATCCTACTTTCTCTTTGGAGGTAGCTTTTATTTTTTCAGGAAATATCTAGAAAGAGAAGTTTGCATTTGCTTCCTCACTACATTAATTCTTACTCATTCTTGAATCCTCTAGCTTCTGAACCCTTCACCCGACTAAAATGGGTCCTTTTTCCAAGGTCACTTAGAATCCCTGAAGAACCAAATATACTAGCCTTTCCTAAGTCTTTATATCCCTTGACTTCTTCTAAGCATTATTATTCACCATCTTCTCCTTTTTTTTGTAATTCTCTCCTTCTTTAGCTTTGGGGAGAGTAATTTCCTTGTCATTTTCCTCTCTGTCTCTTTTCCCTAGTTTCTATTCTCTTTCCTACCCATACATATAGGTGTGTCCCAAGGCTTGACTGTTCTTTGCTCTCATCTTTCTCTATGTGCTCCTTTGGCAATCTGTTATCTTGGCTTTAACTATTTCTTTGTAGGATGATTTTCAAATCTGTATTATTATCTCTGAGCTCTCCCAGTGTATTAGTATGCACATCTAACAGCCTACTGAATAGGCTTCCAACTGCATGTATTGCTGGCACATTAACATACCTTCAGAATTAAATTCAAGCCCTTTCTTCCATTCTTCAAAGCAACTCCTTATGGCTTTCCTATTTCTGTTGATGACACAACTGTTTTTCCAGTCACCCAGGCTTCTAGGCCATTCTTTCTTTTTCCTACTGTCACTGCCTTCTCCCCCTATCCAGTAGGTCCTCAAGTCCCATTCATTTTGACTTTATAGTATCTCTCATATTTAGCCATTCTCTTCCATTCTAGTGCCATCAGCATAGTTAAGGCTCTCATTATTTATTGCCTGAGGTATTGTAATATCCTCTTGAAGGATAAGCATTTCCCACCTCACCTTCCTTCATTTTACCTGTAGTCCTCAAGAAGATTAATTTTCCTAATACAGAGTCCTTACTATGGCCCTCTGAGAAGAAAGTTTCTTGTTGCCTACAAATTAAGTCTTTAGCTTGGTGTTCAAGGCTCTCCCCAATCTTTTGTCTTTTCCAACTTATCTCATGCTATTCCCCCTTTGTGTATGTGTAGCTTGTGCTTCAGGTAAAACGTGACTGCTTACTGCTCCCTAAACACAATTGTAATCTATGCTTTCTCTTATGGCCTTTCCCTCTACCTAGTTTTCTTCCCCCTCTACTGCCTCTTCTTTAAGTTCCATTCAAATGTTACCTTGACAATAAAGTTCTGCCGAGTTCCCTTCCCATCCAGAAGTGATATTTCCTTCCATTGCACTCTCACAATGTCAACATTGAACTATAGCCAGCTTTATAGGATAGTTATATATGTGTACATGCTTCTCTTCCATATGAAACTAGAAAACTTCTTGAAGACAATAATGTCTGCCTTACTCTGGTTTGTATTCCTTTTGTGACTACCATTTGTTTGTGTATCTATGACATGCAGCGATTTTTCTTTTAATGAATTGAAAGAATAGCTTTTAAAAAATCTTCAAATAATTAACATTTTCCTTCACAGCTTAAGTTTAACCCTGCTATTTTTTTTTCCAGAGGAATTCCATAGGCTTTGCACCCTGCCTGGGATAATTCCTGGAAGACCTGATATTCCTCTACCTCCTGGTGTCTTCCCTCCTAGTGGCCCAGTTCCTCCTGGTGTCCCTGTGCCACCTGGCATCTATCCACCAATCCCCAGACCACAACTCCCAGAGCCATATCCATCTCGAGAACCATCACGTAAGAATCAAATTAGCATTTGATTATTTTTCTCACATTATATTGGGTTCTTAATACCTAATGATGCTACTTAATATTTTCTTTGTTTATATTTGTTTGGCAAATGAACTTGAAATCATCATCTTGAGAACTTGCCCATTAAATGGAGAGTTAAGATATTTAGAGGGTACCCATTTTATATAGAGAGCATATTAGAGGTATAAAATCAGTCTTTGTAACATGTTATACCAGGCAGATATGATGTTGTTAAAACCATCTACCTGCTGACTCTATTGGCTTGAAAGTGGTAATGTTACCACTTTTGGTAAGGCAGCCTAATAATTAATAGTGGAGAGGCATGCTTTACTACCTGTGTATGCCCCACAGGGCAGAAATGACCTTGGAAGGCTGGAATAGAAGGATAGAGTATCTTCTACTTAGTCGTTTCTATTCTTTTTTTTTTAGTTGTTTCTGTTCCTAACCGGTCTGATCTACTGGTATGCTATATAGGAAATAGTAACTTTTTTGGATGTAACTACTTACTTTTTTCTGTTTAGTTTACATACAGTAAGTAATACTTATGTTTAGTATTGTTTTGCCAAACACTAACCTCTATCAAAAAAATTTTTGTAGGGGTGTTGCCAGTCAATATCACTGATTACTGCCAACTATACCGAGGTCTGTGCCTCAATGGACACTGTATTCCCACCCCTGGAAGCTACCGCTGTGAGTGCAACAAAGGATTCCAGCTGGACATTCGTGGAGAGTGCATTGGTATGTGATTTGGGGCTGAGTTTCTGTAAGTGGCACAGGAATAGTGCGCTCTGTTCTCTATCCACCATTGATTTTTTTTTTTCCCCTGGGAGATGGTGATCAACACAAAATAGGGCTGCCCTCCTTCTCCTAAGCCCACTTACATGTGTACGATTGTTTGATCTGCAAGTGCTCTGAGTTATCGATATCAAGCTCAAATAGAAGTGGGGGTCACTAATTCATAAATAAGAATTCCTGCAGGCTGTATATTAACTTAGTTTTAAAATGTAGTTTGAGACTTCTGCTGGATCACATGGCCAGATTTTTAGACATGATGTGGGGGGGAGGGACATGCTTAGGCACTAACTTGACAATCTTTTAAGTCTAATGACCATCTCCTCAGGTCTCTGCTCAACATTCCCCTCTTATTTTGGAGCACCAAGTGTTCTAAAAAGAGATGGCTATGTACCAGCCGTGCTAATAATGGCAGAGGTGTAAAATGGCCAGATGTTTCAATGGGGTATATTCTGGGTTGTTCAGCAGAATGGATTGTCCAAAGTTGGGACTGTCCCACTTGGTCCAGGACATCTGCTTCCCCTAGATTATCAGATTGCAACAAGCACTTTAGTATTCTTTGTTATAATTTATCCTTTTTTTCCCCCAAAACCTCTTTGCACTGATTTTTAAATTGAGAATATTTATTCATTTCTAATACTTATCTTTTTTACCTTACAACTGTCCTATTGACTTATTTTAATTTGATTCAGCCAGTTTTCCCCTCTTATTCTTTTGTCTGAATCACCTTTTATTACCCTTTGCCATTTCCCCCCAACCCAACTCTTGGGATCCCTTTTAGCAACAGTCCTCCAGGCATCCTTAATACTAAGCCATTATATGTGACAAGTGTATAAAATAATCCTTCCATTTAGTTGAATGTAATTCAAATAAATCTAATTAAACAAGCCTTTATTAACCACTGAGAGGCAGTAGGATAAAGTGGATAAAGAGTAAAAAGACCTGGGTCCCATCTCTGACACATATTGGCTGTGTAACACTGGACAAATCACTTTTCGGTGCTTTGGGCAGTTATCTATGACTGTCAGGTGCAGAGAAGGTAGTGACTTGGATTGGTAGGAGAAGTCTCCTCACCTGAGAGTTCCCTCTACCAAGAAAATCACAGACTCATTTCCTGTCATTGTCACTATGTCCCAGGCACTGTCCTAGGCCCTGTGGACACAAAGACAAAACCCCCCCTGCTTTCCAGGGGTTTATACATGAGGCCAGATGAGTTATAGGTTGAGAGGAGGATCCTTGAAATCTGATATAAAACCATAAAAATCCTCAAATATTTGATAAGGAAAAATCTGATAGGTTGTCTAGTCAGTCTCCCCATACCAGAGACCCATAGAGGAAAGGTGATTTGCCTAAGGTCGCATGATTAGTGGCAGAGCAAGGATGAGAACAAGGCCTCCTGATTTTCCAGATCAAGGTTGTTCCTTCCTTGGTGTGTAGGGGAGAACTGAGACCTTATTTGATCTAGGAGACTTGTGCACATTTGTAGGCCATAAGACCCACATTCATAGCTGCCTTCATAGGGCTGTGGCTGTGATTGATGACTTTGGGCTGTCTAGTTAAACAGGACTGACTGAGGCTCTAAGAAACTTCTTTCAGGATCTCCTTATTACTGTACACTTGAAAGACATGCTCCTGTTTGAAACTAGCTTGGTGTAAGAAACAACTTTCTGCCAAGGAAAATGTGTGATGCAGTGGATACAGCCTAGAATGTAGAGTCAGGAATATTTGAATTTAAATGTGGTCTCAGTCACTTACTAGCTGTGGGACCCTGAGCAAGTCACTTAACCTCCGTTGGCCTCAGTTTCCTCATCTAAAAAATGAGGATTGATGATAATAACCCTTAGGATTGTTTTAAGCATTAATTAAGATTTTACACACATACAAAGTACTTTGTAAACATTAAAACATCAAATAAATGCAGCTATTAATAAGAATTACAGCTCTCTAGAAGAGAGCTGCCTCAGAAGATAGTAACCTTTACTAGAAGTTTTCAAGCAAAGGCTGGATGATCACTTGTCTGGTGTGTTATGGTAGAGAATTTTTTTTGGGGGGCTATGGATTAGACTAGATGGATGCTGAGGTCCCTTTCAACCCAGAAATGTTTTGATTCTGTAAATCAGTTATTCATGACATCCACCCTTCACTAGTGAGGGTGTAGAATTAATTTTTTTTTATCAGAATAAAGGTCTGGCTTTATTCATGATTGAATTTAAAACAAAATATGGCTTATTTCTGTCCTATGACCTATTTTCCAAATCTTTGATAATCTTTGACAAATAGCCTTTATATAGATATAATCTTTCTGGTTTGATTAGTGATTAAAACTGAAGCAAAAACTATTTCAGTTGTCATCTATTTAATTTATTAAAGTTGGTAAGGTAAATACCATTAAAAGAACCAATTTGGGGGCACTAGGTAGCACAGTGGATAAAGCACCAGCCCTGGATTCAGGAGGACCTGAGTTCAAAGCTGGCTTCAGAAACTCGACACTTACTAGCTGTGTGACCCTGGGCAAGTCACTTAACCCTCATTGCCCTGAAAAAAAAAAGAACCAATTTTATTACTGATTAGAAGAAAACTCCCAAGAAGCATCCAATGATGATGATGATGATAAGTATAGCTAACATATATAGCTCTAAAGTTTGCAAAGTGCTTTAAAGATGATATTTCATTTGGGCTTCATAGTAACTCTATGAAGTAGGTGCTATTATATCCCCACTTCTCAAATTAATAAACTGAGGTTAATAGGCTAAATGACTTACCTAGGGTTGTACAGCTATTAAGTATATAAGCAGATTTTGAACTTAGGTCTTTCTGACTTAAAGGTGAGTGGTTGTTGTTTTTTTGTAGTGAACCACCTAGATGCCTAAACATTTTCCTTATTCCAGGCAGTTTTATCTATTCTATTTCTGTATCAATGATTTAGACAGGAAAAAAGCAAAAAATACTACCTGGTTTCTGATCCTCCTCAGTTTCTTGGTGATGTGTCCATTTCCTTCAGCTGTGGCAAAAAGAACATTGGACAACAAGCAAAAAGAACCTGAGTGCTAATCCTGATTCAATCAATAACTAGCAATGGAACCTCTGGGCAAATTTCTTAACTTATCTAGGCCTCAATTTAATCATTTGTGAAATGAGAGAATTTAGACATTGGAGACTAACAACAATAAAAATAACACTTATGTGGTACTTTGAGACTTGTAAAGGGCTTTACATGTATTTTATTTTATCTAACCCTAACATTCTGGTGTAGGGCTAAAATTTGAGGAGAACATAAGGCTAATGGGATACTAAGATTTGTTGTAGGTGTTTATTGAGGGTATAAACTATATTGTAGATATATTCTCCCCTTTAAAAATTACTTCTATACCTTTTTCATTTTTGTTCTGATTCTTCTTTCATAACATGACTAATGTGGAAATATGTTTAACGTGATTGTGTGTATATACACATAAATATATATATGTATATATATTTACATATATAAATTTATATATAAAACCTATATCAGATTTGTTGCCATTTTGGGGAGGGGCAGGAGAGGGAGGGAGAAAAATGTGAAACTCAAAATCTTATAAAAATGAATGTCGAAAACTATCTTTACATGTAACTGGAAAAAATAAATTACTATTAAGATTTTTAAAAATTACCTCTATAGCCTTTCTAATGTTGTTTATAAAATTCAAGATGGTAAATCCCAAAGTAACTATATTTCCATTTCATAGACTCAGAAGAGATAACTAATATTCTAATTCCCTGGGTAATTAAAGAATGTCAGAAAATAGTCATATTCAACTCGTGCAAATCAGCATCTTGTCTAAACCCAATACAGAAAAACTGTCTGTTTTCCCTGATTGTGCTACCAACTGTTTAAGGTTATTCTCTGAAAGAATTGCAGGAAGAGACAGTGCCCTCCTGTATCTGCTCAAGTAGGGTAGTGTGTCAGTCATATGCAAAATGAGAGAAAGAAGCCATTCTTAAAGCATGTTAGATGTTTTGTAGTTTTTTATTTTTTAAAAATATGGTCTTTTGCATCTCTAGTAAAGTCCTACTCTAATGCCTCATATCAATAAAGTCAACAGGCCTTTAACATGTGCCAAGCACTGTGCTAAATTCTGAGGATACCACATGCAAGCAAAAAGATACATAATAATGGCATAGCAATTACTCCTAATTACCCCAATTATCTCTAAACCTCTCTTAGGAGAAGATAATCTTTATCAGGGCCTGACAACATAGAAGGACTCTGAGTACAGGCCCAGTGATGGGCTATATGTATGTAATAGCTTCATAAGATTTTCAGATTGTTCTCCCAAGATTGTCCCCAAGAATTGAATTGTTGAGCCATAGAGACTCCTGAAGACCTTCTAAAACATGGAGAGACTTTTATTTTTGTCGTTGTTCCCATTGCCTCTAGAATTACCACAGGAGCTGTATTGTTGTATAATGGATCTGATATCAGTGTCAACAAGACCTGCATTTAAGGCCTTCCAAAGCCACATACTGGCTTTATAATCCCAGACAGGTTTCTTACCCTCTCTCTATAGGACCAAATGTTATAAAGAAACTGCAAATATGCATTGATTAGAGGGAGTTCTCTCATCTGGGAGTTCCGTATATATCAGTGAAATCATAGGTCCAATCCCTATTCCTAGTACAGTGCCTCTTACTTATTAGGGGCTTAATAAATGCTTATTCATTAATTGATGATAGAAAAGTTGTGATCTCTATTGCTTAAGGGAATTCCATACCAGTAAAATAACAGGTTGTTGAAGTATTGAAGTAAGATATTTCACACATGGAAGGAAAAAAAACCCCAATTGTTAAAATTCTTGCTCCCAGATGTAGAGGTGCACACCTGTAATGCCTGCTTCAGAGAAGGCTGAGGTTGATGGATTGCTTTGAGCTGCATTAGGGCAAAGTTGTGTGACTGTCCACACTAGGTCATGAGCTCCTGGAAATAGAGGGCCACTAGGCTACTTAAGGAGGGACAAACCAGCCCAGATTAATCCCAAAATTATTGGAGTCAGGTCTGTGAACCGATCGATATACTTCCAGCCTTGGCAAGATAGGGAGAGTCAACCTCAAAAAACAAAACAAAAAATTCTTGCAGCTGCATTGTTGTCATCTAATTTCCTACTAACAATCTTCTGTTTGTGTTTTACAGATGTTGATGAGTGTGAGAAAAATCCTTGTGTAGGTGGAGAGTGTGTCAATACACAAGGATCCTACATATGCCAGTGTCGAGTTGGATATCAGAGCACACTGACAAGGACCGAATGTCGAGGTAAAATGTAGTGTTTCATAGCTAGAAGTTTAGATTTAGCATGGAGTGCTAACTTTTAGCTTTAATATGTATTTAATATAAATTTCTTCTAAGGGAAAGCCTCATATTCTTTACTATTGATGCTAAACTACTCTTCCCTGTAATCAACTTCTAAACTAGAGATTTGAATATGGAAGAAATCAATTACACATTCCTAAATTGGGACATTCAGTAAGGATGCAGGTTTTTACTGAGCTGTCATTAGAAAATACCTTAAAGTAAATAATTAATGTTGAAACGAGCCACCTCTGATAAAATTCACAAAGACGCTTTGTTCCCTTCCAGATTTGCCTCCATTGCAGTTTTCTGCCAAGATAACAGAAAGGCTATCATGCCATGCATCTAGAAATGCAAAAACCAAATTAAAAAGAACATAATCATTTAGTGAAAATTTTTAAAAAGAGGAAGATAGGTTTGCATTATTTTTTATAATCCTCACCTAATAACAAGAGAGAACAGTTTTTGCTTTCACTTGAGAAACATCCAAAGTGCCACTCATATCCATTTTCTCCTTTACTTCCCTATGGTTATTGTCCTCTTTCATATTCTTATTGGTTTTTGCTTGGATTATTGCAGTAACCTACTGGTTTGTCTCTCTGCTTCCAATCTCTCCCCATTTTATTTCATCCTAAACTCTGCTGCCAAATTACTCTTACAAAGCACAGCTCTTATCTTCTCGTTTCCTTATTCAAAAATCTTCCAGGTTGTCTTCTGAATCAAGTCCAAATTCCTTAGTCTGGCATTCAAGGTCCTCCATAACCTGGCCCCATAATACCTTTTCAGAATAACCTCCCGCTGATTCTTTACACATATTGTTGTATGTTCCAGCTGAAGTATTCCACTCTTTGTCTTCCACACATACCTTTTGATTTCCTGCCTCTGTAAAATGAGCATATCTTCCTGGACTGCCCTTCCTTCTCCATCTGTCTAATTTCTGACTAGCAAAATTCTATCCATCCTTGAAGGCC
This sequence comes from Dromiciops gliroides, assembly GCF_019393635.1. Lineage (NCBI taxonomy): Eukaryota > Metazoa > Chordata > Mammalia > Microbiotheria > Microbiotheriidae > Dromiciops > Dromiciops gliroides. The sequence continues at coordinate 170,593,209 of NC_057862.1, forward strand.
CAGCTCAAATGCCACTTTTGCCAGAAGATTACTAAGAAAAACAAATTCCCACTTAGAATGAAGAACTCTGACAAATGCAGCAACCAATCATGATTCCAGAGAGCTAGGGATAAACTATGTTACCCACGTTCTGACAGAAATTGTGGTTAACATTCTAATGAAGAAGTTTAATTAATTAGAAATGTTTACTGTATCAGATAGGACATTTGTTTTACTAAGCTTAGAACTTTTTAAAATGTTCTGTTAAAAATAAACATGGCAAGAACCCTTAGGGTTCTAGGCTTTGTATTATGGCAGAGAATAATAATAGTTATCTATGCAAAACTGTTAATAAAATTTAATTTAATAAATTTAATAATAATAATCTAATAAAAGTTAAGTTAATAAACTGCAAAAGAAGAGAGGATGAGAGCATTTTCAGTACAGAGAATGACCAGCAGGAGTAGCTTGTTGTCTTTACTCCTTTGTAGAAATTCTTGGCAGGGTTTAGGGAGTGCTTACCATCCACAATAGATAGTGTGAAGAATTTTCCTGGTGTGAGTAGTAGCATGAACACTTAGATATTTGGATGGGAGAAGCAGACAAGGGAAATCCAAAATTTATGTTCTTAGCTACAGAGGAAGTCTTAAGGGGTGAAAAGGAGAGTACAGAAAAGATTTAGAAACATAGGAGTACAGAAGTTTGAAGGGTAAGTTAAATTTCAGGATCATGAATTAATAGGGATCCAGAGAGGGTTTTGAATATTCAATGATGGGAAAAATAATTATTAGTTTAACATTTTGTTGTTATCAGGATGGAGAAAAGTGAACAAATTCAACAGATAAAGATATCCACAATGAATGTATTAGAAGTTTTAGCAGTGGAAAATAAGGGATTTAAACTTATTTCATCAATTGTGATGAAAAAAGCAGAAAAAATTTATGAATTATTGGAAATGGGCTATAAAAATGAAGTAATGTAGTAGTGAAGTAATGGTAGCTAATTGAAAATAATCTATTTAGGGATGAAGGGGGAAATTAGCCCAGGTGGTTACAATGGGAAATATCAGGCTATAAGTGGCATAAGTACAAGAAAACTGGTATAATACTTTGAGACCAAAGAAAAGGAAACAGGAGGATAAAAGAGTTCCTCAACATAAAGGAGATGAGTGGTCCTTATACTACTTATTAATTGAAGTACTTACACTTGAATCAAGTTTATACACACACATATACACACACATGCACACGTATGCATATGTTACAAAGGAATGGTGATTAACATTCTGTATATCTGGCTGCCACTGCTTGGTAACAGTAATTAAATATGCAAAAGAAAAAAGTCAAAAGCTCATTCTGAATTAGGAGTGGGGACAAACAGAAAGAATAGAAGAAAAGGCACTGAAGAAGGTCTACTTAGGAAAGAATAAGCCAAAGGTAAGAAGAAAACCATTTCAGAGCAGATGTTTAAAAAAGGATTGGAAGAGGGGATTAGAAAGAAAGCAGAAGACTAGTTTGGAAGGAGAATGCCACCACTACCATCTTCTTTCACATTAAGAGAACTTGGAAAATAGAGAACCTTGAAGAAAGCATGGCTCACCATTTGTAGCCTTAATACATTTTAAGATTTCATAGCAATTAATGCTTTGAAAAGGAAAAAAAACCCATAGCTAGGTGAGAAAAGGATTATAAATTAAAGGTATAGAGACCAGATGGCCTCCACTCATATTTTTGACTCATCAAGAGGGAATGTAGAGCCTGTTGTTCAATCTGCACAGAAGGAAAACTTCTGAGGATCAGCTACAATTAACTTCAAACCAGGCACTTTCCTGGGTCCTTAGAGTGATATAATGATGACTAAAATATCTGCCTTTGAGGACTTGTCTTGTAGAACATGAGACACAGGTACATGGATAAAGTACACAGGCAAACTGTGGAAGTTTCAGACAAGGTATTAGCTATGTATGAAAGTTCACAAGGAAGGAAGGGATCACATTAGTTTTAAGGGGAACAGAATAAGGCTATGTGGAAAACTTGGTAGTAGAGCTGGGTCTTGACAGATGAGAGACATTCATCTGGTAGAGATGTAAAGGGAAGAAGGTAACTCCAGAAGATAACATAAGTAAAGACATGGGATGGTAATGGGTATAGTACTGCTTTGAGGAAGAGTAAGAGTAGACCAGTTTGACACTGGAGCATGGGGCTTGAAGGTATGATTGTATGTCCGATTACATAAATTTGGTCTTTATATATCAGTAGGTCAATAGAGAGCCATTTGTGAGCAGGGTAGTGATTCAAATTAAGAGGATTATGCTGCATGTGCAATCTATCTTAGATTGCTTACTGCCTCAGGGAGGGGAGAGGTGGGGGATGGGAAGATAGATGGAATTTGGAGACTCAAAACTTTGAATAAATTAAGAGGTTAAAAAGAATATTGTGCTGGTAACAGTCAGAAAGATGAAATTGAGTGGTATTTGGGTAAAATATGGCTAAAGGCTCGAGGGCTCTTAGGAAGCTGATAGATCCAAAAAATAAAAACTGAATTGATAACATAGAAATTAGAATCAAACCGTGAGAAGATAGATAATTTTTGTAGACCTTATTTAGGGTATTCATCCTTATTTTCTGACAGCTTCAAATATGATATATGCACATATATAATACACATATAATACCTATACACATGTACATACATGTCTATATATGTATGTGTAGATAAAAACACAAATACAAAAGTACATATGTTTATGTATACATATATAAATATTTGAAGCACAAATGCGGATTATCTTTCCCACCTACCTCCTACACCATCCCCTGGTCCACATCTTCTGGGAAAACTTTATCCTGTAGCAGATGAGCCTTGGAAAAGATTATGTAACAAATTGATAATGGATTTTGGCTCTTTACATCTAGTACTCATGTGGTTTCATAGCTTCTAGAACTGTAGTCTGAAAAGCTGAGGAAGTGTGAATGCACCAAGTATGTCCCATTGCCTTCATTTAGTTTATCAGGAACTTTTAAATCAAAATAAGAATTTACTGTAGTCAAGTTGTGGTCACTTGAAACGATTCTACCCCAACCACTACAGTTTAACTTGCTATAGCAACAGACAAAAAGAAAAGATGAGAAAAATGCTGCCTTAGCATTACTATTTCATTTGGTAAGTAGAACATTCACAAAGTCATGTAAAAAAAAAAAAACTAAGACTATGAAAGCAGTACAACTGCATGAAAATAGTTTTTGAAATCATGATTTATTGTCAAACAGAATAATTCATTTTCATTAAATGAGAGATAAAAGCTAGCATGAGCATTCTCAGTATAACTTGTTTTACTATGGTTGATAATATGTCCAACTATAGGACCTGTCCTTTTTTTCATATGACAGCTACTAACCAAAATTCAGAATCCTAATAATGTACATAGTTCTCTAAAAATTAATTTTGAAGAATAATTAGTTTTAAAATCCATTTTGTTTACATAGTTGGATCAAAAGGCGATAAGTAATTTTCTGAATTTTAAAAATTCCATTAAATATTAAATTATCTGAGGCCAGTGTACCACTAAAGTATAAAGGGGAAGAGGAGATTAACTCGAGATGAGATCAAAAAGTAAGATGAGAGTAGTTGGAGAAAGAATGAAAGAAAATAGTCCTTTTCTTTTAAATCCAAACCTTTTCTATCTCCATTTTGCTTTTTAGATATTGATGAATGTTTACAGAATGGCCGGATCTGCAATAACGGACGTTGTATAAACACAGACGGCAGTTTCCACTGTGTGTGTAATGCTGGTTTCCATGTGGCAAGTGATGGGAAAAATTGTGAAGGTACAAGTTTTTTTCAAGTCATTCCCTTTCTTTTACAATGCAACTTCTACTTCAAGATCTTTTTCAGTTTAATGAAGCCAAATAGAATATTCTGTTAAAAGCCAGAATACTAAAAAGACCTTTTATTCATCTGAGAGATTCTCATTCTGTACAGTGGAAAGGATTCTTTATGAGTTGTATATAATTCAGATTTATGTAACACATGTAATTTAAATGCACTAAGGAACTCTATAAGGAATCCTTTTGTCCTACAAATAAATATTTCTCCGTTTATCTTTTTTTTTATACATTCAGAAATTTGAATGTCACGTTTCTTAAATCAGACATACCTATAACCATATAAAGTTCAATTATTTATTAGGCTTAAGACTGGTTTTATTTTTATTTATTTTTTTTTTTGCGGGGCAATGGGGGTTAAGTGACTTGCCCAGGGTCACACAGCTAGTAAGTGTCAAGTGTCTGAGGTTGGATTTGAACTCAGGTCCTCCTGAATCCAGGGCCAGTGCTTTATCCACTGTGCCACCTAGCTGCCCCCTCAATTATTTATGATACCTTAATTTGAGCTGACTATCCTGGAGGAAAAACAGAGAAGGCAAAAGGTTGTAGGAAAAACACTAAACTTAAATGATTGAGGCTCAAGTCCTAGCTGTTATACTAATTAGTTATGTGGCTGAGCAACTTATTTAACCTCCCAAAGCCTCATTTTCCTTATCTGAAAAAAAGGAGTACTTATAATAATATTTGCACTATCTACCTATTAGAGTGGTTCTGAAGAAAGTATTTTGTAATTTGTAAAGCAGTATATAAATGGGACCTTTTAATAATAATTATCACCTCATCATTAAAATTTTGTTTTATGGACAGTAATAAATTTTGAGTTACACTTTTCATGTTTTCTAGTCCAGAGGGGTCAGACATGCAGCCTGTGGGCCACATGTAGCCCATCACACTCTGGCATGAAACTTGAACCAGATTAGAATATATTGGAAAATATTTGACAAAACTGATTAAAATACAAGAAAACAGATAATATTACATTTGAAAAGTAAGTCAGTGTGCAGCTTGCAGGGATTCTTATGTATGGTTTAATGTCCCCTGTTTCTATTTGATTTTAACACCACTGAACTAGTGCTCTTATTGTGAATTTTGCCTCTTCTTTCATGCAGCCTGATTAGTTATTGTATTTTCCCTCTTTTTGTCTGACTAGAAAATGTGAACATAATTGATGAGTTCCTACCTCATAGGACATTAGCAAAAAAATGAAGAATGTTCTTTATCATGTTTCCCAAGGTCTTTGGGAAAGATCCCAAAAATCTATTCATACATTAAAAGAATTTCAAGACTGTTCTTAGAAACATTTTTGGCAGAATATTATCTCAGTGATTCAGCTCAAAGACTTAATGCCAAAATTCCCAGTTGGGATAGATTCGTGGTTTTTTCTCTTCTTTTTTAAAAATCATAAATTATTTTTGTCTGATTTAGGCTGCAAGTGAAAAGAAAACACACATGTCTAGAGTGCAAATGCCATCCAAGACAGCTGCAATAGTAAATGAAATAACATATTTTTGCATTTAGAGACATGTCACAGTGATCTGGGGATCCTAGGGGTTAGCTGGCAGTTGTTTGGATTCTTGGGCCAGAGGCAGGCATTTTGGAAATCCATTCTTTCCTATTCCTTTTTGGTATTGCCTCAAACTACAATGATTTACAGGCATATTTCAGAACCAAGATGTAGTCTAGATATATTTGGAATTCCATTAGTCTTAGTTCTAATTATTCCCCCTTTTTTTCCTCTCAGTTTCATGTATTAGCAATAATATGAACCCATGAAATCAGTGTATATGGCAGTCTGGGGAAACACTTTTTAGTTTTCTTTAAGCAGTATTCACAAAATGTGTCTTAATATTTTTAGTCAAATTTTTCTCATTATATGTTAGACAAAATTAGGCCTGTGGTACATACTATGCATGAGATGTAGGTTTCATTTGAATTAGCCCTCGTCTACCATAGTAAAAAGAACAATGTTGTTATTTTCAGTGAGGCTTTTTAAAAAAAAGTATCTACTCTTCTGGTCATAGAACATATGTATATATTGTAGGCATATTACATTGGGTATGTATATATGTACATATATATGAATAAAAATAAACCATAATAATATTTCTGACATCATAACCCTTCTCTCTACACACTCAGTAGAATAGGGCTCTACTCGTCACCTCTTGCTTGGATAATTTCAGTAGCTTGATTAGTCTCCCTGCCTCAAGTCTATCCCTACTTTTGTCCCGTCTTACACACTGCTACTGAATCAGTATTCCTTAAGTTAAGACTAAACCTTGTCACTCCTCTACTAAGTCAACTACAGTGACTCCTTAAAGTCCTTTGCATACTGGCCTCAACCTATCTTTCAAGACTCATTGGACATTCCTTCTCTTTCCCACACTTTGCAGTTCAGCCAAACTGTCCTTTCCTCTGTTCCTTATACACAGTAGTTCATCTCCCATATCCATGCCTTTATACTCCCCATGCCTGCAATGAACTCATTCCTCACATCGGTCTCTCTTTTAGATGCAACTCTAACACCATTTTCTTCATGAAGCCTTTCTTGATCCTCCAACTACTAGTGCTTCCCTCCTGAGCTACCTTGTGTTTAAAAATTTCTTATTCATGTTTTAGTTATATATGTGCATGTCTTTCCTATTAGAGTTTAAGCTTCTTGTGAATAGGGATTGTTTTATTGTTTGTACTTGTGTTATAGTCCTAGTGCCTAGCATAGTTTATAGCATGTAGGAAACACCTAATATTGTTGGTTGACACATAACTCATTTGCTTCCCCCCACCTAGATATGGATGAATGCAGCATAAGGAACATGTGCCTCAATGGAATGTGCATCAATGAAGATGGCAGTTTTAAGTGCATTTGTAAACCTGGTTTCCAATTGGCATCAGATGGCCGTTACTGCAAAGGTTTGTGCTGCACAATTTAGATTGTGTATATTCTAACACATTTTTTTTCTTTCTCTTTTGGAGTGAAAAATCTTAAACTTCTTAAACTTTTCACTCAAGACCCCTTGACACCCAAGAAATTTTATGGACCCCCAAGTATATAGGTCTATCACATAGGTATACATAACCTTTTTACTGTCACCGACATTTTTCACCACCCCTCCATTCAGTTACATTGACCTCACATGGGGTCCGCAAAGCCCCAGTTTAAAGAAGCCTTGGTTTTACGAGGAATAAGCATTGTAACTTTTCACCACCTGGGTTCTTCTACCTGTTTCACCTTCTTTAACTTTATTCCTCTTCATGTATTGCAGTGACACTAGCCTTCTTGCCTTTTTTTGCCCATGATACTCCACCTTCCACTTCTATGCCTTTGTACTAGATTGAACCTCATACCTGAAATACTCTCCCACCCTAGCTCTACCTTTTAGTTTCCCCTTGATGTTCTCAAGATTCAGCTGAAATCCCACCTAAGCAGGAGACCTTTCCTAGTGCCTTCCCCTCTGTGAGTACCTTCTGTCTACTCTGTATATCTTGAATGTACCTACCTATTCATAGAGTATCTCCTCTATTAAAAAGAGTCCTCCTTGAGGGCAGGGTCTATTTTTATCTTCCTTTGTGTCCCTAGTGCCAGGCCTATAGAAAGTGCTTAATGAATGCAAGTTGGCTGACGACTTTTTCCCTCTCTGCCCTTTGTTTCCTCCAAATATTTGATACCTTTTTCTCTGACTTAGAAAGATTAACTAGGATTGTACTTGGAACCTAGCCACCCAGAGAAACTGCCTTTTTTTTGTTAGAAAGCTCTCTTCCTTTCAAAGATGGCTTTTTTTTTGGGGGGGGGGAGGTCTTTCCAGAGGATCTCCTGAAAATTCCTTGAGAAATGAGTCAGAATATTTATTGGATGTTAATTGCCATTTTGTTCATGGAGATTTGGGCATCTTCCTGAACATAAAGAGTTGTGCCTTATCTTCACATTTGGAAGATAATTGCAGTTGGGCTACTGTTGGATTTTATTTGGTACTTCTTGTTTGCCACCTAGAGAGCACAATACAAAATTTTATTTGTAGTGGTCAGGTTTTCATAATTTCTTCCATGACCCATTAGAAATAGAGAATTTTTTTTAGGGTCCATAGCAGTTAAAGAAAATACCATTCCACAGAAGAAATAAACAAACTACAAGCCAAGATGCCATATTTGTTCAGTTTGGTAACTTTTAAAGTAACCTCATTGCTGTAAGGATTGAGGCAACAATGAGATTTTTTAAAAATTTGTACTCTTGAAAATAAGAAAGCTTAGTGTTTGATCAGGCTTCAGTTTTGTGTCTGAAAAGTAATAAAAATGATTTGGATTTTAAAATCTTGAAAATAATCACTGGAGTCAGATTTTTTTTTTTTTTGCTTAGAGTCTTTTGTATTCTGTAGCCATGGATGAGTGGATTGCTGGACCCAGGTCCAAGGTCTGGGCTGGAACCAGACCTGGCATGGGACTTCATACCTAGAACAGGTCCAGGAGATCTGTTAAAATGCTATATTCAAAACCTTCTGGCTTCCAGTCTCAGACAGAGAGGTGTAGAATATCTGAGCTCTCCAAGATTGAGAAAGCAGGATAAAGTCACATGATATCTATTCTCTGAGTGCTCTAGGACAACTTTGGTTAAGGTATTATGAAGAAAGATATCTTCTCTTATGTGTAAAGTCTTTAGTAAGCATATGTGCCTTTCTCTGTGCCTAAAAGAACTTCAGGCCCTTGGTTGGGTTACCTACATCCTGTATGAGTCTAACACCAATTTCTTATAACAATGTAAATTTATGAAAAAACTAAGAGAAACAAATGTTTCATTTCAGCTCTGAAAATGGGAGATACTTCTTCTGTGTATTTCTAGTTATTCAATCAATTAAAAATATTTAGGACCAACTTTATGCCTAGCTCAGCACCACCTCAGTATTATAGCAGACATAAAGGCAGTAGTAAACATAGTACTTGTTCTCCAATTTTTTGTGTGTGTGTGAGGTAGTTGGGGTTAAGTGACTTGCCCAGGGTCACACAGCTAGTAAGTTTCAAGTATCTGAGGCCAGATTTGAACTCAGGTCCTCCTGAATACAGGGCCAGTGCTCTATCCACTGTGTCACCTAGGAACTTAACTAGGGAAATGAAAAGGGACAAAACATATTTAAGGAAATACTAAATTGTGTCATGTAGACTGCATAAAAGTGCTTTCAGAGGAATAGGAGATTAACAGTGGCTGGAATAGTCAGCAAAGAATTCCAAACAAAATGATAACAAGATGTTAATATTGTAAATGTTAGGCCCCTTTGGTTTTGTACGCTATCATATTCTTTCATACTATACTGGCCTACAGCTTTAGCACCTGTAGATTGCAGGTGTTCTGGGACTTCACCATTTAGTAATAAATATGGCTTGCAGATGATATTGAGGAAACTATTCAAGAAACCAGATGTTCGGCAACCTAGGTCTTGCCAAACTCTGTGCAAGGACATTAGTATGGACATTCATAATGGCATCCTCTATAAATAAATAAGATTTTGCCTCCTCACTTATCACACTTCAGAAGTTTAGTGATACCTTTCCTAGATGTTAGTTTGGTGACCAGAGGCAATTTGGTGCCTATTATTATCTCTGTCATCTTTCTTGAGCATATGGACTACAAAAGGCACACTCCAAATGGCACTAATGAAGAAATATACACAAGAGTGTCCTTGGGGCAGTTAGGTGGCACAGTAGATAGAGCACTGGCCTTGGATTCAGGATGACCTGAGTTCAAATCTGGCCTCGGACACTTGACACTTACTAACTGTGTGACCCTGGGCAAGTCACTTAACCCCAATTGCCTCACCAAAAAAAAAAAAAAAAAAGAGTGTCCTTACCTTTACTTATTCCCAGGTTCACTAAATTCCCTCTTCAAGACAGGCTCTGAGAACTTTAGCTTTGTGTCCACAAAAATCAGGATACGTAGACTTGTATAAAGAAAATTGATGTCATTCCTGCAATGAAAAAAATTAGCAATACAGGAAGGTCAGCCTCCTAGGACAGAGCTAAGTTCCTGGGTCTACATCCTAACTATGTACCAATTTTAAAAGCCTTCAGATACTTCCTGTGAGATCCTTGTTGCTGCTGTTTTACAGTACATCTTATATTGAACAAAAAATGGCAGGGAGAACACAACCAAACTGAGTTCATATGCGTAAATATGACTGCTATTTTAAAACACAATTTGAACATGCAATCTTGGACCATTTGAAAATCTTTTGTGCCAAACAACATAAGCTAAGTAAAACAGAGAGGTGTTTTACTCACTTTGCCTTTTGAAGGTTAGAAAGGAAGAAATAGTCATATACACTAGCTGTTGTATACGCTAATGAGAGTTGTTATAAAGTGATTTGCTTGTAAGTAGTAGGTGTGCTGCAAACACACTTTGGAAACCATTGCTTTAAATCTGCCTTCTGAAGGGAGAAAAGGTATGTTCCCCTTGTCAATAATAAATTCCTGCTCCTATTAGGACGTGTCCCATAAAATATTTTACTAGCCGTGAATACACACATAGTATACTCTAAAATACTTTCAATACTTAAGAAATGCCCTTCTCTGCTGGGTGCCTATAGTACTTAGTTGGATAAGAATGGTTATCTAATTTATCCATATTTATTTTTCTGAGCCAATTCTTCAGTTTTCCAGTAAAACATTAATGGGATGCACTTTAAAAACAAGCATTATAAAACCAGAAATGTCATGCAGATTGCCCCAGAGTCGTGAGGCGTGGGTGGTATTGGGATGGGCATCATCCCAGGAAATGAATGCCAGAAGAGGAAGCTTCCTGACCAGGTCAAAGATGTAATTTGCTATTGAGCCTGACTTCTTACATTACAAAACAAGTAGCAATGTTGTAGGAATTGACTTGTGAAGCATTACACAAGGCCCTTTGTCTAAGCAGTCACTTTCCTCCTTCCTCCAATTTATGCGTTTGCCTCTGTGATCCTTATTTTGGGTTAACATATCTCCTGGGAGTATTTTTGGGTAGCTTTTTGTGAAAGAAGAAAAAAAACTTAGACAATTGATTCCTCTCTGCCTAATTTTTTTTCCTGAAAAGAAAATGAAAGTGTACTCTATTTTTTAACAGATGATGTTTCTTTCTTTCCCTTTTCCCTCATTTCTTTCCCTTTCCCCCAAATTTAAAAAAGTCAGTATAAACTGATACTCTTAACGGTGAACTAAAACACATTTTAATTTCTAATAAATTTAAAATGTGATTTCTACCTCCTCCCCCAACAGATATTAATGAATGTGAAACACCTGGAATCTGCATGAATGGACGCTGTGTGAACACAGATGGATCCTATCGATGTGAATGCTTCCCTGGATTGGCGGTGGGGGCTAGATGACGAGTTGTTTTGGTAAGAGAAACTGGTTTTAAGAATGACAGTAACTAACCAGCTCCATGTCAAGAAATAGAACAAATTGACAAATACATACCATATTTCAGTGTATGTGATCTTTAATGAATAAGGTACAGCAAGCCTTCAGGGAGCAGATTTTTTTCCTACAAAAATCAAAGTATGGCATTAGATTGATGAATGGAGAAGCACAGCCAGGATAAATGATCACTACAAGGGAAGTCTACAATACATAATTTTAATCATTAGATTTAACCTCCATAATTTTCCTTGTTTTCTTCTTGAAACTGGGCTATTGCTTCTCTCTTTTCCTTCCTTTTGGTGAATGTTTTAATGAACATCTGAGTATCCAAAGGGAAGTATGTGGGAGGCAAGAGATATGGATGGTCAAAAACTATATAATTCATGATAATCTGGAGTTTCATCTAGCTGTATGAATATTCCCAGAGAGATGGGAATTTGAGAAATGAATCTTATCAATTTGTTTGTGGGAAAGGTATTGATTAAGGCCTTCGAAAAATGATAAAGTAAAATATCTGTCTCAGTCTCTTGTACTGATGACATTGAAGCATTTTATTAATAAGAACAAAAACAACTTACTTTTTAAATTATATAGTGCCATACCTTTAATGATGAGGTATGAGTATAATAATATGAATCACTTCCAAGTTTAAGCATAAAAGGAAGGCATTCTTTAATTACAAAATAAAATCTCTCTCCTTACTCTTCTGCTTACCTAAAATAAGGTTGATGTTAATTAACTGATTAACCTTACTAGTCTTCTTTCTGCAATTTTTTTATTAAAATGATAAACTTTTTGCTGACACTCTTTAAAATGGGTTAAGCTGGCATTATCTTCTTCAGAAAGTACTGTTGTGCATGTGGTAAGAAGGTAATTGAACAGTAGTTTTTCAATTTTTCTTACTTGAAAGAGCTTAAAAAGAAAATATTGAGAAAGTAACCACCTTAGATTAAAATCTTCTGGCCATATTATGTGGCTTTGATTTTACTCTTTTCATTGGATGTACATTAGAATGCCCTGTAAGTTGGGGAAGGGTCAGGCTGAACAGGAACCCACTTTCTTTCCCCCATTCTGCAATGAGATGGTGCCTGGGAAGGTCAAAGGAGAGGTCATTAGATGCAAAGTAAACTTCCTCCTCTTTGAAAGGTTCTCCTAACCCAAACATTCCCCAGGTCCCAGGTTTATTTGGAGAATCAGCTAACTCTCTAAAGTGCTTCTTCATCATTCCGTGAGCTTGGCTATTATGGAATTAATTTCTCACCCATAGTAGCCCTGGAAAATTGACAGCATCTGTACTTATGTTTAGGTTTCAACTATTTGGAAGCCAGATTTTTTTTTTAATTGACCTCAAAGACCTTATGACAGAAGTGTTGTATAGATGTGAATCAGAGCACTGGGGACAGAGGCAGAGTCTAGGTAGGACCATCTTTGAAGCTATTGAATGTGCTTCAACCCTCACCAAGGGGGTCTCCACCGTTTGAAGATTCAGTAAACTAATAGGATCTTTTATTCCCGTTGTAGATACGCACATGCGGAGCACATGCTATGGTGGGTACAAGAGAGGTCAGTGTGTCAAACCCCTATTTGGAGCAGTTACTAAGTCTGAATGCTGCTGTGCTAGCACCGAATATGCCTTTGGGGAGCCTTGTCAGCCTTGCCCTGCCCAGAATTCAGGTATGGAATGTTAAGCAGTTGTTATAGTAAAAGAGGAAAGGATGGCACTGTACTCTTTAGTGGCATACATGCATTTCCAGGAGCTTTGCAGAAGTTCCAGTCAAATCTTACTCATACAGCCTAGGCTCTCCTTTTTTTTTTTTTTAATTTCTTTGTTTGTTTGTTTTTTGGGTTGGTGGGTTTTTTTGTTTGTTTGTTTTGTTTTGTTTTTGCGGGGCAATGGGGGTTAAGTGACTTGCCCAGGGTCACACAGCTAGTAAGTGTCAAGTGTCTGAGGCCAAATTTGAACTCAGGTCCTCCTGAATCCAGGGCCGGTGCTCTATCCACTGCGCCACCTAGCTGCCCCTCCAGGCTCTCCTTTTTATGCCCTTTGGATTTATTTGGAATTTTTGTGTCTTTCTCCAGAATACTGGTCATACCCCAAGTCAGCACTACTCATGTTCTTCACAGGGTATTGCATCTCAAAGCAGCCTGGTTTTCTAATCAAATCCAGCATTTCTAATTTGCAAGAGCAGCTTACCTGACTTCTGATGAAGTCAGGATTTTGTATAATATAAAAGAAAATAATTTTAAAGCGACTTGAAATGTTTCTAAAACTTTTTTTTAATGCCCATTCCACCATGTTTTATATGATCAAGAATTTTGTCCCATACTGTTTATTCAAACTTGGTTAAAAATCCTTCTCATGTTAGAGGTAACATGGCATAATATATGCATAGTAATGTAGGAGGTATCATTATAGACAAATAGCACCTAACTAGAAATAATGAAACTTAGGTTCTAGTCCTGGTCCGACCACCAATTAATGGCCATTTACCTATGGACTTTAGGTTTGTTATTTTTGTGGGAATTTTACCCTTCCCTCTGAAAATGAATTGAAACCATTTATAAGATTCAATTCTTATCTAAAACGGGGGTTACAGTTTTCCCATCTATATACAGGTAGTACTAAGTAATGTATATTGGCCTTTTCTTTTTTTTTTTTCTTTCTTTTTTTTCAGTGAGGCAATTGGGGTTAAGTGACTTGCCCAGGGTCACACAGCTAGTAAGTATTAAGTGTCTGAGGCCGGATTTGAACTCAGGTACTCCTGACTCCAGGGCCGGTGCTCTATCCACTACTCCACCTAGCTGCCCCATATTGGCCTTTTCAACTCAAACATGATTGGGTTTTGTTTGCAAGACTCTGGGAAACAACAGATTTTCAGCATTGGAGAGGTAGTTTAGTCATAGATATCTGTTCTGTTAAAATAATGCTAGACCTTATACTCAAAACATATGCATACATTTGGACCTTATTTGGACCCATGTAGTTTTCTGGCTTAGAAAAATATTAGTTGATTTACTCTTAGATTTCCAAAACCTTGTCATATTGAAAAATATCTTCCTTGTTATTATAAAGCTATATACCTATTAGATGTTTTGAAGTTAATATATAGGGTCTAGTATATGGATTTTTTTTGGGGGGGGGGTGAGGCAATTGGGATTAAGTGACTTGCCCAGGGTCACACAGCTAGTAAGTGTCAAGTGTCTGAGGCAGGATTTGAACTCAGGTCCTTCTGACTCCAGGGCCAGTGCTCTGTCCACTAAGCCACCTAGCTGCCCCCTGGATTTTTTAAAAAAACAAGAATAAGCAACCAAAGAAAGACAGCTTTACTATGGTTGATGGCAGTATGTAACATCTTATATTTGTTTCTCTCAGATTTATTGTCATTTTATCCTCACAATGACTCTGTGAAAGAGGTGAATATTATATTCTCAATTTACAGATGAAGAAACTGAAGTCAGAAAGGTTGTGTTGATCATATCACAAATTAGTGACAGAAGGAGAAATTCCTCTTGACTCTCTCAGTATTGTGTTTTTTTCATTAGTTTGTGCTACCTCTCTGAAAAGCCATTAGATAGTACAGGATTTCAAGAGAAATTATAGCAGGCTATATTCTTTGAGCAGAATATTTCATGACTCACTGCATTATAGAGTTAAAATGTTTTCTAAATTTAGGGCCCAGTGCCACTGACTTCTGTTTTATATTTGAATGAATTTAAACAGAAGAGTTACACATGTGGAAACTGTTTCATCTAGGCTGGTCTGCCCACCTATTTGGTTGTTGAAAATGCCAATTCATGAAGGGTAAAATGTAGGACATCCTTAATTTCAGGGGAGAAAAGAATTTCTCAAAAGGAGATGTATTGCTGTGGGAACTGAATAAATCCAGAAGGGAAGAGTTTTTCCCCTTACTTTCTATCATTTGATCTAGTTTGAAGCTAACCATCTGAGAGCTAAAAATGCATCTTTTCTCTCCGGAAATGAGACACGTGCAAACTGTAAATGAAGACATTTCTACTCAACAGCCTAAACATATTTAGAAAGGCTTCTAAGTTTTCCAGTCTGTAGGCAGGCAGCTTTAATTGTCCATTCCATTAGCAGATTTCCTTCTTACTCCCTGGATTCTAATGATTGTTAAGGATCACACAATAGTAATTTTGTGGCATTTTCCCATTGCTGTCCCATACCAGTGCTTCAGGAGCATGCATCATTCTGTATACAGAATAGGAGAATGACCTAATTCCAGATAATCTAATAGCAGCTCTGGCCCATATGGAAAACAACTGTGACACTCACTTGCTTGCCTTTACACCAAGAATAAGCTAAGTTAGGAAGCAGAGAGCAAAAGTGCATTTTTCCCAGAGCTACAAGGTTGAGTGTGTTTCCTGTTTTATTGCCTACGCTATTCCACAAATATTTTAATCTGATGCTGATGTGAGAGGATGGGGAGAATATTTCTCTTAACTCCCATTCCCTCCCTTTTATTGGCACTATTGATTCTACCTTTCTCTTTTGGCACCTGGACACTTTTAAAAATTATTTCAAAATTCAGGAAGTCCTGTGTTTTTCTTTAATCTTATGTAACACAGAGGTGTTACATAAGTAGTAGTAGTAGTGTGTGTGTGTGTGTGTGTGTGTGTTGTTGTTGTCATTTGTTTTAGTCTATTAAGCCATTTATTTCCCTTATCAGGATTGTAATTAACTAGCACACTAGACTATAAAAATTTGAACCATGCTATTAGATAATACAGAGTCTATTACCTCTAAAGGGAAAGCCTCTATTTGTCCAGTTGGTAATTTCCACCTGACTATATTATGTGATTCTGCTTAACACTGTGGACTAATGCATGACATTCGGGTTCCCTTTTCACATAGAAAAAGTTATTACCATAAATTCTCAAGAATCCACATTGTGATTTACATGCAGAAAAGATTGCTTTCAGATTTATTGATAGTAATAAGTTTTCACCTTAATTGTTGTTTTAACCAATTATATTTAAAATACTGAATTACTGGCCTTGTGGACATTTCATTCTCTAAGTTTACTTTTTACATATAATAAGAGGGCCTTTAAAACTAAAACAGTCAACATATCTGCTTCAGTGAAATTATTCCTGTTTAAGCTGGGCTAGTGCTAAGTCAGGTAGCTGACAGTTATTCTTTCCAACTTAACCTAGGTTTTCATGGTATGACTTCTTTATTTTGTTTTAAATTATTTTCTAGAACATTAGATATACTTCTAATAAAATAAAAACAAAAAAGAAAAACCTCACAGACTCCAAAGAAAAAAATAATTTATGAATTACCTACAATTTTATATTATCTATACCTTTGCTCATTTGCCTCCATTTGTGTGGATTTTCTTTCTTTGTTTCTTTGTTTCTTTTTTTGGCAGGGCAATGAGGGTTAAGTGACTTTCCCAAGGTCACACAACTAGTAAGTGTCAAGTGTTTAAGTCTGGATTTAAATTAAGGTCCCCCTGAATCCAGGGCTGGCGCTTTATCTACTGTGCCACCTACCTGCCCTATTTTCTGTGGATTTTCAAAGGATCATATCTGGGGCAGCTAGATGGCGCAGTGGATAGAGCACCAGCCCTGGAGTCAGGAGGACCTGAGTTCAAATCCAGCCTCAGACACTTAACACTTACTAGCTGTGTGACCCTAGGCAAGTCACTTAACCCCAATTGCCTCACCAAAAAATAAATAAATAAATAAATAAATAAAAAGATCATATCTTGCAAAAAAAAATAGGCCTCTAAATGATTGGACTCAATAAGTCCATATTTCCTATTTTATGTAAAAGTAAAAGCATCTACAATACATTTTCAAATTTTTTGGTTAATCTACACTCTCATATTGTTTTGTTATTTGAACAGTTGGTTATCTGGGCTTCCCCCTACCTTTAATCCAGTCTTCTTACACTTTACTCCCCACACGTACCCTTTGATTCAGTGATGCTGACCTCATAAACAAGGCTCGAAGGGTACTCCATCTCTCAGCTCCAGGCATTTTCTCTGTCTGTCCCCCATGCCTGGAATGATTTCCCTCCTCATGTCCACCTACTGGATTCCTGGGCTTCCTTTGAGTCTCAGCTAAAACCCCATCTTTTCCAGAAAGCCTTTCCCAACCTCTCAATTCTAGTGCCATCTTTCTGTTGTTCGTTCTGTATATAACTTGTTTGTATGTATTTATTTGCAAGTTGTCTCCCGCACTAGGTGGTCAGCTCTTTGAGGGCAGAGACTCTTTTCTTTTGTCTTTTTGTCACCTCAGTGCTTAGCACAGTGCCTGGTACATAGTAGATACTTACATGTTCATTGACTGATTGATTGATCAGTCTCTTGACTTCTCTCAGACTCAATTTCCTCACTGCAAAATAGGGATAATAATATTTGTACTACCCCTTACAGGGTTTTTGTGAGGAACAAATCATTGTATATAGGTACATAAAGCATTTTTAAATTATAGTTAGTGATAATACTTTACTCACCACAACCTAGTGAAGTAGGTAGTTTGAGCACTATGCAAATGTCAGCTTTAATTGTTATTGCCAAAAAATAGATGCTAAGTTCATATATTGGTTGTGAGGTCAGCCTAGTGAAAGGATGCTAATAGATTGGAACAGGTCAATAAATACTAATGGAAAAAACATTCAGAGTTATTGACAGTGAGTAGAGTCATTCATTACAGTTGGAAGGATCTTTAGCAATCAAATGATCCAACTCTTAATTGTATAGGATGATGATTGACTTTGGTTATTTCAATACTAGTGATTGCTTTCCCTAGGACCCTTGTTCCAATTTCATTGAGACTTTTTATCTTGAAATCTTCCTTGACTTTTAAAAAATCCCCAAAGACTATATTCTTCTCACCAATGCAATGGTACAGAAGAGTTCCAGGGAACTCATGATAGAAGAGGATCCAGGAAATCCAGGGAAAAAAAAGAACTGTGGAGTATAGATCTGAATGAACCATACTATTTCTTTTGTTTTTGGTGCTGTTTTTCTATTTTGAGGTTTTTTGTCATTGCTCTGATTTTTCTCTTATAACATGACTAATGCAGAAATATGTTTAATGTTATTATGTATATCTATATCTATATAAAACCTATATCAGATTACCTGCTATCTAGGGGAGGGTGGAGGGAGAAAAATCTGAAATTGGAAAGCTTGTATAAACAAAAGTTGAGAACTATCTTTACATGTAACGGGAAAAAAATAAAATACTTTATTTAAAAAAATCCTCAAAGAGTAAATATAGTTCTGTTTGTACCCAGATGAATGGTCCCCTCATCTAAATATTATTTTGCTTGGAAATGTTGGCATTTCTTAAACATGCTGAAAAGCCAAAAGACTCTCAAGGAAACACAGATTTTGAAAATATAAAGTTTAAAGATCATATTGGATATATACTGTCTACAGTATGTTCCTGATCTACTAATGCAGTAAACCATTTTTTAAAAAAGAAAAGAACTAAAGTAGTCAAAAGAGAAACTTGGAAATGTAGCAATTCTTGCTCAGTGCTAGAATTGCATTTCTGAAGCATGTCATAAAAAGTAGATGCTCTGGGTCAGCTAGGTGACACAATGGATAGAGCACTGGCCCTGGATTCAGAAGGACCTGAATTTAAATCCAGCCTCAGCCACTTGACACTTACTAGCTGTGTGACCCTGGGTAAGTCACTTAACCCCAATTGCCTCACCAAAAAAAAAAAAAAAGTAGATGCTCTGGACAGAAGGCAGCATGGAAAACCTGGGTTCAAGTACTAGTTCTGGGGTGCATCTAGGCAGTCCTTTGGCCAGGAGTTAGGAATACTCATGTTCCTTAGTTCAAATCTGGCCTCATACACTTACACAGCTGTGTGACCCTGGGCAAGTCACTTACCCCTGTTTGCTTCAGTTTCCTCATCTATAAATTGAACTGGAGAAGGAAATGACAAACCACTTCAGTAACTGCCAGGAACACCCTAAATAGGGTCACAAAAGAGTAGGACATGACTGAAAATGACTGAACAGCACTAGATCTGACATGTACTAGCTTTCTGATTCTGAGCAAATGTAACCTCTCAGTGGTCCTGTCTTAAGACTAACTACAGAACAGTCACAGATCTGCTCTGTTAAAGTGAATTTTCTCACCAGGAATTCCCTACACTAATATCACAGGTATAGAATATCCTCCCTTGGGAAATGTCTCATTTTCAGCTTCCTCTTTAATTCACTTCATCTTACTTTGGAGGAAATAATGTATGTGAAGCCAAGATTACAATTTCTCCATTTTGGAAACAAAAGAATCATTGATTGTCCTTTAATTTATTTCAGCGGAATATCAAGCACTTTGTAGCAGTGGCCCAGGAATGACTTCAGGAGGCAGTGGTGAGTAATCAATCTACAATTCATTAAGTTTATAATTCATAAGTTTATGTGGTAGTAGGAGTAGAGTTGCTGCTTGGCTTTCAGAGGAACCTCTAGCAGAGCCATTGCCACCCCTAGTGGTTGTATTGCCATTTCCAACCCTCATGCCTTTCCTGAGACATCAGAAAATTCATCAGGCTACCCCTGGGACCCTCAAGATGCTTCTACAGGGAGAATGCAATGTTCCTTGGGGTTGCTTAAGTGCTTAGGGAGGGAGCTATCTTAAAAGAATTGGAACGCAGTTTGAGAGGAAGTAGGTCATATTTGACATATATCAACATATTTGACATATGCCTGTCATTTTTCTATTGCTGAAGCCCAAGTCTGTCTCTGAGTTTATGGCTTTGTTCTGTGGCCATGCAACAACTATATCCTTGGAGGATTTCTCACTTGTGAGGTTGTCAGTCATCTTGCTATGGTAGAGTAATTTGTGGAGCCAGAATCGATTGTGTAGGCAATGGCAAGGTATCATTTAACTGCTAGAAGAAGAAATAGCCATTTGAATTCATCTGTTGGAGTTAGAGACGCCACAGTAGGTTCTAGATAGATGGAAAAAGAGGGATCAAGATAACAAGCAAGAGAAATGGAGAGACAGACAAAGGAAAAAGACTCTTGTCTTGACAATACTCAGCTTACCTTCCTGCTAGATAGGACTACTGAAGCATTTGAGGAAGTCCTGAAGCTCTACTAATAATTGTGCTTGGTTAATCTCAATGCATATTTATAACCTGAAAGAGGCTGAGGAGAGTTTGAAAAAATCATAGGACTAGCAATAAGCAGCAAATTTTATTAACTCTAAGTTCAGTCAAAATTACTGTTTAATATTTTTAAGTTGTCCCAAGATGAGTAAATTGATGCTTATCTATATAATGTAGAGCATTGAACCTGGAAAGGACTTTTAAAGATGAATGAATGAATGATGAATGAATGAATGACAAGGCTTTTTTTTTGTGGGGCAATGGGGGTTAAGTGACTTGCCCAGGGTCACATGGCTAGTAAGTGTCAAGTATCTGAGGATGGATTTGAACTCAGGTACTCCTGAATCCAGGGCCGGTGCTTTACCCACTGCACCACCAAGCTGCCCTTTGACAAGGCATTTATTAAATGCTAACTGTATTCCAAACACAGTGCTAAGTATAGAGGAAACAAATACAAAATCAAGATAGTCCCTATCCCCAAGGAGCTTCCATTAAATTGAAGTAGATAGTACATATTGGGAAGGGGTGGCCAGGAGAACATCCAATCCCCCCATTTTAGAGGTGGTCAAGCTGAAACCCAGAGAATAAGTGGCAGAGTTAGTTCATTTAAGGTTCACTGAAACATGATACCGATGTCAAACTTGAATATGTTGCAGATATAAATGAATGTGCTCTGGATCCTGATATTTGCCCAAATGGAATTTGTGAAAATCTACGTGGTACATACAAGTGTATATGCAATTCAGGATATGAAGTGGATGCAAGTGGGAAGAACTGTGTTGGTAAGTAAGATGCCATTTTTCTAAGAGATGCTTGAAAGCTATACTATTTAAGTTCCTTTTTAATATATATCTAATCAAAATCTAATCAAACTGACTACATATTACATATAAATATAAAATCACTCAATGAAAGCATTCATTCAATGGAAATCTAAATTCAAGGAATCTGTAAATTATAAAGTAAAAAATTTAATACACAGAAAAGAACTTTGATGAATTTAAACCAAATATGAAGGTCCTATGCTGTCATCTTACTATAGCCACTTCACTATACCTATTACTCAGGATGACACAGTAAAACTCAGGCACTGGTTTATCTGTTCTAACAATTTAGCACTCTGCCAAGCTAAATGACTCCTTTTGGGTTTGAAAACATCCTGTAATAGTGGCACCAGCCACCAGTGGTTAGTCATTAATTTAGGTGGAAAGTTGCACATTTGTAGTTTACTGAGCCTTGTTCATTCTTTGGTTGCTGGATAGCTCTTTGCTTTTTCCTAGGCGCATTGGGATTCCAAAAGAAGATTTGACTTTTTAGACTTTTGCCAAGAGTAATGGAAAAAAAAAACAAGCAGTGTAACTATTACCAGACAGTGATGTTTGAAAAGATGTCAGTAATTTCAGGGACAAAAATTAGAATGATGATTTTAAAAGGCAAAAATGTTACAGAAATTAAAGAAGCTGGTGAAAAACTCAGTTATATTGCTATGCCTTAACAATTCTTGTTCTTTAGTAGAACAGTAAGACAGGGTGATGCAGACAGTCATGTTGTCAGTTTATGGTAATTTACTTTTAGTGTTTTTATTTGTGATGTAAATATTTTGGATGGGGTACAATATTGATATCTCATCAAAAGCATAAATAACATCCAAAATAATTTCAATGCTCAAAACATTATTCCATTTTTATAAGTGGTCATTAAAAATAAGATTCACTAAAGAAAATTTGATTAATGTAAAAAACTTCCTGAGACTTATCTGTTTGATAAAGTGAAGGATATCTATAATATGAAAGATTAAATACCATAAATCAAAATATTCAAAGTCTGGGAATAGATTCAGAGTCATTACGAAAGTGACCCTTGGATTCTGTGTTCTTTATTCCCATGAATATTCTTCTGGTCAAGCAAGACTGGCAGTTGGGGAGAAAGGTAAAAGTCCTAGACCAGGAGTTGGAAGGAATAAAAATAAGGACCTTTTTGTGCTAATATACCTATACATATGCATACTCCCCTCCACCAGTTGTCAGGAAGAAAATAGAAAGTAATACAGGGGAGCCTTTATGTTTACTACTGATGCTTAGTAAATCTCAAAGAAAAATGAATAATTACTAGAGAAAACTGAAGAGTGTCTGAAATAGTAACAGATTAGGAAGGGACAGCAAATATTTCCAAGGATCATGTGAAAGAGTTGTAGCAATGAAATACAGTTTGGGTAACTTACCCAGAGCATGTTATGTTATAGTTTCTCTTTAAAAATGAACAATAGTCATTGGGATGATGATGATGATAGAGACAGGCTACATTACATGTCGGTTTAAAAGGAAATTCCATCAGTTGCCTTTCCCAAAACCTCAGTATTCAAAAAATGTACAATGATTTTAAATTACATTTGATACCATTGCATGTAAAGTTCACATATTCTAATTCCAACTAAAAACTGCATCATTTATTTATACAGTAACCATTTGCACCTACTTTATGCAAAGCATTATATTTAGGTGCTGAGAAAGATACAAAGATAAATAATATGTGACCTCTAATGGAGCTAACATTTTAGGATGATCATTTATTAAATGAGCATTTTTTTAAACTTCCATTTTTTTACCAGACACCTGGGGATAAAAGACAAAAAATAAAATCATATACTGGAATGAATATGATATCAAATTATCAATAAAAGCTATACTATTAATCTAACTCCTTCAATTATTTCCTTTTAAATTCTCCTCTATCTATGGGAATTATTCCTGCTGTGCATTAGCAAACTCCATATGTTTTTGTACCATTGATTACATGAAAATATTAGAAGTTGATTTCTAGGTAACACACATATATGTATCCATGTATATGTAGCCATATATACACATATGCATGCACCATTTAGGTGCATAATATACATTTCACTAATATAATCACAGTTGCTCTGAATTACCCTTTTTCTGAAAGATGCTCTGCTATATTGTAAACTTGATTGGGGGGGTTGTTTTGGTTTACATAGGTCTAAATTACATACAAATAAAATATAATTTCAAGATAAAAGCCCAAATAATTTAGAAACTTAATTAGTACCATTTCCTAGCCTTAAAATTATCAACCAGTTTCTTCACTAGTATTGCTATTGTACTCTATTTTTCAACATTGATGCTTTTTATGGCCCTGGGTTAAATCTTCAAACCATCTTGAATTTAATAACATTCTCTTTCAAGATTTTGCACATTTCCTTTGCTTGTCTGTCTGCCCTCTCCTTTCCTTCTCATCTTTTCTCCTATTTTCCCATCTCTCTCCCTTCTTTCTTTTCCTTTCTCATTACTTTCTTCTCCCTGGTATTAATTTTACCCCTACCAAATCTTTTTAGTTTTCTTTTCTTGCTTCTGTTATTGTTATTTGAGATTTATTAAGCATCTAAAAGTGCTGCCTCTGGCCTTCTCAGTATCCTGTGTATTTCTTGGTTTCCCAAAAGCTCCTTTGGCTTTTCCCATTTATTTACAACAACTTCTCAAACTTCTGTGGGCCCTTCTTAATGCTCTGTACTCCATGTGATTTCTCTTCTCTCTTTCATGCCCTCTTTCCTTGTCCTGCAATTTGCCTAGAGGCTATTTCAAATTCATCCATTTATCTTTTCATCCACTTCCATGATCTATCATAGCCACTTTCTTCATGCATTTATGCATCTCTTGACTCTACCTGTAACAAAAAGGTAGGTTCTAGTCATCCAGGTGATACCTACTAATGCCTAGTTTAAGCCTATGGCTACTGAAATGGAAAGGAGAGGTTAAATTTAGGGAAATTATATGAAGATGAAAACTTTAGGATGAGGCACCAGACATTTAAAACCAGTTCCCATGAGTTTTTTCTTTGATAATTGCCTATGCCCCTTTCCTTAATGGTTCTTTTTTTCACTGTTTTTTTACCTTAAAGACTCTTTAGTTCAACCTGTTAATTCTTTGTTTTAAGCAGTAAATTCAGTGGGAATTCTGACCTACATTCACAATAGTTTTGCAACACTATTTAGACAAGTGGGCTGGTGCTGCATGTACTTCCAAAGATGAAAATTGAAATAAAGGGAAGACAATAGGATATTTATTTGGGTGAAAATTAGAACTTTTTTTTGCCCTTCTCCCTTTTATCTAATTCATTTACATACACACATATCCATCACAGGTGATCAAAAAATCCATCCTCTGTCACCCCCTCTAAATTATTGTGAAAGTCCAAGCCTAAATTTTGCTTGGGTTTTAGGATTAATTACTTAGTGACTAAAGGAAAAAGAGGCTGAAAAGAGAATTAGGCATACTCCTGCTATGTATTTTTCTCTTCTTGCTGCTAATCTAAGTTCTGGCCTTTTATTTCCCCTCCTTTGTGTGCTATATTTACTTTCAAGAATAAAACTTCTATGCCCTCCCCTCACTCTGAACTTTAGAACAACTTTTTAGGGTGCAGCCTTTATCCTGGGGCAGCCATAATTTGAATACATGTGGTATTTTCAAAGTAGACTCAACTGAAAACATGTTTTACTATTTCATCTTTCTAGAAGGGCCTCTCTTGGTTGGCAGGCACCAAAAATCATTATTTATTTGGGCAGTGCACAAAGACACAGGGATGTTTCAGCTTCATCCAAAAATCACCCCTTGGAAAGCCGAAGGGGGAGTCTGGGAGCCAGTGGGAATTCTTACTTCAATGAGAGTTTTGCTTTAGTAAACACTACAAAATTGGATCCATTATTATCAGGTCAGGGATTGATTGTGGTAAGAGGGAAAGAAGTTGTGAACCAAAGGTCTGCTCTAGTCATTTCCCACACATGGCTCCCAGTGACTAGCTATTTTTTATCTTAACAGCAAATTCCACTATTCAAGTTGCCAAATGCCTCTGACGTCAGTGAGAGTTAAGAACTGCAGTTCTGACCCTTTCAGATTGCATTTACACATCTCAAATCATTTTGTTGGGATTTTCCATACATGATTTTCTCATACCCTAAAACTTTATACTTGACTTTCTGATATTTTAAAGGCTCAGGTCCATGGGGTTGTATGACATAAAACTATAGTAAAGACGATCAAAGAGTTGATTCAAGTGTGTTTATAGCACCTTTTACCCATGAAGCACCACAGGGCAAAATGTACAAGCCTTTTATTTTATAGAATTGACTTTTTAAAATGTCAGCTAATCAGCTGACTGGAATTTCTAAGTGAACAAATCATTTACTTTGAATAAATATAGAATTTTGAGTACATTAGGCAACATTTAGTATAGTAGTGATGCAAGTAGATTTAATGATACCTAGGATGAAAACTGTTATAGCCACCATTATACAGGTTGGTTGACAATTGAACAAAACAAAGCAATGGTTTTGACGTAAAAAGATTTGAATTATCTATCTAAACTGTCCTAAATAAGCACCAGTTCTCCCATTTCTTTGTGATATATAGTCCTGAACTAAGGGTGTCCAAATTATCCTGAGGTTGTAACACAATATCAAGAACTCAACTTTCCCATTGGGGAAGGGGGAGGGGGAGTGGGTGGAAGAAATGAAAAACAAAGTCAGTTGAAAGCCTCCTAGGCTTTCTGGCAAAACTCGGCAACTATCCAAAGTGAAGGTTGGTTATTTCCATAAAGTCCCGGTGTCCTCATAGACAAGAGGGTTGGATCACTATCTATCTGATGGTCTGGGGCATTGTAGCAAGCCAATTTTAAATATTCTAGTCACATCTAGCCATATTTCTAAAATCAAGTGATTCAAGGGAAAATTTTATTTTTTTATTTGCTTGGCTTAGACATAGAATTCAGAACTTAAAATGTTTAAGAAACTGTGTGAAATGGGGCTTTGTTATTCTGATCTCTATCTCCATTACAGATATTAATGAATGTGCATTAAACACCTTGCTTTGTGACAATGGTCAATGCAGAAATACTCCTGGAAGTTTCACCTGTACCTGTCCCAAAGGATTTGTATACAAACCTGACCTAAAAACTTGTGAAGGTAAATGTTTTAATGCTATTTGTTTAGCTGACTCTAAGAATAAAAAATGATAATAACAAGCTAGATCAATGTGTTTAAGTTGGTTTCTCTAAATAGTTTCTGCATCTGAATCTAGTTAAAGGTTTCATCAAGATTCTGTTTTAAGAATTTAGAGTTGAAAGGAAACATAGAAATCATCTTGTCCAACCTATTGGCTCTTTCATGAGAAAACCAAGGCCCAGAGAAATTAAGCAATTTACTGAAAGTCACAAAGCTTGTGCGTGGCAAGCTTGGTTCTTGAGCCCAGCCTTGCTGAATCCCCAGTCTGTGGTAATAGCAGGAGAGACAGTCAGATATAGTGGCAAGAAAGTTGCATTTGAAGTCAGGAAAGCTTGTTTCAAATCCTGGAGCTAACATTTATTAAACTATGTGACTGAGCAAATTATATAACCTGACTGAAACATAGCTCATTCAGTCTGCCTCCCCGCTCTGGCAGTCTAGCCCTGCTGAGACCACTGAGGCTTCATGTACATGCCAGTCAGATATCTGCCAGTCTGTTTCAGTCAGGCTCTGAGCTAAAATTTAAATGCTGAGATTACTGGCTCCTACCACCAGCACAAAATATACATTAATTTATTTAAACAAACTTGGATAGGCTTTTGATGACACTAATACAGTTTATGTTTAAAGGAAAAAGAAATAACAAGGACTTTCATCTTGTAGCTTACTTCATTTACTCTTTCAGTGCCATCATATCATAAATTTTAGTTTTTTGTACATCATTGGGCAAGAAGTATATGAATTGTTAGGAATAATGTTAGTGTTTTATGAAGATCAGCATGAAGACCCAGATCCATGGAGCCTCTCTAGCCATATATCCAGGCATGGGGCACTTGTCTTCATCCAGTCCTCACAATTCAGGACTCCTTCACTCACTTTGAACAGAATTTCCTTTCACAACAGAAGTCCCCAAACATAGACTGCCCTAGGATTCTCACCTGAACATTCTCTTTGAGTCATTATTGCTTTGTTAACATTTCCCCCATCTACAAGGTCACAACTAATCTTTCTCTACTTCCACACAGCCACTCAAACCAAACAGCTTTGGTTGACATAAACTCTTCACTTAACTACATAATTAAGTGAGCCATTAATTACTACCCAATGTCCCAGAACAGTGGGAGGAAGTGAGACATTACTGAGAGTTATAAAACCTTTTGCCTTCAGTTTGGCTGCCTCCTCTTCAAAATGTATCATTACATTGACCTTGATATTTTTAAATCATTCAGCAGCATTTAATAATTAAAGATGAACAGGGATCTGTTATTTCAATGCTATTGGGAACTCCAGATGAGGAAACTGTCTGCCAATGGAGGTGGTCACTTCAGTTTATAATGTGAAAGACTGCCTAGAAGTTAAATGATTTGCCTAGAGTCGCATAGCCAGTAGAGGAAGGACCTGCGCCCAGGTGTGCCTTGTAACAAAGCCAGGTCTTTATCCTCTATACCATGCTACCTCTTAATGAAAGAAAATGGAAGATTTGTTCTGCTTTCAAGGATTGAAGTGAAATTTAGGAACCTAAATTAAATATTTACAAACTCACCACTTTGGACATTTCAGCTAACCTAGGAAAAGAATTATTTGAGCCTCCTTTCTTGAAAACATAAGATAACAAATGAAGTCATTCATCCCTGAAATTAGCTTTAGTCATTATATATATGTATATATATATATATATATATATATATATATATATATATACACACACACACACATACATATACATATACACACACACACATATATATACATTATATATATATGTGTATATATATATATATATATATGTTATTGTCTGTTTCAGATATTGATGAATGTGAATCAAGCCCTTGTGTTAATGGAGTATGCAAAAACACCCTGGGTTCTTTTGTTTGTGAATGTTCTTCTGAAAGTACTTTGGATACAACAAAAACTATCTGCATAGGTATGTATTTATATATTTCTTTTTATTCCTGTATTAAACACATTTTAATGCCAATTTAACACAAAAGGAGTCACTAATTATGCAGAAACTGAGATTTTTGTGATCATTATGGTAATGTCAGCTATATTTAAAACAACTATTTATATGGTACTAACTTTTATGTAAACAGAGGTAGAATGTTCAGTTACATTTTTGATACATGAACTTAACCAAGTAGTATGTTTTAAAGTGTTTGAATCCTTCCACTTTCCCATTCAGAAACAATTAAAGGCACTTGTTGGCAGAGTATTGTTGAGGGAAGATGTGAAATCAATATCAATGGAGCCACATTGAAGTCACAATGCTGTTCTTCACTGGGTGCTGCCTGGGGAAGCCCATGCACACCTTGTCAAACAGGTAAGAAAGAGGATTTTATTTACTCCTTGGCCCCATTCTTTTATTACCTTTATTCAGTGGCTAAAAGCCTAAACTTTTGGAGAAGATTGTTTTCTCTTTTTTTTCTGTCCCATCCAAATTCATAAAAGCAAAATAGATAGGCAGATGTACCTGAGCTGTAGACCAGATGTGTCTGCATCAGGCAGCTTGACATAGAAAAGATAAATGGTCCCAAGTGCTTAAAAATAACAAATAGTTTGATTAGGAGCCAAAGTCTAGTATGATGACATTGTTTCAAGTTCTGATCTAGATGCTATAGAAATTATTGATCCTATTCATTACCAATGGAAAAGTTTTGTTGTTAGATTTTTTTTTTCTTAATGAGGTTGAACAAAAAAGCTTATGGTGGCAATAACAATTTATATTGATATTGGAAAGGAAAATAAATAACAAGGACTGTAGTCTTGTGATTTAGCCAATCTACTCTTATCATGCTGTTACATCATTAATTTTAGCTTTAGTACATAGTTGGGAAAGAAGCATATAGATTGTTTTGAGCCCCCTGAAAAAGATATAGACAGGTTTAAAAAAATCCTAGTTTGGGAAGAAATAGAATTAAGTAACCATAACTACACTACAGGAAGATTTTCAGTGTTAGCTGAAATTCTATGTTATTTGAAAAGCTGGGTTTGATAAACTTGCTCATCACTTAGGTTTTTTTGGTTTATAATGTGAATTCTTGCCATGTGAATTCTGAAGATTGTGAAGTCTCTGTGTTCATTAGCACTTGCCAAATTTTCCATGATGTATTTAGAGTAATCCTATAGTGTAGTTCATGCTTTAAGGTTGGTTGCTGTTGAAAAATCTGTAGCCATTTATTCTCTTAGGCTTCACTTTATCGTGCTGTATTAAGAGTACCTTGGGGAATTGAGTGGGAGGCAAAGAGACTCATTTCATTATTATTCTTCCACGCCTATACAATCTCAGAAAATGCTTTTAAGTGATCTCAGACTTATTCATAGGAACAAAATCCAGTTCATGTTCCAGTTGCTCTTTCGTGTTTTGTACACTATGTCATAACCACAGCGTCTGTAGTTCAATATTCCAAATTTGTATATTT
The DNA here is from genome assembly GCF_019393635.1 of Dromiciops gliroides. NCBI lineage: Eukaryota > Metazoa > Chordata > Mammalia > Microbiotheria > Microbiotheriidae > Dromiciops > Dromiciops gliroides. The sequence continues at coordinate 170,622,989 of NC_057862.1, forward strand.
ACTTTTTTTACAGACCCAATATGTGCTAAGGGGTACTCAAGAATTAAAGGAACACAGTGTGAAGGTATTTATTGTTATTTATAAACTGTAAATTACTCTCCATGGGAAGAATGTTTGTGTTGACTGAATTGATTAAGGTTGCCATGTAGCTGTACAGTACAAAATATGCAATGAAAGAAAAGAACAATAAAAGGACAGATGTTGATTTCACAAGCCTTCATTCATTCAGCCAGTGGATGCTTTTGCCAGTGTCAAAACACAGTGGCCAGAGAATAACGAGATCTCAAAATGCGTTAGTCCCAACCTTAGTTTACAGTAACTACAGATTTCAAAACACTGTGTCTGAAGATGAGAACAAAAAGTAGTTTTAAAAGAGGGGTGGAGAACATTTTTGTTGTTATTGTGTTGTGTGGTCACACGCAAAATTACATTTAAGACCAAATAACATTACTCTTTTCATCCTCTTTATAAGTCTAGGTGGGCTTCTTCAGTCTTCTGTTCCACTCACACAAAATCTCAGATAGCCATAGGTCATCATGACTAACACAACCTGACATGACACAGCAGCTGAAATATTTTAAAAACAACAATTAGTCCCATATGTGGGACGAAAAGAAGGGTTTTTTTGTTAAAATAAAGAGGAACACCACAACCCCCTCCCGAGCTCTTGCCTTCCAAATGATGACTGAATCCTTTGGCACTTCCCTGATCCAGACCCACTGTACATAACTTAAATGACCTCAACAGAACTTTTCAGTGCATGTAAATGACCAGAAAAAAAAGAAGGTGACCCTCTACCTATTCCTATTCACAAGGAAAAGCATAGGAGAATTCTCTGTGGGAAAATTATTTTTCCAAGACATCAAGTCATCATCATTTCTCTGATCAGTATTTAGCTTGATAACATTGACAAGGACCCTGTATGGTCACAGCTCAGGGCCATCCAAAGAGTATTCCTTTTTCTACCAAAATGCATGTTTTCCCCAAATAGATTAAAGATAATTTTATCCCAAAAGGGAAGAATGGTGCATTTGGGATAAAATAAATGAACACATATACTTGTTGACTTCCATTTCCCCTTCCTACCAGGAGTCACTGAAAACTCATCAGAAATAGTGATACCATTGCCTAATTACTTGGTAGTTACACATTTTCCATTGATTTCCCAGTATTACTCTAGGGAGTCTCACTATCTGTCCTGAAGGAGTAAGACTGTGAGTGGAGAAGGTATAGAATTAGATAGAAGAGGAAAAGCCTTAGCCTTACCTAGCCAAATTTCACCATAGGTAAATTTTCTTTATCTTTCTAACTCCCTAAACTGGAAGTACATTAAAGCAAATTTACTTTGATGTTTTGGGATGTTATTTATTCTCTTTGTTCCCAGTATTTTGTCCATAAAGTGCCATGACTGTACCATTAATTTAAGACTTAAGTTCAGATCATGGTTCCTGGGAAATGTTTTGTTTCTTTTCAGACCATTTAATTAACTGACATTTCCCACTCACCTTTCATACTTAGAATTAAAATACTCAGAAGGAAGTAAATACCTTGAGAATCTTTTTTTTTCTCATTGAGAATGTTTAAATTTAGCACATATTATTATTTTTTTGTTTTGTTTTGTTTTTTGTTTTTAGGCAATGGGGGTTAAGTGACTTGCCCATGGTCACACAGCTAGTAAGTGTCAAGTGTCAAGTGTCTGAGGCCGGATTTGAACTCAGGTACTCCTGAATCCAGGGCCGGTGCTTTAACCACTGCACCATCTAGCTGCCCCCAGCACATATTATTTTGAACTACAATATTGCTTCCTGTCATCATTAATGCATGTTGTCTTTAAAGAATATATTTTAAAAAAGGGGCAGCTAGGTGGCGCAGTGGATAGAGCACAGGCCCTGGATTCGGGAGGACCTGAGTTCAAATCTGGCCTCAGACACTTAACACTTACTAGCTGTGTGGCCCTGGGCAAGTCACTTAACCCCAACTGCCTCACCAAAATAAATAAATAAATTAATTAATTAAAAAAATATATTAAAAACACTAGCCACTCCCCTGGTTTGTACAATATAATATCCTCTCTTTCCCTTCAAACCTTCTCATGATTTATTGAAAAGTGCACTGCATTAGAAGTTGATACCTGGGCTCTGATACTATTTAATTTTAGGCAAATAATTGAATTTCTACAAACCTTAGCTTTTTCATCTTTAAATTAGAGATAAAAATTCTGCCCTTTTTGCCTATAATAGTTCATTAATTTTTAAGCACCTAATATGAACACTGTATTAAGCAAAGTAGTGTAGGGGCTATGACTATAAAATAATCCACAGTCCCTTCCCTCAAGGGGCATACAATTTAAGGTACCTTTTAGTATTATTGTGGAGTCAAAGGCAACCATGTACATAAAAACATTTTGTAAGCTATAAAGCCGTCTACAAAAACCTTACAATTTTGGCCTGTTTAGCTCAGTACTTTCTTATGTCAGGCAGCATGTAGCACATTCCTCTTTAAGAAGGCTTTCCAGGAGCTATCTTGGAGAATTGTTGTTAGTCCCCTCGTTCCAAAACTGAGAATTACTTAATTGTTTCATTTTATGACAATATTAAGAACAGTCACTGATTCAACACCATTGCGATTCCACAGGGGTGTTTTTTTGGCAAATTAATTTATGTGCAGCTTAGAAGAGAAAGACACTGGAGAATGGAAGTGGAGGGCAACCTAGTGTGCCAGTGCTAGAAAAGGGGTGCCTTTTTCAAATAGAATGAAATACAATGATTTTTATGCAAATATGTGTATCTAATGGTGTTCTTTTTCCCCCTTCAGATATAAATGAATGTGTTGTATTTCCGGGAGTATGCAAAAATGGCCATTGTGTTAACACTTTGGGATCATTCGTTTGCCAGTGTCCCAGTGGGATGACATTGGATCTCACTGGAAGAATTTGTCTTGGTATGTATTTGTTCCTTCGCTTCACACATCTATACTTCTTTTTACAGATTGCAAAATTTTATTGGTTCAAAGTACAGATGAATCTCACAAAATGCAAGAATTTTAATTGGTAGTCATCTCCTGATAGTTTGGGTATATGGGGTTTGGTCCCAAATTTTATTCTTCATGATCAGAGAAAATATTCTATATTAATTAATAGAGAGGTTACTCCTTTTGCTTGTGCAGTGCCTATGTTATAGAAAATCATAGGTCATCTGAATTGTGATGATTCTTAATCTGGACAAAGCCTTTAAACTAACTTGAAGCACATCCTAAAGTTAAGTAGCAGAGGAGCCTATGAACATCACCTAAGCTGTATTGGGTATAGTGTTGTTTGTACCTAGCTGCTAAAGAAAGACTGTTACTAGTAACAGTGACAGAAGCTTGGGGAGGAAAACCCTATGGATACCAGTAGTGGTGATCCCTGAGCCCTTAATCCTCTCCCCCACCTCCCACACACATTTTCAGGGCCTTAAAAGGAACAGTTCTGGAGAAGTTATCACTGGTGCCTGAGTCACTAGTCCTCTGTGACACAGGGGATGTGTTCAGATCTACAGTGTATTTGAAACCATATTATAATGAACAGAATCATACGGAGATTCTGCTGTATTTAATTAAAGGATTTGGATCACTTAAAGAGCACAGTGTGGTCTAGAGGATGGAATTTCAATAGTTGGAATCAAAAGCCTGAGGTTCCATTCATTGCTGAGGAAGGTCAGTTAATCCCATTCCAAACCCCAGTTTCTTAATCTATAATGAGCCCCAAGGCCTTAAGTGGAAGGGGCTCTGAATGTGTATTTTGTGATTTATTTTTAAATTCTCTTTTCAGTGCTAAAAACTTAAGTAAAGAATTGCCAAGGGGGGGGGGGGTGGACTTCAGAAAGCCCTATTTATATTAGCTAGAATTCAGATATTTAGATGAGTGTTGGATACCAATAGAGGCTGACTGGAAAAGAAAGGAAACATCACTGTGACACTTTTCATTTATATACCTTTAAAATAAATTAATTCATTTGATCTTTACCATGACCTTGTAAGATGAACAGGACAGGTATTACTGTTCCCGTGCGGCTCATAAATTCAGTGTCTCAATATGGTGACTCAACTGTTGAGTTGTGGAATATGAACTAGAGCCCAGATCTTAACTGAGTATTCCTTCTCCTAGACTACAGCTCCCCATAAGTTTGGATTCAGAAATAGATAACATTTCTTGTTTTTATTTAAAGCTCTGCACAGCCTGGCTCCTTCTAGTCTTTCCTCATCTCCTTACACATGATTTCCTTCCGCACCTTCAGAGATCGAGCCATTCTGGCTGTTCTGCCTGCCTAGAATTCAGTCCTAATCTTTTTCCCTGTTTGTCTTCACAAGTTGGCTCAAGTGCCACCTCTCTGGAAGTCTCTCTTAATATCTTCCATTGCTGGTGCCCCCATTCCCACAGCTACCATGCATTACTTTAGCATGTGTTCTGAATATGCTTGTCTTGTCTCTTTCATTAGAAGGAAAGCTAATTGAGGGCAGGGATGTTTTCACTTTTTTGTCTTTTTATCACCATTGCTTGCCACTGTACCTCACCCAGAGAAAGTTAATAAGCTTAACAAATGCTTACTGACTGACTGCACACAGGAATGTCTGTTTGTGGAAAGAGATGTGTTTAGGAGGGGAAGGTATGAATTTTGTTTGGCTTCTTATCTTTTTTCTAGGGGATGGTCCACAGAGCACTGAGTCACCATTTATCGCTGGGTTCATCTTAGACTTTGCTTGCAAGCTCCTTGAGAGTGTCCTATTGTAGTGGGCAGAGCCCTGATCCTGTAGTCTGAAAGATCTTGTCTCTAATCCTGCCTCAGAATTGATCCTGGCCAAGTCACCTAATCTCTCTCAGCCTCAGTTTTCTCATCTATAAAATGAGGGGGTTGAAATTAATGATTTCTTTTCTTTTCTGTTTGGTGAGGCAACTGGGGTTAAATGACTTGCCCAGGGTCACACAGCTAATAAGTGTCAAGTGTCTGAGGCCGGATTTGAACTCAGGTCCTCCTGAATCCAGGGCTAGTGCTCTATCTACTGCACTACCTAGCCGCCCCTAAATTAATGATTTCTTAAGATTGCTTTCACTTCTAAATCTATGGTCTCCATTAATTTTTGACCTTTCCTTTGCAACCACCCCTTTCTTTATCCTTCTCATTCTCAAAATACATGTGCCTCCAGTGAGTGGAAGGTGCTAGTGCTAGTTCAAGACTGTCCTAGCATGCATAGGGGGAAATCAACAATATGCACATCTGTAGGAATGAGTAACACTGAAATGAATTTTGTGAGGACAGCATAAAGTCATTAAATAGACAGAGGACAGAAGAGCTTTTTCTCTTCTATTTGACAAATACATAGGTGAGAATTTTGGGTCAGGAAGGTAAGGGAATCTTCATGTACTGAAGGCCCTCATTAACAAAGGTGACCTCTTACTGGAAGAAGTTTCAGTTCAAGTCAATATTAATTTATTAAGCACTTACTGTGTGCAAAAGCATTGTGCTTACCTAAACGGCAATGGCTTTTAGCTTTGAAAATAATGTACTATTTTTCAACTTCCTTTCATTCACTTAACAGATATCCGCCTAGAAACTTGCTACCTGAAACATGAAGATGAGGAATGTTCCTTGCCTGTTGCTGGCCGCCACAGGATGGATGCATGCTGTTGTTCTGTTGGGGCAGCCTGGGGCAGCATAGAATGTGAGGAGTGTCCTATGAGGAATACACCAGAATATGATGCTCTTTGCCCTAGAGGACCTGGATTTGCCACAAGAGGAGAAATTATAAATGGAAAACCTTTCTTCAAAGGTATGGTACTTCAAAAGGTTGATTTAACTCAATAGCTGAAGTAATCCAGAAATAATTTGCCTCAGCCTATGGAAAGGAGATAATTGTTTATCCAATTTAACATTTCCCAAAATATCCCTTGAAACCAGTAAATGCCAATATCAGTTCAATCTGTAAAAGTTCATGTATTGTTTTGTTTGTGGCTAAGAACTAGTTTGGGAAAAGAAGGGATATTGCTCTCATTAAAATTGTTAGTTTTATTCATTATTTTCTTAATGAGTCTCTTAAATGTCTTTTAAGTAAATGCAAAGGAACTTAAATTGTCTGTCTTTAAAGGACTAAGATAAATCATGGCCTCCAGAGAACAAGACATTCTTGAGATTTAATCTGACTCTTCATCACCCCACCTCTTTTCTTTCCCTGCCAATATAACTTGTTATAAAGTTACATAGTCAGACTTAGATGTATTTCTTAGGTCCCATAGTCAGAATTTAGATGTATTTCTTATATCCCAGGTACTTCTTTCAGCAGTGCCTCTCTTGGGAGTGAGATACTGCAGGAGAAATCTAAGTAGCAAGGAGAGCATGCATATCTTCTTTTCCTCCTTTGAGGTAGTTTGTTTGAATATGGGGGAGGTGGAGGAGGGAACAGAATGGGATGGAATCAAATGGAATAAGCATTTATATAACACCTGCTATGTGGCAGGCACTATGCTGAGCATTTTGCAAATATTATTTCATTTGATTCTCACAACAACCCCATTTTATAGTCGAGAAACTGAGGCAGAGGAGGTTATGTGACTTGCCCAGGTTCACACAGCTAGTAAATATCTGGAGTTGGATTTGAACTCAGGTCTTCCTGACTCCAGACCCAGCACTCTATCCACTGCACCATGTAGTTGCCTGGATGCCTTCCTTTTAAGATATTAAAGGAACCTTGATAGAATCAGATATTTAAAAAGTAGAATTTTCAATCTTGTACAATTTTTGTTAATTATGGACATTTGGGGACATTGTGGCACCTTATTTAGAAAGCTTTCACTTTTTTTAAAGCATATAAAAATTCCCATGAAAAATGCATTAAAACGGCACTTTATCCTAACATGCGCCCAATTGATTGCCATATATCTAGATTATAATCTGCATACTTTGGACTATATGAGGCAGCAGTTTAGAAGTTTCATTTAAATGTGCTATTGCATTTCCTTTTTTAATAGAGGGATTTTCTAAAATGCTAAGTCAAAAAGGGCTAAATATGAATATGAGTCATGCTCCTCATGGACCATTAAACACTGTTCAAAATTACTATTGTCCAGTCTTTAATGTTCATTTTAAATGTTCTAAAACACTCTTGTAAATAAAGAGAACATTGGCTCAAATCTAATAAAATGAAATGTAATAGAGATAGATGCCTTCTACGGTTGTTCAAAAAATCAACTTCACAAGTACAAGATGTGGAGGTATGATTAGATAAAAGATTTTGTGGGTTTAGTGAATTCTAAGTTTAATATTAGTTAATAAGGTGATGTGGCAGTTTAAAAAGCTAATGGGCTCTGTTAGGCTGTATTTTAAAAGGGCATTAGTGCCCAGGGCTAGTACACAGAATATTGTATTGAGTTCTGGATGTTGTATCCAGATGAGCACTCCAGAGAGCAACCAAGACATTGCATTGAGAACATGCTATATGAGGATTACTAGGAGGAACTATTGATGTTTTAGTTTGGAGAAGACTTAGGAGGGATATATTAACTATCTCCAAGTGTGTGAAGAGCTGCCACAGGGAAGAAGGATTAGATTTATTCTGATTCACTACAAAGGGTAGAATTCAAATCAAAGCATGGAAGTTTACAGAGACAGATTTAGGCTTAATTCAAGGAAAGATTTCCTATCATACAGAGCTCTCCAAAACTGCAAGGAACTGCCTCAGGAGGGAATGGATTGTCCCTCACCAAAGGTCTTCTAAAAAAGTAGTATGACCGGGTGGCTGAAGGTGATTCTTGCAGAGAGAATTCTTGTTTGGGTCTTATATAGGCTAAATAGCTTCTGAAGTCCCCCTTTACCTCCAAGAGTCAGGTATTGTGATGTTACATAAGTCCTTTGAACTTGAAATGATAGGCACTTTGAACTCCTCATTGTTACTGAAATGTGTTTCCACATTTATTTTTTCCTAAAGATATAAATGAATGCAAGATGATCCCAAGTTTGTGTACCCATGGCAAGTGCAGAAATACCATCGGCAGCTTTAAATGTAGGTGCGATAATGGCTTTGCCCTCGATTCTGAAGAAAGGAACTGCACAGGTTAGTAAACTGAAGTTAAACTAGGAGAGATGTCTTTTAAAACATTTTTATCTGTTTAAAGTTCTCCAAGGAATTCAATTCCTCCAGATGTTTAATTGGTATCATTTGCATTTGCACAGATATTGATGAATGCCGGATATCTCCTGATCTGTGTGGCCAAGGAATCTGTGTGAATACCCCAGGGGACTTCAAATGCGAATGCTTTGATGGATATGAAAGTGGATTTATGATGATGAAGAATTGCATGGGTATGTTCATGGCTATTTTCCACAGAACACTTTTTGGTCAGGGTGAACAGAAAGGTTCACTTTCACTTGACCCCTGCCATTTGCTCTAAACCTGCCCTGTTTTGATACTGTTTGTTCTTAGCACAGTTGCTGAAATCAGGATTTAGCAAAAGAAGGTGGCTTAGCCAGGTGTGCCCACTAGGACATGGGGAAAGAAATAGAAACAGAATAACCAAGGAATTAAGCTCATGTGGGCATGATTGATGAAGGTGGCAATACCAAGGCATTTGAGGAGTAAGGAAGCTGAGAGGACAGTTCTGGGTATTTGAAGAATGAGCTAAACAACCTAGAAAAAACATCCAAGCACTGCAGGAGAAAAGGAAAAATAATTGGGGGGGGGCAGAGAAAAGAAAAGAAAAATAATTGGGGAAATGAAAAGAAATGATATTGAGATGATTGACTCCTAGTTTGTTTTGTTTTGTTTTGTTTGCATTTTACAGATATTGATGAATGTCAGAGAGACCCTCTTCTTTGTCGAGGTGGCACATGCCTGAATACAGAGGGAAGTTACAGATGTGAGTGCCCTCCTGGCCATCAAATGGCTCCCAATATCTCAGCCTGTATAGGTAAGGGCAACAGTTTCCCCTTCTGAGTTTGGTCCACCTAGCTCTCAGAACCCAGAAACATGAATTTTTATTCTCTTTTCTTCTTATTTTCAACAGACATCAATGAGTGTGATCTAAGTGTTAATCTCTGCCGAAATGGCCGCTGTGTGAACCTGATTGGGAAGTACCAGTGCGCTTGCAATCCAGGTTATCACGCCACACCTGATAAACTGTTTTGTGTTGGTAAGCTCTGAAACCTGCCCGGGAAACTTTCCCTTTCCCCAACACTCAGGAAGTAGAATTCTCTTCCCTAAACTGACTCATTTGTCTTAAACTTACATGAAAAATTATTTTTAAGTCCCTTTATACCTTACTAGGCTTCAGTTTCCTCACCTATAAAAAAATGAGGTCAAAGGTTTTAGATCTTTTCTAGATCTAAATTCTCTGATTCTTTGATCTATGAACCCATGATCCTCTGATATTTCCACTACCTATATCTCTTCAAAGAATCATTAGGGTCAAAAGGGAGTCTGATATAGTGAATAGAAAACTAGCTTTGGAATCAAGAAGACATGGGTTCAAGTGCTGCTTCTGGCAGATATGAGGTGTGATCCTACTCAAGTCACTTAACCTCTCATTGCTCCTGCCAAACTCTGAAGTTAAAAGTGGCAGGGGAGCAGCTAGGTGGAGCGGTGGATAAAGCACCATCCCTGGATATGGGAGAACCTGATTTCAAATCTGGTAGCTGTGTGACCCTGGGCAAGTCACTTTCCCTTCATTGCCCTGCCCCCCTCAAAAAAAATTGCAGAAAAGGGGCTGATCTGCATTAGTAGAAAAGTTCCTCCCTCTCAGGATTCTTGCCACAAGCATAATTTAAAAATAAGGTGAAGTTTATAGACTGTTTCAAGCTCTAGTAAGGATGATTTGGGCTGTACAGTGTTTGTAATGTACACATTATCTTATATACACACGTGAATTCAAAATATTAATTTTTTAACACCTGCTCTTGCCCCAGCACTGAACCAGATGCCATAGTGATAAACCCCCCTCAGAGCTTATGGTCTAGAGCAGCAATTTTCCAAGTGTGGTCTACAAGGTCAAAACTATTTTCATAATAATAGATGTTTTCATTCCTAATATGGTAAATATCAGAAGGTATGACCTACATAAACAAAAGCTCTTTGGGCAGTCCTCAATAATTTTAAAGGGGTCTTGAGACCAAGACATTGGAAAACTGCTCGCCTACAGAGTCTTCTTTAGTTCAATAACCTAGCTAAAATGTTGGAACATTTTCTTAGGGCTTAGCAAACCCTGCTCTAGTCTATAATGCTTATTTGTCATGAAGTTACATTTAAGTAACTTAACCTTTAAGAGCCTCAGTTTCCTCATATGTAAAATAACATTATTTTCCCTGCCAACCTTGGAGGGTTGTTTAAGCATATAGGCTAATATATGGAAAAGTGCTATAGTCCTTTCTATTATTATTACTAGTATGTGCTGATTTTAAGTATGGAAATAGATGCTAGGTCTAGTACCAATTTGAACTCCAGTCATGATAGTTTCTTTGAAAACTCCTCATTGAATTAAGTGGTCCTGGGAAGGCTTGTAAAGACAGCACCATTGTTTTAACAAATGAACCCCAAAATCAAAGTGAACCTCAGAGGATACTGCCAACTTTCGCCTGGTTTGGGTTGGAAACCATGCGAAACTGCCAAGTCTCACATGGTTTCCACCCGAAACCATAATTCAGCCCAAATTCTTCTGAAACATGGCCCAGGCCAACTAAGAACTCAGCCCAGGTTCTTGTAAAGGTTTGTAGACCTCAGCCAACCCCTCCATGGATCTGGACTGAATTTCAGGTTTGTAACTGAATCTGTATCAAGGATCATTTTATCCAACTGCCCATTGCTGTAATTGAGAATTACTTCCAATGGTCCTAAATTTTATCCTTAGTTGATGTATATTGTCCATCTTTACAAACCTTAAACATGGCCCATAATGGCTAAGCAGAGAAAAATCTAACATTGTTCTTTTTTGTCTTTTTCTCCAGATATTGATGAATGTAGCATAATGAATGGGGGTTGTGACACCTTCTGCACCAACTCTGAAGGCAGTTATGAATGCAGCTGTCGACAGGGATTCGCACTTATGCCAGATCAAAGATCTTGCACTGGTAAAATTCCATTTAATGTTATACTGAAAGAGGTTAACAATACAAATATATGGTTAAAAATGATAAATAAAATGAATTTGTTAATTACAGTTAATAAATCTTGTTTGAGTCTCCTATAAGCCACATTGAAGAAACAGAGAGAACATTAATGTTGAGTGATATGTACTGTTTGGCTGGCTCCTTTAGATAAAGAATAGGTTGTAGGAGAAAAAAGCACTATCTTTAGAGACGATAGGGAGTTTGGAAATGCTAATGCTGAATCAGATAAAGCTCCTTTGGAGCCAGATGTGGGTTCATATTTGGACAAATTACTTCCCCTCTCTGGACCTCAGTTTCCTCATCTGTAAAATGAAAAGGTTGGATTAGGTAGCCTCTAGGGTTCTTCCAGCTCTAAATCTATGATTCCTTGACATATTTTCAAATTGATGAGGTCTTCTTGTGATCCAAACATAATAAATATTTCAGTTGAACAGATAATTATTGTAGAAAAGATTTACTTTCTTTTCTACAATATGTCCATCACTTACTGTTGCATTATTTCAGAAAGGATTGTGGTAAATCCATGTTGAATTAAATGGGACTCCTCTTAAATGATCCATACAGTTGGCCTCAGGATCTAAGGCACCATATTTCACAAAATTAGATGGAAATATGCATATGACAAGTTGGAGAGATATCATTTATATGTTTTGGCAAGTCTAAGCACACTGAAGTTCAAAATCCCTTTTCAAGACTCAGATAAGTGCTCTTCAGAGCACCAAAGAACCCTCCAACCATGAGATCTTAAAGAACAAATAACAAAAGTATATCCTATGATGATTCAGTAGAAATATCCATATCTATATGCCACCAAGCATCTAGATGAAAAATGAAAATATTCATGAAGTTTTATGTGTTGCTTTTTCTACACATTCTAAAACATTGGACTATTTTTCTCATCTGTGTGTTTTGCCCAATTATAGAGGAGCAATTTTTTTTTACTTTTCCCAGACATCTGTATTATACAAAAATAACCAAGTCTTACATCAAACCTTCCCTAAATCCCCACTGTGCTATATCTTGAGGCTCTCAAAAGCTCTGCCAGCTCTGGCAGTTCTTATCAAGCTGAAGAGACTGAGTACAGGCCCATTTATTGGCCACCTGTCTGTCCTGTGAGGACCAGTTTAGCTAAGTTTAGAAAGGCTCATCAGCAGAAGGTTGGCCAACAGATTATAAATTGTTTTTGGCTAGAGCAACTCATTAAGCTGTCTAATGATGTGTTGAAGAGTTGTGATCTGTGTTGGCAGAATTAAATCATGGGTCATTTGAAATATTTATGTAAATACATCTAAACAAGATGAAATATGTTTACATGTTATAAAATCTGTAAGTCTTCATTTTCTCTTTAGCTTTTAGGCATGCTAACCCTTTTAGTATTCCAAAAGCAGCCAGGTGCTTAATGTCATTACTTAATCATTTATACCTTTTTGCATATTTAAAAATGTACAAATTGGGAATGCTAATGCAGAGTCAGATAAAGCTTCTTTGAGCCAAATGTTTCTTTCAAATGCCTGCAACTTTAATGTAGTAATAGTTGTATGCTTGGTATTTTCCTGGAATAGTTGAGATACAAAGAAGAATGCAACAAGGTAAAACAAGCTTATTGCACTGCATATAATTGTCATGTAGGTTGACCAAGTGAATGGCTGTTTAGAGAAATCTAGAGTGAGCTATGATTCATAATTTGTCTTCAAATTATTTTCAGATTAGGAGTGGGAAGTTGTTGTGGGGGGCTGAGGTGAACTGCATTTCCTTTAAGGTTGGATTTATAAGCTCAATAGACTAGAAAAAATGCTATCTCCAGTGACTACGGTCAAAGTATATTTGCTTCCAGTGCATATCACAAACTAAAAACACATTTGTTTGTTGAAAATCACTCATTACAGATGTATAGAATACACATTTAAAATGAAAATGGGGACAATAAAACACCAACCCTGGATTCAGGAGGACCTGAGTTCAAATTGGGCCTCAGACACTTGACATTTACTAGCTGTGTGACCCTGGGCAAGTCATTTTACCTTCATTGCCCTGCAAAAAAAATTAAAAATGAAAATGGGCTTAGACATTTTTTATCTGAGGTGGATTTTGAGTCAGAACAGAAATAATTTTGCAAAAACTTATTGTAATACTTCCTAATCTCATAGCCATGGTTTAGTCTTTATAACCTGAGTAAGAAAAACAATGGTTAGAATAAAATCTGGGGTTAAAAGTTATTACACTCTTCAGCTCTTGGTTTCATTGTAAGAACATTAGTGTGAGACAATCAAGTCCTAGCTATTCTTTTTTTTTTTTTTTTGGTGAGGCAATTGGGGTTAAGTGACTTGCCCAGGGTCACACAGCTAGTAAGTCTAAAGTGTCTGAAGCTGGATTGGAACTCAGGTACTCCTGACTCCAGGGCCGGTGCTCTATCCACTATGCCACCTAGCTGCCCCTAGTCCTAGCTATTCTTAAAGAGGATTCAGTATCATTAGAAGAGAATTATGGGGGGAGCTAAGTGGCGCAGTAGATAAAGCACCGGCCCTGGATTCAGGAGGACCTGAGTTCAAATCTGGCATCAGATACTTGGCACTTACTAGCTGTGTAACCTTGAGCAAGTAACTTAACACTCATTGCCTCACCCCGCCCCCCCCCCCCCCGCCAAAAAAAAGAAGAGAATTAGTATATAGTTTTGATGTTCGCAACTGCCAGAAAGTTCATCAATATACTCCGTCCTCAGCCTTTCCTTTGACCAAAAATTTATCACCTATTGAACAAGCATCTAAGCATGTGCCAAACTTAACTTGATTGGTCCTGTGAAAATAAATATACAGCCTATAACCCATCTTCCACTAAAAGCATCTCCAAAATGGTGTAGGAACTGGCAGAATTTGTACTCCTCTGGCATTGCATTAGAGAAATCTAGGTTACTTCCTCACCATGATGGAGCAACTTAGAAGAGGAAAGGGAAATGGTTCCCAGATCTTTTTAAAGGGATACATGCAGATAGGAGATAATTTTGCTAGTAGTAATATAAAAGAATTGTAACCAAGTGCAAAAGCTGTCTAGTGTCACAGATGACATTAATGCTGACATAACAAAAATTCCTTCTTTTTTTGCCCAGAACATTTGATCTGTTTTGGATTTTTTGGATAAAATTCATTTGCACCTGAAAGATTTCAGTGGATTGTAAGCTCAATAGGAGTCAACTGTAGCCAAAAGAAAAAAGAAAAAAAAGAAAAGAAAAGAAAATGTGATCTTGGGTAGCATTAAAGGAGACACAGGTTCCAGAAATCAGGAGGTGACAGTTCTGCTTTGTTCAGACTACAGCTAAACTATTGTTTAGTTCTGAGCACCATATTTTAGGAAGGATAAGTATAAGCTGGAAAGTGTCCAGAGAAGGATAGCTACAATACTCAAGTTCCATGAGTTTCATGACAGTTTGTTGAAGAAACGGAGGATATTTAGCCTGAAGAAGGTAATACTTGGAATGAAACAGAGGGAGGGAATAATAACCTATCTCAAAGTATTTAAGGGCAGGCACATGGAAGATGATTAGACTTATTCTACTTGCCTGAGAGGACGAAATTCGGAGAAATGCCTAGAAATTGTAAAAAAGGAAAATCTAAATTTGATGTGAGGAAAAACTTCTAACAATTTAGAACTGTCCAAAAGCAGAATGGGCTACCTTTTCAGGGAATGAATTTGCACTCACAGGAGGTCTTCATGCGAAGTCTGAATGACAGTTTGTCATGTATATTATAGAAAAGATTCTTTTTCAGGTAGTTTATACTAGATAGGTATTGGAGTCTTTTCTACTGTAAGTCTGAAATTCGAGGATTCATTTCTGTGATGGAAGACAAAGGTCACCGGTTATGATTTTATCTACTTCATAATGAAATGCACACAATTCAGTTTTGTGTTTTTTATTTCTTTGTAGACATTGACGAGTGTGAAGATAACCCCAATATTTGTGATGGAGGTCAGTGCACAAACATACCTGGAGAGTACAGGTGCCTGTGTTTTGATGGGTTCATGGCATCCGAGGACATGAAGACCTGTGTAGGTAAGTCAAAAGGACCAATGTTTCTTAATCAGTCCAGTCAGTCACTTATAAATTTAATGCTAAGCAAAGAAGATGGATAATAGATCCATAGCAAATTATCAAGAAGAAAGTAAAGGGTATTTAGGATATATTCCTTATTTTTGAAATTGATGTTATGATATACAAGCTCTGTTTTCTTCACATTCCTGTCAGACAGAATTCTGAACTTGATAGAAATGTAGTCTGACCTAGTGCTGTGAAATGCTTTTTTATAAGTTATTTTTGACACCTTAATCCTTTGGATTGTGGCTTACATGAAAGCTTTTAAATACTTGGCCTGTGCCAAGCACAACCAAGTTGTTTTGTCTGGGAGAAGGATAATGGGAATTTAGAACTGGTTGATGAATATACTGGGGTTTTTTACACTCTTAACAGAATAGTTGTTATTTTTAAAACAGCTGTTTTAAACTGTTTAAAAAACAGTTGTCTTGGGGGCAGCTAGGTGGTGCAGTAGATAGAGCACCGGCCCTGGAGTCAGGAGTACCTGAGTTCAAATCCGGCCTCAGACACTTAACACTTACTAGCTGTGTGACCCTGGGCAAGTCACTTAACCCCAATTGCCTCACTAAAACAAAACAAAACAAAACAAAACAAAACAAACGAGTCGTCTTACCCTCTTAACAGAATAGTTGATTTCTTAACAGAAATCCTACAAATTAAATAATAATAATAAGAAAAATATAAAAACAATTTATCATTGTGGGAAAGAGATATAGTCAATAACTGTTGACTAGATGCCATAACTGAGGTAGGTAGGCAGAGTGCAATCATTCAGTGAAGAAATATCATTGAAAACTACCTATTTGGTGTTGTATAAATAAAAACAAGCAAATTTGAATTTTTCATCATTTCATCAATCAAGTGACATTAGGTAGATTCAGAAAAGCTTAAAACACTCTTCCAGATAGCCAGTCGTCCAGGGCTAGGGTATTCTGAGCCTGTAGTCAAGAATGTTATATCATTTTTATACCTTTTTGTTGCATGACAAGACAACTCATCAAATTTCTGTACATATCTATAAGAATGATAGGAAACTTGTAAGAAAATGCAAAACTTAATAATATCCAATTTTTGGTGAAAAAATAATATCCAATTTTAAATATTTTTTTGTTTAAAGTATATGTTTATCACAGTGGCTTTATCTTGGGGGAAATACTCAACAATATCATGTAAAAATTCTTTATAAATATTAATGTTAAAATATTTTCCAGATGTTAATGAATGTGACCTTAATCCAAACATTTGTCTGAGTGGCACCTGTGAGAACACGAAAGGCTCATTCATCTGCCACTGTGAAATGGGATATTCAGGCAAAAAGGGAACAACTGGATGTACAGGTATGTTTTAAAATCTGAATAATAAACTATTATTTGACTGAGGTGTCAGCTTTTGTTAATATGTTTGTGATTCCTCCTGAATTTAAATTCTATTCAATCAACATTTATTAAGTGTTTGCCTTGTTTAAAGAGTTCTGTTAGGGTACTGGGGGAAAAATAACAAAAATGAAGCTATCCTTGGCCTCATGGGGATTACATTCTACTTTAACATCTATTAAAATACAAATTGAACCATCCTGAATTACTATAAACCTTGATGCAGCCTTAGTGAGTTTAGAATTTGTAAACCATTTGGTTTAAAAATCTTATGATTTAGAGCTAAAGTTTTCTGACTTAACCATTTCCAAAAGGTTATGTTAAATGAAAGGCAGAAATGAGGCTGGGGATTTGTTGTTCAGCTGTCTGACAGCAATTTATGTTCAAAGTCATTTAGAATCATTTATTTGCAAACATTTGTTATGTTTGCAAACTACCAGTGCTTTTACTTCAGCATGACAGTATCTCACATTTAAATGGTACTTTTATGTTTACTGAAGGCATGTTGTGAAGTATTGTTATTCTGGTTTTACAGAAAGTGACTTGCTGAAAGCCATGCAAATAGTTAAATATCTGAACTGGAATATATCCGAGTCTGTGTTTTAACAATCTTTCTATGTTCCTTGCCACCTTTCATTAGAGCAGATTCATAAAGGCCCCTATTTTCAGCAGCTATTTAGCTTAATTTGTTATGTGACTGAAAAGTAACAAAAATGTTATTTAAAACAAGCACTATCATACTTTTCACCACTTTAGACTGGTTTCTCTTTCAAATTATTTGAATTAGTGAGGTTTTACTGCATTAATTTGCTTTAGCCTAATTCATCCTGTGTTCATGAACCTAAATAATCTTATGAATAAGCTGGTTTCAGACTCTTTAGAGTTGTATTTGTCTTATGCCATCCCCTAATAACATATATAAAAATTCTTTAAAATGTTTACTAAGGACTTTCTCTATGTATATGTAAGTATGCGTGAGTGTGTATGCAAAACATTATTTTTAAATGGCAATATTATATGGATCTTTGGCTAATACTTTTAAACATGGAGAAATATTAAATTGAGATAATATAATAAAATTTTACTGTAGTTACCTATATTTTAATATAATAGAAAATAACATGTAACATAACATAATTTTAAAGCATAATGGAGCCCATGCTGGGTTTGAATTAGGTAACTGTATACTTTATTTTCAAATAACATACATCTTTTCCAAAAGCTAGTTTGGCAAGCTCTCATGGCTTGAAATGAACACTTAAATATTTGCAGCTTGGCAAAGTGGTGAATGTACAGATACCTAACTTAATTATATCAAAATATTTCAGCACAGCCCAAATTTACATTGTTATTTCAAACTGGCCAAGAATGCTAAGGTTCAAGCTTATAGATGCACAGGATAATGACATTAATAATATATTGTATTAAGAACCATAGATCCTGGCCAAATGACGAACTTAGGCAAAAAGATGAAGTCTCTTTGACACTCACTCAATTTCTATTCCTCCTCTTCAGCATGGATAAGTGCCCACTCAGAAAAAGAGAGTCTAAAAGCTTAGATTCTAGAGTTGTCAGCACTCTACTCGTAGTGGACTAATGATATTTAGTTCTGCATCTTTTTTGATTGTCTGATTTAAATATTTCTGAGATGTGCCAGACACTGTTCAAAAAGTATGTAGATTCTTTCCTCCTAACCAACAAAACAGGTACATACAGTCCTCTTTATATGTTTTGGTTGTTCGGGTTTTATTTTGTATCTTCCAGTATAAATACTGGCTATTGGGAAAGGAGTTGGTGGTCTGGCAGTAATGAATTGAGAAAGTGGGTCATAACAGTGTTTCACTTTACTCAGTGCCTGGCTAGTTTAGGGACTTGGATCAAATGAGCTGGCTGAAATTTAGCCCAAGTTAGAGTATTGATGTTTATAGATAGAAGAAAAAACTGGAGAAAATGGTGAGGAAGTCTCTAAGCAATGGGATCTTCAGAACAATATGCCTCCAATTCTTGTTCTTGCATAGATCTTGGTTGATTTTTTAAAATTACCCAACCTATCAGGTAAAAAGCTGAGGCTGATTTTCCAAGGAATTTTAATAGGTTTTATTTTTATTAATTTTAAATGAAAATGATGCATTTGACTGATGTCAGCCCTCAGGCCATTTTAAAATGAGTGCACAAACTTTTAATCTTAAATTTTATTGATGTCTTTTGTTCCTCTTCCCAATGAGCTATCCCTTATAACAATGATTAAAAAATAAAGAAGGAAAAAAGCAGTTCAGCAAAATTAATTAACACATCAGTCACATATAACAGTATTTGCTTTATCCCACAGAGGGTAAAATTTTTAAACTGGGATAAATTTAATGCCAGCATGTGCTGATCTAACTTGGAAGTATATACAGTGAAGTTAGATTTTATGGTATATAAAAATGCCCTATTAAGTGTGGCATCCAGATCTAAGATTTCAGCAGTGTAGGAAACTTTCTGTGTGGGAATTCCCTCCACTAATGCAAATCTCCACTATTGCAGTTTGACAATTCAGGTGTAACATATTTTCTTTTTTTCCCAAATTACATGTGAAAACAATTTTTAACTTCCATTTTTAAAACTTTATGTTCCAAATTCTCTTCCTCCCTCCTTCCCCACCCCTGCTTAAGAATGTAAGCAATTCAATATAAGTTATACATGTGTGGTCATGCAAAACATTTCCACATTAGTCAGGTTATGAAAGAAAACAGACAAAAAACATTAAAGGAAAAGGAACTAAAAATCTTTATTCAGATACCATCAGTTCTTTTTCTGGAAATGGATTACATTTTTCATAAGTCCTTCAGAGCTGTCTTGGATCATTTTATTGCTGAAAATAGCTGTCATTCACAGCTGATCATGTTACACTATTGCTGTTACTTTGTACATAACACTTTGCATCAGCTCATATAAATCTTTCCAGGTTTTTCTGATAGCATCCTGCTCGTCATTTCTTATAGCACAATAGTGTGTAACTTATTTTCTTAAAGAGGTTCCTAGAGCCCTGAAAGGTTAACTTGCCCATGATCACACAGCCAATATCTGTCAGTGGCAGGATTTGAACTCAGGTCTATCTGACTGCAAGTCCAGGCCTCTATCCACTAGACTCTTGAAATGTCTATTTTACATAAATTAAGTTTACATTGATACTAAGAATGTAAAGGCTGGATGGAGTTTTACATTGTATGTTGGATGAAGCATTAGCAGTTGTACATTAGTAACAGCTGCTTTTTACTGATGTGTACAGAGACATGTGAATAGATCTAAATCCAAGAAATTCTTTATCCTTCCCTAAGGATCAGCATTTCATTATTTCTCTTTTTCCCCTCTAAAATCATAGCCTGTGATTAAGTTTCAGTTTGATAGAATTCAGACAACCCTTTAGCAGACTCAGTAACACAGTGACTGCTTTGCTTTGCCATGGTATGAGACAATCTGGTCTAATGGTTAAACCAGGTTAGAGGGGACTTGGGTTTTATTTCTAGTTGGCTCATAACCTTGTATAAATAACCAAGGTGTTCTATACCTCAATTTTCCTAACTGTAAACTTGTGGAAGTAATTTTTAGATGTTCCTCACAGGGATTTTTTTAGGATATATGTGTGTATGTATGAATGTTTATATGATCATATGAAAAGTTTTTGGGTTTTTAGAATAGGGGAGCTCTGTTAATTCCACTGTTGACAAATATTTGAAAGTCTGAAGGTTTTGAACCTTTTTTTGTGTCACGGACCCCTTTGGTTGTCTTGTAATACCTATGGACCCCTTCTCAGAATAGTATTTTTAAATGTAGAAAATAAAATATATAGGATTACAAAGGAAACCAATTATATTGAAATAGTTATCAAAATATTTTTTAAAAACCCAAGTTCACAGACTTTAACTTAAGAACCCCTGTTTAACCAAAGGAGCATTTGATCTAAAAGCCAGAATTGGAAAAACATTAAATAGAATTTAAAATGATTTTTTAAAATGGGGTAGTTAAAAAAAATTAGGAGATCTAGGTTTCTTTTGGCTCTGCTCCTGCTTGTTAAATTAAAAGTAGGGTAATTCACAGCTTATAATATGGTCAAATTTTCTTAGTGAAGGCCACGTTAAAGACAAGTGTTTATAATTTTCTAGGCAACAAGTATAAATAATGATAGTGGTCTCTCCTAATTGGGAATAATAAACCAGTTACATATAAAATGACATCAAAGAGCAGAGTTTAAATTGTGTTTTGATGACAGGTAGCAGAGATCTATGTACTAGTTTAGAATATCTATAGGTATGTGTGTGTGTATACATATACATATACATATATATATATATGTCCCTTAAAATTATATCAATTTTATGATATTTTAAAAGGGAAAAACTATTTCATTAAAATTATGAAACATCTCCTGGGTTTCATTACATTTTGGTTTAAATATTTTTAAACCCTTGTCTTTAATGATTGTTTCCATTTTAACAAATAAACATGTTTTCCCCCCAATCATGCAGTTTTAAAAATCCACCCACTGACTTACATTCCCAGCCCACACAGATGTTAAGGATTTCTGTGTTTCCCCTTCAGCATTCTAAAAATGTGGATTTTGCTGAGGGTAATATTCTGTTTTACAAGGTAGACATACATTTTCTTGAAACCTTTAATGCACCAAATTTTAGGTACTTCACCTAGAAAAACAACCTTGCCTGACACTGACTTGAGAAAACTGAAATTAACTTGTGACCCCAGATATATCTTCTTTGCTCATTGTGCCTATTTGCAATTAGAAAACCAATCAAAGCATGGTACTGTAACGATTGGAATAACGCCACCTACTGGAGACTTACTGTAGAAGAGTGCCTACCATGAAGCGAAGGTCTTTGAGGGCAAGACCAGGAGTCTTTTCTTTGGCGTCAGGAAGTGACGCAGGCTAGTGGGAGGAGGAAGGAAGAGACTGGCGCTCGGTCTCGGGCGCTCTTTCCTTTGGACTCTGGTGGAGAGCGGAGCTAGAAATGTGCTCTCCCTTTAATAGATAGGAATCTAGGCCTTTCTCTCTCTTTACCAAATTCTTATTCTCCTTAATAAATGCTTAAAAGTCTAATTCTTGCTAAAGCTTATAATTTATTGGCGACCACTCATTAGATATTTTAGACAGTTTAGCAAGAATTTTAGCCCTTAACAGTACTTTACCTGTGTGGAAGGAAAAACAGAAGGGAAATTTTGAATGGAAAGTTCTGATAGTACCAGAGCCTTTTTGTGAAGACAGTTGTGCAGGATATGGCTATATGAATCTATTTATCCTTTCCAGGAACCCATCACTGTGAATCACGTTCATTTGTAAATTCTAAAATTCCTGGGCAGTTCAATTTCTTAAACTAGGCAATTGTTTTTGCTAAGGAAATGAATTTAATTGGGTAAATTCAGCGTAAATAAATAGAAGCAGAGTAGATAGAGTATCCGGCTGAATGTCAGGGACACCTGGATTCAAATCCTACTTCTGCCATTGTAACCCTGGAGAAGTCACTCGACTTCTGTAAACCTCAAACAATTCCTCAGGACGAATATACAAAGTCATAGACAAGCTAGAATCTGTTTTGGAGAATGAATTTGCCACACTGGAGCTTGTCTATGCTAATTTAATCCCAGAACTTCCTGGGATAATATTTGTTACATGAACAAATATCTAGAGAGGAAATGTGAATAGAAAGTTTTAGCCCCCAATAAATAATAGTACACATCAAAGTCATCACCAGTAAGCAAAATATTTTGCTTATTTCTCTCCAACTTCTTATCACTAATAACTTAGCCCATGGTTATCAGCCTATGAAAACGCCATGGGTGTTCAGTTAGATAGTTTTGGCTGCATTCTCTGTTCAAATTTTACAAATCTAAGCAGTCATTTCATCTGCCTTCCCTTCTTTTCTTAACCCCATTAGTAGAGAACAGCTTCTCCTAATGTCTAATCATGGAGAAGCTATAATTTACCCTACCAGATTTTGCTTTTTACCTATGTACAATTCTTTTTTAAAAAAAAATAAGAAACTTCCTTATTTATTTATTTACTTATTTACTTACTTACTTACTTATTTTGGGTGAGGCAACTGGGGTTAAGTGACTTGCCCAGGGTTACACAGCTAGTAAGTGTTAAGCATCTGAGGCTGGATTTGAACTCAGGTCTCCCTGACTCCAGGGCTGGTGCTCTATCCACTGTGCCACCTAGCTTCCCCTCCTATGCACAATTCTTAATGGCACTCTGTGAGGAACTGTTTATACAGTTAGTGCATCTTTCAGCCACCTAGCTGCCCCTCCTATGCACAATTCTTAATGGCACTCTGTCAGGAACTGTTTATGCAGTTAGTGCATCTTTCACCCTACATAACTAGGAGAGAGAGTGACAGCTTGTTATTAACACAATCCACAAGGCTGTACCTATAAACTTCTTGATTTTTACTCAAATCACTCCCCTAGCCTGCCTAGGAGATATCTATGGAGCACTATTTAAGATTCTTTGTATGACAGAATGTGGTAGACTAGGGACCAAGGAAGGATGGAGTGTCAGCCTTAAATTTGAATGTCTTTGTTTCTGTTGGATTGTTTCTTTCACACTGGAACAAACTTGGCAGGGATGGGGGAGGGAACATTTGTGCAGAAAAAAGATTACTTGGCAAGTTGGGGTTTTTTTTCCTATGTTTCCCTTTGTATTATTAAAAAGATGTGTGTTTGAATGTAATATGTTTCCCCTCCTCTTATAGCTCAGTTTCTTCCTCTATTTTATTTAGGTCAGTTTTGGGTCCAAGGCTGTTTCTATGAAAATAATTAATAAATAATATTTTGCATTGCATTATATGTGAAGAGCATGGAAATGATAACTTACCCAAAGATATACACATATATGAATTATGTAATAGAACCAAGTGAGCTAGCAAGCATTTATTTGAGCCAATTGTGTGGCAGGAAGAATCTTTGTGAGATGCCAGAGACAGACAAAAATGAGGATCTCTGCTCCCAAAGGAGCTTACATTCTTTTGGTACATGTTTTCATTATATAATATGCTGCAGACAATATTCTATAATCTAGGATAGGAATCAGAAATGGATCTATGATTTCAGTGGAACTTCCAAGATGAGGAAGCTGCCTCTGCTCATGCACATAGACAGAGTGAGGGTAGAGCCCTATGCCAGTTATTCTACTAAGAGGTTTTCATAGTTGAATGTACACATGAAGAAATTTAATATCGAGACTTTTACTTATAGATGCTTGAAGTAAACCATTTATTAGGAAACATTTAAGCTTTGATAACTAGAAAATAGGAAAGAAAAACCTCAAGGTAATAAGACTGAATCTAACCCTACTTGTTTCATTCTGAGGAGCTGTAAAGAAATTAAGTTACACAAGTATCCAGAAGAAAAGTGAGCTTGGAGGATTGTGGTCCACAGCAAAGCACCCTGGACCAGTTCAGAAAACCTGGGCTCTAGTACCTACTGTCTTTTGTGTGTAGTATTATTTAGTGGATACCTAATAAGTGTAATAAATTGAATTTAAGTTAAGCAAGTTACTTAACTCCTTTGAGCCTCAGTTTTCTCATTTGTAAAACAAAGGGACTGGACTAGTTTATCTTTGAGTTTCATTCAGCTTCTAGATTCCCTAATTCCTGAAATACTTTAGGTCATATGGTACTTACATGACCTCAGTTTTATGGCTTCAGCCTGCCCTTCCTTAGTGATCTTGAGAGCTTAAAGTAGGAGAATTATGTCAAGACTTTAGAAGAGAATAGTTGGGATCTAAGGCTAATGTTAGTGGTTCCCTAAAGGAAAAAGGTACTGCTGCATCCTGCTTGTAAACATTTAATGAAAATTGTTCTGTCCATGAGTTAGAAAAGACAATTATGGGGGAAAATCACTTATTCTTTGGATTCCATTGGTTAGCATGGTATTTCTTGCATTGTCCTTTCCCTTTCTGTGGAAGGGCATCCTTCTCTGTCAGTCAGACAGCTAAAGGTAGTTTCCAACCACTAAGAAATTATCTGGCTTTCAGAAGAAATACATATCATGATAAGCCTGAAACTGATGAGTGTATATTCTCTTTTGCAAAGCTTAGCATTTAATATGTCTGCATTATATTCCCAAGATTATGTTACAAAAATGAAGCAACTGTATGACTTAATTATAAAAGAACTTTTCCATGAACATTTCTATTTAATGTTTATTAGTGACTTAAAAGACTTTTGGCAAGGCAATCTGGCAAGCTTTTTTTTTTTTTTGGTTGTCTTATGTGTTCTCTGAAAGTTATAAGGGTATATGTGATCATGGGCCTATGTTAAAGCTTTCATTTGAACACAGAGAATCTCATCAAACATTTCCAAAGCAGTTTCAAAACTTTTAATTTTGCTTAAGTAATCAAGAGTAAACACAAATTGCTTGTGTAGTTTCTGTTTCATGTCATTATTCAAGTGACCTCTAGAAATTCTTGTTAGCCTTTTCTTCCACTTCATGCCAAAATTAGCTTTCTTGACCTCCAGTAAGATCTGTAACAGACATTGGTTTCCTGTGCAGGATGATATTATCATCTTACAAATTCCTGCTTCTTGTTAAAGAAAATGTGACTGTATGATTAAGCCTTCATTGCTATGTAGTAATGTGTTAACCCAGGGTATGTACTTTATAAAAATACCTCTTCTGAAAGGGGATCTAATCCTTCTCTGGGGAATTTTCATGACAGTGACCCCATTTAAATAACCCATATTCTTCCCAAACTGCCATTTACCTTATTTGTCAGATGTCCTTGACTCTTATGGAAACTTTAGTTATATATAATGTAGCAGTATACTCAGTCCTCCAGTAATGAATACACTAAAATGCTAATAAAGAAATAGGGAAAATGATGCCCTTGAAAATTCTCTGCATCTACTTCTTTGTATTCACATTACAGAACATAAAGGTCATATATAAGGTTAAAACATGATCAAGCCAATAAAAATAATAGAAAAATAGTACATTTCACTTCAGATTCCCTTTGAGAAATTTGAAGCATATCTTTTTTTCTAATTGATCCTATATAATAATAATGCCTCTTGTTTTTATTGGCTACTGTGCTTTCTTTGACCATTTCCGAGGAATCAGGAAAATTACTTAGGGCCCATTTAGAGACTATCTCCCTAGTTCTCGAAACATATCTAAGCAATGGACATGATTGTCCAAATGCCTCTAAAATTTAAAGAAGGGGTCAGGGCATATGCAGACTTGTCCCTGCTCCACAGTGAGCAAAAAAAAAAAAAAAAATGGAAACTTGTCAAGTCTCTTTATACCCTAGAAATTCACTGAGGGCTTTCTTCCTTAATATTATGAGCTTGATTTTCAGAACCAGGGGTTAGAATTTTGGATCCAGTAACATCCTCACAGAAAAAATGAACTTGCACATAAACATAAAAACAAAACCCATGGTAGTTTAATAATAATCTTTTAAAGAGACTATTTTTTCTTCTTTGCATTGATTTCATATTCAAAAATGATAACTGATAGTCAAAATAAGTAGCAGTTAACCATGCTTTGTTCCTTTATGAATTGTCATTTGAATCTCTTGGGCCTAAGTATCATAAACATTGGTGCTAAACTAATTTATCCTGTTTGAAGCAAGGAAAGCAAGTCAGTGGCTGAAAATTCATGCCATTGAGGAATTTTTTTAAAAAAGAATTCACTCTGAACCCTAAAAACGACTATTTATTTTTCCAGACATCAATGAATGTGAAATTGGAGCACATAATTGTGACAGGCATGCTGTCTGCACCAACACAGCAGGGAGCTTTAAATGCAGCTGCAGCCCAGGATGGATTGGCAATGGCATTAAGTGCACAGGTGAGTTTGGAAGTCTTCGAAACCTAAGTCGGTTGTAAGCTGCCTAGGTTTCTTATTAAAAGGGAATTTTAAACATATTTGGTGGTGAAGCATTTTGAAGGCCACAATGTCTTATTATTATAGAACTTCTTTCTTCCCTTTTCTTTTAGATTTGGATGAATGCTCTAATGGGACACATATGTGTAACCAACATGCTGACTGTAAAAATACGATGGGATCTTATCGTTGTTTATGTAAAGAAGGGTACACTGGAGATGGATTCACTTGTATAGGTAAGTTTTTATTTGAAGTTGGGGAGAGGTGGCTTATGTCATGGTAGTATAGTGAAAACCTATGGAGAAGACAAGTTGTCCATATGTATTGCAATTAACCAATTCATTACAGAAGGATAGGTCAATAACCATCTATTAGATATTAGGAAATATTAGGAATTTGAAAACTTGATCATCCAAAACAAGAGTTTGGAACTGCTTCCAAGGAAGTAACCAACTTTGAGTTGTCCTAAAAGATGCTCAGTATATGTTTTGGTCCAAACCTATAATCTTATCTGTATAGAGCATTCCTATCGTGGAAATTGCTTCTACCAAAGCTGATCAACAATTCATCTGCTTTTAGTCTTGGCTTAATTGTCTGGGGCACTGAGAGGCTGAGTGACTTGCTTATGATTACTCAGCTAGCATGTATCAGAAGCAGGACTTGAGAGAAACTTTCTTACTCCAAGGCCCATCCCTTAATCCTTTATACCACATTTCCTCTTGCTCAATCTATAAATCTGTATAGCTTCTAGGAAGTGCCATTTGGCTAATAAATAAGTTCAGTTTGTCAGCATTCAAAATCTTTCCTGTAAGGCATCTAATCCGTTTACATTACTTTACGTTTTTCTGAGAGGTCACTGATGCCATCTATGGCTTTGTTATCAGAATAATTTTTCTGTGATTAAGGAAATCTCAGAAACTATTTTAATATCTAGACTTTGAATATTATTTCTGTAGTAATTGTTCTAAACATTTTTTAATTGTAAGAATCACTTTTTTCAGACCTGTGTTTTATGGCATTGTTTCACTAGTCTCCTACAACTTAATTACCTTCAGCAGTATTCTCAGACCAAGTTAACTCAAATAGAGCTAGTATATCCTGAAGTTTGTTTCTATTTCTAAATACACTCATGTATTTAAACACTGTATAAACCATACACATTATATATAATATTATTTTCTCATAGATATATCTACATATACATGCAGATGTATTTGTAATTCTCTTTTTACATGTCTATAATCCGAGGTATTAAGTAATTTAGGTAGATCTGTTTTTTCTTTTAAGGCCTCAGGAACCTTGCTGCTCTTGTGAGTTGAAAGAGTTAATATAGCTTTTTGAGTCATTTCTTAGTATCGCTTAAATACTGAGTAGAATAGAGAATCACTCAATTCTCTTAAATTTTCTATTCTATAATCATCATATGGTTATAGCACATTAACTCTTTTTTACCTAGTTCTGATGTTTTTATACTATTTCCTTAAATTGGTTACCCACAAGAGTTCTTATCTGCTATTTAACTCTTTTTCCAGTTCTCAAAAGGTTCAGGTAAGATGGAAAGTTAATTTTGAGTCATTCTTGATATAATGCATATTTCCATATGTGGACAAATCAACTTAAATAGATTTAACCATCCAACTAACTCCTTATGTGTTCTAAATTATCATGGATGAGTCTTTGTAAAACTTCCTATAACTAGAGATCCCCATTTGGTGCCAGTCTGGAAGGGAGAACAAGACTGTCCAGGAAATGTCCTCCCTCCTAATTTGTACCTCATAAAATCCCTAACTTTCTTCAAAGCTCAACTCAAATGCCACTTTATCCATGAGGAATATCCTGATTGCTAGTACCATTCTTCTCCTGCCCCTGGAAATTTTATACATACATACATACATACATACATACATACATACATACATACATACACACACACCCATATAAGTATGTATAAACATATGTATATATCATGTGTGCATATACACATGTATATACACCTAGACATATGCATGTGTATATATGTATGTATTCATATTTATATAATTTTTCTCATTTATTTATTTGCTAAGCATTTTCTTACGTTTTTCCCCAATAGAATGTAAGCACTTTGAGGGCAGAGATTATTTTGTTTTGTTCTTTGAATTCATAATACCCTTACACAGAACCTGGCACATTTATGTTTAATGAATTGAATTGACTTGAAATAGAAGTACCAACCAGCTCTCAGGCTAGCAATTAACAGTCATGATTGTGACTATAAACTGGAATTCTTTTTTTTTTTCTTACCTTAGATCTTGATGAATGCTCAGAAAATCTGAACCTTTGTGGAAATGGGCAGTGCCTCAATGCCCCAGGAGGATATCGTTGTGAATGTGATATGGGATTTGTGCCAAGCGCAGATGGAAAAGCCTGTGAAGGTAACAAATATGCGAGTTCAGAATCCACAGTGACATAATAGGCAGTGTTGATGCTTTATTATTTTAAAATATGATGCACCCACTATACTTGTTATAGTACTATGTTCTGGCTTCAGGTTGGAGCTCAGTTGGTTATGAGTTCAATTCCCATATGGGCCATTTCTTTTCATGAAGAGAAAAACTCTGCTCTGTGGCAATAAACTGCAGGCTGAATCTTAGCCAGCTCTCTTACAAATTCATGCCAGTGGTCATAAGGGAGATCAGACAAGTAAGTGTGGTTGACATAATGCCAACTCATCCCCACTACTGAAATAAGAACTCCTGGTACATAGCCTACTATTGGTGAATTGGAAAGGTCATCTTTATGCCTGAACACAACATCCTTTTGGTTTTAAACACATTTTTTAAAAGAATTCTGAGTAGGAATTTTCTAATTCACAAACGAAGTTTGTCCTGTAGTTCATTTGAGTAATGTTTAGGTCCAAGAAATGGATGAAGCCTGCATATGCTTATGTTTTAGGTATTTAGGAACAATGAAACTCAGAATTAAATACATATTGTACACTTGAGTGTGATTTTCTAAAGTTCCTATAATATTTATCATAGTGTTTACAGCCACTAGGCTGAATGTACTCTTTAGCTAAAGTTAATTTGTATCTAGCTTAGAAATGAGTATAACATTTCATGGAACATAAATACATTTTAAGAAAACTTTAATGGAAATGTGCTTATAGAAAGCCATATCTTAATTAGATGACTTTTGGTTTCTTTTTTCCTCGACCTAGTCAACACTATCATATAACGGTCACTAGAAGCTGACAATAACTAAAGAGAAGAATTTAAATTCTAATGTAAACCTCACATATATGCAGTTTCCCTCTCTTCGAAAATGCTTTCTTTCAACTGGAGCATAATGTTGCATGCCTATAAAATCCCTACTACTGGGGATGCTGAGGCTGGTGTGGATCACTTGAGCTCAGGAAATCTGAGCTTCAGGAATGCTAAAGTCAATCACATGTCTACACTAAGCCAGGTGATCATCCTTATCATAATTATTAAAAGCAAAGTTAGAAGGTACCTGCTTTGTGTGGAGGGCAGCTAGGTGGCGCAGTGGGTAGAAGTGCTGGGCCTGGGGTCAGGAAGACCTGAATTCAAATCCCGCCTCAGACACTTACCAGCTGTGCAACCCTGGGCAAGTTACTTAATCCTGTTTGCCTCAGTTTCCTCTTCTGTAAAATGAGCTGGAGAAGGAAATGACAAACTACTCCATTATCTTTGCTAAGAAAACTCCAAATGTGGTCACAAAGAGTCACATGACTGAACAGAACAACACCACCAACTTCATGTGGGGCATTGTGCTAGGTTCTAAGAATACAGAGTTATAGTGTACTAGTGTACACTCATAGAGTGAGTGTATGAATTTAAAAAGAATAGATTAAACCTTAACTTAATAGAGGTGGCAGAAACCTCAGGGAAGACATCAGTATACTTGACTGAGCAATGGTAGTTTCTTAATGCCTAAAGAGATGCTATAATGCTTTGAATGCTAAAAACTTAAGGAAGCTTATAAAGAAAAAGATATTCTCATCTTCATCTTTAACCAACAGGTCTATTTTCTCTCCCCGACTTCTAGATATTGATGAGTGTTCCCTTCCTAATATCTGTGTCTTTGGGACTTGTCACAACCTTCCTGGTCTTTTCCGCTGTGAGTGTGAGACTGGCTATGAACTGGATAGAACTGGAGGCAACTGCACAGGTAAGGGCATTTCCAGGTTTGGAGTGATATTTGTTCTATTATGTCCCCATTATCCCAGGAATGGAGGAATAGAGTATTGATTGTGGAAATGTAGAATGAAAGCTAAACTCCCAGATATTGAACCTGGAAGCCCAGAATGATTTCTTGCTTACTATTATGGATAAGTAGAGGCTCTTTGTGTGGATTAGCTGTTTTGTTGCTTGTGAACTGGTGGTGAAATGGAGCCCAGGGCATATATATCCCAAACAAAGAGCTTTCTCACAGTCTTCACTACCACTCGAGTACCTTTCCATTATCCTTAGGCAAAAAATTGGAGTATTCTCTTCTAGTGGCACTGGCCTGGGATTATTGTCCTTTCTCTTCTGCATCTCCCTTCAAGGCTCTTCCTCCACCTTGTTCACTCTAGCATAGCCCAAATTAGTTTTATTATTATTATTAATAATAATAATACATTATATTAAATGATTTACTTAAGTGAGAAGAAATCTTATAAAAATTATCACATGTTAACTTAGAGGTACATAGTCTCTAGTTACTCTTTTCACCTCAACTTCACCTACACTTCAACCTTTTAAAGTCATTTTTAGTATTACTTTACTTTTAGCCTCTAGCAGGTTTTCTTAACCAAGGCTTTATTAATGATGTATTTCAATATAATTGGTTTCTTTTATATTCCTACATATTTTATTTTTTACAATTAAGAATATTACTATGGAAAAAGACTCCATAGACTTCACCAGACTGACAAAGGAGTTCATGATACAAAAAAGGTTAAGAATCTAATCCAAGATCTTTAGAAAAAAAAGATCCTTTATTTCTATCTGGCCCACAATTTCAGGCTATTTCAAAACTACCTTCTTTTTAGCTACCTAAAGTTTAACTTAATGAATTGCCTAGATTCTTCCCATAGCATTATTCTGACCTTTGTTTTTCTCTGGGTATAAAATCTTCTAAACCAGAGTTGTCAAAAACACGCTGCCAACACTTCCAGATACTGCTCAACCAGATTGAAATGTGAATTGGGAATATTTATAAAATATTTTTTGTACAATTTCCCCTCCTTTTCTGTTTTTCACAATTACTATTGTTAACTGTTTCCCTCCATCCTATTCCCTTCCCCATGATATTTACTCCATTATCCATCTTCTTTCATCCTATCCCTCTTCAAAAGGGATTTGCTTTTGTCTGTCCCCTCCCCCAATCTGCCCTGCCTTCTTTTGCCCCTCTCTCTTTATCCCCTTACCCTCCTATTTTCCTGCAGGGTTAGATAGATTACTCCACCCAATTGAGTAGGTATGTTATTCCCTCCTTGAGCTAATTCTGTTGAGACTGAGGTCTTTGAGCCAATTCTGATGAGTATTAGGCTCATTTACTGCCCAGATTAAATAGATTACTCTACCAATTGTGTGTGTGTGTGTGTGTGTGTTAATCCCTCCTTGAGGCAACTCTGATAAATCTTTGAGCCTTTTCTGATGAGTGTAAAATTCATTTACTGCCCTGCTCCTCCCCCATCTCTTCCCCCACTCCATAAACTCTTTCCTGTTTTTCATGTAGGATTGCACCCCATACTACTTTTGCCCTTTCCCCTCCCCCAGTGTATTCCCCTCACTGAATTGGGAATATTTAAAGAAATAATTAAAATTAAAAATGCAAGGGTTAGATTAAGCATTAATTCTGTACTTACTGTTTTGTTGCAGATGTTAATGAATGTCTGGATCCTACAACTTGTATTAGTGGGAATTGTGTCAATACCCCAGGCAGTTACACCTGTGATTGTCCACCAGATTTTGAGCTGAATCCCACCAGAGTTGGCTGTGTTGGTAAGATATTATATTTTTCAAAGAAATACAGATCTTTTTTGTTTGTTTTTAAACACTAAGAAATTCATTTCCATTTTAATTCTACTCTAAAACCCAGTAATGTAAAAGTTTGGAGGTTCACTGAAATTGATTTGCATTTTCAGATGCCCTTTCTAACTTCAGTATTCCCAATGTGCATTCCTTCAGTGTGCTGTAATAGCAATACTGTAATAGTAAACCAAGTAATTTTTAGCCATTCTTTTATATGGGTTTGAATTTCCATCCTTAGGATAATAACCTTCTGCAAAAGAACATAATTGATAGTATTGTTTCTCCCACTGGAGTTTTTTTAAGGGAATTTGGATACCTAAAAGTTCATAGAGAATGTCTACTTTCTTGCTTAGTGACCATTACTTTTGTGTGTCTGTACATTTTGAATAGATACAAGATCTGGCAATTGCTATTTGGATATTCGGCCTCGAGGAGACAATGGAGATACATCATGTAGCAATGAAATTGGAGTTGGTGTTTCTAAGGCTTCCTGCTGCTGTTCTCTGGGTAAAGCTTGGGGTACTCCCTGTGAACTCTGCCCTGCTGTGAACACATGTAAGTTGGCATCTACCTGCTTTTTATTATTACCATAATTTAATCCAGTTTTTTATTCTATCTCTGCAGGGTGTGAGAGTGAAGCCATGTAAGGGGAAGAATTCTGTATCAGTTAAAGCAGGGGTGGGAGGTAAATTCTCCTAGCACCACATAATTCCTTGGAGGGCTTCCCCATATGGGTCTATTGCTTCTCAGCCTTTAACTTACATATCAAAAAATAGGACCCCATTTAGCCTTTATTTAAATTCACAGTGGGCCAGGTACTTTACATACCATATAAAGTTTAGAGTCCCTGTGTTCCAAGAGTAACATATGGATTGATATAAAAGGTTAACTTTGAAATATAAACTCTTTGAGCTGGATTATTTGTACACTATTGCTTACATCTGAGAGACTCATCTATTCTTTTTATTTTAATTTGTTGATCAGACCTATGACATTGAGACTTAGATGTTTAGATAGAAAAGCAGTTGGTTTAATGGATGTGAAATGGGAAGTCATTATTAGACTTATGGTGTGGCTGATGAAAGGTATGTAGTATGAATAGGCGAGAGAAATGAAAAGGACTGAGAACAGGTTAGTTCATTAAGAGTGAAAAATGGCCCCCTCCCCTCAAGAAAAGGGGACTGGGGATGAGGTGAAGGGCAGGACAGTAATGATTGTTATTTATCTAGTACTTTAAAATTTGCAAAGCACGTTACAGTTACATACATTCTTATCTGAACATACTTTGAGGTATAGGGGATAGCCTCATTTTACAGGTGAGGAAAGTGAGGTTTAGGAATTAAGTGACTTGCTCATGGTTTACAGAGACAGTACATGTTAGAATTTGAACTTTCCTTACTTCAACTATAGCAGTATTCACTAAAGAAACAGAGAAGAATAGGAAGAAAAATGTTTTTTAGAGAGTATGAGAGATTTACATCTAAAAAACATAATAGTAATATATTTGTGGAGTATGGTCTTCAAAATACTTTTACATATACTATCTCATTTGAGCAATGGGTAATAAAGATCATTCTCATAAATTCTTCTGGTACAGGCTCTCAGATTCAAGTTGGGGGAATTAGAGAAGAATTTTCAGTAGTTTAGGAAATGTATGAGACATTTTACAGCAGGTTTGAGCATGAAAAGGAAGATTTTAGACAGACTAGAAAAGATGGAGAGGTACACTGAATGATAGAGTTAATGGAATTGTCTGTATGGAAAATGGGAGATGATATTAGAAACAGAAGTTAGAATAAGGAAGAAAGGAAAGGTCTTTGTAAAACAATTATCAGGTATTTTTTTCTTAATTTTAACAAAACCACTAGAGATACAGATCTGTATAGATAAATGAGTGAAAGTTATTAACATCGATTTGATCTTCTTTCAAATAGAACTTATAATCACCTACAAGTGATATACTATTTTGGACCTTGGGAGTAAAGGAAATCTGAAGGTCATCCCCAACTGAATCCAAGAAGTTTCTATAGGAGAAAGTGGAAGTTACTATAGTGGAAAATATATAGTGTTAGAACTTCAAATGAGTCAATGAATGATGAATAAAAACAGGAACTCACTGAGAATACTTAAAAGGAGCATGAGATGATATAAAAGAGAATAGTTTCACCAAATCCCTGTTTGGAATGAATCTGGAGGAAAGGACAATCTGCAAACATAAATATGCATATAGTATGTATAGTAGTCTATAATTTCTGGGAATTCAAGGCTAAACAAAATGTAAAAATGATCTTGCCTAAACTGTGTGACCCTGGGCAAGTCATTTAACCCCAATAGCCTCACCCCAAAAAAGAAAAAAGAATGATCTTGCCTCTGACACATACGGGCTGTGTGACCCTGGGCAAGTTATTTAACCTCTCAGTGCTGTCAGGCAGCTCACTCAGACTATAAATTGCAGTACAGTTGCCAGTCTACTAGTAGAGGGAATAAAGCTCCCTGTGATGATAAAATCTCAGGTTAGCCCTCCCCCCACCCCAATGTTTTTAATACTGAAAAGTCAGTTAGATATGAATTTGTTTGAAGGCAAAAGGGAGAATCTAAGAGATTAAGTAGTTATGAAGGAGTCACAGAGCTAAAGAATATAGGAGGCAGCTCAAGATAAGTATTTGGTTTCAGAGACCAAAGAGAATGTGCCACCCCATAAAGTTATTATGCAAAATAATTTTGATGTGAAAATTACACATAAATACCAAGGTTTTAAGAAGATAGGGAACATCTAATAAAGATCCTTAAAAATATCTTTTTGGATATGTGAATTTAAAATTCTTATGATAACACAACATAAAGAATCTGGAGATTAAAAAATTCATTTTGATTTTTGTTTTGGTAGCTGAATATAAGATTCTTTGCCCTGGAGGAGAAGGCTTTCGACCAAACCCTATTACTGTTATATTGGAAGGTAATTTTGGCTTTTTCTACCATTTAAGATGTATGTATTTTAGGTTTTCTTGAATTCTTTCATGACACTAAAAATGATGTTAATGTTTTCATTTGGATAGATATTGACGAGTGCCAAGAACTGCCCGGACTTTGCCAAGGAGGGAAATGTATCAATACATTTGGCAGCTTCCAGTGCCGATGCCCAACTGGTTACTATTTGAATGAAGAAACTCGAGTGTGTGATGGTACGTGGTTCACATATGCAAGATGAGAAGGGAACCTCAGAAACCTGGATTTAGTTACTAGTATGGAGCATAGTTGCTGTAGCCTTTAAAAGTGCATGTAACCAGGGGCAGCTAGGTGGCACAGTGGATAAGCACCAGCCCTGGAATCAGAAGGACCTGAGTTCAATTTTGGCCTCAGACACTTAACACTAGCTATGTGACCCTGGGCGAATCATTTAACCCTCATTGCCCCCCCCCCCCCGCCCCCAAAGTGGATGTAACCAAGTAGGACAATATAGTGGTGTATATATTAGCTAATTCTAAACTATCTAAGATGGTATCCTTTCTGGGAAGTTTTAGCAATCTTTGTATCTGGGGGTCCTTTGTGAAAGGAAGCTAGACAATTTCTCACATTCTAAGGAAAAATAGTTTTCTTTTTTCTGGTCTTAATAAAATGTTATATTTTGTTTTTACATCACCTCCATTTCCCTGTTTATTTCTCCATGCTCTCCCACTAGGTCCTCCCTTTTGACAAAGCATAAAAAAGAGGAAAAAAAGCAAAACTAACCAACATATTAATTGAGTGCAACAGTGTGTGCAGTGCCCCACACCGATTTTTTCCTAATCTCTGCAAATACGGGAATGAGTTGCATTCTTATACCTCTTTTTTACGTGGATAATTGATCACTATAATTACATAGCATTTGATTTAGTTCAGATTTTTTTTGTCTTTCCTTTTACATTGTACTCATGTATATTGAGGAAAACTTTTTTTCTTCCTGCATTGTCTTGCACTCCTCCTTCCCCCATCCCATTTTTTAGTCATTCTTTTGTTTTAATTGTCTTGTGATTCCTCTTCTTTCTCTCCCTTATCATTTCTACCTACTTATTTGAAATGGATTTTCTCAGAAGATAACACATGGTATATATATGTTGGTTCCTAGGTTACATAGTTAATAATTATACTCCAAAGGAAACTGAAAACTTTGTGAGATCTTTAGTTTGTGGATCATTGAAAATTTCCTTGATCTGGAGAACTTTCAACTAACTTTAGTAAATCATACTCTTAGTTAGGAATTAGAACACTGTTTGAACTAGTAACCTAACATATTTTGTATCCGACTATCTGAGCTCACTTCATAACTCATAGTAATATGTCATCCTCATCAGAAATCAGTTGAGTAGGGGGGCAGCTAGGTGGTGCAGTGGATAAAGCACTGGCCCTGGATTCAGGAGGACCTGAGCAGACACCTGACACTTACTAGCTGTGTGACCCTGGGCAAGTCACTCAACCCTCATTACCCTGCCCCCCCCCCCAAAAAAAGAAAGAAATCAGTTGAGTACCCACAGGGTACTTACTACCTTGGAAGCTACAGACAGGATTTATAGAAACTAGCTTAGACTTCTTTAAGCCTTAAAAAGGAAAATAAAATGCCTTCTCACAGAAATACCATGGAAGCCAGTTGTGAGGTCTGCACTGTTGCTTTCAGTGAAAGATAGTTAAGGATTAGGAAACTTTCACATTTCAGTTTCCCCAAACCCTATGGTAAAGTGACAGATCTCTTTATTAAGGGTTTTAGGATAAAACTAGAAGATGGGGAGGTGAGGGTCATGGAGGAAAAGTAGTGTTGCCTCAACTTTTATTCCCCTGCCTCCTACAGAAAAGCATGAAGTAGAACAAGTAAGAGAACAATGAGCAAAAGACTCTATTTCTAAATATTGAATTCAGTAAATCCTGAGGAAGTTTCTTCTTCTTCCAGTATTTGAAGGGACAATGACCTTGAGAATAGGGCGATTCCAAGGGATGAATGACTCACTTTTAAAATCTACTTCTTTTTGGGTTACAGATGTAAATGAATGTGACACTCCTGGTATCTGTGGTCCTGGAACATGTTATAACACAGTTGGGAACTACACTTGTATTTGTCCTCCAGACTACATGCAAGTTAATGGTGGAAATAACTGCATGGGTAAGCCTTAGTCTTTCTTGAAAATAGTCTTTGTGGGGCAGCTAAGTGGCACAGTGGATAAAGCACTGACCCTGGATTCAGGAGGACCTGAGTTCAAATCCGGCCACAGACACTTGATACTTACTAGCTGTGTGACCCTGGGCAAGTCACTTAACCCTCATTGACCCACAAAAAAATCCAACAATAACAACAACCAAAAAAAAAAAAAAAGAAAATTGTCTTTGTTCATTATTTGCAAGGCATCAAAGAGGGAGCATCAAATATAGCTTGCTTATATACAATATCAACCATCAGTGCTTAGAACTGGGCTACTAATCCAGACTGATGCCATCCCTTTATACTCCTCATAGAAGTCATCCTTTTCTTGTACCAAAACTTTGGCATTTTGGTAGCTTAGTGTGGGTGGGTATAAGTTTTTGTTTTGTTTTGTTTTGGTTTGGTTTGGGTTTTGTAATGTAATGTTGGAAAATCCCAGACAAATGTTAAATAATACTTCTTTTGTTTGACTTTGGGGTATATCTTTACACAATTATATTTACAGCACTGACCCATGGTATTATAACATCATATGTCGGAAATAAGAAATTTAATGGCAAATAGAGTGGAGCATTGTTACTAGGAGACTGGGCAAAGAATCATGTAAAATTTATTAATGTTACAATTCCATAATGACTTAGTTCTGTGTTACAAAATATGAGGGAATGAGTTTTTAAAAGCCTTTTTCTCACACCATCACACTTTTAAGTGTAGAATATTGCTTTTTCATGCCTTTGAAGAAAGAAAGAAAAAAAAGTGACAGACAAGTGAATAGGTAGCAGATCCCCAAATTTGAATGTATTCTTTAGGAAGCTTATACTCATCAGAAACTTGTTGTAATTTCCCTACCCACTGATTCTTTCCTCTGGCTTCTTTTTCCCCCATCCTAGATATGAGAAGGAGTTTATGCTATCGAAATTATTATGCTGACAACCAGACCTGTGATGGAGAACTCCTGTTCAATATGACCAAGAAAATGTGTTGCTGCTCCTATAATATCGGCCGTGCCTGGAATAAGCCCTGTGAACAGTGTCCCATTCCCAGCACTGGTGTGTATTCACTTTTCTTTTTCCTTAAACAGTGCATTGTCAATACACACAACTGTTCCTCTATTGATAGGAAAATAAATTTTGTCACTGGATAATGAAGGTTGCATTGGTAAGAAAAACTTACACACCCAAGGCACACCCAAAATTCACTTCTGATCCAAGTCTGCCTTACTGAAAACTGGCACATAGTGTTAGTATTCAGTGTTTATTTGGTCACCAGAACTTGCAGCCACTACACATTACAGAACTTTGAAAGCAGTTCTTACTTCTGCAGTGTTCACAGTCTAAGGAAAAGACTGGGCAAATCAGACAGATGTGTATGACAAATAAATGAGTCATTATTACAATCATTACAGTCCTTCAGCATAGCTTAAGTGAATACAACATGCTTAGCACTGAATAGGGTATTCAACTATCTCTGCCACCCAGTCAGCATCCTCACATCTAGTAGGGTAACTCTTAATTTATGTGAAGATCCTTTCTTCAGTCAAATGCCTCAACTTTGAAGTAATGAGACAAAGATTAATTGTAGCCTTGCTGCCATGTTTTAATATCTTGTACTTTACCCTTCTGTCTTAGATTCATGTGCTTTCAAAAATGTCCACTTATGATGGATGGCAAATGCAGTTGAGTAGCATACAAGATTCAAAAACTTAATGTTTTAAGAGTAAGGATGCTACTATAATTCTTTGTAAGATTTATACAACTTTTACAGAATTAACACAGCCTATATTTCCATCTGCTTATGAAGGGCTCCAAAAACCATCACCACCAGTGTATCAACCAACATACATTTTTATAAGTACCCCAAATGTCTAGTTTTTTGTTGTCATCAGTTTACCAGATAGTATACTTGACAGTAATGAAAAACTTGTGAAATATTATGAGCCGATCAGATTTGACATTTTTTGTTCAAATTCTTACTCTCACAATTTTTACTTATAATTTTCTATGGCTTTTGTACCAGAGAGATATGTTTCTTTCAGTTTACACTTAAAACACCTGTTGGAGTAGATATACAATTTTATCTAATTAAATTTGGTAGACACACACACAAGTCCAGTAAATGATTACAATTGTTTACCCTAAATTATTTTTGTATTGAAGTAACATTTTCCTCTCCAGTCTTCAAGGAAAACAGGATGTTTTTAGGGCCTACTGCAAGATGAGGAGAACCAGTGCTACTCATGAATTACAGAATTGTTGATCCATAACCATTGGTGCACCCAAGCAAACACACACACACACACACACACACAGAGTAAAAATATGAAATGAAAGTATGTGTACTTTCCTTTTAGCTCTGAAGTTCTCAGAATGAAAAATGATAAATGTCAAAGCTTCAGTCTCCCTCTCCCTTGACAGGGTAACATGAGACTACTTTTCCCTCAGTGCTTGTCTTTAGGGATGAGTTTTACAAAGTCTTGTAGACATGCTCAGATGGACTAAAATTCACTCTTAAATGTCTGACTGCAAAGACCACGGTAAATGAAACTTTCAAATTTTTTTTATAATATAAGTGACTGTTGTAGACCATTCATTGCTTTTTGTTTGCTTTTGTTTTTGTCCCTGCAGATGAGTTTGCTACACTCTGTGGTAGTCAGAGGCCTGGCTTTGTCATTGACATTTATACTGGCTTACCAGTTGGTGAGTTAAAACAACAATCACAGCTTTTTAAAAATCTGACTTTTGCCTGTATGCTAGGGAAAGGGAGGAAGTGTAAACACCTTTGTTTTCTCATTTTTTTCCCCTGGGGGAAAAAAAAAGACTAAACTATACCATGTAGCCTTTATTCAATCACCAATCCTTGGTTTGAAAGAAACTCTGCAAACATGCTATTTAACTCCACCTAGCTGGCAACAAAGCTTACTGCTCATGATTAAGAGAATTGGAAAGCTTCTCACTAAATTACAATCAAGCCTAGTTAAAGCAACCCTAGGCACCAACAAACAGAAAGTTCTGGGAGTAGGGCCAGAGTCCTTCCTTCTGACTAAGGCATCAGTTTAATCTGACTTTTTACACTAGTCCCTGTGTGTATGTCATTAACATGAGACCGCTTTTCTGTTTAATTGATATCCTGAGGAGAACCTGCCCTTGCAGTGTTCATGAGCATTAGGAGATCTTTTATATCTCAAGTAGCGTTGCCATAATTAGCATTGACCATTGTGGTCACAAGCAGTATTAGTGGAACTACTCATATGCCATTTAAGAATACCACACACCATTCAGCCAGTATAGGTGTTGTCTTTTGTAGTTTTAAAACAAATAATGCAGGAGAAACAACACAAAGATATTTCTGCTGGTTGAATTTTTCCACTAGATTTATGTTCAGTCTTATACCCCTCAAAACTTAGCAACTGCTTGTATTAGTGGGCATCACAGCTTCCTTTAGTTCCCTTCTTCTTCATCAGTAAGCTTGAATCAGCAACAGCCTTTCCAATGACCTTGTATAAAAAAATCAAGGGCCAGATCCAGCAATCATCTTGGCTCCCTGAGTGCCAAATTCATATGGCTACACAGGCCAGGCAGTATCCAAAGAACTTTCATGGTTTGGAAGGAAAAAATGCTAAATGACATTGGCATAAAACACCTAGCCCTTTCTGCTTTGTTTTTCCCCCTTCCTAGACAGAGCTTTTAATCTCCTTAGAATCCCCCAGCTATGACAAGCGGCCTGTTGTAATGATGGTAGTCCTTAGGGAATTTGTCCATGGATTCCTGTGTTTGTTTACCTCAGCTTGGCCTGCCCTCTAGTGTTGGCAGTGAGCAAATGCTTTGAAGCAAGAGCTCCAAAGAGGTGTTTGCTAAGAGCAGGGTCATTTTGAAGTGTGTCCCTGAATGAACTGTAATGGAATCTCTTGGAATCAAGATTTCAGAAATCCTAGACCAAAAACATATAATCTGTGACATGAGAACCTAAGAGGACTCAAATTAAGTATTCACTTTAAAATGTTCTAAAGCCCCATGGTGTGTTATTCTGCATTAGTGGTAACTCTGGTGTCCTAAGCCAAAGCATCAAGTAGTGGAATAGGATGAGCTTCGCATGCACTCCAAGAACGACTCCTTTTAACATCACATTCTTTTATAAAGATTGCTTCATAACCCACAGGTAACTCCAGTTACAGCACAAGGCAAGTTAACAAAACTGTTTCCACATCCCAGCATCTAGAGAGAGGGGAGCATCAGATTTCCTATTTCTGGCCCTTCTCCATGCAACAATTCAGGTTTTATAACAAAAGGAAGCAATTTTACATAATAAGGGGAGAACTCCTTCTCATTTCTTTTGTCCTTTAACCAGTCAGCATCTAATTCCCTTATCAGTGCAGTGGATAGAGTGCTGAACACTAAGTCAACACCCAAGTTCAAATTTGGCCTCAGACACCTTAGTAACTCTGTATTGCTAGGCAAATCACTTAACTTCTGTCTGCCTCAGTTTCTTTATCTGTAAGCTGATAATTAAAAATGATAACTCCCTTTCAGGGCTGTAGTTAGAATAAAATGAGATATCTGTAAAATACTTTGCAAACCTTAAAGCACTATATAGGGGCAGCTAGGTGGCACCATAGATAGAGCACCAGCCCTGGATTCAGGAGGACCTGAGTTCAAATCCAGCCTCAGACACTTGACACTGTGTGACCCTGGGCAAGTCACTTAACTCTCATTACCCCACAAGAAAAAAAAAAGCTGTATATAAATACTAGCTCTAATAATAATAATAATAATAATGCTTATTATTAGTCTCATCATCATCATCACCATTATTCCCCTTTATATATAATTCCAATTACCTTTTAACTCTCAAATTACTCATTAAAATAAAATAGTAAAACAAACAACCATAAGGTTAAAGGATCCTTATGTTACACCCATATGCTAGATGATAGAAGGGAGCAGTCTGCAGGGCAGACAATGGAGACTGGAAGAGCTTAGGAGGCTATGATAAGGCTGGTCGTCAGGACTGATGATCTTCCATGTCACCAGAAAGAACTAAATTGGTAACTCCCATCTCATCCAAACCCTGTGAGCAGTTGAGCAGCCCTGATGGGTTCTGAGATGGTCCAGGATTGGTGGGAGGGGGAAAGATGGAAGAGTATACCTGGTGGTAGAGGGTATAAGATACCAAGCCCTATATTTGAGGGGATACAAGAAAAATGAGATGCAGTCCTAGTCTCAAAGAAATTTTAGCTTGATGCAAACATGATATACACATGAAAAGAGAACAGTGGGAGACAATCTATATTAAGTGTCCATTGAGTTCAGTTAAACATCAAGAGCTCTGAGAGCAGGGTAGGAGAGCTCACTTTTTGCAGGGAGGGAGAAAAAAAATGTTCTCTGAACTTAAACACAAAATAAAATAAACATTTCCAAATACAAAATATAACAGAAATAGAGGATTCTATATGAAGCTTCAAATTGGGATATAGCTTGCTTTTCTTTTAAAATATATAGCAAAATCAGCATTTTTTTTAAAAACAAAAATAAAACTAACAACTCCTTCCAGAACTCTTCAGGACTTTGTGTCCTTCCCAGACCTGCCACTTACTACCTGTATGACTTTGGACAAGTAATTTGTCTTTTCAGGGCCTCAGTTTCCTCAAGTTCTGACAGGACACTGGATTTGGAGTCAGGAAGTCCTGGATTCAAATCATCCCTGAGATCCTTACTAGAAATGTGACTCTAGACAAGTCACTTAACCTTTCTTGGCCTCAGTTTCTTCATCTATAAAATGAGGGAGCCGGATTCTATGGCCTCTCTAGATCCTTCAGTTCTAAATCTATGATACTATGAATAGATGACCTCCACAAGACTTTCTTTTTTTTTTTCGGTAAGGCAATTGGGGTTAAGTGACTTGCCCAGGGTCACACAGCTAATAAGTGTCACTTAGCTGCCCCAAGGCTTTCTAATTCTAAATCTGTGATCCTATGACCTCAGGAGAAAAGTGAACTATACCTTTAAACTGTAGTGTGTCCTATTCGTTTTATAGATGAGAAATAGAAAGCCAAAGAAGCTAAGAAACTTGCCCCAGATGTCCTAAGCCCTAGTGCAGTGCTT
This sequence comes from Dromiciops gliroides, assembly GCF_019393635.1. NCBI lineage: Eukaryota > Metazoa > Chordata > Mammalia > Microbiotheria > Microbiotheriidae > Dromiciops > Dromiciops gliroides. Next base: position 170,666,739 of record NC_057862.1, read on the forward strand.
TCTGTTGTGCCATTCGGACTGTCCCTGAGTCCCTCTGGAGTTCACATTTTTTTGTCATTTGTTAGTTCTCAGGGAAACTGGATGCTTAGTAAATACTGGATGCTTAATAAATACTCCTCCCCTTTCTATTGACCTGGAACATGCTATTTAGCATTATATCCAGTTCTACTATGACAAAATACTTTACTGTTTTATTTAGGATTATTTGTTTCATTCAAAATTCATGCCCCACTACCTTTGAAAAGTACTTAAAGCAACTGACTTCTTGTTCTAGAACATAGGATTTGACCTGCAGCACTTTTGTTGTGAATAAAGGCAGGAAAATAAAAAAAAATACATAAATATCCATTTTCTTTTTTATGCCAAATGCTGATGAAGAATATGACACATTTTCATTAATACAAGAAAAATATTGTAGCTACAATGCTGCATCATTTTTATTTCAAACAAAACCCAGTGTGAATCAGTGATTTTTTCCCTAATCTATACTAAAGAAATGCCACAATATAAGAAACATTTTTATTGAAATACAGCTATGATGATACTATATTTAATAACTATAAATAAAATTTGTAAGCTCTAACATGAATCACCAATACATAAGAAATATATTAATATTTTCAATTATTCTAGTACTATGAACTTTGATTTAATATTACCCTTAAGATTCAAACTACTAAATCATGTCATAGATAGGAAACTAATAACATAGGGAGAAAAATGCTAGACTTTATTCAAAAAGTCTGGGTTTAAGTCCTCACTATGCTATATAATAGCTGTTTACCTGTGAGCAAATCATTTCAGCCCTTCTGGGATCAATTTCCTTTTTTCTAAAGTGAGAAAGTTAGACTCTATCCTTTAGAAGTATGGTGGTAGGATCAAAGACAAACCAACCCAATTGACAGAAATGTGTGTAATTCTACATCTTAGCAAATAAGTGTTTAGAGCAGGAGTCCTTAACTTTTTTGTGTGTTGCGGACTCTTGTGGCAGTCTAGTAAACCCTATGACTTCAGAACAAATGTTTTCACTTCACAATAATGTTTTTAAATGTAGAAAAATACATAAAATTACAAAGGAAATAAATTATATTGAAGTACACTTGTCATAATACTTTTTTTTTTTGGTGAGGCAATTGGGGTTAAGTGACTTGCCCCTGGTCACAAAGCTAGTTAAGTGTCAAGTGTTTGAGGCCAGATTTGAACTCAGGTCCTCCTGACTCCAAGGATGGTGCTTTATCCACTGTGCCACCTAGCTCTACCCCCCATAATACTTTTTAAAAGTCAGTTCATGGACCCCAGGATGAGAATCCCCTGGTTTAGAGCAAGATTCTCTTCTAATAACAACTGATTCTTTTGAATTCTCCTGAGTTTGTCAGTCATTTCTACCATCCTTGGATAAACTGAATGATGGGTAGAAACTGACTAGGATTTGTAAATAAGAAAAATGTTGAGTTAAGAAAAAGGTTTTGCATTCCTTCTCATTATTAGGTCCTCTATTTATTGCCAAAGTCAGTGTTGAGAGGTGTGAGATTGAATATATCCACCTCACTCAGTGCCTTACAGTATTCCTGACTATTCCAGGTTTGTTTCTACCTTGCTCCTTTTTCTTTTCCCTCTGAAATGCACCTACTATGTATAAAGCACTAGGATAATGAACACTTTTAAATTATCCAGTCCCTTCCCTCAAGGAGCTTACATTCTGCCTTTAGCCCCATACCTACTGGAGCCCTGTTTTCAGTACCCATGTCACAGTATCTCCAGCCTTCTTCCTGACTTTACTCACCAATATTGTCTTAGTGACTGATATCCTTGTTCCATCATCTCTCTACATCCTTGGCTATCCTCACTACCACTTCCTCGCCAAAACTACTTAAAAGGAAGCATAGTAATGAGTAGAATTAGAGTGGACTGGCTCACGGTTCTCCACTGTGTTCACCTTCCTTTCTTTTCCATTTTAGCCATGAGTATCAACTGAAGACTTTTGGTCAAAATTCATTCCTATTAATAAAATATTCATTATACTCCTCTCTTAATAGACTGTGCTATAAGTGGCTCCTGTTTGACAAGAAATCATCTTATTGAAGAATAAAAGACAGATAGGCAATAGGATCATCGACATAGAACTGAATGGAAATTCATCTAGCCAAACCCCTTATTTTGCAAGTGAGGAAACTGAGGTTCAGAGTGGTTAAGGAATTTTGCCCAGTGACATGAAAAAAGTGACCATATTGGGAATTCTGCTTCTAGCACTTTTTGTACTGTACCACATTTTATCCCTGATTGGTGGGAAGTAAATGCTGAAAATAAAATCTTAAGGACCAGCATCTTCAGCTGTTAAAACACACATTCAAGAACTTAACAACTACTTTTGGGATACTAATGAAGGCACACCTGAAAATTCTTACTTTGCACCAACAAAGTAAGTAGAACAGGCTGTTTCTCTCCCAGAGCCATCTCTTTTGTATCTCTTTAACTTCGTGGCTTGTATGAGACAGTGGGGCTCTGAGATGAGGTTAGATTTCTTCCCTGTCCATTAGAGCTCTCTTGTTGACAGCATACGCTAAAGTGTCATTTTACAGTTCAGATTTACCTTGTATAATTCCCAGATGCTATATTGTCAGCCACGTGACATTGTCCTTCTTCTTTCTAGATATTGATGAATGCCGAGAGATCCCTGGAGTCTGTGAAAATGGAGTTTGTATCAATATGGTTGGTAGCTTCAGATGTGAATGCCCAGTGGGATTCTTTTATAATGACAAGTTATTGATTTGTGAAGGTGAGTGGCTTTGTGATCATCATAGCCATAAATGAATCCAAACAATAACCTTGTAAAACACCCATTCTTACCATTTCTTGCATAGCTCAGACATCAGAAATACCCACAAGTGTTGAGAACTATGAAGGGTCAGATTTAGTGAATACTATTTTATTTCATACAGAATATCCACTAAGTCTCAGTGGAACTACTAGTACTTGTTTTTTTTCCCTTGTGAGCAGACTAGATTTTCTAGCTGTTATAAAAGCATGAATAATTGGGAGTGGCAAATAGATTTATTTTTTTTTCATTATTTGAAAGTGAATACAAGTGGTGGGAGGTCTTCCTCTGTTGATTCTCAAAAACTATATTCCCTTGCAACCTGAAACTATGGCTCTTTCAAATTATAACAAGATTTCATGTAAATATTCCAAAGTCCTGAGAGATTTCCAAATGCCAGAGACCACAAATTTTCATTTTATATGAAGAATACTTGGCATGGACATAGTACTTTCTCATTTTCAAATTACCTCTTTCCCATTAGTGAAGGCACACTGTTACTTAGCTTCTTAGCCCTTTATTCACATCAGACACAGGCACCACATAATTGCATTTTTATGAGTGAGAGGTTGCTGGCTATTAAATATGCTTCATGTAAAAGGACATCTGAAAGATACTGTGACTCAATTCAGTTCAACAAACATTCAGTAAATACCTACTGTGTACAGAGCACAGTGCTAGGCACTGAGGGATATATAGCTTGTATGTATGATATGTGTGTGTGTATATATATATATATATCTCTCACACACATATATAGGATATATGTAGATATAAGATATAGATATATTACGCACATATATAGGAGATGTATGTGGGTATATACGTGTGTGTGTGTGTGTGTGTATATAAACTCCGCGAGGGAAAGAATTGTGTTATATAAATTGTGTGTGTGTCTGTATACACACATACACACACACATAACCTATATAAAGTTACAGTTATTTGTGTATAACAAATACAATTATATTAGTGTATTGTAATATATTAATAATTATATAATTATATATTATATAATTATATTTAACTATTATAACAACATAGCTAGTATATAATAATATAACATGATATTTCTATTATAATATACTGTATACACTAATTATATATGACTATATTGATATAGTATATAACTATAAATTGTAACATCATATAACATATGTGTCCTTATATAGTTAATATAACAATATAGCAATATATCCATATTACATTTTATTATATAACTGATATATACATACATATACACACATGCAAATAATTTTTATGTTGTGATTCTGTCCCTCATAGAGTTTAGATTCAAGTAGTAAGTTGAGACAGGACATAAGCACATATTTAGATGTGTGCCAGGCATTGTATGAAACAAATATGAAACAATTGCTGCCTTCAAGGAACTTACATTTTAACGGGGAAAATGTACATATATAGATATATAAAAGATATAGGTAAAATAGATAAAAGAGAACCTTAGAGGGGAAAGCACAAGTAACTGGGGGAGCCAGGGCAGGTGTGGTCTTGTCTCCACCATTAATATTTACTCAAATTGTTGGCTGGGGGAAATCTCTTTTGTACTTAAATAGAGCTCCTAAACAAAAGATTAATTTATGATGCCAAATCTGTTTATAATCGTGCAAGTGTTTTAGGTCAACTATTTCCAAAATGGGGCCATGGCCTGATCCTAAGGAGTATATAATCAGCCAATTAAGAGAGTGGAAAGAAGAGTCAAATACTACCTTCCCTGAGATAGCCAATTGTGGGGCTTGTCTCAGATGACCACACATACCCTTATTCCCCAATACTCCTGTACTATCACTCTTTACTCTGATGTACAAGTGCTCACCCTCTTCCCTTTTAAGCCAGACTTTGGCCTCTTGGGGGCAGTTAAACTAACTACTATTTGGACATCCATAGCAGTAACTGTACAAGTGCCTTTGAGGAAATTCTTTACCCTTTCTGTCACCCATTTGAGGTAGGACAGAATGAATCACATAGTATCAAGCAGGCATGGTTTGATTGTGATCTGTATCAGAGATAACATTATATTATCTTTCCCTCCAAACCCACCCCTCTTTAAAACTTTCTTATTGCTGTTGAGGGAACCACCATCCTTCTTATGACCCAGATTCACAAACTCAGTGTCACAAAACAAAACAAAACAAAACAAAAAATAAAAGGGGCAGCTAGGTGGTGCAGTGGATAGAGCACTGGCCCTGGATTCAGGAAGACCTGAGTTCAAATATGGCCTCAGACACTTGACACTTACTAGCTGTGTGACCCTGGGCAAGTCACTTAAAACCAATTGCCTCACCAAAAAAACCCAAAACAAAACAAAACATCTCAGTGTCACCTTCAATTTCTTATGTCCCCTCAACCCAAATAATCCATTCAGTTGCCAACTTGTCAGTTCTCCCTCCACGTATCTCACTTCTGTCCATTCTCTACTCACAAAGCCATCACCCTAATTCAGGAGCTCATCACCTCTCACCTGGAGTGTTTGCAGTGGCCTCCAAATTCATCTCTTTGCCTCCAGTCTTTCTCTTCTCCAATCTATCCTCCATATATGTGGCTACCAAAGTGATTTTCCTAAAGCACAGGTCTGACCATGTCTCTCCCCTACTCAGTAATTCAGAAATCCCTATGGACTCTAGAATGAAATATTATTTCATTTTTATGTCATCCTTATTAAATTTCTCTTAATATAGTTTATAATATCCATAACTATTAGTATAATAATACATGCATATATCTAAAATAAATAAATATAAACATGTTTACGGCCATACTCAAAGAATTTCTATTGATCAGGATGCATAATCAACAAAATTTGGAGACCATTGTTCTGAATGGCACATATAGAAATCAGGGGTCACTGCTTGGATTGTACAGTCACCAAGGGCTCTGTGATAGTCAATTATTGATTCTCCAGGCTCCAGGTTATCTATTCTTCCAGTTTCCCAAAGATAATCTTTAATTCTAGCTCAGTTTCATCCCATGGTTCTTGATAACTTCCTAATTGATAGACTGAGAGAATGCAAATTAATTTTAATGTGAATCGCTATGATCTATAAGTAGATATATTATTTTGCTGCTAAATAAACCATATATACCAAAAAGGGGTTTTAGATTATTTGTGCCCTTGTTCCCTTCAGTTAGCACAGATAATGTAGTCTCATAAACATTGCACAAGATGTGTGTTTGTCAAAAATCCCAGTGTTGGCCATACAACCCCTTCCAAGTGCCAGTCTCCTCCCCGTGTTAAGTGAAGGTGACTATTGAAGCCAGTTGGCGCCGAGTGTTGGGCTGTGAAGTCAGCCTGCCTCTGAGCTATATAGAACAGCTACTCAAAGAGATTGTTTCTGTACCACATATCCTAGAGTGAGTTCAGTATGTTCACCTACCTTAGGGTGGATGGGAAAGACCCTGGGGGATCCCACAGCAGCCTTGGGCACACTTTGGTCACTTGGTGTGTTTGCTGCCCTCTTGTGGGTCTTTCTGTTACTGAGCCAGATCTTCTGCATGAAAAGCCTTTTATCAATCACAAGGGGTTAAAGGACACATGTTGTATGAAGGCTAATCACTTCCAGTGGGACCTTTATGAATGTGATTATTACATTGGAGGAACATGATTTTATCTGTGTTATGAAATCTGTTAGAATATATATTCTAATATGAAAAGGAATGTTTTATGTTTTTGGTGAGGAAAATCATCTAGAAAACAGTCAAACCTTTTGACAGTTATAAAAAAATACAAATATTTTTCCTTTGGGATTCTTTTTTTTCCAGTAATTCTATGTGCCATCTCCCTCATTTAGATTATCTTGATCTGACTGCTGTGTGGAAGTCATTCATTAATGCCATGCCTTTCACAAACTTAAATTAAGATAATGATAATCTTACTGAACCATAAAATCCAGAAAAAGTTACATCCCTATTTTATATATCTTCTTTATGGATTTTATGTTGCTATTAAATATCAGTATCATTGGATTCCATGTATGCCCATAAGTCAAGCACTAGTATTAACTTAGAAGTATTATGCGAATAAAGTTTTCAAGAAAACAGAGGTTTGGAATATATTTTATCATATTTTCAGTACACCTGGACTTTAAAAGAAGTAAGTATACATCTATTTAATATTAAAAGTTTCACTTCTTTTGACCTTAGTATCTTCTGACCATGTCAATATTTTTTTCCCCTATAGATATTGATGAATGTCAGAATGGTCCAGTATGTCAGCGCAATGCAGAATGTATCAACACGGCAGGCAGCTTCCGCTGTGACTGTAAGCCAGGATACAGATTCACCTCAACAGGACAGTGCAATGGTATGTATTTCAAAGTTGGCTTGTCATGTCCTGAAATAGAATCATATTTAAGTTATACTTTAGACAACTTAATTATCTCTGAAAGTATACGTAGGTGATAAGAATTTTTAGTTCGGCCATCAATTGCATGAGTCAAAGCTTAGACTACAATCATCTCTCAGCCAAGTTGATTGATTAAAAGTGAAGGAAAGGCAAGCCTTACCATTTCTTTTTTCCTCTGTGAGAGTTAGGGATGCTGTTTTGTGACTTGTAAAGAAATGTAATATAAAAAATCAAAGATAACATTTATATGGGGCTTCAAAGTTTATAAGGCATTTTCCATATATTATCTCATTTGATCTTCAGTGCAGCTCTTTGAAGGAAGTACTCATATTATCCCCATTTTACAGATGAGGAGATGGAGGATGTTAAATGTTAAGTGACTTCCCTGGAGTCATGCTGCTAATAAGCTTCTGTGGCAGGACTCAAACTCATGGATTCTTTAGGTCAGGCACTCTAGCAGCGACACCACACCTAGTTGCTGTTGTTCAGTTGTTTAAGTCACATCCAACTCTTCATGACCCCATTTGAAGTTTTCTTGGCAGAAACGCTGGAGTAGATTTCCATTTCCTTCTCCAGCTCATTTTACAGATGAGAAAAACTGAGGCAGAGAGGGTTTTAAGTTATTTGCCTAGAGCCACATAGCTACTATGTCTGAAGCCAGATTTAACCTCTGGAAGATGAGTCTTCCTTACTTCAGACACAGCACATTAATAGAGAACTAATCCACCTAGCTGACTGACATCTGCCCTGCCCGTTTTAAAAATCTTATGTATAGTTGAGAAATTTTTAATGTAGTAAATAAATCTGGTGTGTGAACTGTAAAGTAAATGCTATATCCGTTTCCTAACATATCTTCCTTTTCCCTCACCCAATTTTTACAAGGGTATTTTTCTTTAAATTAACCAACTAGTACCTACTATGTGCCAGGCAATATCTTAGGCACCAAGGATACAAATACAATAGGTGAAACAACTCCTTCTTTTAAGGAGTTTACATTTTAATGAGGAAGATAAGTACATATATAAGTATATACAGAATAAACAAAGATAAATAAATAGTTGAGGAAGGATCCCAGGTAGCCATTGTTGGGATTGTAAAAGATTTTATGAAGAAGAAATTCATAATGTCACTCCTGGTGGTCTGTGGTTTGTCACCAGTAGAAGTTTTGAAATGCCAAAGGCTTGGTAAAGCCTGTTATGTTACTAAAACATACTGAACTGCTACCAGCCTTTCAGATGGGTACTTTTAATGACCAGGGGAAATTTTGAATCACTAAATTCCTGTTGACTTGCTACCATCACATAAGTCTCTCTACTGACATTTTAGTAATTAAAATTTATTTGAATTAAGGTGGAAATTATTCAAGTATGTTTAGTACAGCCATTGTGATCTCTAAATCAAATGCTTGTATTAATCTTGAGAATTTCATGACTAGACAATTAAGCAAAGCAGAAATTTCATGTTCTTTAGTTATATTTTCATTATGAAATATATATGTATATACATATATATATACATATACATACATACAACACATATATTTATAGCTAGTGTATGTGTGTGTGTACTTTCTTGTTATTCAGTCATTTCAATTGTGTCTGACTCTTCCTGACCCCATACGGGGTTTTTTTTGGCAGAGATACTGGAATCGTTTGCCATTTCCTTCTCCAGCTCAATTTACAGATGAGGACTTGAGGCAAAGAGGGTTAAATGAATTGCCCAAGGTCACATAGCTAGTAAGTGTCTAAGGCCAAATTTGAACTAATGAAGAGGAGTCTCTCTGACTCCAGGCCTGGCACTCTGTGTACTTTGGCACCACCTAGCTGTGCTCTTTCTCTCTCTCTCTCTCTCTCTCTCTCTCTCTCTCTCTCTCTCTCTCTCTCTCTCTCTCTCTCTCTATCCCTCTATCTCTTTTTCTTTCTCTCTGTCTCTGTCTCTCTCTGTGTATATATATATATATATATATATATATATATATGTGTGTGTGTGTGTGTGTGTATATGTATGTATGTATGTATATATATGCATATATATAAATATATATAAAATTTACTAAGTCTTTGAAAAACTTCTATTCCATCACAGAAATAGGATTTTTAATTTGACCAAACTATGTTAGGTTTGAGCATTGTAAAAGTGGTGAATTTTACAAAGGTTAATCTTTCTGAACCTTGAGTCATATCTTTGTACCTCAATTTTCCCATTTATATACAAAAGAAATTAGACTAGTTGAACTTTAAACTTTAGAATCATAGAATTAGTATCATAGAACTTAGAGCCAGAGGGTAGTTTTTAAAAAAAAATTGATAAAATGGATAAAAATGGATAAAAAATTGAGGTTCAGCCAGGTTAATTAACTTTTTTAAAATCCCATATTTTTCTTACTTCAGGTTCAGTTCTTTAAAAAAATTTTAAGTTCTTTAAAACACAGTTAAATTATTTTAATATACATTCAGAAGATGTGGGTGAGCTGTAGATGAGGGTCTGCCACAGAACTAAATATGTGACCTTGGGTGAGACATTAAACTTGTTGGACCTTAGTTTTTCTATCTCTAAAATGAGGAAAGTTGACTAGATCATCGTTAAGGTCCCTTCCCACTATCACATTCTGTTAAATGTACCTGTGACTATCAGACACTGTGTTTATTTTAAGGAAAGGTTATTGTCAAGGTCAACATGAAATATGTTATCTTGCTTATTTCAAGAGTTGTGGGCCTTTTGATAGGGGCTGCCTGGATATCTTATACATTTCTGAATGAAACAACACAAAGGAACTTGGTCAAGTTTTCCTTGGATTTTCTTATCCACAAATGATTAAGTGTTAGGAAGTACACTGTTGCCTGTAGTACATTTTGCATTGTTTTATGAGCCCTTGATGGGAAAAGGGTGTAGTAGCTGAACAAAAAATCAGTTTGAGAACCAAGCCTGTTTTGTTGAGTTTAGAGTAACATGTGCAAGTATTTAGCATATTGTCAACAGAGCTGTTGTTGTTACCCATTTATTAAAATAACAGGACAGGAAAAAGTGGGAAAGCCTCTGATATGAGCCACAATGCCCATGTATAACTTGGCAGTGGCACCATTTCCCTGCATTTTGCTCTTATTTTATATTTCTTTGAAAATAGGTGAAATAGTTCCAGTCCAAATAAGAAATGCTGATAATATAGAATATATCATTTCACACCACTCTCTATGTGGACAAGAAGTAGACCAGGGCTATTTATACCCCCAAAACTTAACACATTGACCTTGTGCAAGCTTTACTTCATTAGCATGGTCTCATTGCTGTTAATGGAGTTAAATTTTTGCTGAAACTATTGAAGATATAGTAAATAGTCAAGGTGAGCTGTGTCCTGTGGTATATAAAGTGTCATAACTTTGCTTTTAATCTTTTTTGTGTCAGGGACTCTTGGCAATCTAATGAAGCCTATGGATCCCTTCTCAGAGTAATGCTTTTAAATTCATAAAATTTGTGGGATTACAAAGGAAATCAATTACATTAAAAGAGTTGTCAAAATATATAAAAATTAGTTTATAGACCTTAGGTTAAGAAACCTCTACTCTGGGGCAGCTAGGTGGTGCAGTGGATAGAGCACCGGCCCTGGAGTCAGGAGTACCTGAGTTCAAATTCAGCCTTAGACACTTAACACACACTTACTAGCTGTGTGACCCTGGGCAAGTCACTTAACCCCAATTGCCTCACTAAAAAAAAAAGAAACCTCTACTCTTCTAGATCATATTTTAAATGTTGGGTTCTGCAGTACCCTTTGCATTGCATTTGGTATAAATACATAGCCATGGGAAACAACTTTTTTTGCCTTAAACATAAGTTGACATATAGTTAGATATGGCAATTCCAAAAAATGGCCATTCAATTTTGTGACCCTATGCATGGAAAGATGTAAGAGGTGTCTGTCTCCATCTTGGAAATACTAGCTGTCTTCCCTTTATCTGGGACACCTTCAGATCCACAGCTCTGAGTAGATATGTTAAAGTTCAAGCCAATCAAAAACAGACAAAAATAATTGCATTTTAGGGATTGGCAGGAAAAGAATTGAAGGGAAATGGCTTCATTAAGAGAGTCCTGAGGGTGGGAGAAATAAGTCAAAATAGTAAGGCAAAACTTCATCAAGGAAGAATTTAGGTTGTCTCTTGGGAAAACATATCATAGTGGCATAGTGGATATAATGATGATATGATTTCCCAAGGGAAGTCATGGAATCCTCATCAGTTGAGTCATCAAAAACTAGACCAGACAAAATATTTCAGTGTATCATGTAGACTTTAATTCTTCCCTTGGCAGGTAACCAAACAAAATAAGCTTATCTTTTAGGTTGGATTTTCCATCTTCTCATACCACCTCTAAGTTATCTCCTCTTTCAGACCTTTTGATTGACTATGCTACCTTCCCATTGTTTGATATTAACTGGGTCTGATTTACAATGAAGGGTGCATGCTGGATGTAGGTGTTCTGAATGTCTGTAGGATTTTCCATTTCCTATTCCATTATTTGAGCAAAGTGTTTAATTAGAGTTTGTTTTATGAGTGTTGGTCTTTTAACTTTGTGATGAATGCTCTGAATTTGGCTATCCCTTTCATTTACAGATAGGAATGAATGCCAAGAAATCCCTAATATCTGCAGCCACGGTCAGTGTATTGACACCGTTGGAAGTTTCTATTGCCTTTGTCACACTGGATTTAAAACAAATGCTGAACAAAACATGTGTGTGGGTGAGTATCTGACAAACGACTTGTTATCTACACATACTTTTGAAAAAAATCTGTTCTCTTTTGCATATTTTCCAGTCAATCAAAAAATATTTGTTAAATGCCTACTATGTGCCAGGCACTGTGCTAAGCACTGGAAAATTTAAATACTAAGTCACTCAGAGTTACTTTCCTCTTTGCAAAAAAAAGAGAAGTAGGTATGTTATAATTTAAAAAAGAATTCATAGTTATTTCTGCAGACATCTTCCTTAGTATTCCTTATTATCATCTTTCCAAGTATACACTTTCCTGTTAGACATGAAACAATCTTCACTCTGAGATGTGAAGAAAGGATGATTGGCTTTTGTTACTTCTCATGAAATGAGTCTTAACTCTTGGAATAGAAACCACTGTAGCTTGAAATGGGAGTTTACCTCCTAGATTATACAGTGTTAAATCTTCCTGCAGGAATGAGATCTGAAAGCATTTTTAAAACCCTACTCCACTTTCAGTGCTAAATCAGGGCAATATTTTAGACTTAACACATTACCCGCTCATTTCCCCCCCTCCCCCATTTTTTTCTGTTTTGAAAGAATATCTTTTGGGCTTCTCGTCAACTTTAAGTATATGAACCAGCGTCACAGCTACAGGCAGAGTGTACTCTATGGCAGCATTGACCACAGAACACTTTGGGGCTTAAAGCATATTTACAGAACCCATAAATGCTGAACTTGGTGTCCTAGGGGTATGGAATATGTCCAAGATAAAGGGTAGACTGAGGAAATTTTAGATCAAAGTAGAGGAAATTTAGCCTATTTTGATATCTAATTTCATATTTAATATTTTAAAAGGAAAATACGTTAAGCAGTGAAATTTTCTCACAGAACCCCTATTCCTATCACATTGCACTCTGGGGTGCCATAAAATGTTGTTTGGGAAATGCTATTCTACTGCAGTAAAACTAGAGCGTGATCTTTTGGATATAACTAGAATCCTTCAAAATAGACTTTGTCCTTTCCTGGGTCAGGCAAAGTATTTTCAATTAAAAGAACTGTCATAGATCTTCTATCACTGACTAACCAGCATTCATTTTATATCCCTGCCTTAGCTGTCTTTCTCACTCTTCTTTCTCCTGATCACTCATCCTCCTCTTTCCCCCCAGTTTGCTAGAGAACATAGTACTATTGCTTGGCTGCTAGTGAACTGTGGTCAGACTAGTGAGCTGCCAGTGGAGCCCATTTGGTTATATTCTTTTTTTTTTTTTTTTTAGTGAGGCAGTTGGGGTTAAGTGACTTGCCCAGGGTCACACAGCTAGTAAGTGTTAAGTGTCTGAGGCCGGATTTGAACTCAGGTACTCCTGAATCCAGGGCCATTGCTCTATCCACTGTGCCACCTAGCTGCCTCTATTTGGTTATATTCTTAAAGCTCCACATTTAAGAGATCTTGGAATAATTGTTGAGAAAGCCAGTAGCTTCTAGATCTGGATTGACCTGGATCAAAGGTGCTTTAAGCCTTAAGCTTGAAACTTAAAATAAAAGGAAATTTAACTTTGCAAGCTCTCTCTCATTCCATCACCTTCTCGTTGCCTTACATTTACAAATTCACTGGTATGTATTTTTAATTCTCAAATTTTATTTAAAGTTGTAAAACAACAAAAAATATTGTAACTACCTACTATATGTAGACGTCAGAGTCTAGACACTAGAGGAGTATTAATATAAGATAGGGATTCATCCTTCGAGGAGTTTATAATCTTGTTAAGAAGACAGTCTTCTGATTCCTCACTCAAGGCAACAATATCAAGCTCTAAATAAATATAATTTGCGTCAGAAAAACAAAGGAAAAGCAGCATTTTCAAGTACTTAAAACAGGTACAGCTTAAAGATCAAGGAAGAAGACTTTGTTAAGATAATCTAAGAACTCGGGGGAATAGGTTTTTAAAGTGTGAGATAATACAACAGCAAGGGGAAATTTAGGGTGTGGATCTATAGGGATTTACAGGCCAGAGGAAACCAGAACAGTCTGGGGTAATTAGGCACTTACAAATTTGGACTGGAACAATAGAAGGGAAGCCTAATAGGTGAATTAGCTTCCAATTAATTTGTTACTTCTTGCTCTTTAGTTCAGGAGAGTCAACTGTCTTCCTGCAAAATAGGAATAGAAATTTCAAAGATGCATGCCAGGGGTGGCAGTAGATCAGAACCCATAACTCCACCAAAGTTTTCTGGTTTTAAGCAAAATCATGAGGTAGAAAGAATTATGCAAGTAAATTGTTTTGTTTTGGTTTTTTGGTGAGGCAATTGGGGTTAAGTGACTTGCCCAGGGTCACACAGCTAGCAAGTGTCAAGTGTCTGAGGTTGGGTTTGAACTCAGGTCCTCCTGAATCCAGGGCCAGTGCTCCATCCATTGCGCTACCTAGCTGCCCCCGGGGAATTCTTTTAAAAAAACTATTTAGGGGCAGCTAGGTGGCACAGTGGATAGAGCATTGGCCCTGGATTCAGGAGGACCTGAGTTCAAACCCGATCTCAGACACTTGACACTTGCTAGCTGCGTGACCCTGGGCAAGTCACTTAAGCCCCATTGCCCTGCAAAAAAATAAAATAAATAACAAATCATTAAATAAAGTATACTGTTATTCCTACAAAGACTTATTTTTTAAAAAAAGAATTCCCTGGTAGTTCCCATGTCATTTTCTTCCATATTACTACAAATGACACATGCAAACTATAAAGATAATTTACCCATAATATTTATAAATGGAGATGTACATGTAGGGAGCTTCCATTGAAACAGAAAATAATGTAAACATATAGAATTCTCTGATCTCATATGTAGACCTTTTATCATCTTTAAAATCTCTATAACTGTCTGTCCTTTTCTGGTAAATAACCATGTTCTTTATTTCTATAGATATAAATGAGTGTGAAAGGGATGCCTGTGGAAATGGAACTTGTAGAAACACCGTTGGTTCTTTCAACTGCCGATGCAACCATGGGTTCATCCTCTCGCACAACAATGACTGCATAGGTCAGTATTTTTTTAATATTATTTTATGAAAGAAAAAAGCTTAATTACTTAAAATAAGAGTTCCCATTTAATTTCCAAAACTATTGCATGTAGTTAATAGCCCACTTTTTAAAAAAATTCAGTGTCAATTCTCTCAAGCTAGAAAGTGCTGACCTACATTGAGAGAGGGAGTACTTGACCTCCTTACACTGATGAAAATGTGGTTAAAATCAGTTAAATAAATTTCTGTGAACTGAATAAACATATATAGAAAATTATTCAGAGCATCTGCTCTATTTCATAAATAATCATATGATTCAGGATTAATAATGTAAACTGACTTGGCCAGATGTTCTGCTATGAATTTTTCTGTTAACAGAAACAAATTCTTGAACTTGCTTGAAATCCCTTTTTCCTTCCACTTGTAACTAATTATACCTTCAATTAATCATTGGCAGGTGTAATTAAACAAACGTGCTTTATCTTGAGGAGAGCCAGAGGCTAATTGCACCTGCAACTAATTGCTAGAACAATTTTAATACATTCTTTTGTGATGTGTATTCACTAGGAATTCTTTTTTTAAAGGAAACCCCAGCTGAGCCTGGTTTAAAATTCAAATACAAAAATCTCCCACCCTTTAATAAAGGTGATTATCTAAGCTATGTTAAGTAAGATTTTACTTCTCACTTAAAGCTAGAGCTGTGGTTGAGCCAACAAAGACCAGAGCAACCCAGTGCTACTGCATTTGGAATTGTAACTATTATAATTCTAATTATTGTCATTATCGTGCAACATTCATTCTCTTCAAACTGTGTCAAAATGAATTTTTTTCCTTTATAGATGTTGACGAATGTGCTACTGGAAATGGGAATCTTTGCAGAAATGGCCAGTGCCTCAATACAGTTGGATCCTTCCAATGTCAGTGCAATGAGGGCTATGAGGTGACTGCTGATGGAAGAAGTTGTGTTGGTGAGTAGAATCATATAAAAGCTTCCGAAATTAAAACATTAGGCAGATTGACCAAAGAAACACAAAATCCCCATTATAACTTATCCTTGGTAAAGCCAGGAGGAAGAAATAACAATAAAGTTAAGATCCTGCCACCTGAAAAACAAAACAAAACCCAAAACTCTGTTTTATTAGAAAGTCAGGAATGAAATGCTATTTATTAGAAAGTCAGACATGTTTGTAAAAAATAAGTAATCATACCCACAGTCAGAAAAAGGTTTCTTTCAAAATAATTTTGAGGTAAGCTCCTAAATATTATTTTGGAACTATTTTATGGACATAAGACAGCCCATAAAACTCTTCAGACCCATTAACTTTTTTTTAAGCTGCTAGGTAAAAAAAATCACATCTTTTAGAGAGCTGAGTATTTTTTAATGTCTTCAATTTTTTTAGTTTAAGGTGGGATTTTGTAGCAAAAGTTTCATAGGCCTTAACTTGTCTTCATTTTGTTTCTAATGTATTTGAATCTAGCTACCTGATAAAGTTAATAGCCTCCATTTTTCCCTGCAGATATAAATGAGTGTCTAGCTGATCCTGGAAAATGCGCACCAGGCACGTGTCAGAATTTGGATGGGTCCTATAGATGTATTTGCCCTCCTGGATACAGCCTGCAAAATGACAACTGTGAAGGTACAAGGAACATAAACTGATAAAAACAAAAGTAGCATTTCTAATCCTGTTTCTAATCCCTCTAGTAATATCATAGTTTATGGATTACTTGATCATTAACTGGTACAGACAGATGGTATCAGTCAGCAAGTATTTATTAAGTAGCTACTATGTGCCAGGAGCTGTGCTAAGCACTAGGAATACAAAGAAAGGTATCAAAGAATGCCCTGCTCTCAAGGAGTTCGAAGTCTAATGGGAGAGACAACATGAAAACAACTATGTTCAGATAAGATCTATACCAGATAAATTGGAGATCATCTCAGGGAAGCCACTAAAATTAAGGAGACTTGAGAATGGCTTCTTGCAAAAGGTGGGATTTTTGCTAAGACTTGAAGGAGGTCAGGAGGTGGAGAGGAGGAGGTAGAGCAGTCCAGACATGGGGAACAGGCATTGGAAATACAGTCCAGAGATGGAATGAATGTTGTGTCGTATCCTCATTCTTGAATGGAAAACCAAGAACATCTACATTTTCCCATTAATCTTTTCTACTGCCACTCTGCTCTATGTGTATATGTGGTCATGGCATCAAGTAAGTGAATGCTGGTCAACCTCTCAGGGTGCATTGAGGCAGCTCATGGTTACTGAACACCATCCTAGAAAGAGAGCTAAAAGGGAACTTAGAGGTCACTGTGTCCAACCTCCTCATTCACACATGAGAAAATGGAAACATAAAGGAGGAAAGTGATGGAAGTGGCAAAGGATTCACACCAAAGTCTTCTGACTCAAAATCCAGCTTTTTCTACTACATTGTACCATGAGCAGTACCATATTTCTCAGTCTGATATCTTTATTTCTGGTGAAAGGAATATCAGGCCTTGTACAAATAAAATACCTTTGTGTTATTACATTTTGAGCAGATTGGCCTGCAACAAAAAGCAGGATCTTCTTTGTTATCACTTCACTTTTCTAGACCTCAGTTTCTTCACTTGTAAAATCAAGGGATTGGATTAGATTAGCTTTGAATTATTCGTCAGCTCTAAAACATATAATCCTAGGGATAGAGACGAGCCTTGTGATTTCATTGATATAGGGTTCTTCAGGCATGTTCCTTCTACCAATACAAGTTAGTACTTTTTCTGTAATTTAGAGTCTTAGAGAGCTGCCTAGACCATTTAGAGGTTAAGTGACTTATTCAAAGTCCCACAACCAATATGTGGCAGAGGTGGGCTCTGAACCCAGGTCATCCTGAATCCAAGGCCAGCTCTCTATCCATTACACCATACGGCTACTCATGATCCTAAGGTAGATTTGAAAACAAACTACAAAAGGCATCTTTAGGGGTCATGAACATCCTCATCATTTATTTTCATTTGCATGAATGTATTCGTACATACTTAATTTTGGAGCAGTACTAAGAATATTGGATTGGGAGTCTCAGCCGTAAGTAACTACCCTGTGATTTGGGTCTTAGTTTTATGGATGGGTGCAGAGTGTAGACTATATGATCTCTAAAGTCCTTTTCAGTTTTGTAATTGTGTGATGTTACTTCTGTTAATATGATAAATGATGATGACAGATAGAAGAGAGAATTCAGTGCATTCATAAAAAGACTTTGTTAGACTCACTTTTGTACACTGAGAATCAAAAGACTGACTTTTAAAAACTAAGCCCTTAAAAGTCTTTGAATCCTCAAAATTATATTATCAAAATACTATCAGAGTTGAATTGCATGTTGTGCTTTTTCACGTCGACATTTTGGTAATATTTTGATTATTTTTAGAAATAATCCAATGTCTATAACTCTTTTAGATATTGATGAGTGTGTGGAAGAGCCAGAAATTTGTGCCTTGGGCACATGCAGTAACACTCCAGGCAGCTTCAAATGTCTCTGTCCAGAAGGTTTTTCGTTATCTTCCACTGGAAGAAGATGCCAAGGTAAGTGACTTTAAAGAGTTTATCATTTCATTAGCCTGTATTTATTTACTATGGTTTTATAGGAAATGTAAACCAAGCTGTGGCCCTTTGCAATAAGAAAGGCAGAGATTTTTCATTCACCGAGTTCCCTACTGATTATCACTTATTCCCGTGTTCACTTGATACCCTGAAGTTAAAAATCATCTTTCCCAAAATTTGGGATTGATTTGTACTCTAGGAACACCAGCAGTTAAGTCCTTTCCATTTCTGTTAACACAGATGCTAACTTTTTGGACAGGTCCTTCAGTTTCTCACTTGAGTTGGATTTCTAGCTTTAAAAAAAAGGTCACTTGGGGGCGGCTAGGCGGCACAGTGGATAAAGCACCGGCCCTGGATTCAGGAGTACCTGAGTTCAAATCTGGCCTCAGACACTTGACACTTACTAGCTGTGTGACTGTGGGCAAGTCACTTAACCCCCATTGCCCCACAAAAAAAAAAAAGAAAAAGAAAAAAAAGGTCACTTATGAGTCTTAAGATGATCTTTCTTAACCCACTGAATGATTCCACCAAAAAAAGTAACCTTTTGAAAGACAACCTCCAGAAAATGAGTATGCATTCAAAACCAGTTTTTAAAAATTTGTTTTCAGTTTTGTTTTACTGAACAGTTAAAAATAATTCATTATAACTGTCATAGTTATTTTTGTCTACATGGTGCCAAATTACTCTTCTTATTGAATGTTCATTTTTCAACCAGTAATGTTGGTGTTATGTAGTCAAAGTAAGAATAAATAAAAGAAATAGCAGCGGGTCCTTTTAATTCCCACCACCAACAACTAAATGTTTTTGGCTTGTCATCTAGGTTCTTTTTTTTTTTCTATATGACTTAAGCTATACTACATAAATGCCAGCCAGTCCCTTCACTTTGTGTTACACCAACAACAAGACCTGTGTTGGAAAAGAAAACAATGAGAGACCAGGTGTGAATTAGCCAATGTGGCAGGCCAAGGGAGACTTTTAAGCCATTAATTCAATTTGTGCTGGATTGTCACAGAGCAAGTGAACTCTGAAGAAAGAATAAAGCCAGCTGTGAGTAGCCCTTCCATGGGCTTAACTACAGAAGAAAGAGCAAGTAGGAAGGAAAGCAAGTGAGGAAAGTGACTTCTGTTAGTTCTGATAAAATTCCAAAGGTTGGTGAGGCCCTTGTAGACAGTTTTATTCAGTAGAGGAGCAAAGCTGTTTCTCAACTAAAAGTCATTTTTGATTAATAAACCAATTTAGAGGGAAGAATACCACAAAGTAATATATGAAACACACAGAGCACAAAAAGAACCTTAGCCAAGGCATCAGGAGCTGCTGTTCCCATTGTCAAGATGATGTCAAGTGATCCGTGCTCTTGTGTAGTGTGGACATGCACACTGCAAGGACATAAACTAAAAAGGAACCAATCCAGGCTCACATTTCTGATTGCGGAAGAAGTCATGGAAACCAGTACATAGTTTCAGAAGCCTAGAAACCCATTTTTAAATGTATCCTTCTCCAGCAGTGAAGAGATTGAGTCGAGTTACTAGAAACCTAATATTGTTGAAATCCTGTTTAGTTCTGCAATAGGATATGGAAGGTGATGGTGGAGTGTCAAATAAAGAAGAGGGGAAAAGCAAGGTGAATTTTAAAGGGGAGCATTAACATCTAGAAACCAAAAGAGCGAATTGCTTTCTTGAATAGGTTCTACTCAAAAGGTGATAGTATTTTTCTTCTGTTAGTAGACACATTTAGATATATATGAGTTCTGCCTCTGTGTATGTGTTGATAAAATTTAAACTAAACTATCAAACACAGAAATCTGTGTGTATGTCTTCACATTTAGAAACTAAAGCAAATGAAAATTCAGGTTACAGACAACTAAGAGATTTCACTGAAAGTACCTATCAATTGACCATGTCGTGAAGACAGATCAGAATGAAAAGTTGCACACAAACAAGTCATTAGAATACATAAGATATTTATTAAATACTTGATCTAGTACAGAGATAATTAATACTATTACCCCTGACCTTCAGGCAGCCCTTTGAAATTACCTTTTTACCTTTGAAAGCTAAAATCTTGTAGCTTTTAATTAGTATTACCTACATTCCCCCTACCACAATAGAGATGGAATAAGGGAGAAGCTAAAAGTCAGAAATAGTAAAATGAAATCACTCAGAAAGCAGCCAAAGATTGGGATAGCCACATTATCCAGCCAGCCCAGTAAGTCAATTATCAGTTTAGGAATCAGGCGTTTGTGCCGTTAGCCAGGAAGAGGAAGTATTATGTTGTGTAAAGAACACTGCACTCAATGAAAAGAGATACCTGGATTCAAATGCTGTCTCTAGCACTTTCTGTTTACATGACTGTGAACAAGCCACTTAATTTCTTTGAGATGAAGTTGTTATTTGTCCTTCGTTTTCAAAGAGGGCTAATGACATCACAGGTGATGTCTTGACTTGCTCATGAATTGGATTTAAGTGAGGCAGAATTGCATGAAGTCATCAGCCTCACAGTCTCTTCCTGAGTCATCAAAGTCCAGTAGCAGGACAAAAATCGAGACAACTGGTGATGGTCCAGGCTGCAGTGGATACTCTTGCATCTTACATGCCTGACCAAGCTCTCTAAGCACTCTATAGCACCTGCTTAAGCCGTTTGCATGGCTATTGTAACTAATTGGTCTCATCCACCAATCCCACCAGGAAAAGTCTTCACATACTTGGGGTAGATATCCCCATAAAGGGCAGAATTCCGCCCTAACTCACCAATGGGTTTGAGGCCTGTTGGTCACCCTCAACCTGGTTTAACTCATCTGCTGAGACAGTTTACTGGGTATTGCTGCTGCACATACTCAATTTGAGCCACAGGTGAGAACTGTATGAAGGTCAACACCAAAGGTCAATGAGCACCCCTGAAAAGGGCTTAGCAAGCCCTCACCAGAGGGGCTCGTCCTCTCTAAACACCCCTATGAAGTGACTACCATAGGTATTTCATATATGTTATCCTCATATAAGAGTACCCTCATAGGGTATGTGGGGTATTTAGAGAGTTAAAGTAATTTGCTCTTTCAAAAGGAAAGGTTATTTCGTATTTTTGTTTTCTGGTCATTTGAGCTAAACAAGTTCCTGTTTGGGACTTCAAATTGCTTAGGGCTTTTTGAAATTCTGTATAGTATCCAGCATGCATCTTGCATCCAGGAAATTGGATGAATAGCTGCTTCTATAGCTGACTTTCATACTATATATCTGCCATTCTTCAAAGTTGCCAATTGTTTGCTTTCTGGATGCATGGAGTCTGGGATCTTAGTTTGGATCCTATGCTTACGTCACCCAGAGTAAACAACAGAGTGTGGTATCCCAAATCTAGTCTATCTGTCTTCACTGTATGTGTCTTGCTAAATGTTATGCAGAGTGAATATAATTTGAGCTGTTAAGAGCTGGATCTCATGAATAGATCTCTTTACCTGATAACAAGTTCATATCAAAGTCATTGAAAGAAGTCACTTTTGAAAAGTGACTTAATAGATTTTATTTTTGTATCAGACTAATGCTGGAGGTTGGTCAAAAGGAGAAATAACAAAATTAAGCCTCAAAGATTTCTTAACCGAATTCTTCCAATACTCACGTAATTTTTGCTGTCTTTAATGATATCTTTCCACACATCATAAGTGGTAGCATGTTACTTTTAGCTCTTGGTTCTTTTACATGTAAACTTTGGCAACTCCATTAACTACTAGGCTTTAAGATCCTCACACATAAATGGAATGCATGGGATAGAATAATATAGAGGATTCAGAGCCAGTATCAGGACCAGGAAGAGTTGGGTTCCAGTTCTGCCTGTGGCAGGTACTGACTGTGTGGCTCTCAGTGCTCGGGGTAACTTTCTGAGACTAGGAGTTGTAATTATTTAGGAGTCCATACACCAATGAAATCACATGTCCAGGGGCAGCTAGGTGGCGCAGTGGATAGAGCACTGGCCCTGGAGTCAGGAGTACCCGAGTTCAAATACGGCCTCAAACACTTAACACTTACTAGCTGTGTGACCCTGGGCAAGTCACTTAACCCCAATTGCCTCACCAAAAAAACAAAAGAAATCACATATCCAGTATCTATCTCAACCTCCATCTTTTTGTAATTAAGCTTAATTTTAAAGGGACAATTAGCAATGAGGAGCATTATTATAGTACTACAAGCTAAATAATGGATTATTCGTTGTTTAAGCAAATCTATAGTGGTTTTGGTTTCAAGTTTTTAGATTTTGTTTTAAGCATATGCATGATTATGCTAAAAGGTACTTGAATTTATATTTCAGACTTGAGAATGAGCTACTGCTATGCGAAGTTTGAAGGAGGCAAATGTTCATCGCCTAAATCCAGAAACCATTCCAAACAAGAATGCTGCTGTGCCTTAAAGGGAGAAGGTTGGGGGGACCCATGTGAGCTGTGTCCTACTGAGCCAGATGGTATATCCTCATATCTGTCTAATTCCTTGTGCAGTACACAACATAGACTGGCCATGAAAAGTAGGTTAGACAGTCAATCACAACAATAAATTATTTACCCTGGGGAAAATGAATTTGTTTAGTTTGGTTATATAGCTCATTAAAGCCAAGAGACATTGTGGCACAGTACATAAAGAGTTTCTGGTGTCAGGAAGAATTGGGTTTAAAGCAAAGCTTCTAACACATATAGCTGTGTTACCTTGGGCAAATCACTTAATATGTCTCAGACAACTCTAGACTTCTCTACTAAGTCATAGACTGGATAGGATCTTCATTGCAGACTCTATGTATCTATGTATATTTCTTGTGAGGACGCTTAGGCGGAAAAGGCTCATATTCCATTATACAGACATTTATAGATCCTTGGAGAGATGCAAAGATAAATAAGACCCATCTCCTGTTTTTAAAGTGATTAAGATATAGTAAAAGAACTTCTGGTGTTTTGATTGGAAAAGCCAAATTACCCATCAGGCCTGTCAGAAAGATAATTATTTTTCAAATATGTAAAGTAACACAGTTACATATGAAAAAGTTCTCATTTTACAGAGGCATTTCGTCAAATCTGCCCATATGGAAGCGGTATCATTGTTGGACCTGATGACACTCGTATTGGTAAGTATCTCCTGTTTGATCAGTCATTGATTTTTTAATAATGTCAAATAGTTGCTACTTCCTGTTTCTTTTTCACAATTGTTTGCATTTTTCTACAGCATACACATATATCCATGTTGGGAAATTAAACTCTTTAATATCAAATTAGGGCCATTATTATCTTTTCAATGAAGACAAGTAAAAGTTTTCCCATTGACTTTGGAAATTTAAAGCAGAAGATGTATGCTGGAATCAATGACACACATATACCCTTCAACCCTCCTCCCCATCCTATTGTTTATGTTCTTTCTCTTTTGGTTAAGATATGGATGAATGCAAAGAGCCTGATATCTGCAAATATGGCCAGTGCATCAATACAGATGGTTCCTACCGCTGCGAGTGTCCTTTCGGGTATATCCTCCATGGAGTTGAGTGTGTAGGTGGGTAATGAGCTATCTTCTTCTGTGGCAGTTTTCTGAATGTAACACTAAAATCATATAGCTTGAACTAACCTGAGTCACCTGAACAAGGTTACTTATTAAGCTTAGGCAGCTTGCTATACAGCAATGATATCAAACTCTAATAGAAACAGATTGCTGCTGGGTACATATTGACTTAGAAAATCACAAATTAACATTATCTAGGTTGTATTGTTTTTTATTTATTTTGTTAAACATTTCCTAATTACATTTTTAACTAGTTCCTATCTCACGAGGGAGCTTTGAGCCCTTGAGTTTGACACCTCTGGTATAGGGTATAAAATTTTGTGTTCATCTATACATTAAATGAGGAAAAAAACACTGAATTGGTTGTCAGGAGAAAGAAATTCTAATCTACAATCTGCCACAAACAAATTTTGTGTGACCTTTCATTGGGCCATAGGATCCTCAAAATTTGAGAAATCCCTTCAAACTCTGTCAGAGTAAAGCTCTTGATGAAATACAGTCTAGCAATATTAGATTCTTATGAGGAAAGCCATTCTATAATTTGAATTTACTGTAACTGTAATTCATCATTTCTTGAATGTGTTCCTGATATCTTGCAGATACCGATGAATGTTCAGTGGGTAATCCTTGTGGAAATGGAACATGCAAGAATGTTATTGGAGGTTTTGAATGTACCTGTGAGGAAGGGTTTGAGCCAGGTCCAATGATGACATGTGAAGGTGAGTGTCTGTGTCTGTCTGTCAGTCTCTCTCTCTCTCTCTCTCTCCGCCCCCCTCTCTTTCCTCTCCCCCCACTCTGTCTCCCTCTCTGTCATTCACTCATCTTAATATTAAATGTCATTCATTGTTTGGGATTGTCCACATAAGCATAAAAGGATTTTTCTTGATTGTTGCTACAGCCATCCATGCCAGTCTTGTCTCTCGTTTTTCTCTTTAATCTCTGCCCATATGATATTTCTTGACTAGAGAGATATATGACACTGATGCCACCATGTAACCTAGATAAAACAAATATTTGTGATTTCTGGATTTCCCTACTTTGTACTTCCTTCTTTATCTCTTCTTCCTTCCTTCCTTCCTCCTTTTCTTCTTCTTCCCTCCCTCATTTCTCCCTTCTCTTTCCCTTCCTTCTCCTTCTCTCCCTTCCTCTTTCCCTTATCCTTTTTTCTATCTCTTCTCCCTTCTTCCCTCCCTCCCTCCCTTCATTTCTTTTACCTGTCTTTTTTACCCTCTTTTAGACCTTGTGTCTGTCTGCTTACCTAGGAACATTGCTTATCTCCTTAGGGGTGCTTATGCTGAAGAGGCAATTTAAATATTGGAAACTGATAGAGGTTGGGTAAGCCTGACCAGGTGATGAGGTAGCAGGGAAAGGGAAAGAATAGAGAGTACAGGTGAAAGGGTTTAGTGTCAGTATGTTCAGCACATACATCAGACATACTAATAATAAGTATAATAATAATAATAATAACAGGTTAAAAATACACAGCTTTGTCTTTTGTGGATCCCCTGAAATGGAAAAGCAGCATGGTCAGAACTTTTTTCAGTATAAATAAAATGCTATCTAGGAGACAACAATGCATCACAAAGATTATACATTATGACCAAGAGTCATTTATACAGGCATGGTTTAGCATAAGGAAAACTATTACATAATTGATTGCATCAATAACAAAAATAACAAATCATATGATTATATCAATAGATGCAGAAAAGCCTTTTAACAAAATATAGCACTCATTCCTATTAAAAACACTTGAAAGGGGGGCAGCTAGGTGGCACAGTGGATAAAGCACCAATCCTGGAGTCAGGAGTACCTGAGTTCAAATCCGGCCTCAGACACTTGACAGTTACTAGCTGTGTGACCCTGGGCAAGTCACTTAACCCCCATTGCCCTGCCAAAAACAAAAGAAAAAGAAAAACACTTAAAAGCATAGTTATAAATGGATTTTTCCTTAAATTGAAAGAAGCATTTACCTAAAACCATCAACAAACATTACTTATAAGGTAAGATTTGGAGTGAAACAAAGATAATCATTATCAGCAATATTATTCAGTATTATATTAAAAATGTTAGCAATACTAATGAGAGAAGAAAAAGAAACTGAAGGGATTAGAATAGGCAATGAGGTAATAAAACTATCTTTTTGCAGACAATATGATAATATAATTGGAAAATTTTAGAGATTC
Organism: Dromiciops gliroides; assembly: GCF_019393635.1. Taxonomy (NCBI): domain Eukaryota; kingdom Metazoa; phylum Chordata; class Mammalia; order Microbiotheria; family Microbiotheriidae; genus Dromiciops; species Dromiciops gliroides. The sequence continues at coordinate 170,692,901 of NC_057862.1, forward strand.
TACTGAAAATCTAGTTGAAACAATTTTAGCAAAGTGGTAAGATATAAAATAAACACACATTAATCATCGTAATTTTTATATATCACCAACAAAACCATACAAGAAGAGATAGTAAGAGATACCCCATTAAAATAACTGTAGAGAGCTTAAAATACCTGTGAGTATATCTACTAAGAGAAATCCAGGAACTACGGGAACATAATTATAAAACACTTTTTATAAAAATGAAGTCAAATTTAAATAACTGGAGAAATATTAATTGTTCATGGGTGGGTAGAGCCAATGTAATAAAAATTACCATTCTACCTAATCTACTTATTCAATACCATGCCATTTAAATTATTCAAAAATTATTTTATTGAGCTAGAAAAATAACATTCATTTGAAAGAACAAAAGGTAAAGAAAATCAAAGAAATTAATGAAAAAAATGTAAAGGAAGGAGGATTAGCAGTACCAGATCTTACACTATATTATAAAGCAGCAATTATCAAAGCTTTCATGTACTAAGAAATATAAAGGTGGATCAAATGAGCAGAGTAGGCATATAGTACACAGTAGTAAATTATTATGATAACATTGGTTTGACCAATGTAAAGATTTAAACTTTTGAGTTAAGAATTCACTATTTGGTAAAATTTTGGGGAAAAACTAAAAAGCAGTCTAGCAGAAATTGGGTATAAATCAATGTCATATACCATTTAAGGTTGAAATTGAAGCATGGCCTAGATATAAAGGGAGATATCTTAAGTAAATTAGAAGAACACGGACCATATTACTTATTAGACATGAATAGAACAATTTATGAATAAACAAGAGATAGAGAGCATTGTGAGGTATAAAATGGATAATTTTGATTACATGAAATTCAAAAGGTTTTATATAAATAAAAAAAACCATTATAGCCAAGATTAAAAGAAAATCAGAAAATTGGAGAAAAAAATTTATAGGCAGTTTCTTAGATAAAGGTCTTATATCTCAAATATATAAAGAACTTTGTCAAATTTATGAGAATATAAGTCATTCCTCAATTGATAAATGGCCAAAGGATATGAATAGGCAGTTTTTTGATGAAGAAATCAAAGCTGTCTATAGTCATGAAAAAATGTTCTAAATTATTATTAGTTAGAGAAATACAAATTAAAACAACTTTAAGATACCATTTCATACCTGTCAGACTGACTAAAATGATAGAAGGGGAAAACGACAAATGTTGGAGGGGATGTGGAAAAATCAGAACACCAATTCACTGTTGGTAGAACTATAAAGTGATCCAGCCACTTTGGAGAGCAATCTGTAATTATGCCCAGAGAGTTATACTCTTTGTATACCCTTTGACCCAGAAATACAACTATTAGGTCTGTTTCTGAAGGTGATCAGGGAAAAAGAAAAAGAACCTATATGTGCTAAAATATTTATAGCAGCTCCCTTTGTGGTGGCAAAAAACCTGGAAATTGAGGTGATATCCATCAATAGGGGAATGGCTAAAGTTGTGGTATATGATTGGACGTAATAATACTATTTACTATAAGAAATTATGAGCAAGTTGATTTTAGAAAAACATGGAAAGACATGCATGAAATAATGAATAACGAAATGAGCAAAGCCAAGAGAGCATTGTATACAATAACAGCAATGGTTTTCAAAGAGTAACTATGAATGGCTTAAGTTATTCTGAGTGTTATAAGTACTCACATCAACTACAAAGAACCTATGGAGAAAGATGCTATCCACCTCCAAAGAAAGAACTGATAAATATAATTATGTATGATAAATCTTTACATATATAGATCAAGATACAGAGATATGTAAAAATGTATGTGTGTACATATGTCTGTATGTGTTTGTATATATGTATATATACACACACATACGTATATATATATATATATTTGACATATATGTCAAAAGGTGGCCTTCCCTAGTATGGGGTAGAGAGGGAGGGATGGAGAAAATTTAAAATGTAATCAAGGGGGCAGCTAGATGGTGCAGTGGATAAAGCACCGGCCCTGGATTCAGGAGATCCTGAGTTCAAATCCGGCCTCAGACACTTGACACTTACTAGCTGTGTGACCCTGGGCAAGTCACTTAACCCTCATTGACCCACTCAAAAAAAATTTTAAAAAGAATAAAATGAAATAAAATTTCATCTTATACAAAGAAAAAAAGAATTTGTTTCAATGAATCTGCTCACTGATGAAGAAAGTAAATTTCTTTTTGTTCATCTTTATGTTCCATGTTATTGTCTCTTTCTCCTACAGATATCAATGAGTGTGCTCAGAATCCTCTGCTTTGTGCCTTCCGATGTGTAAATACTTATGGGTCCTATGAATGCAAATGTCCTGCTGGTTACGTTCTTCGAGAAGACAGGAGAATGTGCAAAGGTGAGAGACTGACCAGAGGTCATGGATGCTGGGATCTACAATCTCTGTGACAGTGAGACGCTAACAACGAAAGATAGTGTTACCACTTCAGGGACACAGCAATATGGAGGGCCTAGAGCAAGTCAGAGGAATGTCCAAAATTATGGACTTTTCCATTCCCCACCTGCCTTAGTCATGGGCTTTCCCTCCCCCACTTCACATAGGCAGCCCTGTTCCACTGGAGGAAAAGGAAGGGCTGGAAGGGTAAGTAAGCAGTAGGAGATAAAGAGGAGAGGAGGAGAAAATGAAAACAATAGGGCAGAAAAATCCAAGAGGAAGATGACAAAGAAAAAGGAAAGGAAGGAGGGGATTTAGGACTTTGAGAGGAAAATTGTATATGGTGACCATATGTCTCATTCAGGAAAGCTTTCGTTCAGTGAGCCCATATTGTCTTGAATATGGCTTGACACATGTAGAAAGTAGAAATCATGATCCTTGTCCTTATAATCTAGTTGCAAAATCTAGTTGTTATGCTATCTGTTAATCTGTGCATTCATTTAATAGCTATTAACAAATATCTACTAGGTATAATGCAAAGGAGCTTATAATTGAATGTTTTAACTGAAAAGTAAAAAGGCTTATGAAAAACTCTTTGTTCCTTTTTTTCCACTGAAATCAAAAGAACTGAACATCTCAGGAATACAGAAATAAAAGTGGCACTGATAGTTACAAAACAAGTGATGCACTTACAATGGCAGTTCATAGTTGCTAATCTGTTTCAGATGAGAATGAGTGTGAAGAAGGAAAGCATGACTGTGCTGAAAAACAAATGGAATGCAAGAACCTAATTGGCACATATATGTGCATCTGTGGCCCTGGCTACCAACGGAGACCTGATGGAGAAGGTTGCATAGGTAAGTGAAACTCCATCAGTCGGAGAAAAAGCATTCTGAGCATAGGCAACTTGTCCTAACTTGTAGGCGCACTTTTTTTGGACAGATGTGTCTTTTTCTTAATGAAAGCTCTTTTGACTATTTTCCCTACACAGGCAACCATCCCACCCTCCTCCCCTACCAGCTATTCTACCATTGTCAGATCTGTTCTGGAGTATTTTGTTCAGTTTTGGGAGCCAGGGAGGATATTGATAAGCTGGTGAAAGTAAAATTAGGGCATTTATTATGGTGAATGGCCTTGAATCCATTGTATACAAGCACTGATTAAAAGAATTACAGATGTTTAGCTTGGAGAGGAAAAAACAAGGACATGGGGCAAGATAGTTGGGAGGGACAGTATATGGTAGCTAACTTCCAGGATTTGAATAGCCCTCATACGTAAGAGAAATTCATTTTGTTCTCTTTGGCTCCAGAAGGCAGAACTTAGGAACAGTGGAAGGAAATTGCAAAGAGGCAAATTTTGGTTTGATATAAAGAAAAATGGGGCTGAATTGGGAGGTAGTTGGTTCTCTTCTTTGGAGTTCTTCAGGAAAAAGTTGGTTGACCGTTTTATTGTGTATCCTATGGAGAAAATATTTTTCCATGTATGGCTTGGAATGGATGATCAATTAAGTCCATTCTTACATTGATCCCACTCAACAATGCTGAGTGACACAACAGACCTCTGGATTTGGATTCAGAGGACTTGGATTCAAATTCCTGGCCTTGCCACTTTACCTGTGTGGCTTTGGACAAAACACTTAACCTTCTTAAGCCTCTGGTTCCTCATCTATAAAATGAAGAAGTTGGACTAAATAGCCTCTAAGATCCCTTCAAGCTCTATCAATCTATGATTCTGTGGTAGAAGTTAGCTCCATTGGATGAAAGTTGTAAGTGAACCATTGGCCAACTGAAAGAATGAGTGAGGGGCAGCTAGATGGCGCAGTGGATAGAGCACCGGCCCTGGAGTCTGAAGGACCTGAGTTCAAATGGGGCCTCAGATACTTGACACTTACTAGCTGTGTGACCCTGGGCAAATCACTTAACCTTCATTGCCCCACCAAAAAAAAAAAAAAAAGAATGAATGAATGAGTGAAAAAGTATTCCTTAAGCACTTGCTAAGCACTTGGGATACAATAGAAAAAGCAGGACAGTATCTGTCCTCAAGAAGTTTGCATTCTTGCTAGGAGAAGATAACATATATGGCAGTAGCGTAGCTTTACAGTGGGATTTCATGACTTTATGATGAGGTTTAGTTATGTGATAACTATACACACATACGCATTAAAACAACATAATTGCAAAACCACAGAACATTTGCTGGAACAGACTTACTGTTTTTAAGTTTACTTTCCCTGAACTGACTTTCACATCACTTTTCTTCACATTGCCTTCATTAAAAAAAAATCAGCATTTTTAAATTATATAACATTATTACTTTAAAAGTCATCATTCACTCAACCAACATTGATTAAGCCCTCTGGGCAGAATATTCTACGAGGTGCTAAGGAAAATATAAAGTTTAGATAAGACATTGTGCCTGCCCTCATGGAGCTTTGGGTCTAGTAAAAAGGGGCAGAGAAACATGTCTGGAGTCACTGCCACCACCCCGGTCTTCTTGGATGCTGCCTCCACATTCTCTGCCTCTCTCACCCTTTTATCTGTCTGTCTCTTGGGCTCAGCATAGAAGAAAATTTTATAAGCAGGTTATTGGGGTTTTTGTTTGTTGGTTTTTGTTTTTTTTGTGGGGCAATGAGGGTTAAGTGACTTGCCCAGGGTCACACAGCTAGTAAGTGTCAAGTGTCTGAGGTCAGATTTAAACTCAGGTCCTCCTGAATCCAGGGCCACCTAGCTACCCCCTATAAGCAGGTTATTTTGCCTCATTTGTGGATAGTCTAAAGTTGAGTAACAATCTCCAGCCATATTTGTTTGAATCTTTAGAGACAAAATTAGGCTTGATTAATGTTTGAGAACAGTAAGTGGTACAGTAGATAGAGCATCAGGCCTGGAGTCAGGAAGAACTGAATTCAGATCTAGCTTCAGTCACTTCCTAGCTGTGTGACCCTGTGCAAGTCCCTTAACTTTTATACGCCTCAGTTTCCTCATCTGTAAATGGGGATAATAATAGTGTCTACCTCCCAGAGTTGTTTGGTTTGGGTTTTTTTTTTTATTTGGTTTGGTTGGTTGAGTTTTTTGTTTTTTGGTTGTTTTTTTTTTTTTTTTTTTGGTTGGGCAATGAGGGTTAAGTGACTTGCCCAAGGTCCTCCTGACTCCAGGGCCAGTGCTCTATTCACTGCGCCACCTAGCTGCCCCAACCTCCCAGAGTTGTTGTGAGGATCAAATGAGAAAATAATTCTGAAGTGCTTAGCTCAGTGTCTGACACATAGTAAGTGCTATATATTTAGCTATCATTATTACTGTATTAAAGGCAATATATAGAACAGCTTAACTCTGAAGGGTTAAATCAGAAGCTTAATACTAACTTACCACTGCATGGTTATTCTGACAAAGTAGTTAATATCCTTGTTTTTAAAAATGCTTATCTTTAAAGCACCTTATTAGCTTACTGCTTAAAATTATTCTCTGACAAAGTAAGAAAACTCCCCCCTTTTGTTTTTGGTCCTTTGATTCTATTAAATAGATGAGAATGAATGTCAGACCAAGCCAGGAATCTGTGAAAATGGACGGTGCCTCAATACCAGAGGAAGCTACACATGCGAGTGTAATGATGGCTTCACAGCCAGCCCTGCCCAGGATGAGTGCCTTGGTAAGTATCTGGGCAGTGTTCTCATGAAATCAGCCCCTTAGGCTATCAAGTGAGAGATCTGGGCCCCTTAGTCAAACACGGGCTGCGACTAGGCTGTCTATAATAGTCGGGGTTAAAAATTATAAAAATTGAGGATAATTCAGTGACTTTGTAAATGTCCACTGAGCTTAGCCCTACCCTGCCGTTAATTCTTCTTTTGCTAATTGTGTTGTTGTCTCATTTGATTGGAATTTCTTCCTTAGCTGCCTGTCTAGCCTTCCATGATCAGTATCAGTTTCTATGTGCTACTCTGCATCTCTCTGTGTAGCTTGAGATGATGGTTATATTCCCTCTTTTCTAGGTGCAAATAGAACTGTAATCCCTCCCAGGCTGAATCTGATATCTGCCCCTTCCTGTTCTTTTACTGAATTTCTTGTTTCATTTGTTTTCCCTCAGACGTCATCTTTTCTCTCTTGCTGCTGTTTCCAGCTTTTCACTCTCATTTCTTCTGGCCCAGGGTTAAGTATGCTTCCTTTTCATTTCTTTTTTTTGTTGGTTTGTTTTTAATATCTGACTAAATTCCTGATATCCTGTGACTCTTGTGAGATCACCACCACTAAAATAGTCTCACCCTTCCCTCCTCCCCGTACTCTCCATCCCCCACCCCAAAATATAATGTATCTTATAGACAACCGAGAAGGATACTGCTTCACTGAAGTTCTACAAAGCATGTGTCAGATTGGATCAAGCAACAGGAATCCGGTCACCAAGTCTGAGTGCTGCTGTGATGGTGGGAGAGGCTGGGGCCCTCACTGTGAGATCTGCCCATTCCAGGGCACCGTAGCCTTCAAAAAACTTTGCCCTCATGGCCGAGGATTCATGACCAATGGAGCAGGTATTCATTTCCTAAAGTATTTATCAGTAAATTTGTCTTTTTTATGTTTATTTTTTAAAGACAGCCGGATGAGAAAATGGAAAATAAAGCATGCACATAGACTCAGTTGTAAATCTGAGGTTGATAAAATGTTTTCATTACAATGACTATTTTAGCTATTTAGGGATCACGTTTGTAAAATGGCTGATGAGCATCTGCTGGTTTTTTGTTTTGGTTTGGGTTTTTTTGCATATAAGCAGTACTCAACTTTCGAAGAAATTGTATTCCTAACTTTTGCTTGGAAATCACTTGTAACTTAGAATATATTTTCCCATGGAAAGAGGGTAGACAGGAATCTTTTTTTACCAATAACTCCTTATATGACCCTAAGCAAGTTGTTTAAACTCTATAGGTCTGTTTTCTCAACCCTAAAATGAGAGAGTTGGCCTAGGTGACCTCAATGATTTATTCCATCTCTAAATCTATAATTTTCTGATCTCACTCTTCCAGGACAATCCATAAAAACTACCGAAAGTATCTGTGCTATACATCAACAAGGAAAAGGGTTGGGATAGAAATATAGGCACTTGTTATTCACTCACTCTCTTTTTATGTTTTGTCATATACACAGATTGTAGTGTCTCATACTTAGCAGGTTCTGGCCAAGTTCACAATCCTAACTTACCCACTATTCTTGCCATGCACCATTCTTAGAGACCTGGATTCTAATCCCACTCCAGGTACTTACTTAGCTGTATGACCCTAGGAAAGTCACTCAACTTCTTGAAAACTCATTCTCCTCACCTATAAAGTACCTCCCTTACTGAATGGATGAGGGGGAGAGCTACATAAAGTACTAAACAGTATCCAAAGTACCTCATAAATCTTCCATTTTCCCCAATATTTGATGTTTTCACCTTGATTTTTAGCTCTTATTTTAAACAATTAAAAAGCAGTAAGATTTTTTTTTTCATATTCTGAATGTACAGTGCTGGAAGAAAAAGACAAAAGGTATTCATATTCTTGCTTACAAGCCTTACCGTGGTGAGTGGTACTTAAGACCAAAGGGAGACAAGTGGGATGGAATAGGATGTATTGGAATTAGGGAAGCAAAGATCTTTAATACCAATTATCGATTTATTTTTCACAGTTTCACAATCTAAATTTACAAGATATTATTTAAAAGTACTTTTCTTAACCTATTAATCTGAGATTCATTATTGTGTAAGACAGCCATTTGCTTTCTTTTCAACTAGTTGTTCATTGTTAAGTGTTAAATTTATACTTTTGGCATTGCTTTTTAGACATACAGTGTAGTTTCTTTAGTATAAAATAACAGTAGGGTGCCAAGTAACCACTGACATTGTGCCATTTGTGTTTTCTTCCTTCATTTTATCAAATTTCATTGAATCACAGATATTGATGAGTGCAAGGTTATTCACGACGTTTGCCGGAATGGAGAATGTGTTAATGAGAGAGGATCCTATCACTGCAACTGTAATACTGGATATACTCCAGATATCACTGGCACCACCTGTGTAGGTAGGTGATTTGGTTATTGAGAATTTGCATGCCTGATCAAGTGAAGAAAAAAATCTAGCAACCTGAAAAAAATCCCTATTCCCCCTTCCCTTAATCTAGCCTGTTATCCCAATGCTGATATGGCCTATTCATGGGAGAAAAAGAAAAAAAGATGTATTTAGTTTAGAAGCAGCTGGTGGCTCAGTAGATAGAGAGTTGGGCCTAGAGTCAGGAAGATCTGAATTCAAATTTGGCCTCAGACACTTACAAGCTATGTGACTGTGGCAATTCATTTAACTTCTCTTTGCCTCGATTTCCTTATCTGTAAAAACAGCACCTACCTCCCAAGGTTGTAAAGATGAAATATTTATAAAGCATTTAGCCTAGTAACTGGCATATAATAGGTGCTATATGTATATGATAGGTGCTTTTTTCCTTTCCCTCCTCTTCTCTTATTTTTTTCTTTATAACTTTGGGGAAAAAATATCATTCTAATTGTGGAGTTGATGGAAATCTTATCAGATCAAAAAGTCAAACTGTTTTTCTTTTACAATAGATCTAAATGAATGCAACCAGGCTCCGAAACCCTGCAATTTCATATGCAAAAACACGGAAGGGAGTTACCAGTGTTCATGTCCAAAAGGATATATCCTTCAGGAGGATGGGAGAAGCTGCAAAGGTAAAAAGAGACATGTCTTTCTTTGTTTCATTTATTCTTTCACCTGACACCCATGCTCCATTCCCAGAGGATGAAGAAAGCCTGCAGAGGAGACAATGCTATTTCCTTGGATTCAAATGGTGCTCCTCTGGGCTTGGTGCTACACTGGGGCCTCCCCGCTGCCCCCCTCCCGTGACTGGTGGAGGGAGGCTGGGAGCAGGGAGGTCCCAGTGTGACAGCGGCAGCACCCATCCGAATTTGCCGCTACTGCTTCTGGGGGTTCTTGAAGCAGGGCAGGACCAGTCCAAGACCACTTCTCCTGGCTTTGAGTGGGTAGAGTAGGCTCAGCTGATGGCCTAACTACCTTGTCACTTTGTCAGCTGTTCCATTCAGGAAGGCTTTCATTGCGGACTTACTATGGCATAGATAACACTATACTAGGCAGAGGGGAAAGAAGTATGTGATATACATAGTTCTTGCCCTCCAGGAGTTTATAGACTAGTTGTAGTGAAACAAAGGTCTGTCTAATAATAGTCAGCATTTTTAGAGTTTTGCAGAGCAATTCATACACATTATCTCACTGGATCATCATGACAACCCTGTGAAGTAGATGCTGTTAACCTCATTTTGCATATAAAGAAACTGAGAGTGAGAGAGGTTAAGTGACCTTCCTCAGCATCACACAGGTGGTAAGTGGCCAAGTCAGGATTTGAACTTGGGTCTTCCTGACTCTAGACCCAGAGCTCTGTCTACTGCAATCACTAGCAGCACCTACCCACATAAAATCATTATGGGTCTATGTAAGATACTGCATGGATAAGTTTAAAAAATCAGATACAATCCCTAAGGACTAATGATAAAACATACTATCCATCTCCAAAGAAAGATCTGATATTGATGGAACACAGACTGAAGCATGCTTTTTTTCACTTTCATTTTTTTTTATTCAAGTTTTCTTGTACAAAATCACTAATGTGGAAATGCTTTACATAATTGCACATGATTAACCTATATCTGATTGCTTACCGCCTCAGGGAGGGGAGAGGGATAAAATTTGGAACTCAAAACTTTATATAAAGGAGCATTTATTGAGAAAAAAATTAAAGAGTAAATACTGTGGAATTACTGAGAATTAAAATGGTTGGGAAAAGCTTCATGGAAGGAGGCAGAGCTTGAATTTGGGCCTGAAGAATGGGTAGGATTTGAACAAGGCTAGGTGATTGGAGCAGCAAAAGTAAAGAAAGCTTTATTAATTTAATTAGTAATACATTATGGTTCTCTCTCTCTGTGGTTTATAAGAAACCAATGAGTTATCCATCCTAAGTCTTTGTCAGCTTCAGAATGGCAGGATGAGAGTCAAACTCTGCTGTGTTTCTGTTTTGGGAAGAGGATATGGAGACTTAGAGAAAACCTTAGAGACAGGCAGAGAAATGGAGGAGCAAAGATCAGATGCAGGTTCCACCTTCTAGCAGATGCCCTTCTTACACACAAAAGCAATCTTATATTCCATTTGATCAGGAAATTAGAAGAAGCCATCCCAAAAGCTCACACCAGGCAGTTAACCTTCCCACTGAAACAGAGGAGGGGACAGCTAGGTGGTGCAGTGGATAAAACACTGGCCCTGGATTCAGGAGGAGCTGAGTTCAAATCCAGCCTCAGACACTTGACATTTATTAGCTGTGTGACCTTGGGCAAGTCACTTAACCCTCACTGCCCCACAAAAACAAAATAAAAGGAAACAAAACACAGAAGAGAAACCAGTTTGGGAGAAAAATAAGGAAGATTCTTCCAATTTATAGACAGATACATTACTTTAATGATCAGAAATAAAAACTTGGGAGTAGTAGAGTTGCTGGCTGAGAAATCACAGAGCTAGAAGCAGAAGCCAACAGAGCTATAACTGAGTACATGCCAATTGTGTTTAATCGATTTAGTTTTAAAAGAAAAAAGGATAGTACAAAGACACAAAAGTGCCTGAATGTCCATAGAATTCTGTTTTGTGAGATTGAACTGAAGTACATTAAGTGTTGACAGATATTATTAATTCCATAAAAAGGTGGAGTCAAGAATGAGCATGAAAGAAAAAAAAAAGAATGAGCATGGCATGTGTATTGACCTATAAGGAGCCTTGCCTAATTTGTGAAGAGTATTTGGATTGGGGAAACATGAGATTGAATGAAAAATTCTCCCATGAAAAGCACATTACTAAAAAAACAGCAATGTCATACTTGCCAATGAAGGTCTCTTCTTTTCTTAACCTTCTTCCTAGTTGCTCGACTTTGTTTCATCGGAAGCAGGATTCTTTTTAGGAGAAACCAGCTTTTTAAATGATGTCATTTGGACAGATTAAAAACAGCTAACTGAAATGAACCAAGAAGATTGATTTCATGGAATTGGGGATCTCTGTTTATCTTTTGACAAAATTTATTACTCAGTTGTCTTGGAAATTTGTCAGAATTCTTAAGATTTGTCTTTGTTTCAGTTTATACTTTACATGGGGAAAAAAACACTCTCAAAGTATAATCTCTGCCTCCATTAATTAAAGAGGACATGGTTTTCCATACAAGCCAGACTTTGTCTTTGGCCTAGATTGAGGCTGTGTGTTACATTACTGCTGCTGGACCACAGAACCTAGATATTTATTTATTTGTTTGTTTTGCTTGCTAATCTACTGGATAAATTCTGGTCAGAGGAATTTTGATGCTTGCAAATCAGAATGGTTCCCTATTCTCTTCTTGCATCAAAGATCTATCTTGTCTTCTAGATCTTGATGAGTGTGCAACCAAACAACATAATTGCCAGTTCCTTTGTGTTAACACCATTGGAGGCTTCACATGCAAATGTCCGCCTGGATTTACTCAACATCATACAGCCTGTATTGGTAAGTCACATTGAAAGAATTTTTGAATAACTGAGATCTGTCTTTTTACTTTTCTCTGGTCTGAAGACTAGTTATAACCAGAAAAACAGGTGTGTTGATTTGTTTGTTGACAAATACCAGGATTGTTTCAGCTTCCCTAGGTGACTTGTAATTCTTATTGTATTGGAAACTCTACAGTGAAGAATTTGGAAAAACCCACACTTTCATCCTTGTTTCTTTTAGATAACAATGAATGTACCTCTGAAGTCAACCTTTGTGGAGCTAAAGGTGTTTGTCAGAACACTCCTGGAAGCTTCACTTGTGAATGTCAAAGGGGCTTCTCACTAGATCAGAGTGGAGCCAGCTGTGAAGGTAAGCAGAGAGACAAACAGCCAGACCACTTATGTGAGCAAAGCAGATGGGACAGGTCATCATCATTCTTTGTCATTGGACATTTGAAGAAACACCCTACACCTGCCACATTTATGGGTGCTGTGAGACGGTGAAATTTCATGTGGAAAATGGCAGAAAATGCTGACTGAAAGCAAACCTCCTCTATGGGAGGTTTATTCTCTTTGAATGAGCTCTTCCCCAGGGTGCATCAGATCTTACCCTTCCCCTTTAAAGGGTAATTCCTTACAAGGTTTTGATTTTTTCCCCCAATGTAAAGTAGCACATTCAGGACAAACTGAATACCCAGAACCTCTAATTTGACCCAATACTTTTCTAGTGGAGAGGCAGCATGTTGTAGTCTCCAGAGAGCCAGCCTCAAAGTAAGGAAGTCCTAGGTTCAAATTCTGCCTCTAAGACATGCTTTAACTGTGTCACCCTGGGCAAACCACTTAACCTCTTAGCTTACCTAGCACCTAAGACTATAAAACAGAGCAAGTACTGACCTGAGCTGGTAGAGGCAGTTTCTTCATTGGGAATTCCCTATACCTGTGAAATCACAAGACTGGCCAATCATTCCCACACCCACCTCCCCAAATTCTGGTGCTCATGTCCATAAGAATAGGGGGCTATTTTGTGTGTCCAAAACCCATAGACTTATATGGAGAATCATAGGTTTAGATCTGCAAGGAACCTTATAGGTGAAGCATAGTGAGGGTAAATAAATAGTCTAAAGTCACATAAGAAAATAATCACTTGCTTAAGCCTTGGTTAGGGTTTGTGGTTTAGCTCAACATACTCCAGTACAGAGCAAGCAAAAATGAGTGCTAAGGGACCAGACTGTAGTGTCACCCAGTATATAGCTTCTCTGAAATAGGTGCACAGTTAATCTTGTCCTGAGCCCTATTTCTAAAGGAATGTGTCTTTTGAGACATTAAACAATTGAACAAACTCTGATAATCACTGCTCATTTTAGATGGCAGTTCCTATTCTCCAAATAAAAAAGTACTCTGTTTTCCATATTGAAAGTAAAAGTAACATACTATGTTTACAAAGACCCAAATCTTCATAGATTTAAAACTGGGAGGTACCTCAGAGCCATCTTGTATTTTAATTCTTGTTTTACAGCTAAGGTAACTCGAGGCCCAGAGAGGTTAAGTGAGGTTACATAGGTAGTGTCATGGGAAGAATTAAAACCCAAGACCTCTAACTCCAGAACTAGTTTTTTTTTCTAATAGATAACAATGAAAAACTAAGCTTAGGAGTCTGGTCTTAATCTTGTAAGCAGTAAGGAGCCTCTGAAATGTTTGAATAAAGGCTTGATATGATGAAAAGTGTTTGGTGAATATTAATCTAAATATCTGGATTGAAGAGCGCGAAAGGTAGGGTGTCCAATTGAAAGTCTTTACCTTGATATTTTAAATGATCCATGATTTTTTTCTTCTAGATGTGGATGAGTGTGAGGGGAACCACCGGTGCCAACATGGCTGCCAGAATATCATTGGAGGATACAGGTGTAGCTGCCCTCAGGGATATCTCCAGCACTACCAGTGGAACCAGTGTGTGGGCAAGTGGTTTTTTCTCTGTTAACAAGATAAATTGACCTTTATCCTTATTGAATACTCTGAGTTGGGCATTAAAGCTACAGAGGCTTTAAAACTGCCCAAACTTAGAGCAAATGTGAACATAACCATTGGGAGAGCAGCAAAACAAAAAATTGAGTCGAGAGGTGTTAAAAAATGGATTTCAGGGGTGGCTAGGTGGCGCAATGGATAAAGCACCGGCTCTGGATTCAGGAGTTCCTGAGTTCAAATCTGGCCTCAGACACTTGACACTTACTAGCTGTGTGACCCTGGGCAAGTCATTTAACCCCCATTGCCCTGCAAAAAAAAAAAAAAAAAGGATTTCAGGAACCTGTCCTGGAACGTTCAAACACCTCCTCGAATTCTGATTCGGCTCCATTGTTGGGAATAATCCTGAATTTGCTTAGGTCTCTTTTTAGTCCATTTCACTCCTTTTGGTCTTCTTTTAGCCCATTTAGTAGTTCACCTCATGGGTGATATCCTGTGCTGTTTCTTATTCAAACATATCAGCCAATAACTGCTTTCAGCATTCCTGTACTACAGACTTAAGATCATAGAATTTAGGGTTGGAAAGGATCTTAGGGAATCATCTAGTCTAGCTTTCTCATTTTACAGATGAGGAAATTTAGGCCCAGAAAAGCTTAGTGACTTCCTCTAAGATCATACAGGTAGTGAGAAGCAAAGCCAGTATTTGAATATAGCTTCCCTGAGTTCAGATATAGTGTTCTTTCTACTATGCCCCAGTTCCATCTCTAAAGCCTGGCAAACTTTGAGGACCGAGTCAAGTAGCCATAAAAAGATTTTGCAGGAATACTAAAATCTTCCACTAAGGGAAATCCATAAAATCCTCATTTAAATTTTATATTGTGTTACTTGTCATTTTCTGACTCAATAAATTGAGAAAGATGATTCTTTCTGGTGTAGATTATATACTATTAACATTGGAGTTCTTGAAAGACCTCAGAGAGCATTTGGTCCCACCTCCTAATTGTACAGATGATGTAGCTGAGGCTTGTTAAGGAGTGAAATGGTTTGCCTAAGGTCACAAAACTAACAGGGCTAATTAGGGCAGACACAAGGACTTAAGCATTCTGGGGCAGCTAGGTGTCGCAGTGGATAGAGCACCGGCCCTGGAGTCAGGAGGACCTGAGTTCAAATCCAGCCTTAGACACTTAACACTTACTAGCTGTGTGACCCTGGGCAAGTCACTTAACCCCAATTGCCTCACTAAAAAACAAAAACAAACCAGAACCTAAGCATTCTAATTCTCTGTCTACTGTTCTTTCTCCTGTACTATCTCCCCCCACCCAGAAGCATCATCCATTTATTTATTCAACATTTATCAAGTTCCTTCACAAATCTTGGAGACCTCTTCTCCCTGTTTAGAAGACCACTATTATTAAAATTATCCCCACTTCCCAGATAGCCACAAGCAACAGTTTCTCCTGCTTGGATTTTTGTTTTTTCTTAGCATTTTATAAAAAAATGCCTTTGCTCATTATCAGTAACTATAATTTGAGTGAATGCTCTGGTTTTAATTATTGAATTTTTTTATCTTATAAATAACCTTGGCTCTGATGACCATTTGGACAGGGCAGATCCACTTTTCTTTATGAAGACTCACAGTTTCTGATCTGGACAGGATCTCAGACAACATCTGTCCAACCTGTACCTAACAAAGAATTATCTCTCCACTCCACCCAATTCCTTCTCCAGTGGTCATCTAGGTTCTATTTGAAGGATCCAGTGGTGGAAAAAATATAAGGCATATGTAACTATAACTCATTAAGAGAACTTTGTCAAATGCTTACTTAAATGGTATGTCTACAACATTGCTTCCCCCAGTCTGGTAACCTGTTCTCATAACCTTGGTGAAAAAGAAAAATTACCCAAGGGGACAACTAGTAACTGTCAAAAAGGGTTAATTTAGCATTTTCCAAGGCAGGCCATTTCACTTTTAGACAGCTGTAATTGTTTAGGGGTTTTCCTTTATATCAAAACAAAAGCAAATTTAGCAACTTCCACACTAATTCTCTTCTCTGAGGCCAAGAAAAACAAGTCTAATCTCTCTCTTCCCCATGAAAGCTCTTCAGATCCTTGAAAATAGATGGCTTATCTTGTCCTCATTAAGTTTTCCCTCATCCAGACTGAGCGACATCAATTTATTCAGTGCTTGGCATGATTTCCAGTGCCCTCAACATGCCCATCACAATTTTCTGTATATTCTCCAGCTTACCTGTGCTCCTTTTAAATGTGTCAACCAACGTTAACCACAGTCTTCCAGATGTGGTCTGTCCAAAGTAGGGTACATTGACACAATGGAGACCTTCCTTCTTTGGATACTGTTTCTGTTAATGAAGCCTATAATCCTAGCTTTTTGGCTAGTATTGTGATGTTGACCCATATAAACCTTTAGTCCATTACAACCCATAGATCATTTCCATGTAAGTTGCTTTCTAACCAGGCCTCCCCCATCTTGTTACTTGTGAAGTGAATTTTATGAACATGTGTAGAAAGTTAAGTTCACCCCTCTTAAGTTTCATCTTATTAGCCTTTTACCACTGTTCTAAGTCAATTAAGATATTTTAAAATCGGGGCAGCTAGGTGGCGCAGTGGATAGAGCACTGGCCCTGGAGTCAGGAGTACCTGAGTTCAAATCCAGCCTCAGACACTTAACACTTACTAGCTGTGTGACCCTGGGCAAGTCACTTAACCCCAATTGCCTCACTTAAAAAAAAAAAGATATTTTAAAATCTTGACTCTAACATCCAGTGAGTTAGTTATCTCTCCCAGCTTAATGTTATCAGCAGGTCTTATAATCATGCTGTCCATATCTTGATTAATAAACATTGAACAGAATAAGGCCAATGACTTCTCCTTGTTTTTTTTTCTCTGTAGAAACCTCATTCCAAGAGTAATCCATCTAGTGCTATCCAGATCTGCCAAATTATATGATCATCTACTGATATCCCTCCACCTTATTCACAAAAATGTCATAACTATATCAAGTGCTATGGTGAAATACTACATACATGGAATTTCCCTTATTGAACAGTCTAGTCAAACAGTCAAATCATAAAGGATGTAGCTGTTTTCAAGTAAATTCTAATGGCTTTGCAAAACGCACAATACAAATATTATTCCCATGTTATAGATTTTTAAAAACTTGAGACTCAGGAGTGATCTCTTGAGTTCCCCTTTTGCTCTGTAGGTATAGTCCTAAGTCTTTACAGTTGCGATTTGATTCGAAGTGGACACGGATGCAGCTTTTAATTAACTATGGCCTTACATTATAGTATAACAGAGTCTGAGAGTTGAGAGGGCCATTTGGTCTAAATTGTAAATCTGTGATCCTCTGAATCTATAACAGAATAATAATCCCTCCTACATCATACCTGACAAAGAGGAGTACTTTAGCCTGTGCATGAGACAGCATGACATACTGTGAAGAATCTTGGATTTGGAGTCAAAGGACTTGGATTCAAATCCAGGACTCATTCCAGTATACCACATTAGAGGTCAATAGTTCAGATTTTATCATCCCCATTTTGCAAATAAGGAAAAGAAATTTCAAAGAGATTAGATGATCTCCCCGGGGTCAAATAGTTGGGGTTTCTCACAGCCCAAATAAAAACCCATATTTCCAGAAGTCTAGTGCCTCTATACTACAATGCCTTTGCATACTTGCCAATGTATATTCCTTTAAAAATGAGCCAAAACACTTGTTTTTTCCTAATTAAGTTTTATTTTTTGAATCAATGAAAATCTGCATTCTCTCCCTCCCACTTCACCACACACTACCTTCAGAAAGAAAAACAGAGCTCCTATTACAAAGACATATAGTTAAACAAAATCCCATATTATCCATGTCCAAAAAAAATCCCAATCTGTACTTTTTGTCCATCTTCTCTATTGCAGGAAGTAAGTCATCAGAACACTTAACTATCTTAACAGCACATTTGTTGCCTACTGAAGCTTTTCTACCAATCCTGTAGTTCATTGTGAATTTTAAAGTGGAATAATTATTCTGAAAAAATGGGAGACGCAGAATCTGCAGTCTTCATGTTGGCTTGAAAAAGCTTGTGACCCATCAGTTTTAATAGGTGTATCCCCAGTCTAGCAGAATCTGCCTCTTGTGGATTTTCCCCCAAACAGAATACATGCATTTACACTAATGTCTGCCCTTAGTTTCTCCACACCATACGAAACTCTGCAGACAGTGCAGATACGCTTGGCAAGAGGTACATCTTGGCATAGAGAGGCCTCTTCAGGGATGGTGCAGACATGCCAGAAGGCACTGACTCATCCCTAGAACTTCCACCTGGCTCTAAGAGGAGGGTCTGGAGAATGTTTTGCAGATTTTGGAGAGAAATTACAAGTGCAGTACGCACTTTCTTTAGGATATTAGCAGGTGCAAGTGGGCAGGCCTCTGTCAAAGAGGTACATTTTAAATAGGAACATGGGTAAAGTAGCTTTCACAAATGTCTTTGCTTTAGTTGTGAAATTTTCTTTCATTGTAAAGAAATTGAAGAATAAGTGAGTTCTCTATAAGTGATATAAACCAAGTACTACATGGTGAAGTTTTCCTCATCCCACTTATATATCTTAGCACCAAAACTTTCCTTTTACTTATTTATTCATTTGTTTGTTTGTTTTTATTTCTTTTTGTTTATTTTCCTTTCCTTTTATTTTATTCCCTATTATTTAGTTGATATGTGATGAAGACTATATGGCTCCCCTTGCCCCATTCATAGTACTTCCATCCAGGTTTACTTTCTTAATGAGCTAGTGTGAAAGCTGATATACCAGCAACAAGAGGCCTAGATATATTTTTGCCTTGTGTGGTTACCTGATTAGAAGTCACTGATATGTGGTTTTTTTCTCATAGAAATAAACATGACATAAAAAGGACAAAAATTAATGAGCACTCTTTTTTTTTTACAACCAGAGAAGTATTTTCCTTTTGTGCACAAATAATATTCACTTCAAATTGATGGAAACCACCATTCAAAAAAGCATAACATTGGTTCTTGGAAGGAATAAATGAACGAATGAGCATTTATTAAGTACATACTGTCTCCAAAGCTAACATTGACAAGCACTGAGTATACAAATAGAAAATCAAGACATTTCTCATTGAGTTCACATTCTTATCAGGGAAGACAACCTACAAAAAGGGAGATTCAACTGCAAGTCATATGGAAAAGCCCAGTGGTCCCTGCCGTACAACTTCAAAGCACATGATAGTATCATTTCCATTTATAAAATTTTATCCATTGAACTGTTTTACATGCCAGAGAATTTTAGGAGAAGAACCTTCTTTTCTGGTTTTCCAGTGACTGTGGCTGCTGAGGAGTCAGGGGCTGCAGCACCTGCAGGAACAGTTGCCAAGTCTGTCCACAAGGATTGCTCCCCTGAACAATGTCTTTGGGGGCTGGGATTGAAGCAAGGCCAGTAATCTGTCAGTACCGTGGGTCCTTTCCATGAAGCAGAATTGAGAAATGGAATGGCTTTTGGTGGAATTACCCCCCACTCTATCTGAAGGCTGTTCACAAAGAAGTTTCTATCTGCAGTGCAGTTTATAGTGGGCCCACAGCTCAAATGTTTTGTTGCAAACAGAATTTTTAAACAAAATGAATGTAACCAATTATAAACTACATGTTATTTTTCTGAATTCACACTTTACCACTTTCATCTCCTTAAGAAAATATATAGCATTAGAAAAAAATTAAGAGAATTGAATTTTTTAAGAAGTTACTTATCAAATCATTAGAAATGTGACCGTGTAGCAAAAACACTAAGTCTCTAATGCTTTTCTTCTAGATGAAAATGAATGCCTCAGTGCACACATATGTGGAGGAGCCTCCTGCCACAACACCCTGGGAAGCTACAAGTGTATGTGTCCCACTGGATTCCAGTATGAGCAGTTTAGTGGAGGATGCCAGGATGTCAATGAATGTGGCTCAGCTCAGGCCCCATGCAGCTATGGGTGCTCCAACACAGAAGGAGGCTACTTGTGTGGCTGTCCACCAGGCTACTTCAGGATTGGCCAAGGGTAAGCACTCTCTTGTCTGTCATTCAATGAACTAGAGATCCTGTCATGCCCATCATGATTAAGTAAACCCAGATCTTGATTACATGGATGTTGATGGAGAATAGCCATATATAACCACCAAATCTCTTTAAATTTAGCTTTGGAAGTGTAGCTAGGTGGCATGGTGTTTAGAGCATTACATTTAATGCTCTAAGGAAGACTAAAGTTCAAATCCTGCCTCAGACACTTAATAGCTATGTGATCCTGGGCAGTTCACTTGAATCTCTTAGACTCAGTTTCCTCATCTTTAAAATGAGGGGAATTCCTTCTAGCTCTAAAACAATAATCCTAAAATGTTTTTATTTGTATAAAGATAGGTGTCCAGTGCTGTGAATTTGTTGTTGAGGGACTCTCTCATGATCCAGTTTCTTCATCTTGGGTACCTGTTCCCTGCCCCCATTTTGGTAATAAAATGGCCCACTTCCTAAATCATTAGGGACCACTGGCCTAATGTAGGGCTGGGTTCATGCTGCACATTTTCTGATTTCTGTCTTCTATGGAGATGAGATTGTTTGGACATGACATACCTTGCAGGACTAAAGTGACGAAATACTCTGCTTTTGAGGATCTTTTGTGGTAGTACAAAAATCATACCTGAGGCAGTAGAGTGCTAGATTCTGAGTCAGAAAGACCTGGGTTTGAATCCTGATTCAGATACTTGGCTGTGAGGCTCTAGAAAAATAATTTAATCTCTCTCGGCCTCAGTTTAATCTATAAAATTAAGGGATTGGATGCTATCCTAAAGATTCCTTCCCCCTCTAAATCTGTGATCTTATCATCCCATGATCACATAAACATGTAAGCAGATTTTAAATTTTGCTTGTCATTTGCAGATTTGAATCTACACTAGAAATCATAGAAATGAACTTTTAAAAAATGATAGCTATAGTGAGTTAACCAAGAAGTTATTCTTCACAATTTTGTGTTTTATTTTTATTGTCACGTGGCCTGGAGGATGAGATAAAAAAACTGCTCCACCGGGTCCTTTTCCCTACTCAAGGGATCCATTGGCTAAAAACCAGAGAACCTGAGGCTTAAAGAATGTAAAGACAAAGTCCTCCTTTGCACTTTAACTGGCCTTGAGAGGGGAAGAAGGATCCCAGAGTTCTTATTTTCAATTGGGAACACTCTGACATTTTTGTTTAAAACACCAGATTATTCTTACCCGGGTGGTCTTTGGTTTTTTGACACACTGTTATCAAGTGGGTTCATAGACTTGAAGGTGAAAGAACATTTTTGTGTTTGATGAGCATCCCACAAAATGACAGCGCCTAGACAGAAATTCCCAGATGTTTGTGTCCAGTCTTCAGAAACTTTCTGTTTTGCATAAGTTTGATGCCAGAAACATTTTCCCAGCTGAAATTGAGGCTCTCTGACTTGGCCACTGGCCAGTGGATTTGGTAGCCATGTTTCTTGAAAGAGATGCTCCTGGGACATGGAAACGTTGGAAATGGGGTCCTGAGAAAAGAAGCCAAGGTTACCAAATCAGATTTTATTAAGTTTAACATGCAACTCTATTCAATGTGTCTGCACCCCCACATAGAGTGTGAAACCCTTATATTATTGTTGTCACATGGTTTATATAGAAGGATAAAGAAAGGAATCTGTAGGTTATGGAACAGCAGGGAGATTGTTGAAGAAATAGGAAAGCACAAATCTCTTTCCTGAAATCCCTCTTTGAACTTTAAAGAACCAAGAGAGGGAATAGATTGTAAAAAACTGGCTATCTCCCTATATTCCCCCCTACTTTGGAGGCAGAACTCCTTGAGAAAGTCATCTACAATCTGTGTTTCTACATTCTCTTTTCTCACTGGATTCTAAACCCAAATGCATTTTGGCTTCAAACCTCATTATTTAACTGAATGAAGTAGCTGGTGGCTCAGTGAATAGAGTGCTGGACCTTTAAGGAGAAAGACCTGAGTTCAAATCCACCTTCAGACACTTAGTAGCTGTGTGATTCTGGGCAAATTATTTAACCTCCGTCTGTCTCAGTTCCCTCAACTGTAAAATTGGAATAATAATTGCATCCACCTTGCAGGGTTGCTGTGAGGATCAAATGAGATAACATTTGTAAAAAGTTCTTAGCACAGTGTCTGGCATGTAGTATATAGGTACTATACAATTGTTTATTCCTTCCCTCTGAAACTAACCTTTTTCAAAGTGACCAGTCATCTCCTATTTGCCACATCTTAGGAACTTTTCACAATCCTTATCCTTCTTGACCTCTCTTCAATCTTTGCTCCTAGATACTCTCTCTTCTCTAGATTTTTCTTTAAGTAGGGAAGAGTGTGATAGAGACTTGGGAGGAATAGGCAGATGAGAGAACTAGGGAGTGGCAGTCAGGGACAGAGATTTGACCTTGGCAGTCTACAGTTCATTGTGTGTTCAGCCATAGGAGAGTAGGTTGGCACATTCTTTCAAGTAGAAATTTCAGTGTTGCTTTGATTATCAGTCCCCAAAATGGAGATAAATAAAGCAATAGATTGGTGGAGTAGGCACAGTGGCAGGCAGATTTCCAGTACACATTAGGTAGTAATGTGTTTGGGGTACTCATCCTTAGCCCACTCCAGCTCTGCCCCAAAGCTCACTCCATTGCTGAGAAGCAGGACTCAGAAAGTTCTTTTTTTTTTCCTGGACTGTTGTCTGGTATGAATTAAGAGGTCAGCAAGCCAAATATCCAATACCTGAGCCTTCCTGATGGTTAGGACAGAGGTAGGTGGAGTCCTGGGGCTAGACTGGTTATTGAGAGAAGAAGCATGTTTAAGGCATCTTTTATAACATCTGAAAAAACTAAAACAGAGATCAAATAAGTTGTTGTTGTTGAGTCATTTCAGTTGGTGTTTTCTTAGCAGAGATACTAGAGTAGTTTGTCATTTCCTTCTCTAGCTCATTTTACAGATGAGGAAACTGAGGCAAACAGGGTTAAGTGACTTGTCCAGGGTCACACAGCTACTGAGTGTCTGAGGCCATATTTGAACTCAGGAAGATGAGCCTTCCTGACTCTAGGCCCTGTGGCGTCACCTATCTGCCAAATAAGGAAAGGTATCAAAAGCTAGAAAGAATTCCTAAGAAAAATGGTGAATTTAGATATTTTTTCCTATTTCTCCAGTACTTTCTCTTCAAATGACCCCAAATGGAATTTCTGGGAATGTCTGACTCCCCAGTAATCATAGGATTCTAATCCAGTAGATGGAATTCTACACTTAGAGTCGCAGTACCTGGCTTTGACTCTTAGCTCTGATACTTACTGATTATGTATTACATATCCTTCAAGTATTGAAACATTGTGTTAACTTTTCTGGGCCTCAGTTTCCTTATCATAATTAAGGAGGTTGGACTGGATGACCTTTAAAATCCTTTTTAGCTCTCAGTCTGCAATCCTAAAACCTCAGAGCTC
The DNA here is from genome assembly GCF_019393635.1 of Dromiciops gliroides. Lineage (NCBI taxonomy): Eukaryota > Metazoa > Chordata > Mammalia > Microbiotheria > Microbiotheriidae > Dromiciops > Dromiciops gliroides. The sequence goes on from NC_057862.1 coordinate 170,716,317, forward strand.
CTCTAGGCCAATATCCTTGCTCAATAGATGAATTCCTTGTGTAGCACCCCAAAGTGTTCATTCACTCCTTACCTCTAATGGCAGGGAATTCACTACATAAAGGTGGTACAAACTTTTGTATAAAAAGAAGAGAAAAACTGATTCTTGGAAATCTTGAAATACATGAAAAAATGCACCGATCTACAATATTTCACACATTCGCTTCCTTTCCCCCCACCCCAATTCTTTTTTAATACTTCCAAACTGATTGCTATATTAAGTTTAGAAAATAATTCAACAGAGAAAGAAATTAAATGGGATGGTAGAAAAGAAGGTACAAAAGCTGCAGGGAGATGGGGAATTTCCCCAAGATCATGGATCAAGAAAAATAACCTGTAAATGGTAGGTCTTGGGGCAGGAAGATAATCTGAAAGGGCAATAATCCATGCCTGGAGTTGACTCTTATCAGTTCAGGGATTTATGCTTTGTTTAAACTCAGCACATGATTAAACCTTTATCTTGTGGTTCTGGTGAAGAATTTATTTGTCTCACTTTCTTCTCCAGGCATTGTGTTTCTGGAATGGGCATGGGTCGAGGTCCTGAGGCTCCTGTCAGCGGAGAAGTAGATGACAATTCCCTCTCACCTGAAGCTTGCTATGAATGTAAAATCAACGGCTACCCAAAACGAGGCAGGAAACGGAGGAGTGTTAACGAAACAGACTCCCTTGATGCAGAAGTAAGTGAGGAAAGAGCTTCTTTCCTGTCTGATCTCTCCCATTGGGGAAAAAAGCCTCTGGGGCCCTAGGTTTCCCCAACAGAGATTCTCTAAAGTGTGAGGGAATTGCCAGAGGAAAACCCAACCCGTTAATCAGACATTTCAACATTCCCTAGAATCTAGACTGCATTTTACAAGTGTCTGTGGGGCTTTCTGAAGTTCCTTGCTGCTATTAGGGAGTGGTCATCTGAAGATTTTCACATACTTGCTCATTTCCTCTGTCTCGCCAAACAAGAACGTTAAACACCCACCCAAAGTCTGCCCGAAGTGCAAGGCCTGAGAGCCAGGACAGCAGGTGGGCAGAGTAGTGAAGTGACATCGTGTGCCCCAAAGGAGGACGCCAAGTCCTGGAAGCAGAAGGTCGCTCTGCTGAAAAGAGCCATGTGGAGTGTATGGGGAAAGTTGGATGGAGGGCAAAAATAACACTGAGCTCTAGCAGCCTGGCTTCCTACGCCTTACAACTAACTGCTGCAGCCTTATAGTCAACTCTCAGACACATAGACATCTGGCCTTGGGGCCACATAATCCAGTACATATGTTCATCCGTAGTACAGAGGGCTGAGCAAGAATTTTGGTTGGAAGTACTGACTAGGGGAGGATCATCATTATGTGTGTACATATTTAGGATGTATGGTTTTGAATATGTGAATAAAATTTTAAAAGACTACGTTTATCCTAAGGTATCTATAGAGCAGTCCAGCTTTAATAATCAAAGATTGAGGTGGTCCCTCTGAAATTAAAAACAAAAGAATGACCAAATGAGGCCCAACTATTGGTAATTTCACATTGGCTTATCTCTTGGTTAGTTTATGATTCTAATAATAAAAGGTTTTACCTCTGTTGTGTCTCTACATGGAAAGAATAGGCACTACTAAACTTAATGGTCAAGGGAACTGCAGTCTCCTTAGCTCTATTGAGAACTCATCGTCTGACTCTGGGCAACTCCCCTGGTCTCTATGAGCCTCTGTTTCTTCAGCTATAACATAAAGAGATCAGATTTGATCTTCCATTATTCTAGGTAAAGTTTTAATGTTTTCTGACCATGCATTTTCCACACGGCAAATGGCATAGTGGATAAGAGTATAGGCTCTGGAATCTGGAAGCTCTTGGGATCAAACCCTTCCTCTGGCATAGTGACTATGAGCAAGTCACTAAACCTCTTCATACTTTAGTTTCCTTCTCTGTAAAATGAGGAGATTGAACTAAGTGGTGTCTAAGGTCTTTTCCCATTCCAAATCTATGAGTTTATAATCCTGTTGTGCACCTAAAGATGTTAAAGATCTCTTTGTCATATGAGAAATTTTAAAACGTTTACATGTTCATTTTAAAAAATAAACTCAGAAGAAACTAATTATAATGTGTCCTTTATTACACAGGATCAGCCTGAGATGGAAGCTCCAGTGAGCATGGCAAGTTGGGATGTTGAGAAGACAGCCGTCTTTGCTTTCAATGTTTCCTCAATCAGTAACAAAGTTCGGATCCTGGAACTCCTTCCAGCCCTTACAACTCTAACAAATCACAATCGATATTTAATTGAATCTGGGAATGAAGATGGCCTCTTTAAAATCAACCAAAAGGAAGGCATAAGCTATCTTCACTTCTCAAAGAAGAAGCCAGTGGCTGGAACCTATTCATTACAAATCAGTAGTATTCCTCTTTATAAAAAGAAGGAACTTAACCAGCTAGAAGACAAACATGACAAAGACTACCTCAGTGGTGAACTGGGTGATAACCTGAAAATGAAAATTCAGATTTTGCTTCATTAATTCACCAGCCAAAGACCAAATAATGAAAAAAACAAAGATAGATAGGTAGAACTGAATGTTTCTCCCAGTCAGATTCTCCATATCATAGGTACAATCTTTCACGACTACATTTGGATGCGTGAGCACTATTGTATTATTACATAAGCAAGGTACAGGATGAATACCCTAGCTCAAAACAACCACTTTCTCAGGCTTCTCATGAGTGTAGCTGAGCTGCCTTGGCATGATGTATAATGATATGTTGAATCTTGAAAACCGGGACATATTTCCATTGGAAGTTGGCCATTGATGCTGAGACATGTCATCCTTTCAGCAGAGGTACATGAATGTGCTTTCAATTGATGGACAGTTCGATTTAAAATTTTTTTTAAATTTTGCTTTTCCAACTACAACATACTAGGTCAGCCATTTATAATATCTATTTGGTGCTAGTAAATTTTCAAACTAGATTTATAAATGCACTGTAATATTTACACAACTTAGAAGCCAAATTGCAATTATTCAGTTTAAATATTTCATTAATTTCAGTCAACCAAAGTTAGCTCAGTAGCTTATCTCAGTTATGACTATAATACAGTACATGTAAATTAAGTGTGTGTATACTGTAATCGTGCTATTTTTATCATTGAAGCGTTTGTAAACTAGAGTAATAATACCCTTAATGTGAGGGTTTATAATGGTGCTTATTAAGACCAACTACTTGTTAACTATACACCAACCTAATGATGAAATGTCTGTGACTTACCCAAAACTGCACTGAGGTCAGGAAGGGCCAGTAAACATTCTCAGCCATCAGATGACCCTCAGTGCCCACCATACATCTTGATATTGTGTAACATATGCCAAGAGTACCCATAATCATCCTTATCAACAAAGGGCTCAATGTCATGAATGTCACAATAAAACAGTCTCTTTTTTTTAGTTTATCCTATGGCTTGGTTTTCTTGCTCAAAGTCCTGGAGTGAAATGTTTAGACTTGAGGTCCTGTGGTTATTGGGGCCGTACCAAAGATTAAATTGAGCAAGATTTTCCCAGTTCTAAGTCACTCTGCGCCTGTGAATCACAGCTTCTAAAGATGCCTAACTTATAACACCTGGAAGACTATAGTCTGGCACATATACATATAGCCATTCTGCTGTTTTGTTCACTGCATTTGATAAAGAGTAGAGAAAAAAATAATCTGACATCCACAATTCCACATAGCAATTAAATTATTTCATTTTAATGAGTTACTCTGCCAGAAATTCAGATTGTGGCTTTCCCTCTGAAACATGACCTAATTAATCTTGTGACTTGGGAACTTCAATAGTTCCAAATACTGTTAAATATAAAGTTCAGTCATAGTCTGAGAACATGTGTGTTTCATTACCAAAGTTTTATCTGCTAACCCTGTCCTGGCCCCCAACTGTTGGCAAGCTTTAGGTGTTCCATTCCCCTCCCCCCAAACATCCATTGTTAGTCAATTCCATTCTAATTAGAAAGGATAATTGAGCATTGAGTCCTAAAGAAAGCAATAGCTTTTCTTTTCTGGAATGTATAATGTGAAAATGCCAGTATTTTGATTTTTTGAGTGCAATAATGTATTTTTAGCATGACAATAGTCAACTTATATGGAACAGATAAAAAAAGAGTGAAGTTTAACAGTTTATGGCAGTGAAAATACAAGAAAATTTGAAAGCTGCTTCTTGCTTAGTCTAGGGAAGAGAAGACTGAAGGTGATTATGGCAGTCATCTTCAAATATTTAAAGGGTTCATGTGGAAGAGAAGTTTTTTCTGCCTTACTCAAGAGGACAGAACTGGGAAGAAAGTTGAAGAGTGGCTTATTCTAAGGAAAGGCTTTCTCACAGTTTCATGGATTCAGAGATAGAAAAGAACTTTAAAAATTGTCCAGTTGGAGCTATCCACACTACCCACCCTTTGGAGTGGTGAACTCCCTGCCACCGGAGGTGTTCAAGCTCAGACCAGGTGACCATCTATCAGGGATAGTGTAGGAAGAATGTTTTGCATTGGGAGGGAGATTGGAATGGACAACCTCTAAGGTTTCTTCCAATTCTAAAAGTCTATGATCCTGCAGTAGGAGTGCATGCATCATAGTTGTTTGAAGGAAACATGCGTAGCATCACAGCACAACAGTTTATGGAAAGGAATTTTTTTTGATAATTCAATCAGCGCAATATTATTTTCAATAATGGGTTTTCTACATAACAGTATAAAACGGAGTTGGCACATAGTGGTTCACTTTGATATTTTTAATAGACTAAGTCTGGATTTTATTTATTCCAGGGCCAAAAATTTTTAACAGCATATTTTCCTGAATTTCTAATGCTTAACACTTTCCTGGTCCTAATCATTGTAAATATTCCTATTGCAACAAGTACTCAGAACTCGTTTAACCCTGGGGTTTAAACCCCTACCTTTCCTTTGATTTTGTCTGACCTTTCCACATTAATTTGACTAGTTATAGAGTTTGGTTTGTATCAGTCTTTCAGAAGCTTGAAAACATTTGGGGGTGGGGGGCAGGGGAGGACAGCACAGCAGGGAAATTTTGTCTTTCTGCCTTGGCCTGTTTCGTTGGCCAACACTTATTTTGTAAGTGGAGCTGAAATGAACCCAGCTGGCTTTGTGAAACATTTTGACATGCATAAACAACTACATTTCAGTCCAGCAAATAGCACTTTACAAAGCCAAAGTAGCCTTGGGCACTGCCATTACAAAGATCATTAACAACTTTTAGAAATCACATCTGTTTTGTTAACTGGTAAAGATGAGCCAAGTTAGGTAGGAGACAGATTCATTTAGCATTTGCTATAACTTTACATGAGATTAGTTAACTAGGGTCTGTCAGGGATTTCAAAATCACAGTAGAACATTTTAAATGTGAGTCAGATTTGTCATTCAATTCACTTCAACAAGCATGATACCTTTAAATGGCTTGAAATTTAATTTGGAGTCATTTTTTCATTTTTGGTTTTACTTGTAGGTCTTAAGCATACTTTTTAAAAAAAAGTTTAGTTTCTTAATTGTTCTTGAACTTGAATTGATATTTGGGGATGTTATTTTTAAATGTTTAGCAGATGTACTGCTGTTTGGTGGATTATGCACCTATGTATGACTGAAGACAGTGTTGTTACATCTTGCAGTTTAAAATAATGTATTTGTAATAAGGGTCATCAAATAAACCAGTTACCTTCATTTGGCTTGGTACTGTGGACTTGCTAAGCCCCCTATGTGACAAAATAAAGGTTCTCCAGTGTTCTCCTGGGTTAAGAGCCAGGAGCCAGCTGTGATTTTTTTTTTGCTTTGCAGATTTCAGTGTGTATAAGGTGACTTGGCTTACTTTACAAGATTGGATCACAAATAAAATTTTTGGCCTATTCACACGTCTATAGAAGCCTGAGTGCCTTACGACAATGTCATGTGAACTTGACAGCTGACATGTATTTGGCAGAACATGGCCATTTCTACAAATTCTGTCTTTCCAACTTACTTTTAATGAATTCAGAATGTTTCTTTCTTCAAACAAGGACACCAACCTCATACAAGGGCACAGGCTTTTATGGATTCTTGTTCTAAAGTGAATTCTGATCTGTAAAAATGAGGATCAGTTTTATTTTCTACTTGGAGCATTAGGAAGAAGCCCCTTTTCAATAGGGCTGAATCATAGCAGGTAAGTGGATTATTTTTTTTCCCTGCTTAATATCCATCTTACACAGAGAATCTTGACTTTTCAGCTCATAAGACCTTCAGGTTTCTTGTTTCAGTGAAGTGTATCCTCTTTAGATGAGGTTTATCAAAGTGACAAAGGAATTCACTACCTTTTTCCTTGTTCTTCTCTTGGGGTTGATGCCAGTCCTAAACACTTGACCAGAGCATGGCTTTCTGAAGCTCTCTGAAACTGATGTTAGCCAGCAAAGTATGGCTTCAGACATAGCAGGTGCAAAGCTCCCACAATTCCTACTGCTTTTTCTTCTCCTTTCCTTCTTCCCTCTCCCCCTGCCCCACTTTGATGTATTTTTTATAGTTATAATGGAAGTTATAGGCTATTGGGCAGAAGTCAGGAAGGGACCCCATTTCCTTTTACTTTTAAAGTACTCTTCTCTGAGGGGATTTAGATCAAACCAGGATTATAAAATTATTCTTTCCTTGACGCGTTGATTCAAATATAAACTGATAATAATCACATCTTCCTTCAATTCTGCCAGCTATGTATATAGAAAAAGCTCTCTTAACATTGCTGCTAAATAGATGAGCGAGTATGATCTTGAAATGTCAGAATTACAAAGGCCATAACTAGATTTGTCTCTTTGTAACTAATAACATCAGCTTGAAAAACACTTCTTCACTTTGGTCTTCCTTTGAACCCATAATAGCTTTTATTATACTACTTCAGGCACTGTGCTAGGCCCTGGGAATAGAACAAAGAATGAAATAATACTATTCTCAGAGACTTTAGATTCTATCAGGGAAGACCAGTACAAAATATACAAAATAAATACAAGGTAGTTAAAGGAAGAGCTCTAGTATTTGGGGGTGGGGGAAGGAAATCAGGAAAAGGTTTTGTGAAGGTAATGTTTGAGCTGATTCTTGAAGAAATAGAAGGATTCTATGAGAATTTGGAAGACCTGGGTTCAAATCCCAGCCCCGACATGTACTAGCCGTATGACCCTGGGCAAATCAGGCAAATCACTGAACCTCTCTTTGCCTCAGTTTTCTTATCTATAAAGTGTGGGAATGTGCTTTTTCATTCATTTCTATACCCATTCTAATACTTGCTCACCGGGGCTAAGACACACATCTATCCAGTGTCTGTTTCTTGATTATCAGAGGCAATGAACAAACACACCAAAAGACTCAAAGGGTTCAAAGACCGATGACCAGTCATCTAAAGTTTCCTATCCAGTGTCTCTGTTTCTTGATGGGGGGGGGCGCAGTAAACAAACCTGTCATTTCTTTGAGGCCTTGGATTCCAGGAGAGCTCACCCCCTAATCTATCTTGGGGAATTGGATCAGACAGAATCAGAAGGGAGCTCACAGTTCAATTTAGACTGACCTATATCCAACCAGGAATGTGTCCTTGACAATATCCCTTACAAGTGGTCATCCAGACTTAATAATCTCCAGTAAATAGAAACCCCATGACCCTGAGATAGCCCGTTGCATTTCTGGACAGTTTTAATCATTATGGAGATGTCCCTCACATCAAGCTAAAAACTGGTGTGCTTTCAACAGATATCCAAAGTTGAAGTGCTCCATTGCTATAATATCATGTTTCATTACACATTTGTGATCTATTTCTTTATACTTCATTTCTACCTTTTTGGGTGATCTGTTGTATATCCCCACTCCTATATTACTTCTATTTCTCTTTCCTGTGATCCTCAACCAAACACTCTCCATATTTCTTTCCCCTTTAGGTGTATGGATTTCCTCCCATAAAAACTCAAATGGTACTATTGTCTTTATATCTTTGAAAATCCATAAGTTACTCAATGAAAAATGAGAACTCCACAGGGTTTACCTGCAGGATAGTTCATCCATCTCTAAGAAGACAGAGTTTAACTTTCTTTAAAATGAAAACAAAGCTTAGAGTGATGCAGGATTCTTAGCTAAATAAGATGGCAGATAAAATTCAGTTTTGTGCTGATAATAACAATCTAATGCACTTTTATGATACCCTAAAGGCTATTTTGGGTCAAAAAATCTATGGTGAATCTCAATTTTTCAGCACTGATGGAGCCACATTAATTAGTGCTAAGGGCATGATTCTGGAGAGATGGGCCAAAAACTTCCATAAGGTTCTCAACAGTCTGTCATCAACCAATGCTGAAGCTACTGACCATATACCTCAAATTGGAGTTAATCCTTCTTTAGCAGAACTTCTAACTGAACGAGAGGTTTTGAATGCCATTAGGCTCCTCTTGTATGGCAAAGCACCTATTGCTGAGTCTATTCCAGCAGATATTTATAAGGCAAGGAATCCATCATTCTTAAGTGACTACTTTTTGTTTCTTGTGTTGAAATCAGCTATTTCTCCCAAACAAAGGATTCAAATCTTGACTGTCAATTAATTTTGAAGTCATTCTTCGGAGGAGGGGGCAATTGGGGTTTAAGTGACTTGCTCAGGGTCACACAGCTAGTAAGAATTAATTGTCTGAGGCCACATTTGAACTCAGGTCCTCTGAATCCAGGGCCCGTGCTTTATCCACTGGGCCACCTAGCTGCTCCCAAGTCCATTGTTCTTGCAAAAGCTGACTGAAATCTTCCAAATTATATGGCAAGAGGAGGTTATACCCCCCAAGAATTTAAGGACATCTCCACTGTCCATTTCTATAAAGGAAGAGGAAATAAGTTGTCCTATAATAATCTCCAGGCAGAGGTGCTTAGTCATTGCCAGCAAGATTCTTGCCAGAATTCTCTTTAATCAGCTGATTCTTCGCCTGGAAGATGATCATCTACCCGATAGCCAGTGTAGCTTCAGAAAGGCTGAAGAATGGTCGATATGGTGTTTGCTGCTCAAAAACTCCAGCAGAAATGCCAGGAGCAGAATAAAACAACACAACAGAACAGAACACTCGTCAATCTGGCCAAGGGCTTTGATATTTTTAGTAATGAAGGCTTATGGAAGATCTTGGCAAAATATGGTTGCCCAGAGCAGTTTATCGGTCTTGTATGCCAGTTCCATCATGTCATGATGCTTGCACAGGTTCTGGATAATGAGCAAAGCTCTCTCACTTTCCCAGGCACCAATGGAGTGAAGCAGGGCTGTGTGCTTGCTTCTATGCTTTTTAGCATGACGTTTTCAGTGCTGTTGTCAGACACCTTCCATGAGGATGAAAATAGCATCAAGGTCAGCTACTGCACTGATGATAAATTATTTAACTTGAAAAGGCTACAAGTCAAGAAGGAAAGCTGGTGCATAATTTTTTTGTTCACACAGTGAACCCAGATAATTGTGCACTCAGTGTAGCCTCTGTGACTGAGATGCAATAGAGAATGGATCGTTTCTTGGCTGCTTGTGCTAATATTGGCCTGACAACACCAAGAAAACAAATTCTTCTCCACCAGCTAGCACTGCACCATCCATATGTGGAACCATTAGTTAACAGCAGATGGAGAAATTTTGAATGCTGTGGATTAAGTTCATTAACCTTAACAGTATATACTTTCCAGAGATGTGCACATAGATGATGAGGTTGACACACACACACATTATCAGAGCTAGCTCAGTATTTGAGAGGTTCTGAAGAAAAGTGTGAGAGAGAAGGCTGCCTACCAGACTGAAAGTATACAGGGCTATTGTTCTGACCTCATTATTTCTATGCCTGCGCAACTTGGACAATATACCAGCACCATGCTAGGAGATTGAATTGCTTCTATTTGAATTGTCTTAGGAAGAATCTGTACCTAGTAAGACATGGGACTGCACACTGAGGTCCTCTCTTAAGCCCAGCTGCCAAACATTCAAACCCTACTGCAGAGAACACAACTCTGATGGGCTGGCTACATTGTTTGAATCCCAAATGTAGGTTTGCCTGAAAGACTATTTTATGGAGAACTTATATAAGGCAAGAGCTCACATGGAGGTCAGAAGAAGCAATACAAGGACACTTTCAAGGTCTCTCTGAAGAACTTTGCAATTGATTGTGACACATAGGAGATACTGGCACAAGACTGCCCAGCATGGGGTGTCCACGTCAAAGAAGGCACTGTGCTCTGTGAGCAAAGCAGAATTGCAGTAGCTGAAAAGAAACAAAAGATATACAAATTTAGAGACATCTCATTCCAGATGTTCATATAAACTGTGCTCAACCTGCAGTAGAACCTTCCAAGTTCATATTGGTCTGATCAGCCACAGCTGGACACACTATACTTTGACCCCCAACATAGTGATGTCATTTTGGTCCTCTTCAGGCATGAAGAACAAAAACCATCATGGATTTCCTCCCATGAAAATTCACATGGGTCTTATAGTCTTTGTAATCCCAGATCCTAGCAATGATAGGCATGTAGTAGACACTTAATAAATACCTGTTGATTAAGCATAGTTCCTAATCTATAGTGCTACTCCACTATTGTATTTATTTATCTTGATAGTTTTGAATAAAATATGCTCTTCTATAGTTATATGCCTGTCATGTCACATTAGACAGTCAATGATATTTGTGAGGTCTAATTTACCTCTTTGCCTTAATATCTCTATTTCATTTTGTTATCCATAATCTGTACATGAATTTATATAGTTGTGTGAGGCTGCAGATTCTCTTATTGCCCCTCATCCCTGATATTGTCTGCTGTGAATTGCTATTTCACTCTATATATGCTCAATTTTCTATTTCCCTCTATGGTATCCAATTTGGAAACTCTTCTCCTTCCTTGTTGCTTTCGATTAAAAACCCTCTTGTTCAGATTTTCAAATTTCTAAGCAAATGCATTTTTTTTTGCGGGGCAATGGGGGGTTAAGCGACTTGCCCAGGTAGTATCAAGTGTCTGAGGCTGGATTTGAACTCAGGTACTCCTGAATCCAGGGCCAGTGCTTTATCTACTGCACCACCTAGCTGCCCCTAGCAAATGCATTTTTAGTGGCCCTCATTAGGTTCACTCCATTCTGGGCTCTCATTCCTTTGTCTTAAACTATGGTTCAGAAAAGTCAGATCCCTTTCTCATAAATCTGTTGGGTTAAAAAAAAAACAACAACTAATGGTTCATTTGGCAAATCTCTCTACTTCCTCTGAAACTGCTACCTTAATTAGCAGCAGTATAATTTAAAAAACAAACAAAAACAACAACCAAACAAACAAGAAACTCCACGAAATTGCCTATGTCCCTAAAGTTTTCTGGTGGAGGTCTTAATAATACTATGAGTGGAATGATTAAGTTCACATCCACTTTAAAATATAGAGTCCTTATTTTCCCCTGGCTTTTCTGCAGACTGGTAATGGAACTCAGTGGCAAGCTTTGCTTTCTTTCTCTCCTCACTTCCCCAGCCCCAAACCTGCAGTCTCACTCCTTCATCTGTAATGTCCTCCTCCAGGGCTCCTAGACCTTGTTGTCACACTTTTCCCTACAATAATTTCCCTTGACCTCTCTACATTTGGTGATATTGACTGCTTCCTGGATATTTAGGAATTTGCCTTCCCATCATCCCCCACATCCGCCCTAAGACTCATAGCTTACGGAATGGGCTCAGAATCTGGAGCAGACTGGATGCTTTTCCAGCCAGTATCCTATCACTAGCAGAGATTTCCAACTGCTATTACTAAATCATCTTCATATAGAATGAGTGTAGACAAAGGTAGGCCTACACTCTCCCTGTTTACTAGCTATCTTGCCTCTTCTGTCCCTCCCCTCATTGTTGACCTTGAACCCTACAGTTCAAGTTTACAAGTCCAAGAAGTGTATCACATTCCCTCTTGACCTTTCAATTGCCAGCCAAATTCAGCCACTCCCTCTTCCTCCCCTATCTCATAGTTATGGAAGTCAGTGGTAGTGGAGTCGTTCCAAAGAGGTCAAATAATTGGCCCAAGTTGTCTACACACTAGGAGTGTCAGCTTGGACATGGCATATAGATCTGCTGAATACAAACTCTTTTTCCTTTTTTTGTGGGGCAATGAGGGTTAAGTGACCTGCCCAGGGTCACATAGTTAGTGTCAAGTGTCTGAGACCGGATTTGAACTCAGGTCCTCCTGAATCCAGGGCCAGTGCTTTATCCACTGTGCCACCTAGCTGCCCCTTGAATACAAATTCAGTACTCTTTCCTCTCCCTTTTGTTTTTTCCTAGAGCTGTGTTTCTGAAGTCTTATCTGAACACTTCTCCATGGAGATTTATGCTTGAATCTCTACTCTGCCCAACAAAATCTAAATGTCTTAGTTTGGCATTCAAAACTTTCCATAATCTGGTTCCCCTTTATTTTTCTTCCTCACCCAGGAAACTTACCCATCCATATACATGACCTGATTTCCATACTGGCACAATTTCTTCTTCCCTGGTGTTTGGAGAGACACAGTAGACACACTACCCACCGTCATCATATAACCCTGGGAGGTAGAAGTCCTGGTCAACTAATACTTCACCATTCCTACTGAACCTAAGAAATGTTCACAAGAAGAAGGGAGAGGGAAGGAGCAGGACCCATTCTCCCTTGTAAAAAAGGCAAAGTTTATCGTTAGGGCTCTCTAAAAGGAAACATCCATTCACACATGCTCACATCCCTACTTCCTTCATGATGCTCCCTCCTAACCTCTCTCAGTAATGGGGGAGCAACTTTGTTTTTTTCTCCAGGACTTTTTCTAGGTCACCAGGTGATGCCTATTCTCCAGGCAGAGAGGGGAAAGCATGGGTTGAAGGGAAAGGGTATAAGAAGGGGGATATCTGGCATCTTTTGTGTGAATGTGTGTGTGTGTGGGGGGGGGATGTGTGTGAAAGTAGGTCCAGCTAGGCATGAGGACTTCTGAGATAAAGAATTCTAGAAAGTTCCCTCAAAGTTCCCTTACCTGGTTGTTCCTCTAGGCCAAGGACTCTTAACTTTTGGGTCATGTACCTTTTGGCAGTCTAGTGAAGCCTATGGACCCCTTTTGCAGAGAAAATGTTTGTTGCCCACACAATGGAAGGAAATGAAAATTTTCAGTTAGATGTTTTAATTTTCCAGTCCAAGTCCACAGATCCCCTGAAATCTGTTCATGAACCCAAGCTCTCTTGATCTAGTCTAGAAGGACATGAGTGGACCACTGATAAGCAATAGGGGTCTTCAGTTCTTATGACATCTAACCTTAATCACTGAATGGGTGTTGCCTCAGACAAACTGAGACCTGTGAAAGGCCTTAGCTTAAAAGGCCAAAGTCTCCCACTGCATTCAGGGCCATCTCCAGTCCTCCTGATTTATATCTTGCCACTGGACCCAGGTGGCTCTGAAGGAGAGAGTGAGGTTGGTGACCTTGCACAGTCCTCCCTCACTTAAATTCAATTCACTGCAAGTCATGACATCACCTCCCCATGTCATGGTCCTCTTTGAAAATGAAGGACAGACAACAACAACATAGTAAGGCAGATCCGAGTTACATTTTGGATCATTCAAGGATCCCTGTTTTGTCTCCCTTTTTCTTTTAATAAAAACGTTCTTCAGGGGCAGCTAGGTGGCACAGTGGATAAAGCACTGGCCCTGGATTCAGAAGGACCTGAGTTCAAATCTGGCCTCAGACACTTGACACTAGCTGTGTGACCCTGGGCAAGTCACTTGACCCTCATTGCCCTGCAAAAATAAAAAAATTAAAATAAATAAAAACGTTCTTCTGTAAGACTGTCAACTTTATGTTTATAAGTAGAGAGCTTGTATTGGTAAAGTATCATACATACATTTCTTACATTTCCTATATGGAGATTAAGAGCCAAAAGAATGAGAAAAGTCTTCTAAGTATATTCAAAGGGACATAAGAATTCTGCAGGAAAAGTGAGAGTGGTTATTCACTTTAGTCCTAATGACTTAGTATTTCTTTATGTAGAAGATCTGGTTGGAGTCTTTAAGCCTGGTGACTTCACTGTGGTTTCTTGGTTGCAGATTATTTTTTGGAGTAATTAATATCACCTTGTATTTACAAGTAACCTATAGCATATAGGAGGGATGGGCACAGTGGATAGAATTCTGGGTCTAGAGCTAGGAACACTTGAGTTCAAATCTGACCTCAGATACTCACTAGCTATTGACCTGGGGAAAGTCACTTAGCCTATGTCTGCCTCAGTTTCTTCGACAATAAACCGGTGATAATAACAGTACTTGCCTCCCAGGATTGTTATGAGGATCAAACAAAATATTTGCAAAGCACTTAGCACATAGCAGGCACTATATAAATACTGAGTTCAAATCCAGCCTTAGACACTTACTGGCTGTGTGACTATGGACAAGTCATTTAACCCTGTTTGCCTCAGTTTCCTTATCTGTAAAATGAGATGGAGAAGGAAATGGCCAGTATCTTTGTCAAGAAAACCCCAAATGGTGTCACGAAGAGTTGGACCTGACTGAAATGACTTAGTAATAGTATCAGCATAGAAAAAGGTTCTGTATAAACAATGAACTCATAGAAAAGATTCAGACCCAAGCCCAGAAAGTTGGTCAAGAAAACCCTCCTGATTTTATAATTTGTAATGCTTACAATAGTTCATCTGGTTACCCAAAGCAGCCTCTAAGAGATGTGGTGTCTATTGTCCACAGCAAGACCAATTGACGAATACAGTGAAACTATATAAGAAGAGCTTTTAAGTGATTATGGGCATCTTTGGATCAACCTGTCTTGGCTAGAGTCAGTTCTAGAGAAAGGTTAATGGTGATATTCCTGTATTCCCTGGCTATCTTCATGCCATGTACCTACACTCCTACCTTCATCTTGCACCTTGTATTCTTGATTGGTGAGAGTTCACATTCTCTGCCCAACACAATCCACACCCACCCATGTTCTCACTGATGTCTGGTCAACTACATGTTAAGCTCCAACCTTTGCACCCTTTCTCCCCCCGCACGTTGCCCCCCCACCCTTGCCACTCTATGCTTTCAGCTCTTGGAACAATAATCAAATCAACACTGACATTCCTGGAAAAGAAGCATCGGTCAATCTCCCTAGCACTCCACTCACCGTCCTGGTGACCCCCTTAACCCCCTTCCCTGATGTTGCTCCATTATGTTGGTTGTCTTCCCCATTAGAACCAAAGTTCCTTGAGGCTAGGGACTGTCTTGTTTTTGCATTGATATGCCAAGAGCTTAATGCCATTCCTGTCACACTGCAAGTCCTAAAAATTCCTTTTCATTTCCAGAGACAGAAAATCACTGGAGACAACTACTACCCTACTCCTTTTCTTCTCCTAACCCCCAGTGTCTGCTCACGGTAGCCTTGTGAAGCTCATTGTTCATCTTTGTTTTTCAGGGAACTCTGAGGGAGAGGAGAGAACACTGGGGGACTCTGGATCCCCAGGCCATTCTTCTAAGAGTCCTTCCCTTTCCCTGGTGCCAACAGAAAGGAAGGATCATATGCACCTGTCTTCCTTGTCTAGAGAACAAGTGGTTATTCTTTGTTCCTGAAGAGGATCATGACATCGCTGTCATGACTGGCACTAGGGCTGTGCAGGGTCACCAACCTCACTCTCTCCTCCAGAGCCATCTGGGTCCAGTGGCAAGATATACATCAGGATGACTGGAGATGGCCTCAGATGTTTAAGGCAATTGGGATTAAGTGACTTGCCCAGGGCCACACAGCTAGTAAGTGACTAAGGTGAGATTTGAACTCAGGTCTTCCCAACTTCAGGGCCAGTGTTCTATCCACTGTACCACCTAGCTAGCTGCCCTACTAATAGAGAAGGGAATTAGAGAGTGACTGCAATGGAGATCTGAGTCAATTTGGTGATATCTTTGGTGGCAAGATGGGATATAATTTGGGAGCAACTTGGTATGTATCAGTTTTTTTAGGATTCCTCCTCTAACTCCCCTCTGCTGTGAAACCTTCATCCTTCCCCTTCCCCTTCCCCGAAGGCAGAAGTTGCACATAGTGCTAGCAGGGACAGCTATGGCCTTGGGATGAGGAATTTTTGCCTTCCCAGAATTCAGCTTGGGAAAGCCATGGGAATGGAGAGCCCCACCCAAGTCTAAGTCAAAGGAAGAACATGCTTGGGATGGTAGAAGCTATTTTTCTCTAGAGCTTCTGGGCACAGAAATATGGGTGTGGGGGAAAGTGAGTGGGACTGGCTCAATTGGGGTGAGTTGGCCAAGCTTGAAATCCTGAGCTGATCTCCATTGGGACAGATAGTTGTCAGAGAGGCTCATTTGACAGCCGGTACATATTATGGAGCAAGCACATTTTCATCCCCCAAGAGCTTGGGGTGTTAGATTTCTGACACATAGGATGACCTCAGGCCATAACCCAGCCTTGAAGTAGCCCCAAGGCCTGGGCTCTGAAAATGGTAGAATCTTAGGACCTTATAGGTCCTATGATCCAACTTCTATCCAATGCCCGAAACCCCACCAAAAAGTGGTCAATCATTGTCTCTTCTTAAATACGTTCAATGATGGGGAACTCACTATTTCACAAAATGGCCTTATCCTATATTCAGCAGTGTAATTGTTGGGAAGGTCTTCTTTATACTGAAACAAAATCTTCCCTCCATTCACCAGTCCTGGGTCAACCTCTCCAAAGTTACATAGAATAAATCATATCACTCTTCTACATGGTAGATCTTCAGTTATTTTAAGAATTCTATTATGTTGTTCCCACTCTCCCTGCCACAATTGTTTTCTTCTCCAGTCTAAACTTTCCCAGGTCCTTCATCATGGTTTTAGGTCCCTCTCATCATTATTCTTGGACACAGTCCTCCCCTGTATACAATCCAACTTGGCAATGTCTCTATTAAAAGGTGGCATTGAAAACTAAAATCAACACTCTGGATTTGATCTGACCCTGGGCAGAATACAAAAGGAGTTCTCAACTCCCTTTTTTTCTAGCTCCTATAATGTGCTTTTGCTAATATAGCCCACTATCACACTTAAAATTTTTTCCACATCACATTTTCAATTCATAATGAGCTTTCTTTCCACCTCAAATCAAGTCAACAATCAATGATTAAGCTCCTACTGTGTGCTAGGCCTTATGCTAAGTTCTGGGAATACAAGGAAAGGCCAAAGGAATCCCTACTCCCTAGGGGTTCATTTCAAATGAAATTTTGTCAAATCATATCTTCCCTATCTGGTGTTCATTCAGCTGATTTTTTGAACCTAAGAATAAGACTTTACATTTATCCTTATTAACTTTCGCCCTCTTAAATTCAGCACATCATTTTAGCTTATTGAGATCTTTTTATATCCTAATTTTGTCTTCCAGTGAATTAGCAGTCCCTTTTGGCGTCATGTCAGCTCTAAATTATCAGGGGATATGAAAAAAACCGAACAGTGTTCAGTGCCAACCACCAGCACCTGTCTGTGTTTTAGTCCTTCTCTGGCCTCTGGCTTGGCAACAGTCTCCTTGGTCGTAATCAAATTTGCACTGGGCCTGCTGCCTGTTGGACAGGAACCCAAGAGATTGAAGGGTCTTTTTTTTTTTTTTTGGTAATGTTTGAAAGTGATTTGGAGATACAAACTTGTCTTTTCCAATAATACCCTCACTCTATCCTACCCCACTAAAGGTTCTCCATTGTGAGATGCTTTCTTTTCCAAACATGAATTTCAGATGGAAAATATTTGAGTAAAAATTTGCTTTGGGGAATAGTCCAAAGCCAAACAGCTAATGAGAGAATTAAAGTACTAGACTGTAGTGAGGAGGAGGGATGGAAGCCGTCAGGAGGTGGGAGGGTTGGGGGAGGATTATGAGAGACCCATTTTCTAGTCAGGGCAAAAAGGAAACAGGCACAAATCACCAGCCAAAAGCAGAGCCCGACTCCAAAGTCAGCCACGAGATCAGTCCACAGAGAATGCTGACAAGCAGAAAGGATGGGACGGGCAGGAAAATGAAGGCCACGTGGCAACCAACAAATAGGTCAGGCATTGGACATTCTCGGGCCAGCTCAACCACTCCCTTGCTGTGGTAACTCTCCCCATTGCTTTTTCTCATCACTGCATTGACATGAGTGTGTGAGATCTTATGCTGATGGAAAATATACCCAGGTGCCATAAAGATCAGAGGAAAAATGTGCAACCCTGTAGCACTGCCCTCAGTGAACTATAGTTCTGAAAGTTGGTTTCCAAAATAAGAGAGGATTGGGGTAAGCCAGTGTGTGACATAAGCAATGCCTAAGACCTCTCTGCCATACCAAGGAACAAGTGAAAAACTCCACTGACAGATGGGGAGATGATAAATAGATAGATAGATAGATAGATAGATAGATAGATAGATAGATAGATACACATACATACATATATGATTGTGTTTGTGTGTATGTATATATGTGTGTGTGTATGTATATATGTGTGTGTGTGTATACATATAGGTGCATTTATATGTTTGAAGAAGATAGTGGGTGGAGTAGTTAGTAGGATAAGAAAAAATAGACACAACCCAGCATCTATCTCAAGAAAGTGAAAAGCTTATGCACAAAAATATTTATGGCAACACTTTTTGTGGTAGCAAAGAACTGCAAGCAAACTGTGTATGGCAATTGATTAGGCTGTGGCTAAACAACCTTGAGGACATGACTATAAGGGAATATTATTGAATTAGGTGGTGCAGTAGATAGAGTGCTGGGCCTGGAGTCAGGAAGACTCCTCTTTGTGAGTTCAAATCTAACCTCAGATACTTACTAGCTATGTGACCCCGGGCAAGTAACTTGACAATGTTTGCCTCAGTTTCCTCATCTGTAAATTGAGCTGGAGAAGGAAATGGCAAACCACTCCAGTATCTTTGCCAAGAAAATCCCAAATGGGGTCATGACATGAAGAATCAGACATGACTGAAAAAAAAATGACTCAATAAGAAACAACAAGAAATAATATTTTTAAAAACACACAAAGAAACTTTGGAGGTCTTATGTGAATTGATATCAGTAAAAGAGAGCAGAACTTTGCATCATGACTCTGATGTAAAGGAAAACAACACTGAAAGACATAAGAACTCTGATGGACACAATAACCAGTCTTGACTTCAGAAGACTGTCAATGAAGCCAGCCTCCCTTGGCAGGAAAGTGATGTGCCATCAATACAGAAAAAGGCACACGTTGTCAGAGAGACAATGTTGTTTTGTTTTGCTCAATTATACTCGTCTTTCAAAGGAGGATTCTGGGGGAGGGGATCATCTGGAAGTGATAATGATTTTTTTTTAAATGCTAAGACTAAGAGATTGGCTGACATAAGCTAAAGACTTTATGGAAGAGCCTAACATTACAGCCATTGTAGACAAAAAAACAGCAGCAGCAGTTCACTGTTCTATACCATTTTAGAGATTACAAAATTATTTAAATGCATTATCTCATTTAAAACAACCCCATAAGGCAGGTGATGTTATTGAAAGGGGAGACAAGTGCTATTATGTCCATTTTACAAAGAGACTGAGGATCCATGAAGTGAAATGGCTTGTCCACCGTCACAGAGTTAGTAAATTTTAGTAGGCGGGACAAGAACTCAGGTCAGAAATCACAGTAGCATTCTGATATTGAGTGGATCTGTTCTCTTGTTGTGACAAACAACTGATGGATGAAAACATCAAAACAATCGATGGATGAAAACATTAATAGTAGTTCCAATATCTTGTTTCTATGACCAAGTAGTGATTGGGAAATCCCTTTAAAAATTATTCATTTGTTTTTTTTTTAATTCATTAAAAAATTTTTTGAGTTCTAAATTCTCTCCCTTCCTCTAATCCCTCTCCTACCCATTGGGGAGGCAGGTAATATAATATCAATTATGCATGTGAAGTCATGCAAGATATATTTCCATATTAGCCATGTTGCCAAAAAAAGGAAGAAAAATTTGAAAAGTGAAAAAAAAGAATGCTTCAATCTGTACTCAGAGTTCATCAGTTCTCTCTCTGGAGGTGGCTATCATTTTCCATTATGAGTCCTTTGGATTTGTCTTGGATCGTTGTATTAGTCTGAGTAGCTAAGCCTTTCAGAGTTGATGATCGTTATAATATTACTGTTATTGTATACAATGATCTCCTGGTTCTACTTACTTTACTTTGCACCAGTTTATATAAATCCTCCCAGGTTTTTCTGATGCCTTCCAGTTTGTTATTTCTTAAGCACAATAGAATTTCATCACAATGATTGGAAAATCCAAGGAGAAACTGCACTTGATGATTTTTCCAGTTCAGTTCAGCCTAGGAGGAAAACTAGAGTGGACACTATGGAGGGAGTTCAATCAAGAAAAGCCATCAAAACTTTGCAGCACAAGGACAGGGCTGGGACTTTCAGTTGTGTACCAAGGCAAGGAGTGGTTTCAGTTCTAGTGCAGAGAACAGAAGCAAGCTAGTGGCCAGGTCCTTCCAACCATGGAGAAGTATCAAAGGTTCCGTCCATAGAACCAGTCTGGCACCTGCAACTGAGCAACTGAAGCAGGGAGTTTAGACCGAGGGGCAAACTTTTAGCTTTGAACATATGGAGTCTTTCAACTAGCTGCAAAGCCTAGACAAAGAGGTCAGTGACCAGACTTCACCCTAGATGAGACAGCTTAGGGTTCACAGAAAGTTTGCAGTCTGAGCCACCCCTGAGTTACTTGAAGAACATAGGGCTCAATAACCAGAGAAAGAAGCAGCAGGGAACCATAGTGTATAGGCCAAGATCCTACAGGACCCCAATATTCTTTCCAGGGTTCAAAAGGCCTGGCCATAATTCAAAGCCCAAATTCAGGCAGGAAGACTAGAAGAATCAATAAACAAAAAAAGATACCCTGACAAAGAGCACTCATGGAACCAGAGATGGCCAAGACACAAAACCAGAAGAAGAGAAGAATGTCACAACAGCTACAAGCCAAACCTCAAAGAAAAACATGACTTGAACACAAGGTCAACTAGACCTAGAAGAAATGAAGTGGAAGTTTAAATAAGAGGTTCAAAACCATATTAGAAATGAAATCAGGGGGCGGCTAGGTGGCGCAATGGATAAAGCACTGGCCCTGGATTCAGGAGTCCCTGAGTTCAAATCCGGCCTCAGACACTTGACACTTACTAGCTGTGTGACCCTGGGCAAGTCACTTAACCCCCATTGCCCTGCAAAAAAAAAAAAGAAAAGAAATGAAATGAAATGAGAGCTCTGGAAGAAAACCTGTAAGTAGAATTAACATCTTAACAGAAGAAACATAAAGTCTTAACCAAGTAAGAAACTCCTGATCAGGGATGTGCTAGTAAATGTTTAACAACCAGAACTCAGAAAATGCAAGATACATTTAAAAATTTTCACTGGAATCACTAACATTTTCTCTATCATTTTCTTAAATCTAGACAATCATCATTAAAACAACAAAATAGGGCAGCTAGGTGGTGCAGTGGATAAAGCACCGGCCCTAGATTCAGGAGTACCTGAGTTCAAATCCGGCCTCAGACACTTGACACTTACTAGCTGTGTGACCCTGGGCAAGTCACTTAATCCCCATTGCCTAAAAAACAACAACAACAACAACAACAACAACAACAAAATAATTCAATATCTTTCTGCTTGCCCCAGAAGGCAGAACAGGGAAACAATGTGTAAAAGTTATAAAAAGGTAGCTAGGCTTTAGGTAAGGAGAAACTTCCTAACAATAATAGCTATACAAAAGTAAAATAGACTGCCTTAGGAGGTGGTGAGCTCCCCCTCATTGGAGACCTTCAGGCAAAGGCTGGATAGCCATATGCTGAGTATGTTATGGTGGGAATTCTTTTTCAGGTATGGTTTGGATAAGATGGTTATGGAAGGCTCTCTCTACTCTGAAAATCTATGATTCTAGATGGCCAAAAAAGGGACAATTATAATCTATAGAGTGGAGAGTTCACTTAGGTTTCTTCCCTTTGTACTGAGCCTGTGTACTTTGGCTCCATGAACAGAAAATTATGTGCTCTGGACCCTCGCTAAAGGAAGGCCCGGTCATCCACTCCAGGCTACATATATTATGATTTTATTTATTATACATCAATTATACAGAGGCACCATAATGTATTAGAAAGCTGGCCGGAGCCAGAGAGACCTAGGTTCAAGGACAACTGTTGATAAATACTATACTTTCCAGTGGTGATGGATTGGTCCCTTCTAGAATTCCTGCTCTCTAGAGTAGATACATTAAAGATTCCCACATCTTGCCATATACCCCTCTAATATACCCCTAGGATTTCTGAGGCTTTCTAACCACCCTGCAGCCTTTTGTACTTAGAAACTATCTTTTTTTTCCCTTCTTAATTTATATATATATATATATATATAATTTCATATATGAAATAATTTGGTTACTAAAGGGAATATTTTTTAAAAAAGAATATTTGTGTAAGGAAAGAAGCATGAAGTTAACTTGTGAAGGAATACTGTTCTCCAGATACAACGTTGAGTAGAGACATGGACATGTTAATTTCTCAGTACTCCAGGGATTTCCAGAGAATTCCAAGACTAGAAGTTATCAGGAATTTGCTGGTCTAGTAAAGCAACTAAATTATAAAATTATTTTTAATTCCTTTAAAAAAGAAATGTGTATAATAAAATAATTGAAGATCCTCCATCTTCAAGGTAATTTGGCAAATAATTTTGTGATGACAGAGAAATGTTGATCCCTGGAGGTTAAAATAACATCCAGCCAAAAAATCTTTTTTTTTTTTTTTAACATCATGTGTATAGATGCATTGTGTAGTCTAACTGTTAGGAACAGAGCATGATATCCTTGGGACAATGGCTTCCCACAGGAAAGGATTTGTGGTCAAGTAGAATCTAATTACATCAGGCTGTCTCTTCCTTCCCAGGCCTGGAGGCCTCCTCCTGTCATGGGGCCACTGTCCCATGGCAGAGTGGGGCTCTTCACTTACAGCTTTTAGCCAAAGCAAGGAAAGTGTCAATGAATGAATGACTTCATGCTTACTCTTCTCCAAGGTCACCAGGTATCCTCTTTTGTGTCTCCCAAATTTATCCTCCTCCATTGATAGAATCTTGACTTGCCACACACTCCTCAGTAACTATTCTACCCCCAAGGCAGGGAATGGGGTAGAGATGGAGAGGAGAAAGGGAAAAAAGAAGAAAGAGGAAAAAAGAAGAACAAGGTCATATTACTTGGTTTTCCCCTCTTGAGGACTTGTTATGCTAGCACTGGGAATCTGTTCTCTGGAAAAAATCTCCATTTAGCCCTGGAATTTTAGTTTTTTGACAAAACTCCAGATAATTCTGGCTGGATGGTTTATCAGAACAACCTAGATTCTTCTAACTGAAACTACCCATTTGAAGCGGCTCCTACCAGAACTGTTTGCTTTTGGGTGTAATCCAGGCTAATGGATACATTGATTAATAGTTGGACAGGTGAACTATATCAATAACTGCAAGTATGTATCAGGCATTCCTGCGAATATTCTGTAAAGATGCTCTTGTTTCTGTATATGCTCATATATTTTTATGTCTCTTCTTTACTTAGGGCTAGGAGTCATGTCTTTCCCTTACAAATCACTTTGTATACATTCCCTGACTGTATTTTCTCCAAAGTCTTGTGAGGTAGGAAGTAAATCCCATTATAGAGGTAAGGAAACTGAGATTTAGAAAAATGACTTACCTCAAGTTACTCAGGTAGGAACACCAGGACAGGGAGCTGAGCTAGAATATCATGGGAGATGATCAGGAAGTAGGTCCGTTTGTCTGGACTATAGACAATGGGGAGGAATGTATAAGTCTGATTCCAGATTGTGAAGTGCTAAATGCCACACAGAGAAGATTTCATGGTTCTTTTTTAAAAATTAATTTTCGTAGTTTCTTGGCTTATTGCTTAAATTTCTACTGTCTCTCTCCCGATCTTCCTTTCAGTCATGTCTTATAACAAAGAATTAAAAAAAAAATCAGTAAAACTGATCAACATGAGATGAGGAATGGCTAAACAAATTATAGCATATGAATGTCAGGCTGTAAGAAATGGGAGTATGATGAATACAGAGAAGCTTGGAAAGACTTATATGCACTGATGCAGAGTGAAATACGAAAAGCCAAGAAAACAATATTCACAATGATGACAACAACGTAAATGGAAAAAAATAACCACAATACAATAAAAAGAGTCTGTAAAATTTAAAAAAAAAACCCTTGACTCAAAAGAAGAGACATGATAAGATATCCTTCCGGCTCCTTTGCAGAGATTGGAGGGAGGGGCTCCCACTGCTGTAGAACATTGAATATGTCAGCTCTTTTTAAATGTATTGATTGGTTTTGCAGAATTTCTCTTCTTTCTTTTTTTCTTTCTATTTAAAATTTTTGTTATAAGGAATAGTCCTTTACACAAGGGGAAATGTAGCACTGTAAAAACAAGATATATAAATAAAAATTTTAAATAAATAAATAAAAATCTAATCACTGCTTAAAAAAAGACTAATAGACACTGAAAAAAATTGACATTATATGCAGTGTTCTGTATCCATTGATCTTGATCTCTACAAAGTTGGGGGAAGGTGGAAGTAGGGTGTCGCTGGCTCATTTCCTCATTAACTCTCTGGGTTCACAAGCAATCTTGGGTAGGAATATCTTAGACAAAAATTATAGAAAAGTTTACTCTCATTGGCTTTCCCTCACCTCAGCCTAAAATAAGGAGAAGCTCTCCTTTTAGGGGGTAAATTTCCCTCTCAATCCTAAAATAGGCTTTGGCCAAAATCTCCCTAAATGGTTATATTCTTCTTCAAATAACATAGAATTGCAGATAAGCATTTAAAAAGCAGGCTATCTTTTACTGGATAAAGGGAGTAGTTGGGGTAGGGACAGAGGAGGAGCAGGATCTTTTCTCTCACTCACTCCAACTGTCTGAAGGGATGCAGGAAATGGCTGGATGGATGAAAGGGAACAGAGTTTTCTCCAGGCAATGCTCCAGGGAACAGGGGGATTGGAAAAGCTGTGGACTAGACTCTGGGCTTCTCATCAACAACTGCTATTTCCTGGTTAATTCTCTGATCTGGTACACTCTTGTTGGTACACCCAATGTCAGCCATCTCTGGCTTCATGCACTTCTGTCATACTATGGAGTGTCAGATGCACTTGATTTCCTTGCTTTCTGCCAGAGGGGAAGCATCCAGTGTCCCAATTACTCATTGGCTTGGCAGAAAAAGCACGAGGGATCAGTGTGGTTCCTGGTCCTTCCTCTTTTTCATCTCTCTCTGGGATTTCTGTGTTTCAGCCACATGGCTACTCAGTAGAAGGAAGACCCTTGCAGTTCAAAAACCCTAGAAACTTGGGGGATTGTGGGTAATGCCTACATATTGGCATTCCCACTCTGTCAAATCTACATAGCAATATCCCTGGGGAAGATGTTAAACTTATTTTTGTATTTTTTCACCTGCAAACCCAGTGAAATGTAAGCACCTTCAGGATTGGGAACTGTTTCAGCTTATATTTTCATCAGTGTTTAACACAGTGGCTGGCTCATAGGCAACTGATGAATGATTATTGACTGATATTACAGGAGTATTTGGTGTAGGGAAAAATAAATATAACAACAATAACTATGTACATGAATGAGATGAACTCACATCAAAGTAACATGGGTAGTAAAAATTAATTAGAAAGCAAAATATAACAATTTGTTGTTTACAAGTATGGCAAGGCCTGTTCCCCACATGTAGCATGAGGATGTGGCTTTGCAGCTTGAAGGGAGGTAGAATAGATGTCTCTAGCCTCTTCTTTCCCCACCCCCATACCAACCTTCTCTAGGGGAGACTTTAATTCCTGCCAAGAAGGGAAGCAGAAAATGGAGGCCAGAGGTCACCTGGCTCTCCTCAGAGAGCAGGGAGTACTGGGTGAGAATCCTGTTTGCTCCCTTAAATATTGCTAGTATGAGGGATAAGATCTAGTTCAATCTAACTTTTGATTGCAACTTCATTATTGAAAGAAAGGAGGAGGGTTTGGGGGGGGGTATACAAGAAACACCTGAAAAGCATAAAGATGCAAAGAAGTATCAGAGTAGAATTATGCTTCAGACAAAATCTGAAGAACCTGGAATAGAAATCTTTTTTTTTTTTTTTGGTGCAGGGCAAAGAGGGTTAAGTGACTTGCCCAGGGTCACACAGCTATTAAGTGTCAAGTGTCTGAGACTGGATTTGAATTCAGGTCCTCCTGAATCCAGGGCTGGTGCTTTATCCACCTAGCTGCCCCCAGAGTAGCAATCTTGATGTCAGAAAAGGAAACAATAAAAATAAAAGATAAGAGAGGTCAGCAAAGTAATTATATTATGCTTAAAGCCACCATAAATAATGCAACACCTTAAAGAAAGAGCCTATCATTACAAAATCTCAAATTATATCATAAATCATTGGTCATCAAAATAATGTAAGATCATTGGAACAAAATATATACAGGCAAGGTATGGAAATGCATGCCCAGTATTTGATAAAGCCCCAAAAAGAAATTATTTGGGAGAGAAGGGGAGAAATTCTTGAAATCCGTATTTGACAGGAACTTTCGGGGAAAGTAGAAAAGAGTTTGGTAGAAAATAGGTTAGAGGAGCATCTTATAACATACCACAACAAACTTTAAATAGATATATGACCTCACTATATTTCATCCCAGTAAAAGAAAAATGAGAAGAGAATGGAAAGTATTACCTTTCACAGCTATGAGTCAAGGAAGAATTATTTTAATAGAATTTTATTGATTTTTTTGTTTTCATATCACCTAGATTTTTCCCTTTGCCCCCATCTTCCTCCCAAAGGACTATTCCTTATCATAACAAAGAATTTTTTAAAAATCAAAAGAGGAAGGGGCAGCTAGTTGGCTCAGTGGATAAAGCACCGGCCCTAGATTCAGGAGTACCTGAGTTCAAATCCACCCTCAGACACTTGACACTTACTAGCTGTGTGACCCTGGGCAAGTCACTTAACCCTCATTGCCCAGCCAAGAAAAAAAAATCAAAAGAGGAAAAGGAGACAAAATTCAGCAAAACCAATAAACACATTGATAAAATTATTACATGCACATTACATGCACAAATTATTACATGACATTACATGCACAAATCACAACTTCTATAAAGGAGAAGGAAGAGGAGTCTTCTCATACATCTTCATTGAGGCTAAGCATGTTCTTTATAATTTTACATTTATTTTTTAATTATTTTGTGGTGGTTGTTCTTTCTGCTTACACTGTTACACTGGGGTTTTTGGCTATTTATTTTGTAGCAATTCATGTAAATCTTTCCATGCTTCTCTATATTGTAACGATTGGAATGACGCTACCTGCTGGAGACTTACTGTAGAAAAGCTCTGCCATGAAAATGAAGGTCTTTGAGGGCAAGACCAGGAGTCTTTTCTTTGGCATCAGGAAGTGACGTTTGCTTGTGGGAGGAAGAAGGGGGGAGCCTGGCACTCTGAGTCTTTTTCCTTTGGACTCTGGTGGAGAGCGGAGCTAGAAATGTGCTTTCCCTTTAATAGATAGAGGAATCTAGGCCTTTTTCTCTCTCTTTACCAAATTCTTTTTTTTTTCTTTTCTTTTTTTTTTTTTTTAGTGAGGCAGTTGAGGTTAAGTGACTTGCCCGGGGTAAGTGTTAAGTGTCTGAGGCCGGTCTTTACCAAATTCTTATTCTCCTTAATAAATACTTAAAAGTCTAACTCTTGCTAAAGCTTATAATTTATTGGCGACCACTCAGATATTTTAGATAGACTAGCTAGGATTTTAGCCTTTAGCAATATTCATTAAGTTCATCATCAGCACAATAATGTTCCATGTTATTAATATATCACAATTTATTTAACCATTCCCCACTCAGTGGACATCTACTTTGTTTCCTGTTCTTTGCTGTCATACACACCAAAAAAAGCTAAAATATTTTATTGCATATAGAGCCTTTCTGTCAATGACCTTCTTGGTGTATATTGCTAGCAGTAGAATTTTGGGATCAAGGTTATGGACATTTTAGTCAAGTTTCCTTCATTCCAAATTGTTTTCTCAAATAGTTGTTCCGATTCACAGTTCTACCAACAATGTATTAGTGTACCCATCTTTCCACAATCTAGTAGGAAAATTGTTAAGAAAAAAAAATTTTAAACCACAAAAGATAAAATACACGATTTCAACTCTATAAAATGTAAAAGCTTTTTCTTGAAAAAAGTCAATAAGGATCGGAAGTTGAAGACTGGGAGAAAAAAATCTTTGCATAAAAAGTATCTTGTAAAAGTCAAATTCCTAAGATATAACAATTAACCCTCATAAAGACAACCAAGAGCTATTTTTTCCTTGATAGATAAGTGGACAAAGAACATAAAGTTTTTCAAAGAAATGCAAACTATCAAAAAAGTATATGAAACCACTAATGATAAGATAAATATAAATTCAAATGCTTTGAGATTTTTATCTTCCACCTATCAATTTGGCAAGAATGATCAAAAATGTAAATGGACAATATTGGAGGAGGTGCAGGAATTCCCAAGTAATGCACGGCTGTTGGAACTGTGAATTAATCCAATCATTCTGGAAAGCTATTTGAAAAGTAACTGAGCTGTTTATACCCTTTTACCCAGAAATCTGACTACTGTGCACATACCCCAGAGAAAGAAAAAACAAAGAGAAAGGTCTCCTGTATACCAAAATATTCATAGCACTTTTTCGTGATAGCAAAAGAATGGGGAAACAAAGAAGATGCTTATTTATGGGGAGTGGTTGAATATAACATAGGCTATGAATGTAATGGGATATTATTGTACTGTCTGAAACTACAAGTGAAAAGAATTCAGAAAAAGTTGGGGAGATTTGCATGAAATGATACAGAGCAAATTTATCAAAACCAGGATGATAGTATATAATATAATAGATAGAGTGCTGAACTCCTATCACACTGGCTATGTGACCCTGATAAACTCATATAATCTCTCTGAGCCTCAGTTTCTTCATCTGTAAAGTGAAGGGGGCAGAGTAAATATCCTCTAATGTCCCTTCCAACTCTAAATCTGTACACAGTGACTATAGAAATATCAATTTATTGGTACTCATATCTTTTAAATGAATGTTTAAAACTGTTTTTAAATGCAATTAAGGGAAAAATAAAATGACATTTTTTAGAAAAATATATATCAATTAAACCAATACAACTTAGCTTACATACAATGACCAATATTGAATCCAGAAGGTAAAGGGATATGAATGATACAGAGAGATACAGTTGTATCAGTGGGTTTTGTGTGACTTTTCTTTGTTATAAGTAAGGGTTCAAGGGAGGTGGAATAAAAGGAAAGGTAGGGAACTGATTGCTATTTAAAAACCATGAAGATATTAATAAAAAATTAATTTAACAAAAAGACTAAAGTAATGTGTATCACTAGTTCAAAAAATGTTATCAAACAAAGGCATCTCTGTCATGGCTCCCCAGTGCATTCCCAACTGAAGGTGGAGACCAGTCAGTCATCTCCAACCCAAAGGCTGCCTTCAGTTTTTCAGTTCAGTAATTGAGGCCATGTGTTATGCTGCAAACAATAATGATGGGAAATAGCTGGTGATTCTTTCCCTTCTAAAATCTGGGAAATGAAAGGGAAGGGGCGGGGTGGTACGATGTCTGATCATTTTCATTTTCTTATGTTAACAGCTCTAAATGATTAAGGGTGAGAAGGGAGTAGTAATAGGACATAAAAGTGCTTTGTATAAAGTTCACATTTGCTCGTACTTTCAACTCTACTGTGGCTTATTAGTTCATGGGAAAAATGACAAAAAGGAATAAAAACCCAAGAATGAATCCAGAATCAACAACTTGCCGCTATAGTAACCCAGAAAGTGCAACTTGTGGATTTAAAAGAAAAAAAAATGTTAGTGTCAGGAAATGGTCACTGGGCAAAGAGTATGATTAACCCGTGGGAGGCCCAGACGGGCCACTGATGTGCAGGCCTGCACATCTCTGGGATAACCAACACACATGTCTGGCTAAGCTGCACATTGGAAGTTGGCAAAGACCCTATAATCCCCATTTGATAGACTTTCCAACTCAGCTGTAAAAATTCACTCAAGGATAAAACTTGACATAAAAGAACTCCGCCTGTCAAGAATTTCTCGGCTCATTTTTTGGTCTGAATCAAATTTGGTTCTCATTAGTTCAGCCCAGCTTCGATGCAGGAAGACAATAGAGTGTGTGGCTTCTCGTGTATTTCCATAGCCAGCTCTGGAATGACTTGGAGCTGCCCAGTGGATAAAAATCTGGGACTAGAAATCAAGACCCCAGTTTTTCAATCCCCCCCACCTTCCCCTTAGGGATATAAGTCACCGATTTCTCATCTTCTGAGACAGTGAGCAGCAGCACATGCCTCATGTACCTCTCGGTGAGACATGGTACCCTTGCCAATGTCATGTCGCAATGGATGGAACTTTATACTAGCTGTCCCGATTGCAAGCTGTGGGTTGAGACAGGAAGATAGGAAAGGAAACTTGGGGTTTGCTGGAGTCCATCAGCTTTCCCAATCCACTGTCTTACTTAACCCTCTCAGAGTTCCACAAGTGTATTCTCTAAGGGACCAAGGACAACTGGATGTCTTGTTTTGATAACTAAGCCAGATCTTAGCTCCTAAAATAAAAAACAAAACAGTAAACATGACAAAACTCCTAAGTGGTTTATTTCATGCCAACTGGAAGAATTAAAGAGAATCTTCTTCTGCCTCTGGTCTCATGATATTTTGGAATCCTACAAAGTCAGAGACCCAGAACAGTGTGTGGGAGTGGCAGGAGCAACAACTGCCACAAAGGCACACTCAACTTTCCCAGAGCCAAGAGCCATAAGGAAAAATATCTGCAACTGGAGAAGTAGCATCAACTACACCCCAGGACAAGAGGCATGAAGTGTGCCCTCTTCTGGGGTAGGGTAGAAGTAGGAGATGCCAGGGGCTGCTACGGGTTGGGGGAGCAAGGCAGGATTTAGGGGGAGCTCTGTCACCTGGTAGCTTCCCCCTTTAATTATTTTTGCTAACTACATGTTAAGCTCCGTTGTTTTTATGCTATTGAAGGACTACAAGTGAGCCCCTTGATATCTTGCATCCCAGGGGAAAGCCCCAGTCACCATGCTCTAGGCAAGCCTATGCCGGAGAGGAGACTCAACATTATCTCCTCTTCAACTCACCTGGTGTTCCCCGGATTCTAGAGTTCTACTGAACCCATCCTACTACCTTGCCCTGGTGTTCAATAAAAGGAGGTTGACTGTAGGGAAACTTCAATGTGATGCTTGATCCTCTTTTCAAAAACCTTCAATAATTCCCCACTGCAAAACCCAAACTCCTGAACCCAACATTCTAGTCCTTTCACAATCTGTTTGCCTACCTACCAGACATGAAGGTAAATCCTCAAGACAGAAGGAATAAAGGATTCAGGATCTAGAATTCGCCTTAGGAGTCACCTAATCCAACATCATTGTATTCCCCACCCCCCCAAGAAATTAGAACTCAAGCAAACCACTGGTTCTGGGATCTCTTGAGGGGCAAAGAGAAGCTGGTGGGCTTCCTCTCTGTCTCAGAGAGAGAATCACTGCCAACCTGGTGACCCACCCTGAGGGAAGGCAGTCAGGGTGAGAGTTTGGCAGAAGAATGGAGGAGCACTTAAAGTGCCAATGTCCTCATTTTGTTGATGAGGAAACAAGCTCACAGAGTTTAAGTGACTTGATCCAGATTATTCATGGGGAAAAATAGGATAGGGGGTTTGGGATAGGGGTAGGGGTTTGGGGTCCTTAGGAATTCCTCTTTAAAGAATTACACCCTCTTTGACACAAAACCAATAGAATAAGATAGTAGTTTATTTAGGGGCTGGGGAAGGGAAACCAAGAAAGAAATCCTCGGACTTCTTCTCATGGGGAGAAAGGCATGGCACAGAGCATGGCTCTGAGATACCAATCTCCTTGAGCAGGAGACAGGCAGATACTTTTATAGAGGTCTGATGGTGGTCCAATGAGGTGATCATCTCACTGTGGAAAGTTCCCTTATTGAGGGAGGAACATTTCCCACTGGCGGTGGCTGGGGGAGTTGGGTGAGGGGTGGCTTTGAATCTCTCAAGCCATTTCTCTCTCTCCTCCCTGTTCAAAGACAGCAGCCACACCCAAGCTTATCTCCCCAGGGGAGAGGGAGACTAGAATGAAGGCTGGGGGTCCTGGAGCTAGCTCCACTGCAATCCGGTTCCACTTATCTCTTTAGGTGTGTCTGTCCTTTGGATTAGTTTCTCAAGGAGAAGGTTCTTGGATGTGCCCCAGAGAACTTCTGGGTTACTATGGGCCCATAGCACAGATTATCCAGGGTCAAGTGGTACAACCAGGACTCAAACCCAGATCCTTTGATTCCAAGTCCACTATACCTCCTGAAATCATTCCCCACTCCTCTTTTACACACTATGTCAATCTAGTTCCTCTTCTTTCATTAACATTGAACTTAAATCCCACAAACTCTCCTAGGTAGTACTACCCATACTAATCTCACCCCCACAAATCATAAAGTAATTGTCTATACCACTCATATGTGGTATAATAGAAAGTAAATAATGGAGAGTAATAACAATAATAATGCTTATATAGCATTTTGGTTTGCAAAGCACTTTACATACATTGTCTTATTTGATTTTCAAACAACTCTGGGAGGGAAGATTAGAGATGAAAGGGACTGCAGAGAGCATCTAGTCCAGGGCTTCTAAAACTTTTTCTGCTTTCCACCCCTTTTTGCCAAGAAATTTTTACGTGACCTTGGGTATATAGGTATATAAAGTAGGTTTACATAACCTTTTACTTGCCAAATTTTTCACAACCCCCATATTCAATTACAATTCACAACCCATGGTTAAGAAGTTAGGAGTCCAAAAACCCTCATCTTTCCAATGAGGAAACAGAGGCTCAGTACTAAGATCACTTGCTCAAGGACACGAGCATGCAGCCTTGATTACTGTTTTTCACTTGAAAATGTCATGTGTTGGGAGGCTGCTGGGTGGTGCAGTGGATAAAGCACCGGCCCTGGATTCAGGAGGACCTGAGTTCAAATCCGGCCTCAGACACTTGACACTTACTAGCTGTGTGGCCCTGAGCAAGTCACTTAACCCCCATTGCCCCACAAAAACAAACAAACAAACAAACAAAAACCAACAAAAAAAAGAAAGAAAATGTCACGTGTTTAAGTCATCTCTCCAACAAAGCTTTACATTCATCAAGGGAAGAGAATTTGGAATCTATTTATTTTATCTTTCCCACAAAGCCTAGCAAGGTGCTAGGCACAATGTTGGCACTTCAATAAATGTGTTGAATTGAAGGAGAAAAAAAAAAAAAAAAGTTGAGTAGTAACTCCACCAGGTCAGTGCTTGGCGCTGAGGAAACAGCTAGGTGGGGCTCCTTTCCAGCAGAAGCAAAAAGGGACTGATCTGGGCAGAACTGAATTCATAACAGGTTAGGATACAGAGCTTGCTGCTATTCGAGCATGCCTCTGTTCTTGCCAAGCTCTCACCCTGACCAGTTTCCTTCTGATTGGGTCACCAATTTGACATGGATTCTCTCCCACGGAGTCTAAGAGGAAGCCATCCAGCTTCTCACTGCCCCTCCAGACACCCCAGAGTCAGCTGCCTGCTTGCATTCTAATTCCAGTTCATTCTTAAAAACTGGATTCCTCTTTAGTTTCATGGCTCTGACATGATTTTTCTCACCTCTTTTTTATTAGCATCCTCTTGAAGACCACGTTTCTTTTTTTTAAAGTGTTATTGTTGCCTTTTGTTTTTACACATCACGATCCTTTTCACATATACCTTTCTCTCCATGAGATATCTCTTATAACAAAGAAAAAACTCTTAAGTGGAAGCAACTTTGATACTTTTTGACATGGGTCACTGTTATATGACAATGGCCCAGATCTGCTCATATCCTGCCTTTTTCGAGCCCCTAGAAAGTCAGCGTGTACACTATATTAATTATCCAGTGAGGGAGGATGACATTGAGCTGCCCACCAGGTACTACTATTCTTGAGTCACCAGCCTAAGAACCACCTTCTTTTCTCTTCCCCACATGTATGATATAGCTTTCCAAAAAGATGTATAGTCTCTGACCATCACCGCACTGGGGTCCACAGTTTAAGAAGGACATTAATAAGCTGGCGAATATCTCTGACAAAGGATATGTATCATTAACTTCATTCATTTAATAAATGTGTATAAGTAATAATTGATTGCAACAATTAATATTATTAATTATAACAATGCTATAATTGTTGATGATTTTCTATAATAATTTACCAATAGTAAATATAAATTCCAATAATGCTAATGGCCAGCATATATAAAGTGCTTTAAGTTTTGCAAATTGCTTTACAAATATTGATCCTCACTTGATCAATTTAATTCTCATTTAATTATTTGATCCTCACAATAACTACCTGGGAGGTAGGTGCAATTATTATCACCATTTTACAGATGGGGAAACTGAGGACGAGAGAAATTAAAGTGACTTGTCCAGTGTATCACAGCCAGGAAATGTCTGAGACTGGATTTGAATTCATCTTACTCAGTGAAAGTCTAGATTGCTATTCACTGTGCCACCTAGCTATGTAATAATGTGCGGGCACTAATATTATATTTCTCATTCCATGGCTTGTGGCCTGTGGACCAAGTTTCTTTAAAGATTTAAGCTTTTAAAAGTACAAATACTACTACTCCTTCTCCTTCTCCTTCTCCTTCTCCTTCTCCTTCTCCTTCTCCTTCTCCTTCTCCTTCTCCTTCTCCTTCTCCTTCTCCTTCTCCTTCTCCTTCTCCTTCTCCTTCTTCTTCTTCTTCTTCTTCTTCTTCTTCTTCTTCTTCTTCTTCTTCTTCTTCTTCTTCTTCTTCTTCTTCTCCTCCTCCTCCTCCTCCTCCTTCTCCTTCTTCTTCTCCTTCTCCTTCTTCTTCTTCTCTTCCTTCTTCTTCCTGAGGCAATTGGGGTTAAGTGACTTACCCAGGGTCACACAGCTAGTAAGTGTCAAGTGTCTGAGGTCCAAATTTGAACTCAGGTCCTCCTGACTCCAAGGCTGGTGCTCTATCGACTGCACCATCTCACACAAATATTTCTAAGCTACTACTGCACAGGGGAGTTTAATTGTCAAAAACTACCTGGTTTGCCCTGTCTATCAGTCACATGATTATCTGAATGAGGTTGAGTTTATACCCACAACCCACTGGACTGTTTTGACTGAACATATCTCTTATTTTTACATCAACTAGATAATACCAATATAGGTTTCCCTCTCTCAGAGAGTCATCCCTTATAACAAAGAATGAAAAAGACTTAAAAAAAAAAGACAAGTTCTTGACTAACCAATTCAAAGGAAAATTTGAGGACAAGACTGATTAGCAAGTAATAAATGTTTGTTGAATTGGATTGAACAGAACACTTTGAGTTGGTGGAGGGGGCTGAAGGTGGGAATCAAAGAAGCGAGCAAGGTGACCTTGGAACTGAGCTTTGAAGGAAGAGGATTCTGAAAGGCAGATAGAGGGATAATATAGGGCTTCAAAGGTCTATGGAAATTTAGAACGAGGGTGATAGTATGGCACTCACAGAATCACAGAATTTGGAAGTTGGAAGGGACCTTATTAGCCATCTGACATTTCCTAGCTGTTTACCTAGGGGCAAACTCTCCAAGTCACAGTTTCCTAATCTGTCAAATAGGGGTGATAAAAGTACCCAATATCCAGAGTACCTACTTCACAGTGTTGTTGTGAGGTCCTGCTTCCTTGGAGGTCTTTAAGCAAAGGTTGGAGGACCATTTGCCAGAGATATTCTATTTGAGATTCCTTTTGGACTAGACGGTTACTGAAGACCCCTTCAACTTCAAATTCTGTGAGACACCAACTACCTTATTTTTTTACCTGTCTGGAGGGCTTATTTAGGGGACTTGAATCAGGGCAGACACTAGGGCTACTCAGAGTGTGGCTCTCTCCGGAGGCATGGCCCTCCCAGGTTGTTCCCTGGGAATAGAAGCACAGCGGAAGATCATTCCAGTTCCTGTTTATTCTCAGCCCAGATCCTGGTACCCCTAGGGCCTCAATGAAGCTGCCTCCCCAAGCACCTTCAATCCATGTAAACAGGTTTGCAGCATTGTAATTTAGAATCTGACTTCCTGAATTCAGCAAGGAGACCACCTGTGAAAACAGAATGTTCTGCACGTCATGATGTAAGAAAACATAACTAAGTGCGGTTGCTATTAGGGAATATGCTTTCTGCCTTCGTGTCCAGAGAGCTGAAATTGCTGTTCTAGTTGGTCATAAAATCCTGCCTTGGAAGGCTTTCATGTTTGTTCTCTAAGAAATGTAATTCTGGTGCCAGAAGTCACAATCACCACTATCTCATTCTGGGCAAGGTGGAGGAGATGAGAGAAAACTGAACTTGCCTTCATTTCTCCCAAGTCTTGTCAAAGACGAAAAAATATTATTTTACTAACAACACTGCCCTCATTATTCTTTCTCCAGTATAACACGGCAAGAGCACGTTGGGCTTTCCAAAGCTCTCAGAATCAGAGAGAGACTTTATTTAAAGAGCTCATAGGCTAAGTTTGGGCATGGGCAAGATATCATGGAAGAAAAAGAATGGGATTCTAAGTGTCAGAATCAGAGATCGGAAAGGAATGGGTAGGGCAGTTGGAGAGATTCTGAATAAATGAATGACATTGAACAATGCATGTGATAACCAAATGAGAAATAAAAACAGGTATAAAATGAGGGCCTTGGGTGATATGACCTCTAAGGTCCTTTTCAGCACTAGCTCTATGATCCTATCTGTAGGGGGATTTTGTGTAGTGTAATTTTCTAAGAATATACTGAATATTTTCATGTCATATAGCACAGTGGACTCCAAAACAGAGAACATGGTATCACTCCAAGGAGGGCAAGGACTGACCCAATGGTTGTGTGATCAATAAATTTGAGAATAGGAAGACCGGTCACACTATCCCCTCCCTTTGATAGTCAATCATACGTCACATCTCTAATAGAAACAATATTTGTCCTTATCTCCCAACACTCCACTGCTCTGCTCCCTCAGCCTTGGTGTCATCTTCAATGCTCTACTCTCTCTCCATTCAATTAGTTGCGAAATTTTATCTGTTCCCTTCTCTCTATTTACCAATCACTACTGTGTTACAGCCCTTATCACCTCTCACCTGGACCATGGCAATAGGCTTGTAATTGGTTTCCCTGTCTCCATTTTCTTTTTTTTTTCCAGGGCAGTGGGAGTTAAGTGACTGTGGGTAAGTCACTTAGTTTCTATATTTCAGCCAACTCCATAGGATTTATCTGCTCAGTCACAGACTTCCAGTCAAGGAGTTCCCCAGAGAAAAATTACAGATCCTTTGGGTATGGAACATAGTTATTTCTATAAAACAACAGATTATATATTTACCTATAGGTAAACAATGCATGCGATAACCAAATGAGAAATAAAAACAGGTATAAAATGAGGGCCTTGGGTGATAGGAAGTCACTACTTTGCACCGCTTTGAATTTCACGTCTAAGATGCTCGATTTCATGTTCAAGACGCCCAATCGGCATAGATTGCTAGGTTTTTGTGTTCTACCCACTTTCTTTTTTATAAATGTTCAATTTTTATTGAAGTCTTTTGTTTTAATGTCACCTTCCCTTTTCCTTGATTCTGGACCATTGCAATAGCCTGCTGCTTGATGCCCCAATTACAAGTCTTTGTCCACTCTAGTCCATCTTCCACTCAGCTGTCCAAGTGATCTTCCAAAAGCCCTGAAGCCAACTTAACCTGTCTCAGCAAACTCCAGTGGCTCCCTAGCACCCCCAGGATCAAATATAAAGTAAATAAAAATATATAGTCTCGTATATTTATAGTTATAAAATATATTAATATAAATGTTTTATATATTTGTATAAAATATAAATCTACAATCCTCTGGCAATCAAAGCACCTTGTGGCCCAGCCTACTTATCTTTTCAGTCTTCTTACACCTCATATCCCTGTCCTTCCCCCTCCTCCCCTCTACCCCTCCTCCCCCAAATGCTTCATTCTAGTAAAATGGCCTTCCTTGGCTGTTGCTCCAACAAGACACTCCATCTCCAGCCTGAAGACGTTTTCACTGGCTGTGCTCCAATCTGGGAATACTCTCTACCTTCATCTTGGCTTCCCGGCTTCCTTCGAGGACTCAATAAAATCTCCCTTTCTACACAAAAACTTTCCTAATCCCTCTCAATTCTAGTGCCTTCCCTCTGTTGATTATTTCCAATTAATCTTGTATATAACTTGTTTGCAAGTAGCTGTTTTCCTGTCTTTCCTTTTAGAATGAAAACTCCTTGAGAGCAGGGACTATCTCTTGTCCAGAGCTTAGCACAGTACCTGGTACATAGTAGGTGCTTAATAAATGTTTATTGACTGATTGATTTAAATATAACCCTAGCCCGTCTCCTTCCTCAGAAAACCATCTATTGGAACTGAAGGGGGCAAATTTAGTATGTGGAGAGTTAATTGGGTGGCTCACCGTAATATTGGGGTTCAGAAAATAATTAGAGACCTCTAGGTCCAAAACTTCCTCCCCTCTGAACTGCCTTTTTAGTTATTTCTCCCAGGCCAATAAGAAAAGAGCTTAACAGCCTCTTTTCCACAACCAAATTGGGTTTCATTAATGGGAACAAAATATACAGCAAAAGTGAAATTAATAAAGTCAAGGACAAGGGAATAGGTAAAGAGGGAAATGGATAATCTCCCTGGCTCTAACAAAAACCTATACAATCCCCAGACTAGTTTCCAGCTCAGCTAATTCAAAGGGCTGGATTTAACTCACCAGCAGGGGTCTGTAGTTTCTATGGGAGTCAGCAACCTGCCTCTAGTTGGCTCCGAAGCCAGAGGGAGAGAAAGTGCAAGAGTGTGTGTGAGTGTGTGTTACTTCCTGTTGGGGTCCTCTTTTCTACCTTTTCTCCTTCCCCCAAAGGGGAGGTCCTTCAAGTAGTTGTGGCTGAGATTGGTTCTCTGTTGATGACAAAGTCCACAGCCTCTGAGGACACTCCTTCTCAGGGTTGGCTAAATTTAGACTAAGGGCTGACAGGGTGGGCCAGGTGTGGCTCAATATCTAGTCACCTCAAGTGGATACTTAGTCGTTTCTTATTCATACCCAATTCAAACACTACTAAGTCCATCAAGTTGGACCCCTGGGCATCTGCCAAATTCCATTATTTTACCACAGAACAAAATAAATTAATAAAAGAAAGCAATTTGGCAAAATTAACCAATACAATTAGTCAGACAGTATATAGTGTTCTATATCTATATTTCCTCACCTTCTGAAGAAAGGAAAGTTCACTTTCTCATTTCTTCTTGAGGGATAAGCTTGTTTGTTATAGTTATGAAAGATTTGGTTGGGGTTTTTTGTTCTTTCTACTTATATTTCCATTTCTAATTATATTATTATAATATTCCATAGATATATTTTCCATTTATACATTATGTAGTCAATGTATTGATTTTTTTCAGATCTACTTTCTTCACTGCATCAGTCACTATGTCTTATCTTGCTTCTCTGAATTCTTCATATTGATTGTGTCTTGATATAACATTAATAAGAATGAAATGGAATGGAATAATAATTCGATTATATCCATGTACAACAACTTGTTTCACCACTCCCCAGTTAGTAAACATGTACTTTCTTTCCTGTTATTTACTACCACAGAAATTGCTGCTATGACTATCTTGATGCACAGGGAAACTTTCTATTTTTTGCCTCTTTGGGGCATTTGCCTAGCAGTAGTAGTAGTAGTAGTTGTTGAGTTGTATCAATCATGTCTGATTCTTTGTGACTCCAGTTGGGGTTGTCTTGGCAAAAATACTGGAGTGGTTTCTTATTTCCTTCTCCAAATTATTTTACAGATGAGGAGCTGAGGCAAACAGGGTTAAATGGCTTGGTCACACAGCTAGTGTCTGAAGCCAGCATTCTATCCACCGTGCCATGTAACTGCCCCAGATCAAAGCATTTAATTCACTACCATAGCATAATTCAAAATTGCTTTCCTGAACAGTCAAACCAATCAAAGTTCTATCAACAGTGCATTAGTGTGCCTGCTTATCAGCACCTTTTCTATTTTCATTTTTTGAGTCATCTTTTCCAATTTTCTGGGTGTGAGTGGAACCACAAGTTTCAATTTTCATTTTTCTCATTAGTATGATTTTGAGCCAGCTGTCATATAGTTATAAAGATTTTGCCATGATTTGTTTGAGAACTGTAATTTCATATCCTTTGGCCACTTATCCACCTGGGAATACTCTTGGTCTAATATATTTTTCCTAATTTCCTATATACTCTGCTTATCAGACCTTTATTTCTGATACAGATTATTTTCTGAGTTAACAGTTTCCCTTCTTATCCTAGTTGCATTGATTTTGTTAGTGCAGCTCTTCTTACTTTCTACAAAGCACTGTCCAAGTCAGGTTCATGTCTATCTTTTCAATGTTCTGTGAAATGTTTTGAAGCTCTGTTTTTTTAAAGGTCTGTACTAATGAACTGGTAGTCATTTTATGGTTTTCCAATGAAGTGTGAAATGCTCAGATAGCTTGTCAACAAACCATCATGTAGGTCTTGCCATCAGAATGAGAAAAGATGTACTATATAGAGGTCAGAGTGGTGAAATACAGTACAGCCAGGGCACAGGCCACCATGGTGGGCTTCCTCAAAACTTCCCCTGTGCAACAGTTACAAGAAGCAGCTGCTCTGGACATAGGCCAAATCCTTCTGTATATCTGCCTGGGTTTAAGGTAACCAGATTACTCAATGGAAGCAGCCAGTGAAAGTGAGAATGGTATATTGATTAGGGAACCAATTGCAGACAGTATATGGCAATACAGAGATAGTTGCTTAGCTCAGTTGATAGAATGCTAGCCTTGAAATCAGGAAGACGTGAATTCAAATCCAGGCTCAGACACTTATTAGCCATGTGACCTCATGAAGGAGGCATGTGGGATTCACTGGAGCAACTGGGCTATGCAGATCCAGTGATTGGGGCCTTCCTGGTGTGGCCAGGGAGTATGAGGTTTTTTGTTTGTTTGTTTTGTTTTGATTGACTTCTTTTTGAAACTTTGTCAGGGGAATGTGGTGCCTGTGTCCCTGGGGCATGTGTCTGTCTGTCTATCTGTGTGTTTGAGGGATAAGGACGGGATTCTATGTCTGTGCTGTGGAAGAAATTAATAGCTGACTTCTTCCTAATACTGACTTCTTACACTGAATAACCTTTTGTTAAGGAGAGGGAGGCCCTGTTGCCCAATTTTGAGGAGACTCCAGACTGCCCAGGGCCCAGAATATTAGCAGCTGGAAGAAAGGTTGTGATGAAAAGATGATGTCTCATTAACTCTCATACAGAAGCTCTAAAATCCCTGTGAGCCACTGCCCCGCACTAAAGGCATGTTTATGTCAAGGATCCTAGGATCTGGGCCCTTGGCCCTTAGGGATCCTGGCATAACAGCTCACATTTATATTGTGCTTTGACGTTTACAAAACCATTTCCCCACAACATCCCTGTAAAGTAGGTAGAATTTTGCTATCCCCATTTTAAGGATGAAGAAACTAAGTTTCAGGGAAGTAAAGTGACTGGCCCAGGGTCCCAGATAATAAATATTAGATATAGGTCTTGACCAGGTCTCCTAAAACCATTACTACTCCATCTTGTTTTTCAGTTGTTTCAAACTTTTTGTGACGCTATTTGGGGTTTTCTTGGCAAAGATACTAGAGTGATTTGCCATTTTCTTCTCTGGATCATTTTACAAATGAGGAAACTGAGGTAAATAGGGTTAAGTGAC
Source organism: Dromiciops gliroides (assembly GCF_019393635.1). Taxonomy (NCBI): domain Eukaryota; kingdom Metazoa; phylum Chordata; class Mammalia; order Microbiotheria; family Microbiotheriidae; genus Dromiciops; species Dromiciops gliroides. Next base: position 170,758,177 of record NC_057862.1, read on the forward strand.
TTGCTTAGGATCACACAGCTAGTTAAATATCGGAGGCCAGAGTTGAACTCGGGAAGATGTCTTTCTGGCTCCAAGCCCAGTGCTCTATCCACTCCACCACCTTGCTAGCCTAACCCAGCAAACTATAGCGTTCTAGAAAGGCTCCACTGCTTTCTGAAATACTTCATTATGTCATTCTCCCAGCCTTCCTTTATACTTCCAGCAAGGGAAGTAGGTGGATTTCTCTCCTCTGCCCCACCTGTCCCACCCCCCAGTGCAATGGCTGCTGGAAGAACATGGAAGAGGAAAATACGTGCTTGCCTAGACCAGCAGGAGACTGAACCTCAAGTCCTCAGCTGCCTCTTGTGTCTGTGTATCTTTACTTGAGCCCAGGCCAAGGAACAGAAATCCTGAGAGATGGACATTTCCAGACTTGGCAGTTACCACAGAAGATTGATAGTCCCTGGGGTTTTAGTTGGTGGCAGCAGTCCAGGGGGAGGTGCTTCTTGTCAGTGAGCTGTTTCTTAGAAGAGATGATGACCGGGGGCGGCTAGGTGGCGAAGTGGATAAAGCACTGGCCGTGGATTCAGGAGTACCTGAGTTCAAATCCGGCCTCAGACACTTGACACTTACTAGCTGTGTGACCCTGGGCAAGTCACTTAACCCCCATTGCCCCACAAAAAAAAAAAAAAAAAAAACAGAAGAGATGATGACCACCAATAGGATGGCTCTGAACCTGAAAAAGAATCATGCCCAACTGGATGGTCATTTGGCACTTGTGCATTACTCGGACAGTGAAGGTCCAAGATGAAAGTGACAATTTTATTGAGCAATTCCACAAAGTACCTTTTTACCTTTTGGAAAGTATAAAAATGGTGATAGGTCATTGTTTGAAGTTTTAAGTATTTGGTTAATGAATGTTTATGAATTTTTTTTTGTTTTAAGAATTTGGGAGGACTAGAAGAAACACATAGCTATTTCCTCTGCCTAATATTAATTAATTACTATTAATAAACCAATTAATAGTGATTCATTAATATTAATTCCAAAAAAACTGACTTTCCTTGGAGTTCATCTATCCCTGGGATAAATTCAACTCTCTATGAATCCAAAACAGGAGGCCCCTTTTCTGGGAGGGCTTGTGCACTCCCTGTTCCATCCAATGGGGCAGTTAGGTGATGTAGTGGATAAAGCACTGGCCCTGAAGTCAGGAGGACCTGAGTTTAAATCTCACCTCAGACAGTAGCTGTTCAACCCTGGGCAAATCACTTAACCCCAATTGCCTTAAACACCTGGGGCCATCTCCAGTCATCCAGATATGTATCTTGCCACTGTACCCAGATGGCTCTGGAGGAGAGAGTGAGGTTGGTTGCACAGTCCTCCCTTAAGTCCAATTCAGTGCAAGTCATGACATCACCCCATCACAGTCCTCTTTGGGAATGAAGGACAAACAACAACAATCCACCTGATGCCAGAGCCACAAGTGACATAAGGAAATAGCAAAGACTGAAGGATAAATATGGTAGTTTGACCCTTACTTTTAGAAATTCTTTTCAGTGAGACTAATTTCATTATTACCACTAAAGATTTACTGAGCACCTATTACAAAACCTTGATTATGGCTCCTGTTCCTCTCATTGCAACAGGGAAAATTTATCAAGGGGAAAGTGTTATTCTGGTGAAATTCAATTCAAGACATCAGTGCCTTTAGACATTTTGTCCTCCATTTTGTCTGGAGTGAGCTCCCTTCTGATCTCTGTCTCAGGGAGTTTCTACCTTCCTTTAAAGCTCTTGCTATCAGAAGCCTTTTCTGATTCTCATTTCTGATTCCCCTAATGGTTAGAAAGGCCATGGTCATCCATTGCATCCTGGGCCATCACCAATAATCCTGCCTTGTCTTGTTACTAGACTTCCATGACTCTGGTAGAGAGCATAAGACTGATGACTTTCAGTCCTTCCTCATTTAAATCCAGTTCAAGCACAAGTCAACTCGCCCCATGATGTCATTGGTCCTCTTTTAAAATGGAGGATGAACAATAACAACAATAACAACAACAACAACAACAACAAACCACTCTCACCTTCCTCACAATATTGACTACTTCCTGTTTATATAGGAGTGTGGATCTAGAGCTTGAGAGGATCTCAGAATCCAATTAGGCCAACCCTTTTATTTTACAAATGAGGAAACTGAGACTGAGTCTTTAAAAGATAATAAGAGTTGTAAAAGGTGGAACTGAGGAGAGGCTGAATTCAGGTATAGGGGACTGCTTGAGTGAATTTGTGGAGGTAAGAAATAGGATGCTGAATTTGGGAACAATTTGGCTAGAACATAGAATGTATATAAGTACCTAATGTGAAATGAAGCTAGAAATAGAGCCAGATATCGGAGGGACTTCAATACCAGGCCAGATTTGTATTTTGTCCTACAGGAAACAGGGAGCCCTTGAAAGTTCATTAGCAGAGGAGTGTCGTCTATGTCTTAGAAAGATTATTTAGACAGGTGTCTGCTGAATGGAGTGGAAAGGAGAGAGAACAGAGGTAGGGATGCCAATTAGGAGACATTTATAATAATGGAGGCAAGAGATGAGTAGGGATAGGTGTAAGAGATATTTTAGAGGTGGAATTCATAAAACTTGGCAATTGGGAATGGGGGGGGAGAGAGACTGGGGGAGAAGGAACATGTTAAGATGACTGTGAGGTTATAAATCTGGATGCCTGAGGGAATGGTTGTTCCCATAACAGAAAGGGAAAACTAGTCCAAATTTCTCTGGACAGTATTTTTTTGAGAGACCTCAGTCATCTAAATGATCTCTAAAGCCCTTCTAAATGATAAGAAAGCAAAGACTTTAAAAAATTGTTTAATGAATAGAGAGCTGGCCCATTAGTTTTAGCCATGAAATTTAACATAGCAAAGACCCTGATGTAATTAACACAGGACTTGGAACATAATTGCACTATTCTAAATTATTATAGAGATTTATGGTTGTTGAATATTTGTTTTTGTGACACATTGTTGGTCCTATCCATGCTGTATGTATTTGGTTTTGAGTCCTTGGCCAGGAAAACTACCCTTACATTGTATCTGAGAAGTATGATAACCATTGTAATGATATGTCCTGTGACAGCTTAGGAAAAGCAGGGAAAGCCTGGGTAGATTTCCCCTTACCTGTTTCCTCCTTTCCTTCCTCTCCCTTTTGCAGAATTATCATTGGACCAAAATAAGCAAGGGGAAGCAGAAATAAGAACACCCTCCCCAATAAGAGGGATTTCAGTTCTCACTCCTTTACTAAAGTTGACCTTCATGTCCTCATGCAAATGACAACTTCCTTGCCTCCATTCTCCATTTTCCTCAGTTTCCTTGACTTTGAAATGAATATGAATATTCATCAGCTCCTTTGGGATCAGCCATAAAGTAGAGGGGCCCTTCTGGCACACCCAGCTTTGTGATTAGCCATTTCAAATATTCCCCATTTGCTGTGCCAACCCATGCTCCTTCCCTAAGTGATGAGTGATGACTCTTTGTTTTTGTTAAGTCCCAGGAGGTGGAGAGTGATTGCAAAAGTGTTTGTGTGTGTGGCAGGAAGGGGCCAAGAGGTGGGGGTGAGGGAGTGGGGGGCTGTTGTATGGTGAACAGCTGCAATGCTTATTTCATGTTTTATTCCTTGGCAGTCTAGGGAGAGGAGAGTGAACAAAAATATCTCTGCTGTATAGTCTATCAATTAGGGATTCATTTAGGTTAACAAGCTCCTCTATTAAAATTCATATGTCCCTAGAGTCATACCTCAGTGTGAATTATTTTAATGAGATAAATGAACACCTAGCTCAGCAGATGGGAGTTTTGTGGTGTGGGGAGGATTGGGAACAATAAACCCTACTGGGTGGAGATGTTCAGAGACACTACTGGGAATTCTTGCCCCTGGGACTAAGGTAGTGGTGGTGGTTATGGGGTGGTTGCAGACAACAGCCAAACTTAGCAACCTCCTGGGAAGAGATAAAACTAAAAGAAGAGGATCAGAGAGGAAAGTCAGAGGAACTGTACCCACTAGGAGGTTGGTGCCTTGGTCAAAAGCCTAGGTTGCCTTTCCCTAGTTATGGATCTGAGCACTCTAGATAGTCAGAAGGCTGCATAGAAAACCTGAGTATCTGAAAGGCACAGGAAATGATGCAAGGGATAGTTTAGAATGGTTTAGAAATGGAGGCAAAAGGAGCACAAAAATAAACTTTGACTACTTTGATATTTTGCCCAGATCAGTCAATAGTCAATGTGTCCTTAGAAATCTCTGGCATTCCTGAGTTAAGATATAAGGAATACTTGAGAAAGTAGCAAACTTTAACTTGTTTCAATTCAAATTAGTGTACCCAGTATAAACTACAGTAGTCCAGCCTTTCTTGTTCAGATTCTCCATCAATTCCATTGGGAAGTGGACAAAGGGCAGAGGGGGTAAATAAGAAAGAGAAGTAGATATAATAATTACAGTTGATACAGAACATTTTAAGATTTGAAAAGTCCTTTATCTACATTATCTCATTTAATCTTAACAACTGAGTGAAGTATTAGTATCCCCAGGTTACAGATGAAGAGACTAGAGTTTAGAAAAGTTACATGGTTTGCCCATTGGTCTGAAGTATGACTCAAAGGCAAGATTCAAAACCAGATAGATATTTTTAGATTCTAGCACCTTTTCCCTACATATACCCAAGTTGCTACTTGTCACTTCCCTCCCTTTCCCTTTTTATTATTGGTACTCTCCTTGGATATCCAATAAACCTCTCACACTCAGCATGTGGACACAGAGTCAAGAAGACCCGAGTTTAAATCCTGCCTCAGATACTTGGTGGCTGTATGAACTCTGACAAGTCTCTTGACCTTTGTGTGTCTCAGTTTCCTCATCTGTAAAGTAAGGCAAGTGGAATCTATTGCCTCTAAGGTCCTTTCCAGTTCTAGGTCTACAATCTTACGTCCAAAATAGAACTTACTATCATTCCCCCATCCCAAGTAGACCTGGCATCAAATCTCCAGAGACTGTCACAGTGTCTTAGACATAGTTGTTGTTCAGTTATGTTTGGCAAAGATACTGCAATAGTTTACCATTGCCTTTTCCAGTTTATTAGGCAAACAGAGGCTGTGACTTGCCCAGGGTCACACAGCTATTGAGTGTCTGAGCTGGATTTGAACTCAGGTCTTCCAAACTCCAAACCCAGTCCTCTATCCCCTGAGCCACCAAACTGCCTCCCTGTGCATATTAAATACTTACCAAATATTTAATTGAATTGAACTAATAATAATAGCAGCAAGCAATCACTTATATAGTGCTTTAAGGTTTGCAAAATGCTTTTCGAATATTATTTCATTTGATCCTCACAACAATCCTGGGAGGTAGGTGCTATTGTTATCTGCATTTATAGATGAAGAAACTGAGAAGGGAGTGTGAAGTGACTTGCCTAGGGTTATATAGCTCACAAGTGTCTGAAGCTGAATTTGAACTCAGATCTTCCTGACTTCAGGTCACTGCCCCACCTAGCAAGATTTTCCTATGAGGGTCTTTTAAGTTTATTCCCTGCCTTCTCCTCCCTTTAAATGCATTCAGTCTCCGATAACACAGAAGTATTAAATGATATAGTTAGTGTAGGAGACTGAATGCAAACATTAAATGAGTGGGGAGAGAAAGAAAAGGAAGACAGATGTGAATTTTACTGAGTCTGGCAGAGTACAATATACCTTTCAGGGTTGTTGAATCTATGGACTCTGATGGAGATTGCTGAATGAAGGATTTATTCAGCACTCATGTGAGTATGGTTCTTTAATCCCCAACTGTATTGGTTTTCAGATCTATAGAATAGTAGGGATGGTCCATTGGAGAAGTAAGGGTAGGGAAAAAGAAATAACAACCATAATGAGCCAGGAATTCCAAGCCTAGTGGAGGATCTGGTGGGCAGGACTAGGAAGGCAGAAAAGAATCCTTTGGCCAAGTTTAAAGGTCAATGAGTTTACAAATTACAAAAGACAAAAGGGGCTCAGAGGGAAAAAGTCAGGCACTGGTGGGGGATCAGGGATGAATAAAGAAGGGCGGCTCCCAGGAATGGAAAGAAATGAACTGTGGGAAAGGGAGTGGAAGAGGAGAAAGGAAGCCTGGGGAGCGCTGAGCCTTACTGCTGGGTGGAGGAAGATGCCGAGAGGGAGGGTCCAAACAGATAATGGCTGCCTGGGGAGGGAGAGATGAGTGCAGGGCTTGAAGATGGGGAGGAGCACTTCTAGGGAGTGGACTGGGGAAAGGGACTGCACCATCCCATTTGGGAAGCGGTTGGAGTTCCCAGCCCACAACCAGATAGCTATGCACTCCCTGAAGCCTCCCAAACTAATGAAATCACCAGCTCTCACTGCAGGGTGGCTTGTCTGCATGCTTCCTGGCTTATACAACCGCTTGAAATCAGCCAGAACAGTTTAGTTATTAAAACTATTTAGGACAGGACTAGTCATTGTTGCCAACGTTACTTAAATACTCTGATCAGTCCTATGGAATTCCATTTGTTACTGGAGGATTCAGGCACACCCCTTTCTATCCCTTCAAGATCCTTGATCCTTAGATGTTCCCTCCATAGAATTTCCCCTTTGTTTTTCCTTCCTAAAGGTATCTTAATCAGCCAGTGTGCTAGGAATTATGAAGTTTTTATCATGGCTTTTTCCCCCACCCATGGACAAGTGGGCATATTGGCAAAAAGTGAGTGGACACTGGCAAATTTAACAATGTTTCAATCTTTTTTTTTTTCCTTTTTGGTGCGGCAATGGGGGTTAAGTGACTTGCCCAGGGTCACACAGCTAGTGAGTGTCATGTGTCTGAGATCGGATTTGAATTCAGGTCCTCCTGAATCCAGGGCCAGTGCTTTATCCACTACACCACCTAGCTGCCCCCAACAATGTTTCGATCTTAATGGGTCAAAAAAAGCTTACAAGGAAGGGATCTATGTCTCCACAAGTTCAGACTCACATTTCTCTTTCCCTTGACCTTATTACAAAATATCTCTTCTAAAACCTCTCCACTCGCCAATTACCAATTCTTTTTTTTTTAAAGCAAAAACCAATTCCTTTTAGTTGTAGGTACAAACCTGCAAGAGCCAAGTCTGGAGTCAGGAAGATCTGAGCTCAAATCTGGCCAGCTGTGTGACCCTGGACAAGCCAGTTCACCCTGTTTGCCTCAGTTCCCTCATCTGTAAAATGAGCTGGAGAAGGAAATTGCAAACCACTCCAGTATCTCTGCCAAGAAAACCCGAAATGGGGTCATAAAGAATCAGATGCGACTGAAATAACTGAACAGCAACAGATACAAACCATCAGACAGTTTAAACTCAGTGATTTGTTGGTGTATTGTTAATTGTACGTTTGAAATTTAGTTCAGTTAATTGTCTTATTATTTATTGTAAAGCACAAGATGCTACATCTTATTTTTCATAACTCCTAATAGAATTGAAATAAATGATTTCCATTTTTTCAGAATTAGTTTTCTTATTTTTGTTGACAATATGAAAAAGCTCTGATGATTATTAATTAAATCCCACAAATATTTATTAAGTGCCTGCTAAGTGCAGGACAGTGTGATACAGGGACAAAATAGGAATACAAGGGCAACAACTAACAGTCCCTGCCCTAAAGGAGTTTTCATTCTGCAGTACAAAAGTAAGAAAAGACTTAAGTAATTTCAAGAGGAAGAGAGTATTCCTAAGTGGGAAGAAAGAGGAGGAAGTAGAATAAGTCCTATGGCAAATGTGATGAAGAGCCATCAGGGAAGAGAAGAAAATGGGAAAGGGAATTGGGAGTAATAGGACAGGGAAATGATAGGGAACTCCTACACAATAGACAATTTTGTAAAGACCAGGTATATTATCAGAGATCATCCTCATTACCTCTGACTACCTAAGGGCCAGTAGAGGAGTAAACTCATCATAGAATCCCTACAAGAACCTTATCCAAAGATGTTGGGGGATGAGATGCATCCAGGAGACGCTGTTTTTGTATTCTTGTTCTCAACTTTTCTGCTGGAATTTGTATAGAAATGATCTGAGGACAAACCATTATCCTGTTATTATTCTTCTACATTTAATTTTATTGAGCAAGATGATAAAATGATTGCTTCTTTCTAACTGAGGAAGAATATTGGGATATAAGCTTGTCTTCTGTACACCACCTGAAAGTATCTTTGGGACAATGCCTGCAACAGACTGGATGACAAGAATGAGATGTAATTTATAATCTTCCCGCACGGTATTGATTTCTTCTAAGTCTCTATATTTTTTTTTCAGGGCAATGGAGGTTAAGTGACTTGCCCAGGGTCACACAGTTAGTAAGTGTCAAATGTCTGAGCCCAGATTTGAACTCAGGTACTCCTGAATCCAGGGCTGGTGCTTTATCCACTGCGCCACCTAGCTGCCCCTAAGTCTCTATATTTTGAAAGCTTTTCATTCTATGTAGTTTGGAGATGATGAATTTTCAGTATGGTGACATATATTAAAATATTGTTCTTAGATTTTTTATTAATAAATCATATGTCTGGATGGTTGTGGGCAACAGTTTTATCTTTAATGATGTTCCAGTTTCTGTATAGGTTGATGAATTCTCAAGGATACTATGGGATTTGTAATATGGGGATTTATCATCTATTACTTAATGAAGGGTAGAGAACATCTGGTGTATAATTCTAGCCACCTGATCATGTCTTTCTACGGATCTCATAGTTGCTAAATTTTTACAACCTACAGTGGTATGTGGCAGTTTCCACCACTTCATTGCATGTTCTGCTCTGGCTAACAAGTCCAAACTCCTAATGAACAGCCTTCCTGTAATTTCTGAAGGCAATGACCTGATTCTGAATCACTATTGAAAACCTCTCTCTTTCTCCAAACAAATGATGGTGGCAGGGAAGAGAGGGATAAATGACTACAAAGATTTTTCAATGGAAAAGAGACTAGGGTCTGGGCTTCAAAGGTTTAGCTGTAGCAGCCATGGCCTTTACTCACCAGAAAAAAATCTAATGCATATGGCTGGAACAGATGAGTGTAGCCACTGACTATAAATCACCCTCCTCTGCTCGGAAGAGGCCCCATGTTATGTATGTACAGAAGGAATAACAATGTCATTAGAAACAACAATAATGGCCCCATCAAAGCCTAACCATCATCTATGTAGGGAAGGGGGCAACACCAAAGTAAGGAGAATGCCAACCAGGTTAATGATGTGCACTGAGACCACTACTGTAGCTGTGAACTCCTGTGGGGAAGCCTGAAATGCTAACAAAATGGGTTCTATAGATACTATTAATCAATGGCTTAGCACCCCAGCCAACATGATGAAATGGCCCTATGAATCTAAGAAATAGATGGGGCGACATGAGCTAGCCCTACTCAAAACCAGCATGATGATTGGTTTGATACTCAGAATAGTGAAGTAAGTGGAATTCCTACCACAAGAAGCTAAGATATTTGTGAATAAATAAAAGTTACCAATACCTACCTGCTTGAAATGATTTAGGACAGATGGCACTGACCATTAAAGTGGGAAAATTAAGAGCTCAATTATTTTGATTATGCTTTAGTGCTACTTTTAAATGAATTTTTACTGGTATCTTTTGGTTTGACATGATCTACATTTCTTAGAGAACAAACAGTTCAAAGCAATAGCATAGTAATACAACAATAGAATGTTTTCCCCTTTATCCTGGAGTTTATTCCCATAAACACACACACAAACATTCTTAGTGGGAAAATATATATGTATAGTAATCATTCATGAGCCATACATGGATGGGGAATATGTGTAGCCAGATCACACAGGTAAAAGAGCAGTTCATGCCACTAATGCTTCAGAACTGCTAATAACTTCTGGTGATATCATTGACTTGCTCTCCACTATCTTCTGCTAGGCACAGCTAGGTGGTGCAGTAGATAGAGTGCCAGGCCAGGAATCAGGAAGACTCCCTTTTGTGAGTTCAAATCTGACCTCAGATGCTTATTAGCTTTGTGACCCTGGACAAGTCACTTAACCCTCTTTGCCCCAGTTTTCTCGTCTTTAAAAATAAGCTGGAGGGGGCAGCTAGGTGGCGCAGTGGATAAAGCACCGGCCCTGGATTCAGGAGTACCTGAGTTCAAATCCAGCCTCAGACACTTGACACTTACTAGCTAGGTGACCCTGGGCAAGTCACTTAACCCCCATTGCCCTGCAAAAATAAAAATAATAAGCTGGAGGAGGAAATGGCAAACTGCTCCAGTATCTTTGCCAAGAAAACCCCAAATGGGGTCATCAAAAATCAGAAATGACTGACAACACAACTGACTGAACCCCCCCCCACACACACTAAACATCATATCTCTACTGTTCCCCCAATGGGTGTTCCTTGAATGCTGTTCTCCACTAACCATTACATCTCTATTGCTTCTCATCAGTCTTCAGCTTTCAACTCTCTCCAGAGTTCTATCATCTCTATTACCCACTCAGCATCAATATAGTTAATAAACTTCTCTCCTTTAGGAAATATGGAAAGCCTTTCAGTGTACCGAAGCTAGTCTTAAATTGAGATACTGCTCTCTTTGAGGTTACCTGCTATCCATCATTCACTAGGGGTGACAGAGTTCTGGTTAGGAAGCTTCTAATTCTTCTAACCAATTTTTTTCAGCCTATAGCTATGAACAATTTCTCCTCAGCCAAGATACACCAGGAGACAACAGGGGCCAGAAGAATATTATCCTCTCTAGACTCTTCTCCTTCCCCTTCCCAACTGTCACCTGTGACTCAGTTCTAGTCTCATCTTACTGAGTGTAAGAAATCCATTTTAATTTATTGTTCTTATCATACCCTCACAACCAGGGCAAGTATTCCCAGGGCTTTACTTTCTCCAATTGAAAAGAAACTCGGGGGGGGGGGCAGCTAGGTGGCGCAGTGGTTAAAGCACAGGCCCTGGATTCAGGAGGACCTGAGTTCAAATCTAGCCTCAGACACTTGACACTTGCTAGCTGTGTGACCCTGGGCAAGTCACTTAACCCCCATTGCCCCACAAAAAAAAAAAAAAAAAGAAAAGAAAAGAAACTCAGAAAAATTGTGGTAAAGAAACTGTTTTTTAACCTCATCCATCTTTTTATATGCAGATCAGGAGGGCCACATTTGACTAAGCTGATGAAAGGAGACAGAAAAGACTGGTGGTCTTTGTCCCAATTTCACTAGTAAGAAATCACAGCCTTTCTGTTCTATTGATCTGGCACAGGAAGACTTGGGTTCAAATCTTACCTCAAGCACTTAATAGCTATGTGACCATAAGTCTTCTGTGAAATGCAGAATTTGGACTCGTTGGATTCTAAGGTCCTTTCTAAGTCGAAATCTATGATTCTAGGCTCTACATCCATATAGTAGTAATGTCTGGTAGATTTGCATGTTTTTACTGAGCTAGAAGAAATACTGTTTATTTAGTGGAGGCTCAGCCAACCAAGGACGCTATTGTTCTTTGCCTAAGAAAACTCAATTACTAGTTGGGAAAGGTTGGGGTAAACTCATATGCCAAATTCTCTTTTCAGAGGAATGGTCTTAGGAAATCTTAACAAAACATGGGTGTAGAGTTTTAAGGGGAATAATGGCTGTAACAAATCTGGAAGAGCTTTGCAGATAGACCCCAGAAATCTGGGTCATATGTTTGCTGTGTGAGGCCCAGCCTCACTAAGCCTGGAGAGGTTCATCACCAGAGAGTTGGCCATTAGGGGATGCATCATTTTGGCTACAGCACCCAAGAAAGGTACAATGGAAAGAATACTGGCTGCGAAGTCAAAGGACCAGGGTTCAAATCCTGCTTTTGATGTTTACTATCTATGTGACCTCAGCGAAAATTATTTAACCTGGTTTGGGCCTCAGTTTCTTCATCTGTAAAATGAAGGGTTAAATTATATTACCCTTGGGGTCCCTTCTAGCTCTATGTCTATGATTTTAGACCTAGAGGCTATGATTCTATACTTTAGACTAACTTCTAAAGAAGTAACAGAGGGGCAGCTAGGTGTCACAGTGGATAAAGCACTGGCCCTGGATTCAGGAGGACCCAAATTCAAGTCTGGACTCAGACACTTGACACTTACTAGCTGTGTGACTCTGGGCAAGTCACTTAACCCTCATTGCTCAGCAAAAAAAAAAAAAAAAAAAACGTAACAGAGTTTGGCCCAGATTGATGGGAGCCACTCTGGCAATTCCTGGACATAACACCAATGCTGCTTTCACAACCCCTCCCTCCCTATAGTTTTGCTATTCTGATGACCCTACAGGTAACCTAGTGACTTACCCCTGTTAGCTAGAGGCAGCTTAAATTGATCCTATGATTTTTCTAGGAAAGTGTTATCACCATGCAGTAAATAACTTGTGTTCCAACTAGGAACTGTTCCATCTTTCTACCTAGCTGCCCTCACTTCTTTTTTTTTTTTTTAGCGAAGCAATTGGGGTTAAGTGACTTGCCCAGGGTCACACAGCTAGTAAGTGTTAAGTGTCTGATGCCGGATTTGAACTCAGGTACTCCTGACTCCAGAGCCAGTGCTATATCCACTGCACCACCTACCTGCCCTGCTGCCCCCACTTCTAAATTTCTATCATCCCTCACTGTAAATTCCCTCTCTGAACTTCCCTGTGTAAGACAGTGCATTGTTCCAGATTGCAATTTCTTGACCTTGAATAAATGCCTTTATTGATCACCTTGTTAATCTGAGTTTTTGTACAGATTTGACAACTCATACCAATTACTGGACCTTTTGAAGTATTAAGGAAATAGTGAAGCAATGGGCATATTGTTATTACTTAAACATAGACTTAAATGGGTGTAAGGGCTAAAATTCTAGCTATACTGTCTAAAATATCTAATGAGTGGTCACCAATAAATTAGAACCTTTATCAAGCGTTAGGCTTTTAAGCATTTATTAAGGAGAATAAGAACTTGGTAAAGAGAGAGAGAAAGGCCTAGATTCATCTATCTATTAAAGGGAGAGAGCATTCCTAACTCCCTTCTCCACCAGAGTCCTCAGGAAAGAGAGCGAGCCAGTGCGCCAGCCTCCCCTTCCTCCTCCCACAAGCCAATGTCATTTCCTGACGCCAAAGAAAGCCACATGGTCCTGCCCTCAGAGGCCCTCTCCTCATGTTGGAGCTTTCCTACAGTAAGTCTCCAGTAGGTGGCGTCATTCCAATCATTACATGGAAAAAGGATGGACTTGTTAAGAAATAGTTTTGGGGTCACAGAATGAAGAAAATGTCAAAGGCTGAGCAAGGATGTGAAAATAAAAGGCATTAGCAATAATGTTTTGGGGATCATAGATTTGGAGCTTCTTCAGGAAGTCTTTCTCAATCTCTTAAAATGCTAGTGTCTTCCCTCTGTTAATTATTACTTAGTCCTCCTGGATACAGTTTGTTTGTACATAGTTATTTGCCTATTGTCTTTCCCATTAGATTGTGAGCTCTTCAGGGTCAGGGCCACTCTCTTTGTATCTCTAGCATTTAGCATGGTGCTTAATAAATGCTTATTGACTGACTGAAATAACCTTAGAGAAGGGGTTTCAGGGTTTAAAAATTGTTTTTTTGTATCATGAACCCCTTTAGTAGTCTAGTAAAACCTCCATTTAGGGAAGGCAGGGGTCACAGTGGATAGAGTGCTGGACCGACAGGAAGACTCATTTTTGTGAATTAAAATTCGACCTCAGACATTAGCTGTGTGACCTGGGGCAAATCATTTCACCCTGTTTGCCTCAATTTCCCCATTTGTAAAATGAGTTGGAGGAGGAAATGGCAAAACCACCCCAGTGTCTTTGCCAAGAAAACCCCAAATGGTGTCATGAAGAGTCAAACACAACTGAACCTACTGAATAACAACAAAAACATCCCATTCCTTTCCAAATAATTCTTTTAAATGCATAAATTAAATAGGATTACTGAGGGAAAAAAATTACAGTTTGTTACCCAAGGAGGTCTGGGAATGTCTAGGTTAACTAATGGACCACCCTTTGGAGCATGATCTGGAATGGAGACTTCTTCATCCCCTTCCCTGTGGGGAAGGGTGGCAGACTGCCTTCATCTTTAAAACTGAGGAGACTTGAAGAGATTGAAGCTCTCATCTCTGCCTCTCTCAACAGCTTTACCCTGCCTGCCCCTCACTCAGGAAGATGTAGAGCATTGATCTCTATCACCTGTACCCAGAAAAGTACAACGGAAAAAAAATACTGGCTATGAAGTCAAAGGACGTAGAATCAAATCCTGTCTACCTGTGCTACCTCAGCCTCAGTTTCTTCAGCTGTAAAATGAAGAGTTAAACTAGATTACCTTTGAGGTCCCTTCTAGCTCTAGGTCTATGATCTTAGGCTTAGAACCTAGGATTCTAGATCTTAGGCAGCCTTCTAAAGTTTTGACCCTTATTGGTATATTGATCTCCACCAATGAGGGGAGAATCTAGTATAGTATAGTATAGAAGATGACCTCAGAGAGAGACTTCTACTCTTCCTAGCTCTTTTCCCTGAACAGGCTGAGTTAAGGACACTGGAAATCCTAATCCTGGAATATCCTTGGCCTGGGGATGACTATTTCAGGCAGAACATTTACCTTCCTCTTGACTTTTTTGCGTGTTATTCTATGAGTATTGCAACAACTCAGGGTAAAGTCATGCTCCCTGGGTAATTAAGCACTCCCACTGAAGCTCCAGCATCCTTACTATTGCATTAGGCAATTGTGGCTAGCCCAGTAACCTGATAGCAGCACATTATGTAGTTATGTGGGAACTCTGGTTTCTGGAACACATGGAGGTTCCCAAGCCCAGTCTTGGTGCTGCCTGCTTGGGCGTGTCGCTCACGGAGCACTCTTCATGTAGAAAACAGACTGAAATTCTAACTAGTCCCCTCTCTGGGACATTTTTTCAATAGCAGCATTGATGTCAGCATGAAAACGGTCCATTTCCTTCTGCCAAAAAGAAGAAAAATTGTTTAAAAAAAAAAAAAACCAAATAGTTTCTCTTTTCATCATTCTCCTCCCTCAATTCCCCCCACACACACACACACACTAAAACATGTTTAAATGTTCCTTAAGGTAAAATTACATTTTCTGTGAAGTTAATAGGAGGGAGAACAATTCTCCATCTTCTGAGGCTAGAAGGAATGTTTTTAAACCCTTGTTTTTGAAGTAGGATACCGAAAGTATTGTACCCAAACAGGAAGGCCAAGTATAACACTTTGAATTTAATAAATAAAAAAAAGCAAAGGGCAGAAATAAAGAGTCAACGTTCCAGCTTTCATGCTTGGGATGAGAATCTAATTCCCTGTGCCTAGTCATCCACCCTTGCAAAAGTTAGCTGAAAGGGACAAAAAACAAACAAACAAACAAAAAAAACCACGTCTCGGATGGGAAAACCTAGCAGAGCTTCTTCCTCCTTCTGCCCCAGGGACTTGCCTTGGGGCACTTAAGAAGAGGAGAACAAGGGAGGATTGTATGTCCTATCTCCCCCCTTCCCTAAACTGTGCTGTCAATTTTTGGCTCTCTTTTCTCTACTCTCATCTATACCCGGTGTGGATTCTGATGTTTTATGGGAATTTACCCGAAAACTTGGGAAGGAAAAATATACTTTAAAAACAATTTCTTCCGAAGGGATATTAGGGAGATGGGATGGGGTGGGGGGGGGGCGGCGGGGGAAAGAGAGACTGAGACAGAGACGGAGAGACAGAGCGACAGAGAGAGAGCGCAGGTGGGAGTTTGGAGATGGGAGTGGAGAGAATTGGTAGGGGAAGGATTTGAAGAAAAAACCCTGATATGAAAAGTGGAGCGGAGAAATTCCGAAAAGCATTTGGGATTTTATCATATCTCCCCAGGAAATATGTAGGAGAATTTAAGGCATGATTTGTGAACATGGGAAATTCAGTCAGAGAGAAAGCCGTTTCAGTCGATATATTTAATACTTTCTGGTTGTATTTGGGGCTTGATTGTATTTTCCTATATATTTCCTTTCTACTCATTTTGGCAAAGGCAGCTTCACATTTCTGAGCCTAAACCAGATTCTTTTTTTTTTTTAAATTGAATTTATGGGTCATAGGGATTAGTGGTAAGAGGTAGTATGGCTAGAGAGCTGGCCTTGCCATCAGGGAGACCTGGGTTCAAGTCTTGCCTGTGGCTCTGTGTTACCTTGGCAACTTTTCAGTGCTCTCAAACAATTCTCTGAGACTCTAAGTTGCAGAGTGGTCACTGATATACATTGGAAGAGGGAGTTTCCTCACTGAAAATGAATAAATTCCTTCCCTACACTAATTAATTCAAAGGTTCAGCTTAAAAACAAAAAGTGATTAGTAGCATAAGCTAATAAATTCTAGGTTCTCTAGCAAAATGGCAGTGAGTATCTCTAGGTCACCCCTTCTAAAATGCCCTTACTGAGTGTAGTATGTGTTTTCTTATATTTATATGAGCAAGGAACCCTTAGGGGGCTAAGGTTATCAACCACATTGGTGAAATATGGATAACTGTGGTACACTCAGTCATGCCACCTTTAATAGATTTAGAAGGTGTCATTCCAACAGGCCAGACAAATTCCTATGTCTCTGAGACTTTCAGAAATGGGATTTCCAAAATTAGAGTGTTTTCAGACTAATGTCTTTTCTCATGATGTCAGTGGGCTGGGGGTCCAACAGCACTTCACATTTTAAGGCATGGTAAATTTTACAAAGTGCTTTCCTCATAGCAATCTTGTGAGCTAGGTAAAGCAAGCAGCACAACTTCATTAACTTAGACTCTGGCAACAACTCCAATGGAGCTATGATTTTGTTCATTTGAGATCTTCCTTTGTGAGTACAGCCTGGTCATGCCTTCTCAGCTTATTTGATTCCCATACATGTCCTTTCTAACTTTACCCACTACCCACCACTCTGTAGTATCTATCTATCTATCTATCTATCTATCTATCTATCTATCTATCTATCTATCTATCTATCTATCTATCTATCTATCTATCTATCTATCTATCACCTATCTATCTATAACACACACACACACACACACACACACACATACATATACCCAATACTCTGGAGTATTATAAGATTACAGGGTCCTCAACTTAATATTGGCAGAGACTTTGGAGAGTCAATGTCTTCATTTTACAGATTAGAAAACAGAGACCTGAAGGGATGATGTTACTTGCCTAAGGTTGCAGAGGTATCAAATAGCAGAGATAGGATTTGAACCTGGGTCATCTAACTTGACTCATTACTCTTACTCTACACCACTGCATCTCTACCTGATGCCTCTCCCTCTGACTTTTTTTTTTAATATATCAAGGATAATGTATCTTTCAAGTAATCTAATGACACATGGCTTGCCTACCTCTTTTTTTAAATCATACACACATCCTTGAAGTCATTTACACCATTTCTATTGTGCAGACATTGTTGGTAATATGTTGGTGACCTATCTACACTCTCCACCATGAATGTTGCCCTTTGGATCACCTGCAATTTTTATTTTTCTGAGACTGTAGTGTTCTCTTCCATAATTAATAACCATATAACATTAATTGGAGATTATTTAGAATTCCTAGAAATACAACTTGCACTACTTGAAATTTGCTTTTGCCCTATTTTTGAAAAAAGACTTTGCTAAACAAATGAAAAGTATAAAAAACCTAAGATATATGCATGGGGGTGGTCGTGGTAGATATTTAACCAATTAAATAGAATGAACTCTTTTGGGGCATTATGGTAGCAGCAATTTGGGGGGGGGCATGCAAGCAATATGCTAATTACACTTGAGAGGCAATGGAAGGAGTGCTGAACTTGGAGCTAGGAACCTGAGTTCTAATCTTGCCCCAGAAATATATGAGCTATGTAAGTATGAGCAAGTCACTTAACCTCTTTGCCCTTGCTTCCTAATCTGTGAAGTGGGGATAATAATGCTCATGTTACCTACCTTACAAGTGCTTTTGTAACCCTTAAATTGCTGTGTTATTGTGAGATATTATCATAAATGAGCTTATTTATTCATTAAATCATGAATTAAAAACTCTGGAATTCATTAACTATTAGTTAATCACTATTACATCATTAGAAGTGATAAAACTACATTTCTGGAGTACAGATTGACCTGTTAGCCTGGACTGGCGATCCTTTGCTGTTCACAAGCACAATCATAGAATGTTAAGCTTCATTTTATAGATGAAGAAACCAATGCTAAAAGAATTTAAGTGAGTTAGCCAAGGTCACACAGCTGGGAAGGCTCAAAATTAGAACTTGAAGCCAGGTTTCCTGGTTCCCAAAACAATGCTCTTTGTATGGAATGACTGTACCTTACCTTCAAAAACACATAAAACACATATGTATGTCTACACACACTATACTAAAGTTAATTAAGTCAGAAAAGAGAAAACAAGAATATCAAAAATTGGGGCAGCTAGGTGGCACAGTGGATAGAGCACCGGCCCTGGAGTCAGGAGTACCTGAGTTCAAATCCGGCATCAGACACTTAACACTTACTAGCTGTGTGACCCTGGGCAAGTCACTTAACCCCAATTGCCTCACTAAAAAAAAAAAAAGAATATCAAAAATTAAAATATATAAAACACTGCATCAGAATCGATATGGAGCTGGACAGCTCTTCCCTAAATCTCTAAGCCACTGGTATCATGGGCCTGGGGTATGTGGAACTATTGATGAAGACTCTTGAGGAGAAAGAAGGATGCACAGCAAGGAGTGGAGAGTTTGGGGTTGATCCACCATTTTGATGCCAAATAAATTTTCCATAAATCAAGCACTTATACTTTGATGCTTCTTCCTTCACTGTTTGGAGCCACCATTGGAGCTGCCACTTAATCCTTGGGTGAGGCCATTGTCTGTAGAGAGACTATCACAGAATGAATGATAATTTATGAGGCACCCATAATCCTTTCCCCACTGACTCCCTAGGAAGGATGAGACTCCAGTATCTGAGCAATGGCAGAGGTTAGGAGGTAGGGGCTAAGCATGGAATGCCATTGCCACTTCTGCAGTCAAAAATGTCTGTCATATCCAAAGAATAGCACCTTTTATCCTTTAACTCTCCCTTCCCCTGCTGTATTATCTATTTCCCTTCATATTAAAGAAATTAGTGGCTGGGAACCATTGTTTGTGTTTGATGTTAGCCACTATCCTAGAAATTGGATGAAAGGCCATCTGGATGAAGATGGACACATCTAGTAAAGGAATTCATTCTTCCTTGAGCAGTTACAAATCTTGTGTTGCTTCTCTGTGTAGCTTTCCTTAGCCAGCTGGAGGGAGTGGGTCGAAGCCATAAGCACAAGGAGGTTTCTGATCCAAAGCAAATCAGGTTATGTTTGCTATGTGATGTGTTGTTATTTCATGTTAAGTTGTATTGTATTATATTTTATTGTCATGTTGTATTATATGTTATAATATCCTGAAAAAGTAAAGCAAGTGGAAATAGTTATTTCTTTACATGAAGGGCCTTTCCCTCCCCATCCATACTGCATAAAAGAGAAAGACAGTGACTCCAACAATATATTGGTTGGTGAGGTAGTAAATGGGTTGGTAGGTACAAGAGAGTTGGATGGATGGATGGAGTTGACACAAGAGCAAATGGAAGAGAGTGTAGATGTTTGGTCAATGAAGTCACTACCAGATGACAATATTTCATATAAGCCATCCTACTACATTGAGATATGTCTCTCACTTGGATTTCTTTTTTTTATTGGTGAGGCAATTGGGGTTAAGTGACTTGCCTAGGGTCACACAGCTAGTAATTATTAAGTGTCTGAGGCCGGATTTGAACTCAGGGCCCCCTGAATCCAGGGCCGGTGCTCTATCCACTGCGTCACCTAGCTGCCCCTCTCTCACTTGGATTTCTCTCAAATTTATAACCTTCCGCAGTTAAACACAAGTGTGATTCTGTCACCAAAAGGGGTTCTTTTAGCAATGGGGATTTTATATAATGCTTCAGAGTTTGTGAAGTACTTTGCATACTTTCTATCACATGTGTAGTCTCCTTCATTCTATTGTAAACTCCTTAAGAGTAGTCTTTTGCCTTTCTTTATATCCTCAGTGCTTAGCACAGCACCTGGTGTACAGTAGGTGTTTAATAAACGCCCATTGACTTGAACCTCATAGTAACCCCACGAGGCAAGTACAACAGGTCTTATTATTCCCATTTTGCAGAAAAAGGAACTGAGGAATAAGGTAGATAAGAGACTTGCCTATGATCAAACAACTATTAAATTTCTGAGCTAGCATTTGGCCCCAAGACTCTTCTGGCTCCAAGGTCCATACTAGATCTATTCCACTGCAATGCATCAGCTAATGAAGGTCATGGTGACCCAACCAACTGGGTAATGATAGATGGGGAACAAAATGGAGAGAGGAAGAATGAAGGGAATGGGAAAATAGATGTATAGTGAAATATCAGCTGCCCAGAGCCACAGATGAACACCTAACTCCAAAGTGAGCTTAACTTTTATAGGATAAAGGGGACCATTTAAATGCTTCTTCCAGAAGACCAGCAAGTAGGAAGAGACCACGCCTCTGACCCACCAGTCACTCAGTCTAGACATCTTAGATTCTAACCTATCATCAGGACTTTCAAGAGGGAGAAGAATGTCCACAACTGGGGAGAAAGGTAAAGGAAAAGCTTCACTAGGAGAGCTGGCACCTGTGCTAAACTTTGAAAGAAACTGGGGTGGGGGTGGGGGTGGGGGGCAGCTAAGTGGTACCGTGGATGAAGCATTGGTCCTGGATTCAGGAGAACCTGAGTTCAAATCTGACCTCAAATACTTGTCACTTACTAGCTGTGTGACCCTGGGCAAGTCACTAAACCTTTATTGCCTTGTGAAAAGGAAAGGAAAGGAAAGGAAAGGAAAGGAAAGGAAAGGAAAGGAAAGGAAAGGAAAGGAAAGGAAAGGAAAGGAAAGGAAAGGAAAGGAAAGGAAAGGAAAGGAAAGGAAAGGAAAGGAAAGGAAAGGAAAGGAAAGGAAAGGAAAGGAAAGGAAGAAGGAAAGGAAAGGAAAGGAAAGGAAAGGAAAGGAAAGGAAAGGAAAGGAAAGGAAAGGAAAGGAAAGGAAAGGAAAGGAAAGGAAAGGAAAGGAAAGGGAAAGGGAAAGGGAAAGGGAAAGGGAAAGGGAAAAGGAAAAGAAAAGAAAAGAAAAGAAGCCGGGAATCCTATGAGACCAAGTTGAGTAGGAAGAAGTGCATTCCAGGCTTGGGGGGACCATTTGTGCAAAGACATTGGGGAGAGGGACCTATGTCTGGAAAGGCTCATTTGCTGCCCATTTTGGCAACTGGCCAGAGGGCACAGGAACACAAGTTGAACTTTTGAGGGGATTTCTTCTAAATCTATGCATTAATTATGAGAGATGGGTAATGAGTAGGGACAGGAAAAGCAAGAGGCAGCATGGAAAGATGACTGGATATGACATTAGAAGACCACTGTACTTCCTCCCATTTGGGTGACACAGGGCATGCCATTCAACTGCCACATATCTCCATTTCCTCATTTGTAAAATGGGGGTAACAATATGCCCACTAGTGACTTCACAAGGTTGTTACCCAGCTCAAACAATGTGAAAAACGCTAGTTAACCCTAATGACACGTAAGGGAGGACGAAGAATTCAGCTGATTGATTGCAGTTGCTGGGTCCTTTCCATACAGCTGGATCATTTACAAAACACATCCTGGCCCAAGAGATCATTACCAAGAGAGGCAGCTGTGGGGTGGGTCTCTGCTATAGTCTCATCTGAAGTCAGCACTGAACAAACAAGGTCAATCGAGGGGTTTGCCCCAGTTTAGCTAATAGGTGTTGACCTCCCAGAAGCCCTTTTTTTTGGTGTGTTTTTTTTCCAAATGGAAGAAATGCCAGTGAGAACCAAACTGTGGCTGGGTCTTAGTCATAGCTAACCAATTGTGCCTGGCAATGGTGCTTCCAGTCATCCTGGAAAAAACAAAACAAAACAAAACAAAACAACCAACCTTCCCTTTCTGCTACTTTCTGGGAGAGGATAAGCTCCAATGCTTGAAACCATAGGATCCCAGCATGCTGGCACAGGAAGGGATCTTAGGTATTACCTTGTCCAACCCCCCACATGTTACAGGACTGGAAATTGAGACCCAGGACTCTTTTTTTTAGTGAGGCAATTGGGGTTAAGTGACTTGCCCAGGGTCACACAGCTAATAAGTGTTAAGTGTCTGAGGCTGGATTTGAACTCAGGTACTCCTGACTCCAGGGCCGGTGCTCTATCCACTGCGCCATCTAGCTGCCCCGACCCAGGACTCTTTTCCCACTTTGTAAAACTCTTATCATTGTATGTATTGGTCAATAGTATTTATGACTTCAAAACATTTCCCAATTCTTTTCCTAAGTATGTTCCAACATGTCTTTGAGGTGCAGGAACATATTCTTCTGAAGTCTCAAAGAAGAGCTAGGACAAGTCGTCTCCACATCTTTATTGCAGAAGTGGGGGACTACAGATGGGAAATGCTTCATATACTATCTGACCTGGTATTTATTAATGGTTTAAGTAGATACTAGTGAGATAATATTTTCTCTTTCTTACTAAGACTTTTACAGCAAGGCACGGGGATTAATTCCTTCCTAAAAACATTTAGGTGTGCCTCTTTATAGTGGTAGAGGGAATTGAAGTAGAGAGTTGAGGAGCCAATATCAAGCTACACTGGCAGTTTCCTTGGGAGGAAGAAATGGGTCTCATTGGATTGGCAGCTGCTTAGGATGTGACTGATCCTTTTATGTAAGAGATACATAACTGCTTGGAGAGGCTCAGTTCTGAGTTTTCTTAAATCTCTACTTCATGCAGTAAATGTATCTTAAACTATAATATGAATATGTTTATTTGAAAGGTGACGCATTACATTCTCCATCTTGTCCTTCCTTCTCTTATAAAGGTTCTCAACATTTTTTTTTATAAAGGATCTTATCTTTCTCAGAAATTTCAAGTATAGGGTAGAGGATTTAGAAACTAGTCACCAAAGGGCAGCTAGGTGCCACAATGGATAGAGCACTGGCCCTGGAGTCAGGAGGACCTGAGTTCAAATTTGACCTCAGACACTTGACACTTACTAGCTGTGTGACCCTGGACAAGTCCCTTAATCCCAAATGCCTAAACAACAACACCCCCCCCCAAAAAAAAACAACCCTGCTGTATAAATATTGTAGGGGCAGCTAGGTGGTGCAGTGGATAGAGCACTGGCCCTGGATTCAGGAGGACCTGAGTTCAAATTCAGCCTCAGACACTTAACACTTACTAGCTGTGTGACCCTGGGCAAGTCACTTAATCCCAATTGCCTCTCCAAAAAAAAAAAAAAAGAAAGAAAGAAATTAAGAAAGAAAGAAAGAAAGAAAGAAAGAAAGAAAGAAAGAAAGAAATTAAGAAAGAAAGAAAGAAAGAAAGAAAGAAAGAAATTAAGAAAGAAAGAAAGAAAGAAAGAAAGAAAGAAAGAAAGAAAGAAAGAAAGAAAGAAAGGAAGAAAGAAAGAAACTAGTCACCAAATCTCCTTCCCCTTGTTATCACTCCAAAGAACTGGGAAGCCTTCACAATTTCAGTCATCCCACACAGGTTAGCAATTACATTACCCTCCCTCAGTAGTACCTTACCTAGTATTTTGTCTCCAACTACACGTAAAGCCTACAGTGACTCATTATTGTTTCTCTTTTCCGTCTTAGACATTTAGGGTAATATGTCTCCTACTCGTTCCTAGGAGGTTAGGAAGAACATCTCACTCTCTCCAAATATCCATCAATCTCCATCAGTCCCCCACACTCCCCCAGAGCAGCTAGATTGGGTTGTTTAGATTAGCTGGAGCTGCTTCCTAAAAACATCTTGAAAAGGGAGGGAGGATGGAGTCAGGTTTTCTTGGTCCATGTGCCAGGGAGAGACTTGTAATCTCTGCTGCATTCTTCCTCTCATTTAAAACACACACACACACACACACACACACACACACAAAACACAAAAACCCAACAGTAGTCCCTGCAAATTATACTGGGTACACAATGTAATATTTATAATGAATTCACATATGTAGGCCTTGCATGCACTGTAGAAGATGACATACTAACTTGAATCTTGGGCATGGAACCAGTAGGTATAGGGTAATATTCTTACTCATTACCCCCTGGAGCTACATTAGTCTGGCTCCAGCCAGGAAGTCAGGCTGTAATATGCTGCCACTTTTAAATGCCACATCCCTTTGTCCTCTGTCTAGGAGAAGCCGTTTCCAGGAACACTGGCTTATAGCCTAAGTTCTGGGCCTAGGCATGACTAAAGGTGATTGAGGTTGTCTCCTGCCCCTAAGGGGATAGGCATTGAAGTCTCAAGATCACAAGACCTCTACTGATGAAGTAGCAAGCAGAAAGAGATCATTCTTCAGGTTTAGCTCTTCTCTTCTGACCAGGAAAGAGTCTCTCTTGCAGGCTGAAGAGCCTGGCATCATTCTGCATTTTCTAATGGTGTGCCCAAATCAGGTTTCTTGTTCATCAGTATCTTGGCCGAGATTGTCTCTGTAGGGGACACATATAGCTGCAACTGATGGATAGGGACCAAATGGATTGTGGTTTCTGAATTCTCTTGTACTCTCAGTCTCCTGTTCACAAAGAAGTTTGACTAGTTCCCCTGTGGGCTGCCAGTGGTTGCAATGCCTCATCTACAAAAGGGCTATTTTGTAGACTGATCAACTATCTAACCCCTCTGGTCCCTCAACTATTTGCTATTGGGTGATTCTCCAGCAATCCACCACCTTGAATTTTCCAGGGACATCAAGATTTTTTAGCACAACTCCGTCCCTGGCTAAGGTTCCTGACAGTGATCTTGAACATCATTCCCCTACTTGGCCCTTTTTTGATGTTCAGAACTGTCATTGGTTGGAAGACCTCTTTTAGCTGGCCTTGGTCAGGCGATTTACTGGTCATGGGTGCCAGATCTTCCACCTCTAAAATTCCAAGCCCAGGACCAGGGAAAGTTCTCAATACCATCATATGTATGTGTGAGTGGTGCCACATGCTGGCCCTGCCAAACCCCACCAGAGTCTGGTGACTCTGGGCTCAGTTTCCCTAGAATGTGTTTGTTTTTAAGTTATATTGTTATTGCTTTTTGATTTTACACTATAAGAAGCAACACTAAACTTTAAAATAGATAAATAACAGGTGATAGAAGGCCAGCCTTAGAGTCAGGTTGACTTGAATACAAGTCCTATTTCTGACACAATAACTGTGTGATCCTTGACAACTTATTTAATTTTCTAAGGCCATATTTTATAGTTGAGTGGCCTATCTGCACTGGCTGAGGCAGTTTTATCAATGGGATCTCTCTATGCTGATGAAACCATCAGTCCAGACACCCCCACCCCCAAATAGCTTTAATACCACAGTCACAATTTCAATTTCCCTTTAACTCTACCCACATTCACCCTTACACATAAAAAAGAAAAAAAAAACATTTAAGCAAAATCAAGCAACACAGAGATCATACTTAACAGCGTATTCTGAATTCTAGATCCATAGTCTCCACTTCTACCTAGGAAGATGTTTCCTCATGATTTCTTTAGAACCTAGTGACTATAAAATGAAGAAAAGGAAAGATAAATGAAAGAGGAAGGAAGGGAGGAAGGGAGGGAGAAAGAAAAGAAGGAAGGAAGGAAGGAAGGAAGGAAGGAAGGAAGGAAGGAAGGAAGGAAGGAAGGAAGGAAGGAAGGAAGGAAGGAAGGAAGGAAGGAAGGGAGGGAGGGAGGAAGGGAGGGAGGGAGGAAAGGAAGGAAACAAGCATAATTTTTTGTTTATTTTGTTTTGTTTTGTGAGCTAATTGGGGTTAAGTGACTTGCCCAGGGTCACACAGCTAGTAAGAGTCAAGTGTCTCAGGTCGAATTTGAACTCAGGTCCTCCTGACTCCAAGGGTGGTGCTTTATCCACTACACCACCTAGATGCCCCCAAACAAGCATTTTTAAGAGTCATTATATGCCAGGCACTGTCCTAAGTGCTTTACAAGTATTTCATTTGTTCCTCACAACAATCTTGGGAGGCAGGCACTGTTATTATCCCCATTTTAATGATGAAGAAACTGAGGTGGACAGCAGTTAAGTGATTTGGCTAGGGTTCACACAGCTGTGTGAATTGAGAAGGGATTTGAATTCTGTCTTCCTGACACATGTACCTAGCATTTTTACTATGACAAAATTCTCAGAGCTGAAAGGGACCTCAAGGGAAATTCAGTCCAAACCCCTCGTTTTATAGAGGACAAGCTGAGGCTCATCAAGAGGGGTTCAGTGACTTGCTCAAGATGATACAAATGGTAAGTAGCAGTACTGGGTCCTCTGACTCTGAATTCTATGCTGTTTGATCCCCATGACAGCTAGGTGGTGCAGTGCATAGAATGTAGGATTTGGAGTTCGGAAGACCTGAGTTCAAATCCAGATTCATATACTTCTTAGCTGTGTGACCTTAAGCAAGTCACTTAATCTCTATATGCCTCAGTTTCCTAATCTATAATGTGGGGATATTTATAGCACCTATCTCCCAGGGTTGTCAAGAAGATGAAATGAATGATATTTTTAAAGCAATTTGCAAATCTTTAAAGCTCTATAGAATTTCTCCACTATTGTCACAACCCTGTGAGGCAGGTGCTGCTGCAAGAGTTTTTTTACCTCCATTTAATACATGAAGAAACCGAGCTTCAGAGAAGTTAGAGGTGACTTTTCCAAAATCACACAGCTAGTTAAGTGACAAAATCAGGGACAGAACTTAGATCTAATTCTAATGGACCTGAAACCATTTCTGATTCACTTGGTTGCCTTGTCCAAATAAGTGAGTGACCTAACATAGGACTTAGGAAGGCAAATCTCAACAATATAATCTTTTTATCTTTGTGTTGTTCTAGAAGAAGACTAAAGATGGATGATCAAGAAGAGGAAGTTGGAAAGACAGCATTTTAAAAACATTCTGACTGAATTAGCAGTACAAGGTAGCAAAGCTTCAGAGAATTAATAATAATAACAATAACAATAATAGTAATAGCTGGTGCTAATAAAGTGCTTTAAAGTTTGCAAAGTGCTTTATAGATATCTCACTTGATCCTTGCAACAATTTGTGAGGTGATTGCTATTATTTTTTCTATTTTTACAGATGAGGAGACTGAGGCAGGCAGTGGCTAAATGATTTGTTCGGCATCACACAGCTAAGATTTTGAACTTAGATCTTGTTAACTAATTCCCAGGTTAACCATGTCACCACCTAGCTGTTCATATGTATTGTGGAACTATGTAAGTACTGTGGAATCTGGGAAGTTAGATGGGACTCCTCTGACATTTTTTGCTTTTGAACTCATGTCCGACTTTTTACTTTTATTTTAAAAATATTTTTAATTTTTAATTTAAAATTATTTTTTACTTTCATTTTTAAAAGTTCATGATTTCATCAGTAAAGAAGTTCTCTCAGATGGTCTAGAACTCCACTCTCCATGTCTGCTTCTAGGAATTACATTTTTTTTGTTTTTCTTTTAATTAAGTTTTAATTTTAAAAATCTAACCCCCCCCCATCTCTTCCCCACTATGCAATTGAAAAAGAAAAAGAAACAAAACCTGGGTAATTCTCATGCCCATGTCAAAAAAAATGTTTTAATCCCTGAATCCATCAACTCTCTGTCAGGAGGTGGGTAGCATGTTTTATTATGCATCCTCTGGAATCATGTGTTGACTATAGTCCTTAAGTCTTTTAAAATTATTTATCTTTATAATGCTGTTATTTTTTGTAAATTATTCTCTTAGTTCTGCTCTCTTCATTCTGCATCCATTCATAGAAGTCTTCTCAGGCTTCTCTGAAACCAAGCCCCTTCATTATTTCTAATAGAATAATAGTACTCCATTGCATTCATATAACATAATTTGTTTAGCCATGCCCCAACTGATGGACACTCCCTTAGTTTCTAGTTCTTTTCTATTGCCAAAAAATGCTGCTATAAATATTTTTGTACTTAGGGGTTTTTTTCCCCTCTTTCTTTGAGCTCTTTGAAGGTATAGATCTAATAGGAAGGATATGCACAGTTTAGTAACTTTGAGGGTATAGTAGGAGTTGTATTTTGGAAGGGAAATCAAAGGGCTACAAAACTGAGAACAGACTGCTGGATAGTCATGTTTCAAATGAATTCTATCTACTTAAAATAGTATGTGACAATTTATCATTAGTTAAGGTTTCAATAAAAATGTTTGGACCTCTGTAGGGGAAAACAACGGTGCAGAAATAGTAGTAAGAGCACTATACTTGAAGTCAGAAGATCTGGGTTCAAATACTAACTTCCACTTTATAGTTTTTGTGACCCTGAGCCTTAATGACAGCATCTCTGTGCTTCAATTTCCTCAGATGGAAAAATGAGGGGATTGAACTAGATGGTCTCTCAGCTCTAAAGATGTTTTTATTCTATTAAACATAATAATGTGTATTATATGCTTTGAGACCTTAAAGTATTAAAAAAAAAGTGAGTTAGTTTTAATGTGATCACATGGAGTAAAAAAATGGTCTTAAATGGGGCTTAAATTGTCTTAAATACACTCCCCTCTACTTCGAAGCTTACAAAAAAAAATATTTGTATAAGAGTAAGAAATGTGTTTTGTTTTAAATGCAAGACAAGTTAATATTGGCCATTTTATCCTCATAAATTCCTTGAGTTACTAAATTGTTGCAAAAGATGGTAACACGGAGCCAGAGGCCAATCATATTGAAGTCCACAAATCACCAGTCTTTAGGAAGTACCTCTGAATGAGGCTTACCATTGGGCATGAGTCATCACAGGTGATAGATTTGGAGAAAGAAGGGATCTTGCAGGTCATCTAGCCAACCCCTTCATTTTACAGATGGGGAAATTGAGGGCCAAGAGATATTACATGACTTGTCCAATGTCACAAAGTGGAAAATGGAAGGAGGAGGAATTGAACCCAGGTCCTGTGTCTTTAACTCTTAAGCTAAAGAATGGATTTAGCCAACCATTTGGATCTGCATATGTATAAATGAGTGACACAGAGGTTGCCCCCCAAATAATGCTGACTCTACCTGGGTTCAAGAAAACCATCAGACCCATGTAATTTGATAAAATCTGGTATGTGGGTGGTATTTGTGTTTCTTTTCTTTTTCTTTTTCAATTTTTTGTTAAAGAAAATGGATTCACTTATGTTAGAATTCTTGGGAAATTAAGCACCAGGTCCTTATAACAAGCCAAGCCAGTTGTTGTAGGGACTCTTTTTAAGTAAGTAGTAAATTTTTCATTGACTATTCACTGACTTAAAAAATTCAGGAACTTTGTAAGATGGCTGCTATTTCTTATTTGCTCTGTCTAGGGAATAAGCATGTTGATAATTCCTTAGTAATTCTAATATGCATTGAAGAAACCACTTTTTAAGGCTGGGAACCTATTGGGGTACTGAAGCTTTGGAGTGGTCACATCTCTTGCACTGGAAGACACACATTTTTGCAAGTCAAAAATACTGGGCATGCCAAAAACATCATGCAGCACAGTACCCAATAAAAGGACACTGTTATTCTTACAAGGAAAGGTTTGACAAGACAGGAAACAGGCTGGGTCAGAGAAGTTTACTTAATACTGAACCTTATTTAACTATCCTGAAGCCAAAATACAATGACAGTTTTAAAAAAATAAGCAAACAGTTGGTGCACCAAACAAAACCCCAGGATGCAATGTCCCTACCAGAGCTGATTATTGGATTTTTAGCAAACACAGGAAGTGGATAACCCCAAAGGACCTTCACAGAAATACCCCAATTCCTTCCATGTCCACTTTTGTCCTATGTATTTCACTGAGCTAATGAGCACTAGAAGCCTTTTAATTTATGAGTAGGAGCCTGAACAAAAGGAATGAGTTTCCTATGAATGGTTTAACAAGCTGCAAAGTTAACTTCATTAAAATGCAATCATTAACAAAACTGCATTCCACAAAGCAAAAGAGAGAAAAAGGAAAGATAGGAAAAATCAAGCTGTTCATGACAATTTTCCATTTTTTTTTTTTTGTTGAAACCCAGCAGGAGGGCAAAGCTGCTGGCTTCTCTCCATCCTTACAAATGCCAGGAGGGATTATGCAAACGCTGCAACCACCCAAATCTTATTTAAAGTTATAATCATTGTTCTTTTTTAATGACTTTTGCCTGCTTTCACTCAATTCTTTCTGCATCTTGCTTTCTGCCAACTTGGGCCCCTCCGGGAGTCATCAATTCCTAATTGTGGATGAACCATTTTTGAGGCCAGGCCCCTTGAACAAAAAAAGTAAACTTCAAGTGACATCTAGTGGATGTCTTGAGATCTTCGGAGGCACCTGACCCCAGTCTAAACAACATGTGTTTTTAAAAATAGCAATGTAGCCCAGTAGGTTCTTTGCTCAATTTCTGCCATTTGTTGAGACCAAAAGGCAAATTTGTAAGACAAGACTTTCTTCCCTGAAAGGAAAAAAAAATTAAACCTCTATTTAAGGCATTGCTAATTAACTCTTAAGATGAGTTGTTATTCAGTTGTTTTTCAGTGGTGTCTAACTCTTCTTGAACCCATTAGGGTTTTCTTGGCATAGATACTGAAGTGGTTTGTCATTTCCTTCTCCAGCTCATTTTTCAGGTGAGGAATGGAGGCAAACAGAATTAAGTGACTAGCTCAAGGTCACACAGCTAGCAAATGTCTGAGCCTGAATCCATCTCTATCCCCTACACCACTTGGGTGCCCCTCAATATGAGTAATGCCCTAATGCTCAGTAACTGGGCAGGGAAAAAGTCACTCTCTATTCCAATTTATGTAGTAATTCAAACAAAGCTACTTATCCTGGATTAAACAATTACTATAGGAGACAGTTACCTCTTAACAGAAAATGAAAGAGACAGTTTAGATAGCAAAATTTTCTTTGGATTCTTTCAACAACTATGTATTAAGTACCCGATACTTATATGCAAAGCACTTTATTAGGCCCTGGGAGAGATGAAATGATAATTAAGACTGGGATTCTGCCCACAAATGAGGAGCTGTCAAAGTAAATTAATGGGTACTTTAAAAATTATCATACTATAGCTTTAGAGAGGCAGCTTGGTTCAGTGAATAAAGATCTAGCTTTGGAATCAGGATGATGGGTTCAAGCCTGATTCTGACACATAAAGGCTGTGACACTCTGCACCCACCAACCCATGCCTCTTTCATTGCCCCCAAGGCAACCATCTAAAATTATAAACTGGGGAAACTGTTGATCTCTTTTTGGAAGAAGGAGTTTCTTTACAGAGAGATTGACAGACCTAGTTGGCCAGGCCCAAAACCAAAACCAACACTCCTCCCCCTTTCCCCCGCCCCCGCCCCGCACCATGTTTATTGTTGTAGATGAATACTGTACTTCCAGCAAGAGCTAGGTTCAAATCCTGCCTCTGCCACAAGCTGTTTGATCATGTGTAAGTTATGTACCTACCTATAGCCTCAGTTTCTTCATAGGTAAATAACCTCATAATATCTCATAGGGTTATGAGCCTCAAGTGAGGTTATGTATGTGTTCTGTAAACTTCAAAGGGTCATATAAATATTGGTTGTCATTATTGTACCGTTATTTTCTCTGTAACATGGTGTAAGGGAAATTATGTGACTATCAATATCTTGGTCCACTGCCATATTGAGTAGCTTATTGAACTGTGATGTTCTTGACTCTTTTTAGCCAGGCAGTCAATAGATATTTAGGAGGAAGGGAATATGCATTTCTATAGTGACTGCTACATGGCATGCTCAGTACTAATAACTTTACAAATGTCTCATTTGATCCTCACAACATCCCTGTGAGGTAGGTGCTATTATTACCTCTATTTTATAGTTGAAGAAACTGAGGCAAACAGAAGTTAATGACTTTCCCAGGGTCACATAAGTAGACTTGAACTCAGGTCTTCTTGATTCCAGGTCCAACTATCTATCCACAGTGCCACCTTAACTGCCTAGGTAGTAAGTGCCTACCATGTGTTAGGCAACATGCTAAGCACTAGGGTTACAAATATGAAAAAGAGACATTATCTCCTCTCAAAGAGCTTTCATTCTAATGGAGTTAAGTGGTAAAGTCTTTTTTTAGTCATATCTGAAGCTCTGTGGAGGAGTTTGCCAATTCCTTCTCCAGCTCATTTTACATATGAGGAGTGGAAGCAAACAGGGTTAAGTGAGACTTGCCCAGGGTCACACAACTAATAACTGTCTGAAGAAGGATTTGAACTCATGAAGAGGAGTCTTTCTAGTTCCAGGCCCAGTGCCCTATCCACTGTGCCACCAAGGCCAGTGTTCTATCTACTGCACCACTTAGTTGCCCCCTCAATCTAATGGAGTAAGACACACAAAAGGAAGCTGAAACGGGGTGAGGAGAGGAGGAGGGAAGGTACCTGGTGCAGCATGAAGGAAAAGTACATATGAGTGTACCTAGGCAGGAAGTGAATTGATTTATGAAGGACAGGGTCTCAATTGGAGCTGCCTATCAATTGCCTAGAACATCTTTTTTGTTCAGAAAGGCAACTGGTCCATAATGGAAACTGAGTTGAATTTTGAGTCAGAAGACCTATGCTGGAGCCCCTGTGTAAACCCTTATTGACTATGTGACTATAGACGTCACCTAATTTCACTGAGCCTTGATTTCCTGATACATAAAATGGGGACATAATGCACTACCTACCTCCTAGAGTTGCTATGAAGAAAGCACTTTGTTTTTGCTTTGTTTTTTAAGATTAAGATTCTTAAGATTATTTAAAATTTTTATTCTGAATTTAATAAACACCAAATAAAATGGGCTTTTGAATATACCTAGTAAATAGTAAATTGTTGGTGTCTGTTTTATATAGTTTGCTTTTCTTTTTCAAGTTATTTTAATGTGATGATATATAATATGGCATAATATGATGTAATATGATATATAAGATAAAGTAACAATATAATACATGTAACATAATAATAATGTATATATACTTATATTTATAATATGACTTTCAAAGCTATCTTCTTTTCTTTTCTCTCCATTAAAGGGAAAAAAAGATAACTTGACCCTTTTCTTTCTTTTTTTTCTTCTATCTTACTCTTATCCCCTGATCTCCAGAAAGGAAAAAGAAAAATGAAACCCTTATAACAAATATACAGAGTCAAGCAAAATTAATTCCTAAGTAGGTTAAGTCTATGATGATTAAAAATTTGAGAGACATATTTCTGGGTAACTTAAACACTGTATTAATAAGGCAGGCAGATTATTGGCCATCTCTCAGACCAAAGATAATTGTGGTAGTGGGGCACAGAGTGGTCAATGGGGCTAAAAATTGACCTGGGCACAAAGAGATTATCTCCAGCCTTGGGCTATCAATCCAAAGAATGTCCTCCTCAATGAAAGGGGGGTGCAGCTGGGCAAGTGACCCCTCCCTGGATGGAGAGGCCTTCTTTATCTAGATCTGTCTTTATCTGGATCTGACTCCACCTGAGCTTGAGGAGAAAACCATGAGCTTCCCCACCCTAGATTCCTTGCAAGTTTGGGGTGGGTATGACCAAGATGAAGAGATTCAGTGCAATCTTATTATCAAGGAGAAACTGGACCTCTAAAAATCAGGGCTTTGGAAGAAAGAGGGAAGCTCTAATCTCCCTGAGATATCAGTTATTAATCAACATTTCTCATAAGTCCAAAAATGTATTTCTTATTCTCCAGATTAACTCCATCATCATTCCATCAAGAAGTGGGTGGTATTCTTCATCATTGGTTCTCTGGAATTGGGTTTGGTCATTACATTGATCAAAATTCTCAGATTTTTCAATTTTTAAAAAATTGTTGTTGTCTATAAATTGTTTTCCTGGTTCTTCTTACTTCACCATGCATAAGTTCCCATGGGTCATACAAGGTTCCTCTGCAACCATTTTTTCATTACCTATTTTTATTATTCCTTACATTGTAATAATATTTCATTACATTCGCATGCCACAATTTGCTTAGTCATTTTCCCAGTTGAGGGGCACTCTCTTAATTTCTAGTTCTTTGATGCTACAAAGAGAGGTGCTATAAATATTTTTTGTACAAATGGATCTTTTTCCTCTTTCTTTTGCATACTTCTTTGAGATAATGGACCTGTTAGTTGTATAGCTGGGTCAAAGAGTACACATAGTTTAGAGACTTCTTGAGCACAATTCCAAATTCCTGAGGAAGGCACTTTGTAAAACAAAACAACAACAAAAACAACAACAACAAAAAAAATAAAAACAAATGAAAACTGAAATGCTCCATAAACATGAGTCAAGTAGAAAGATTGCTGGGCTTGTAACAAGAAGACCTAGGTTCAAATCCCACCTCTGACACTTACTTAGCAATGTAGCCATGAATGTCACTCTGTCATGCTGTTTCCTCATTTATAAAATGGAGATTATAGAACCACTTAATTCACAAGGCTGTTTTGACAGTCAAATGAGTAATATACATAAATCATTATGCTAGATATTATTACAACTATTTAATAATCTCTTGGGTTCTTTTTTTTTTTAAGTTTTTTTTTTTTTTTTTTTAGTGAGGCAATTGGGGTTAAGTGACTTGCCCAGGGTCACACAGCTAGTAAGTGTTAAGTGTCTGAGGCCGGATTTGAACTCAGGTAGTCCTGACTCCAGGGCCGGTGCTCTATCCACTGCGCCACCTAGCTGTGTTCTTAAGAATGAAAACTTTGGAGTGATGGTTGGAACCTGTGCCAGTGAGAGAGGTGATCTACAAAAGTAATTAAAGGGTGAGATATATATATATATATAATAATAATATGTAAATATGTATAAATTTAATATATAAATATATATAAAAGGATGATACATATGTAGAATTTTCTTTCAAGTTTTCAGTGTAAAGTTTGATCAACTTTACCTCAAAATTTACCTATTGCAACTCCAACTCTTTGTTTAAATAGTCCTCCAGGTTTGCTGCTAAATTGAGGGCTCAACAGCCCTATAATCACAAGCCTAATGAAGTAAAGGATGAGAAAGAAGCACAAAGAACAAGTGAAAGAGCTAATGTTCTTTTCTTTTCTGTCCCAACGGATGGAAAGGAACCAGCTACTCTTTAACTAGAACCTAATTTCTGCCAGACTGCTGTCCAGTTTTCCCAATAATTTTTTCTTTCAGATGGTTGAGTCCTTTCCCCCAGTAACTGAAGTCTTTGTATTTATCAAACACTAGGATATTGTTTGTTTGTTTCTGTAGGTTGTGTACCTAATCTGTTCAATTGATTGCCTTAAAAAACAAACAAACCAGTACCAAATTATTTTAATGATTACTACTTTATTGTATAGTTTGAGATCTGGTGCTGATAGATTCTCTTCCTTCAAATTGTTTTTCATTGTTACCCTTTAAATTATTAACCTTTTATTCTTTCATATGTATTTTGTTATCATTTTTCTAGTCCTATAAAATATTCTTTGGGGAGTTTTGTGTAGTATTGAGTAATAAATTATTTGTCATTTTTATTACACTGATTCAACCTATGCATGAACAATTAATATTTCTCCAATGATTTAGGTCTATCTTTATTTTGCAAAGAACATTTTATAGTTAGATTCATAAAGTCCTTTGGTGAATTTTGGAAGATAATACTCCCAAGTATTTTATAGCTTCTGTGTTGTCATTGTACAGTAATGTCCAACTATTTTTGACCCCATTTGGGGTTTTCTTGGCAAAGATACTGGAGTGGTTTGCCATTTCCTTCTCTAGCTCACTTTACAGATGAGAAAACTGAGGCAAACAGAGTTAAGTGACTTGCCAAGGGTCACACAGCTAGTAACTATCTGAAGCTAGATTTGAACTCAGGTCTTCCTGACTTCAGGCTCAGTGTTCTATCCACTGAGCCACGTAGCTGCCCTGTTTTTGTTGTTGTTCAATTATGTCAAACTTCATAATACCATGGACTATACTGTTTGTTGGTTTTCTTGGTAAAGATACTGGAGTGGTTTGCCATTTCCTTTTCCAATGGATCCCAAGCCTGGATTTGAACTTAGGTCTTCTTGACTAGAGGCCCAGAGCTCTATCTACTGAATCACTTAGCCACTTCAATAGAGTCTGTAGTTATTTATTTTTTTTTTTTTGCAGGGCAATGAGGGTTAAGTGACTTGCCCAGGGTCACACAGCTAGTTAAGTGTCAAGTGTCTGAGGCTGGATTTGAACTCAGGTACTCCTAAATCCAAGGCCAGTGCTTTATCCACTGTGCCACCTAGCTGCCCCCGAGTCTGTAGTTATTTTGACCAAAATTTCTCTTTTTAGCTCCTCTTGCTGGGTTTTACTGGTTTTTTTAAGAATGCTGATGCTTTGTGTGGATTTATCTTATATTCAGCACTTTTGCTGGTTATTAATTATTTAAATTAATTTTAGTTTACTCTTTTTTTTTTTTTTAGGCAATGGGGGTTAAGTGACTTGCCCAGGGTCACACAGCTAGTAAGTGTCAAGTGTCTGAGGCCGGATTTGAACTCAGGTACTCCTGAATCCAGGACCTGTGCTTTTTCCACTGAGCCACCTAGCTGCCCTTTAGTTTACTCTTTAGAGTTTTCTAAATACTTCCCATCAAATCATCTACAAAATGATACAATTTTGTCATCTCTTTGCTTATGTTTATTACCTCTACTTTTTTTTCTTTTTTCTTCCTTTTCTTTTTTTGTAGAGCAATGAGGATTAAGTGACTTGCCCAGGGTCACATAGCTAGTGTCAAGTGTTTGAGGTCACATTTGAACTCAGGTCCTCCTGAGGGCAAGTGCTTTATTCACTGCCACCTAGCTGCCCCCCTTTTCTTATTGATATAGATAACATTTTTAGCACTACATTAATTAGTAGTGGTTATAATATGCTCACTTGTTTTATGCCTGATTGTTTAACTGAAGAGGCCTCTAACTTTTCCCATTTACAAATAATGTGTTTGCTTTTGGATTTAGATAAATACTATGTACTATATTAAGGAAAAATAAATTTATTCCTATGGCTTGTATTCTTTTTAATTCAAATGAGTGTTTGATTTTGCCCAAAGCCTTTTCTGCATCTATTGATAGAACCATATAGTTTTTATCATTTACATTAACATTATTTAGTATACTTACAGTCTTTATTATGTTAAACCAACCCTGAATTCCTGGTATAAAAACAAACTTGGTCAAATTATATATAATTTTTCTAACAAGTTGCTTTAATTTACTTGCTAATATCTTATTTAAAATTTTTGCTTCAATGTTCATTAGGGAGATTCCTGTTATTATTTTCTTTCTCTGTTTTGACTCTTTCTGCTTTAGGTTTAGACCAATACCTTACTTCAAACACCAAAATAAGTTCCAGATAGATAGATTAACTAGTTATAAAAAGTCACACCATAAACAAATTAGAGGAGCAAGGAAGAAATTACCTTTTTCATCTGTGCATAGAAGAGTTCATGATTAAGCAAATTATAGGATTACATAGGAGAAAATGGATAATTTTCATAACAAATTTTTTAAATATGCAAAACAAACTAACATAGTAAAAATTAGAAGGCAAACAGGTAACTGGGAATTAACATTTGCACTAAGTCCTTCTGATAAAGGTCTCATTTTGAAGATATCTTCAAGCAATTAATTCAAATTTATAAGAATAAGAGCCATTCCCCAATAGATAAATGGTTAGAGGATTTGAACAGTTTTCAAAAGAAGAAACCCAATCTATCAACAATAATATGAAAAATTATCTGAATCACTATTAGAGAAATACACATTAAAGCAACTTTGAGGTTCTATCTCACACCTATCAGATTGGCAAAGATGACAAAAGAAAAAAAATTACAAGTGTTGGAGGGGTTGTGGGAAAACGAGTATGCTAGTGTACTGTTGGTGGATCTATGAATTGGCCCAGACATTTTAGAAAGCAGTTTAGAACTATGGCCAAAAAGTTATTAAACTGTGCATACCCTTTGACCCAGCTATGCCATTACTATATCCCAAAGAAATAAAAAAAAGAGGATAAGGCTCTGTAATTATAAAAATGTTTATAGCAGCTCTTTTCAAGTTAGCCAAAAATGTAATAGTTTCTTCATAGTGGAGAATGGATAAACAAATTGTAGTATAGTTATCCCTCCCACATTTCAGGGAGGGGTGGAGTTAGGGGCATGGTGCCCCCACAATCTGGAAAATCTGAGTAAAAATTTTTGGTACTCCCTTTGTGCCAGAGAAGTCTGAATTATTATGGTATTAAAAGATAAAATGTTGATATTATACAAAACCATGTGTGTGTGTGTGCGTGTGTGTGTGTATTATGAATGACTGAGTTTCTAAACTTTCTGTGTCATCTCCTGGCCTTTGCATGTTGTCTGCAGCTTCTGTAAAATTTCCAAAATTTCTCATGTTGACCCGTGATATCAAAACTTCAATGGGGAAAGTTGCGATATAGAAGGGATAACTATATATTGATGTGATAGAATACTAATGTACCACAAGAAATGATGAAATGGACGCTTTCAGAAGAAACTGAGAGTACATTTATGTATTGAGGAAGAGAGATGTAAGCAGAACTAGGAGAACAATTTATACAGTGATAACAATATTTAAAAGAAAAATAATTTTAATATTTTAAAACTCAAATACAATAATAAAACATGAATCTTAAAGAATGAAGATCAATCATAATTCTAGAGGACTGAAGATTTAGAGTGCTGTCCATCTCCTGATAGAGAGCTGATGAACTAGATGTACAGAGTGAGACACTTGTTTTTGGAAATTGCCAATGTGGGAATTTGTTTTGCTTAACTATTTGTATTTGTTGCAGAGGTTTTGTTTTTGTTCATTTGTTTTTCCCAATAAGAGGAGTTTGAAAGGACAGAGGGTAGATGATCATTAATTAGGAAAAAAAGAGATTAATTGGAAAAATAGGCTGTACTTGGCTCTACCAAATTAAATATTTTAGTACAATCAACTAATAATAAGGAAGGTCCAACAATGTGTACCTTCTAGTCAGCTATGTGACTATAAAGATGTGTTCTGCTGCAGAATATTGTTTGCAATAGGCTTCTCAATCCCTTTTCCTATTATCATCAAAGATAACCTCATTATGTGAGAAAGTTATTCTCCTGAAATTTTAGGTTATGGGTTAGTTATGATTCATTTTTTTGAATTGCCTTTTTTTTTTTTTGGTAGCAATGCCTGTGGTTATTTCTAATTTTTTAATATTTTTTTCCCTTCTTTCAGATATCTAGAGAATCAACCCCTCAGTACCCTTAAGACTATGCTAGGGGGCGGCTAGGTGGCGCAGTGGATAGAGCACTGGCCCTGGAGTCAGGAGTACCTGAGTTCAAATCCGGCCTCAGACACTTAACACTTACTAGCTGTGTGACCCTGGGCAAGTCACTTAACCCCAATTGCCTCACTAAAAAAAAAAAAAAAAAAAAAAAAAAAGACTATGCTAACATGTTCTCTGTGTTTACTGGATCTGATCCAACTGCACTCTTTCTACTTCTTTATGGAGGACGGGGACTCTCATGGCAGAAATCAAACATGATGTCTCCATGGTGTTATTAATGGAGAAAATAGTTTGTTATAAAAATCTTAACAGATTTTTTCCATTTCTATTCATAGTCCATTTCTATTCTATAGTCCTTTAAGTCTCATCCTTAAATGTTCTTAGAATGATGTAGTTTAATTGGATCTCATAGTAAGTTTTCTGTAAAATCAATTTTAGTAGGTTATCACGAGTTTTCCAGAAAATGACCCCTATGAAATATGTCTTATTTTAAAAACAAAGTCTTTCCTCATTATCTACAACATAA
Organism: Dromiciops gliroides; assembly: GCF_019393635.1. NCBI lineage: Eukaryota > Metazoa > Chordata > Mammalia > Microbiotheria > Microbiotheriidae > Dromiciops > Dromiciops gliroides. Next base: position 170,797,934 of record NC_057862.1, read on the forward strand.
AGCTCTCTACAAAACATATGGATAGCTGCAGGAGAATAGCATTTTTATCTGATTTCTTTTTCTAGTCAGAATATGTTCTGACCTATGCTACTATTATTCAAAACATAAATTCTAAAAATGCCTGCTTCTCCTAGATTAAAAAAAATCTGTTGGCTAAAATCTAGGCCATTATAAATCTTTAAGGGCTTCAAAATATGATCAGGTATACATTTTTCTTTAAAAAGAAAATTCCTACCAGTTAATCCACATAGATGAACCCTTGAAAGGGCATCTTATAGAAACTTTCTGTCCCCTATTTATCCCTCTCACAGCATAAAATCATTACAAAACATTTGCTTTTGACCATGTACTTATACAGCATATGGCAAGAACATCAACTTTGTCAATAAATATACAAAGTCTACAGTTACTAGTGAAAGGCTATATTAAAATTTGTGACTATATAGAGGAAACCAAAAGACTAAGTATCAGGAAACTATTAACTAGTTGAGTAACTTTGGGCAAATTACTCAACCTCTATTTCACATTTTTAAAAAATCTTTAATTCAGCTTTAAAAAGTACTCAATACCTATTTATGTGTAAGACATTGTATTAAGTGCTAGAGATACAAAGACAAAATAAAAATTTGTTTAAAAATTAAAAAAAAAATTGACCTCAAAGAATTTACATTCACTGCTAGTTAATTAACCACACTTTGAAGTGTAATTTGAAGGAGAAAACACTAAAAACTGGGGATCAAGAAAAGCTTCATGGATGTGGTGGCCCCTGACCTGAAAAGCATGCTATTGATTCAAAGAGGCTGAGGTAAGGAGGCATTTCAGGCATAAGGGATTGCCTGTGCAAATGCAAAGAGGTGGGAAACAATGTTCAAGGGAACAGCTAACAGGCCAGTTTGTTTACAACAGTTTTTCTCAAAGTGTGATCCAGGCACCCTTGAGGGTCCCTGAGACCCTTTCAGTAGGTCCTCAAAGTCAAAATTATTTTCATAATAATACTAAGATGTTTTAATTTATAATATGATAAATATAACAAGGTACAATTCACATAAGCAAAAAATTCAGGGAGCAATCAGTAATTTTAAGTGTAAAAGAAGTCTTGAGATCAGAGTTGGAGAACTACTAGTTTAGAATATAGTGTGTATAAAGGAAAATAATACATAATTCTGGAAAGGTAGGTAGGAGCTAGATTTTTAAGACTTTAAAAACCAATATCATCGTTTTATATTTTATTCTCGATACAGTAAGGTTTTCTCAGAAAGAAACTTATTGAACTAGACCTACATCTTGGGAATACTAATATGGAGGACAGCTAGGTGTGGATAGAATGAATACCAGGCCTGGAGTCAGGAAGACATTTTCCTGAGTTCAAATCTGGCCTCAGACATTTGCTAGCTATGTGACCGTGGTTGCCTCAGTTTCCTCATCTATAAAATGAGCTGGAGAAGGAAATAGCAAACCACTCCAAGTCTTTGTCAAGAAAATCCTGAATAGGGTCCAGAAGAAGTGGACATGACTGAACAACCCCATTCACGTGCTCTACAATCTAGCCATACTAGGCCCATACCTAGCATGCTCTCCCTCCTTATTACCTCTTAGTTCCCCTGGTTCTATTCAAGACTCAGCAGGAATTCTACCTTGTGGAGGAAGCCTTTCCCAGTGCCTCCTCCTGAGACCACCTTCTATTTATTTTGTATGTATCTACCTGGTTATTTTCATGTTTATGTCCCCCTTTAGAATGAGCTCCTTGAGATCAAGGGTTGATTGTTTTTTGCCTTTCTTTGTATCCACAGCACTCAATGCAGAGCTCTGCACATAGTAAATACTCAATAAATGTGGCCTGTACTATCTAGCTCCCTTATTTATAGATAAGACTGAGGCCCAGAAAAGGAAAGTGACTTGCCCAAGGTCACACAAATGATAAGTAGCTGGGCTAGTATTTGAACTCAGGCCCTGGGAGTCCATGTTCAATCATCTTTCTTCTACTCCACAGTAACTTTGCATTCACAGGTCCCAGAACACCCCTACCCCTAGGACTTTGCTCATTAAGATGCCTGGAATTCTATCTTCCCTTCACTTATAGAAATCCAAGCTATCTTTCAAGATCCAGCTCAAAACCCATTTCCTTTAAGTCTTCCTTGTTCACTTCACCTAGAAATGATCTTTTCCTCTAATTCTGAAAGCTCTTTGCTTCTCTTGTGCCCCATTGCATCCCAAATGTAGTTATCCATTCTTGACTAGGTTATAAATTTTTTGAAAGCAGGAGTTGTCTTATTCATCTTTGCATCCCCTGTATATGATCAACAAATATGTTGGATGAAGAGGCTGATTTTTGTGTTTTAGACACTCATCCTTTATCTTGAAAATGCTATCTTGTGGGAGGATGGTGTCAACCTGTTTTATCCTGTAAGAGACATGGGATGGAAAGGGTCCTGGACCTGAAGTCAGGAGAGACCCGTGTTCAAATTCTTGCACTTCTGACATTTCCTGGTTGCATAACCAGTTGTTTAATTTTTCTGAGTCTGTTTATTCAACTATATAAAATGGGGATAATAACAGCTGTAACACTTTGCAAGTTTGTTAGGAGGTTCAAATGAGATAATGTATACAAAGTGCTCTGTAAACTTTAATGAGTTATATAATTGATAGTTATTACAGAAGGCCATGGAATCTTAGAATTGGAAGGGATCGCAGAAGTTACCTGGTCCAACCCCATTGGTATTCTTTAAGATTCAAGAGTTGGTTGTCTTTAAATGTTCTCATATTTATAAATATTAATTTCTTGTACCCTTTATAAACATTTTAAAATCCCATTAAACAATCTTAAAATAACATTCAGAATTCACTAAACCCAACAATGATACTTTAGAGCAAAGTGCTGACATAAATAGATCCAGGGGTATGAAGAGTTTAGTCACCTTTCTTGACTAATTCCAAGCTGATACCCAGAAATGTGGGACCAATTCACAGCTTTACCAACAGGGCACTTTGTAACCTTTCCAACATTGAGTAGTCCAGTTTTTGGTCAATTTGCGGAATATCAGATGTTTGCTGGTCTCCTATATATCGCCTGACATTAGCCGATCATTGTAAGATACCCTTCACCAGCAATAGCAGGGTGCACTATTTTGCTGTTTGGTATACAGACATGTTTTGTCTTCACAGAATGTTAGTTTAGTCCAACCTTTGTTGTTAAGTCATTTTTGTCGCGTCTGACTCTTTGACCCCATTTGAGGTTTTCTTAGCAAAGATGCTGGAGGGGTTTGCCACCTCCTTCTCCAGCTCATTTTACAGATGAGGAACTGAGACAAACAGGGTTAAATGGCTTGGCTAGAGTCACACAGCTAGTGTCTGAGGCTGGTTTGAACTCTATCCTCTGCTCCACCTAGCTCACTTTCACATCTTTCCAAAATGACCATCCATCCTCTTCAGTGAAACAGACCACAACTTTCTGAGGCACCTAACTCTACTAGTGGCTAGCTCCAGTTGTTAGAAGTTTCCCCTTATACTGAGACAAAGTGTGCCCTTGAAATTTCTAATATTGCTCCCAATTTTACTGAGACCAAGCAGAACAGATCTAATCCCTCTTGTACAACACAGCCATTCAGATGCTTGTAGTTAGCTTTTTGTACTGTCTCCTGTATTTTGTATTGTCTCCTGCCCTTGGGGCACTTTCCTCTAGGTGACAAGATTCTGTTTCTGGTCTTTGCTCTAGTCACAGTGGTGTCAAACTCAAATAGAAACACATCTCTGTAGGCTGCACATTGACTTAAAAACACCCCACAAGTTAACATCATCTATGTTGTACTGCATTTTTATTTGTTTTGTTAAAAAATTTCCCAACTACATTGTAATCTGGCTAGGATTGCATTTGGGAGTTTGTGGCTCGCAAGTCTGACACCTCTGTTCCAGAGTATTACATAATTTATTTTCACAAATGCATGTGTGACAGCTCAACACAATGGCATTAAGGGAGATGGTTAGGAAGACCAAGATTCTCTCCTACCCTCTCAAAAACTAATGGGTAATTGTCAGCAGTCACTACAAGAAAATTCAGACTTCTCAGCTATTGTCGTTTTGTTGACCAGGCTTATTTTTGAAAGTTTGAGAGAGGATTCAAGTTTATTTGAATGGGAGAAGATGACTGTGAAATACAATTAATAAAGGGGGCAGAATCAAAGGACCTTTATTTTGAACTTTAGTCATAGAATAAACAGATTTTTAAAAAATCCCTTCTACAACATACCTCAAAAGTGGTCACTCCAGGGGGCAGCTAGATGGCACAGTGGTTAAAGCGCTGGCCCTGGATTCAGGAGTACCTGAGTTCAAATCTGGCCTCAGACACTTGACACTTACTAGCTGTGTGACCCTGGGCAAGTCACTTAACCCCCATTGCCCCGCCCCCCCCCCCCAAAAGTGGTTATTCCACCTCCTTTAGAGTTGTCTAAACTGCTTTCTTGCATCTCTTCTGAAGCCTTGTCACCTGCCCCCAGAGACCATGCCCCCGAGGAACGTCCATCCTGTCAAGATGGCAAATATCTCTCCTACATTACTATTTCAGGACTCCACTATGTGTCACCTCACTCCCCTCTCTAGGCATTTCCTCCACAACTACACCAACTAAGTAGCCTTCTCCACCACCTCTAGTTCTGGAAACATGATTAAATCAATTACATCAAGGTTCCTGTTTGGAGCTTGTCAACATACTACTCCCCTATGGCTCCATCCGCTGTCCCCGAAGTGCTCCTCCTAGGACACCAATTTCCAATGTGTATCTCCCCTACTGGAATGTAAACTCCTTGAGATAAGGGGATATCTTTGCACTGTATGTGTGTATGTATACATATCTTTTTCATTTTTGGATACTATAATTGTTGAAGTTTTGCCTTACATTGAGCCTTTCTACTCATAGCTCCCAGCTCTGCCCCAAGGTCAACTAGAACAATTCTACTGAGGACAAAGGTTGAGGAAAAAAGTCAATACAAGCTTTATAGCTGATAGAAATGTCTAAAAAAACCTATATCTATAGATCAGATAAGAATTGGCAATATAGATATGGATAGGGACTGGACCCTGTGATTTCAATGTCTACTCTCTAGTTCCCTTTAACACACTGTCTTAGTAGCCTAAAGCATTGAGACATTGACTTGCAAGTGGTCACAGTCAACATATCAGAGGCAGGACTTAACTAGATTGTTCCCCTAGCTTTGACGCTGGTTATATATACAAAATATCATGCTTCTTATTAGTAATAAAGTACAGATTAATTTGCCTAGAAACTTTAAAAGTAATACACCATTCAAATATACTTAGTTTTTAAAAGATATCTTAAAAATATGGCTACAGTTACTACCGAAGTCACTAATAGCAAGGGTTGGCAACCTCAATAAGGGTATTTTCTTTAGCTAATTAAGACTAATATTTATTTTTCATTTTGGGCTAGTTTCATTTAATGAAATTAGAAAAAATATTTGTAGATAGACATCAAGTAATAATTCTAAATGCAAATCTCAAAAGTTGAACAAAAAGAAAAGTCTAAGGGGGAATTCTACATGAACAACATCTATAAGGATTTCCTCCTTTTCAACAGAAATGCCCTCACCAGTTATCTAGTCATAGAATAAACAGATTAAAAAAAAACAACACCCAACACCATTTTTTGAAATAAGGCAAGAAAATTGTGAATACTTAGTTAAGCTATAGCAAATATGAATCATATCTTTCAAACCAAGAGTTCCTAACACAATGTACAAAGAACACACAAACACTTTATTGATGGCATACTGCTGTGCCGTAAAAAATGATGAACTGGTTGTTTTTTGGGGAAAAAAAGGAAAGACTTGCATGAAATAATGAAAAGTAAAGTGAGCAGAACCAAGAGAATACTGTATACAGTAATAGCAATATTATTGGAAGACTGATTGTGAACCATCAAGTTATTCTGAATACTACAAATCAACTATAAAGGAACTATGAAGGAAGACGCTATCCATCTCCAGAGAAAGAACTGATAAATAGAAGTATGCATAGTATAGTTTTACATATATTTATAATAAACCTGTGTCAAATGGTAGCCTTCTCTAGTGTGGGGTGAGGAGGGAGGGAAGGAAACAGTTTGAAACTTAAAATGTGATAAAAATAAATTAAATTTTTAAAAAGCACACCATAAGCAGAAAATCATTTTATTAACTATTTTAGGGGGAAAGCTGCCACATCTATTCTTATTACATAATTTTAGTTCTGACCAGTAGAACCAAAACCTCCTGATCCACGTTCAGTGTCATCTAGGCCCTGAAAAAGAAAAAAGTGTCAAGTCATTAACTTAATGTCAGTCTTTTTTCTCCGAGACTCCTAAATTTCCTTTTTCTAAACAAAGTGCTGCCTTATGATCAGCACATCTTCCTCAAGGAAGATGACAAAGTAGAAAAGAAAAAAATGGTAAAACACAGATGCATATGATTTTGCCACAGAAAATACAAGAATTTTCTTAAAGTTGATTCAAAACATATTAGGGTTTTAATGGATGAATTAAAAATTAGCTTCCAAGGAAAAGGGAATATGAAAGCTATATTGTAAAGATCTCATTATAGCGATTTAAAGAATTCCTTTTAAAATTTGTCTTAAAATCATTACAGACAGAGCTGAAGGGACCCTGGAGATCACCTATTCCAAACTTCTCTCTGACCCAATTTTGCATATGAGATATCTGAGAGCCAGAGAGAAGTAACCTCAGAGTAGTAGGAAGCAAATCCAAGTCCTTTGGCCCAAACTCCAGCATTCTTTGCATTATTCCACACTGCCATCTTCTAAGCAGGTTAAAAGAACAGACCTTCATTTTAGCATTTACTAAGTCTTACAATTTTATTTAATTTCTAATTTGTCATTTATTGTTAGGATTGTAACTAATGGAAAATAATTTTCTTTGTTCTATATAAGGACTTTTACACAGAACTAGATTTCTCTGTTAAAATAATTACATGACTTACCATCTTCTAAGTTTTTACAGGATGCTAATAAACAACTCACACACTAAAGAATGACTCCACCCAATGGTTTCACTTTAATTACTTACTTGGACTTCTTCAAGTTCTGGATAAAAAACCCGTTCACAAATCAGCTGTGCAATCCGATCACCTTTCTTCACTTTAAATAAAAAGATTATATTTATAAACATCTACTTTAGAAAAGCACAAGTTTAACAACTGTGGTAAATTACACTATCAGCTTACCTTCAAATGTTTCTTTGCCAAAGTTAAATAGAACAACACCAACATTTCCTCTGTAATCTTCATCTATGACACCAGCTGTAGGAAGACATTAAGTAAATGAAACACAAAGTCTTTGGTGGTTATTGCCATCTTCCCATAATTATCCATGCTAATAGAGTACAATAGTAGCATGAAAAACTCTACAGTCAGCTTAGTATAGTGGACTGAGTTCTGAACCTCAGAGTTGAGGAAACCTGTGTTCAATATCTGGCCTCTGACATTTACTAGCTACCTGACTTGGGGCAACTCCCTAAGATTTATCTACTAAATAGATAGGCTTTAATCAGTGTTGGTGAAGATAGTTCCTATGTTTAAGTAATCACAGATGACAAAGATAATTCATGAATGACTAAAATATTTCTGTACTTAAACATGAATATGGATCTGTTATGATACTCTGCAAATTTATAATATTTCAACCAAAATATAAAGGTCTAGCTCAAAAGCACCTGGAAAAATATCCAGTTTTTTCATCCAATTATGCAAATCAGCTCTTTCTTACTTCCTACTCCACTGAAAATAGATGGCAAAACCTCTGAATGATATCATACTTTAGCTTGAGCTGGGTTGCCCTCTTTGGCTCTCACTTTTCCTGAGTACTAAGAGAAAATGATATATTTTGGTTTCAAAGCCATATAGCAGAGATGAAAGAGTGACCTGTGACCAACTCCTATTCCTCCTTTTTTTCCTTAGAATCCTTAAAGAAAGATTCCATGAGTCCAGGAAGGCAAGAACATTCACAGATGAATGCTGAAGTTAGTTATTTGAATATCTGCTACAAATTTGATCTTGACTTTTTTGAACAAGGAAAATTCCTCATTTTAAGTCTATAATTATATAAAATTTAGAAAATTGGGGTTGGAGAAGAAAGGAAGATTGAGGACTACTCATTCTACTTCTGGGTACTTTTAATACTGAGTACTTAGAAAACATTATAGGATCACAAGAGGCTAATAAAATGGGGGTCCTGCATGAAAGCATTTTGACCTTTCAGCAATTCACTGAGAAAATTTGCCTTCAAAATGTCTCTAGAGATTTCAATTAATGAAGTGTGTAATTACCTCAGAATTTTTCTAGTAAGGTAGTTACATCATACACAAGTTAAGCACAGATGTATTTCAACAAAATGGTAGACAAAGGTAGGCATAAGATTGGAATGCCTGGACCAAGTTTTGCAGGAATTCTATGTCTAGACTGCATGGTAAAGGAGGAAGTTGTGAACTTTTTTCTAATTGAATAGTAACAGAATGCTGAATCATGGTTTCTTTCCCCACATCCTGTTGAACGAGGTTGACTTAATCCTTCATATCCTTGAAGAAATTTTCTATGAAAGGTGGGACCAGCTGTTCTTCATCTTAACTGAGTACCTAAGTAGAAATGGTTTTAGGCTTAAAGAGGGATTTAGATCAGATTTAAGGAATAAATTATTCAGTGTTATATGTTGTTCAACACTGGAACAAATTAGTACAGAAGGTTGTGGAATTTCTTTCCCTGGAGATTGTTTTTTTTTTAAGAACAGAATCAATATCCACCTGTCTAGAATGATTTAGGTAAAGCTAAGTAAGATCAGCCAAGCTGATGGAGGTCTTCTGTGGTCTCTTTAAAGTAGCTTTGCTTGGCTCACCAATGTGAATGGATATCAATGTTGTCTATTGTAGCGGTCAGATGTTGTGGTATAAATCTGTAAAAATCCATTAATGCATTTCAAGATGCACTTCAAGTTACTAAAACTATGAATGAGAAAAGTTTAAAGACAACTGAAATACAATAAAATAAAGGTCTTCATATATACTTTGTTAGCAACTTTGAACTTCTACAAATTTCAGAAATTCAGGGTTCATTTTACCCCTAACACAGAATAGACTATTCAAGAAAAACATGGGAGCATAATTTCCTATGTAAGCACAAGGACATTTCTTTCTCCTCATGAGAAAGCAAAATGTGTCTTGAAGTTATCATTGGAAAAATCATGCATTGGAACTGGCAGACTGAATAACTGACTTCAGGCAAAAGTTTTACTGTGTCAAAGCTTTGGCATGTCATTTGTTGGAAACCTATTTTAGTTAAAACCATCCACACCTACCAGATGTGCATTCTGAACAGAATCCTGCATACTCAACTTTTTCCTCTGACCCTTATTTACAGCCTGGGATTCTAACAACATCCTTCTTAAGAAATAAAATGTTTTGCCAGCTATGATAAACCTGTGCCTACGAGACATTTTTAAGTTACAACAGATCCAAGAACACACCACAATTTTATGAACATATACCAACTAGTTTTCCATTTCTTTGGTTCAATGCTTTTTTTGGGTGTTTGTTTTAAGCACAGTAAATACTGGTTATGAACAAAATGTTCAAATTTGAATTTAAATTTGTTTTCAAACAAAGAATATACACCTAATTACCAGGACTATAACCATAACACAACTTTAAAAAGTCATGCCTGGAAAAATGTTATACAGATAAAGTTGGTCTTTAAACTCTAAGTCAACAATATCAAAGAGCTCAGCCTGGTATCGTGGAAGAGTGTGATATTAGAAGTCTGAGGACATGGCTATGAATCCCAGCTTCCTTACATGTAACTTTAATGAAATCACATCTAAGTGTGACAAGCTTTCTGGGACTCAGAGCCTTCTTACATAAAAAATGAGGAGGTGAGACTGATGATCGCTCAAGTTCTTTCCAGATCTGAAAGGCTATGAAATTAAGAGGAAGCAGAGCTGCTGCTAGACCCAAGTATTATCCCACACTACCACCTAGTGACATCATGTGATATGTCATTTTATTAGCTATGTCGAGCGCCAAAAGGACAGAAGCCAGATACCAGGGAGTTTGTAGCAGACAGGCAAAAATCATGTTTTTCTGTACATTCTCAGGGGATTTGGCAGAGGAGGGGGCAGCCTGAGCAAAAGCACAGATGTGAGCAATGGGATATCACGTACAAGGAGAACAAGCAGACCAGTTTGGCTAGTGTACAAAGAAATCAGTTTTAAAAGACAGGTTAAAACCAGACTGCAGAGGGCTTTAAATGATGGCGGACTTCGTATTTTGTTCCAGAGGCAAGGATTAATTAAAAAAAAAATTTATTAAGCACTTCTTGCTATGTTTAAAACACTTTGGACACATCTATAAGATGCTTCGGCTGCAAATTAAATGAAAAGGTCCCATTTGCTCAGGGTATAGCCAGAACAGATGGTAATACATCTTCTTTCCTGTCATTTCCACTGATAAAATCATGTTTCTGATGTTGAATCATTTGATGGTGCCAGAAACTTTCTCTGGCACTGCACCCCTTGCAGAAGCTGTTGCCAGGTCACATCTCTTAAGGGTTGATTCTCTGGATAAAGGCCTCTGGGGCTGGGTTGGATGTAGGGTCAGTGGAATGTTGCTATTTCTGGGTCACTTGGGCTCAGGACCCAGGGGCTATCTTCAGATAGCAGCAATCCCTGTTGATAAGGGACTATCCCCACCAACTGTACCCACAGTGCAGGCAGATGAGCCTATCTGAAGTAGTAAAGCAAGAGATGAGAGTGGTGTGCCTGCTGAGACACACCAGTGCTATTCAAAGAGCTGAAGATATTTCTTCTAAAGAGTCTGCTCTTCAGGTTGAATATTCTCAACTTCCTGACCCACTCTTTATGACACACTTTCAGACTCATAGCCAGCCCAGCCATTCCCTCATGGACATATGCCAGTCTGTAAGTGTCCATTTCTAAATATGCACCCAGAATGAAACATAATATTCCAGGTGTGTGGACTAACCTGTTAAGTCATCAAATTTGGGTTAAATGTATTTGCTTCTGTGTACGCAGTGTTTCCCACAACAGCATGTAAGCTCTTTGAGGACAGAATATCTCACTTTTGATTTTTTTTTTGGTCCTAGTGTTTAGCACACAGGTGTTGGTTAATAAATGTTTGATGGTTTACAGGTATTTGCAGTTCTTGGCATATCTGTATATAGGTTTGTACACATTTATTCTTTTAAGAATGTGCATCTTTTAGAGTCTTTGCATTTACATGGGTTGTTTTTGTATTATGCTTGAGGTTTTCAAAGTAGGAATGCAATGATCATCACCCTTGGTGCCTTTCCTTCCTTCAGAACTTTAACTATGCTGACCCACAGAAACAGATCTCCATTTCCCCAACTCTGTAATAAATATTTTTACTTAAAGTTTTGAATTCCAAATTCCATCCCTCTCTCCCTCATTTTGTACATGACTTGAATAAAAAAAAAAAACAGCAAGCTTCAGTCTGTGTCACATCAATATCAGTTCTTTCTCTGGAGGTGGATAGTAAGCTCATTAGTCCTTTGGGATTGTCTTGGATCATTCTATTGCTAAGGTTAAGTTCTTCATCAAACAATACTGCTGTCACTATGTACAATGTTCTCTTGGTTCTGCTCACTTCACTATACATCACATCAGTTCATAAGTTTTTCCAGGCCTTTCTTAAATCATCCTGCTTGTCTTTTCTTTTTATTTCTTTTTGCAGGGCATTGAGGGTTAAGTGACTAGCCCAGGGTCACACAACTATTAAGTGTCAAGTGTCTGAAGCTGGATTTGAACTCAGGTCCTCCTGAATGCAGGGCCAATGCTTTATCCACTGCACCACCTAGCTGACCCCTGTCTTTTCTTATAGCACAATAATATTCATAACAGTTTGTTTAGCCATTCCCCAATTGATAGACATCCCTTTGATTTCCAATTCTTAGCCACCACAAAGAGCTGCTATAAATATATTTTTTGTACGAATAGGTCCTTTTCACTTTTTTTCAATGTCTTTGGAATATAAACCTAGAAGTGGTATTGTTGGGAGAAAGGGTATGCAGTTTTATAGCCCTTTAGGCATAGTTTCCAAACTGAACTCCAGAATGGTTGGATCAGTTCACTACTTCATCAAGAGCAGATTAGCAACTCAGTTTTCTTGCATCACCTCCTACATCCAAAATTTTCCCTTTTTGTCATATTAGCCACTGATAGGTGTGAGGTGGTACCTCAGAGTTGTTTTGATGTACACTTCTCTGATCAATAGTGATTTAAAGCATTTTTTCATGACTAGATAGCTTTGGTTTCTTCATCAGAAAACAACCTGTTCATATCCTTTGACCATTTATTAAGTGAAGAATGACTTGCATTTTTATAAATTTAACTCAGATCTCTATATATTTAAGAAGGCCTTTATCAGATATCCTTACTGCAAAAATTCTTTCCCAGTTTTCTACTTTCCTTATAATTTTGGTGGCACTAATTTTGTTTGTGCAAAAGCTTTTTAATTTTATATAATTAAAACAATCTATTTTGTAATGTTCTTTATCTTCTTTGGTCCTAAGTTTTTCCCCTGTCCATAAATCTGACAGATAAACTATTCCATGCTCTCTTAATCTGCTTATAGTATCACCTATTATGTGTAAATCATGTGCCCATTTTGATCTTATTTTAGTATACAGTGTGAGACTGTTAGATGTTGGTCCATACCTACTTTCTGCCATACTGTATTCCAGTTTTCCCAAGCAGTTTTTTGTAAAACAATGAACTTCTGTTCCAAAAGCTTGGATCTTTGGGTTTATCATGTTAGATTACTAGTCATTTACTATAGTGTAATTTGTACCCATTCTATTCCACTGATCCACTACTCTAGTTCTTAGCTAGTACCAGATTGTTTTGATAATTACCACTTTATAATACAGTTTGAGATTTGGTACAGCTAAACAACCTTCTTTCACATTTTTTTTAATTGATTCCCTTGACATCTTTGAGCTTTTTGTTCTTCATGATGAATTTTATTATTTTTCTAGGTCTATAAAATAATTTTTATTGTTCGATTGGTATGGCACTAAATAAATAAATTTCGGTAGGATTGTCATTTTTATCATATTGGCTGAAGCAGATCTCTTTAGAAAGGTTTCTTGGGAGTTTCTTCTTTTCCTACTTTTTTAGTTTGTTATGGGAACAGAGGATCTAACAGCCAAAGCTGGTTTCCTCCACTAACATAAGATGAAGACACCAGTGATTATTTTGAAAATAATTTCTAGAGTGAGTCAAGAAATTTTTACATAGGAAACTTCATCAACTAGTGAAATATTTCATTTTTTATGGTAAGACTAAACTACATACAAACGTGAAGCATTGTTGTCCATTTCCTTAATAGGAACCTACTAAATCTGGATCTCAAGGTCATGAATTATAATGCACAAAATAATAATTCATTTTATCTTCTAATAGGATTCAAAACAAACTGCCACTTGAATTTCACTTCTTTGGGAAAGAAAAAAACCTTACAAATAAAATATTGAAACAGTAAGTAAACATCTTACCTCCTACATCTATGAAATGTTTTGCAGCCAAGCCAGAACGTGGAGCTTCACAAAACAAAGAAAAGAGAGAAAAACTATTGAAAGTTTTGACACAATCTAGCCTTACTTGTAAATCTTACCATTTTTGAGTCACCTTATTTCCTCTACTATGGAAATCTAGGATAACTTTAATTTCATAGTAATAATGTGAAGGCAATTTGTATTCACTATAATTACTAAGACAGGAAAAGTAGACATTTAGAAAAATTTACATGAAACGAAACCTGGTTAACCTAAAATTTATTTCATCGAGATGACTATTTTCTTAGGTGTTCTAGCTGCTTTGAGATTTCACCATCTAATTAATACTTAAAAGTGTAACATAAATTGCATATAAAACAAATTTCCTCTAAAATTAGAATTCATTTGTTTACAGCCACAGCATTAAATTAATTAAGATTGTGATCTTCACTTTCCATCTTTCTACTGGAATATACCTGTTTCTCTTAAGGGTTCTAAGGTCATCCACTCAAAGTGAGAAGCAGGAGGGGCTTTGTTCTCTCCTCTCTTATTTTGCTGGGTCAGCCGCTTTTATCACATGAGCATGCTTGGTGGCATATAAAGCCCAAGTGATTTTACTCTGAGACATGAGCTTTGTCTCTCTAATAGTTCTTGGTTTTCACCAGTCAAGTTTTGATATCACCTCCTCTAAATGGTATAGATATGGAGAGAAAAGGTTGAAGATGAAGAGATATTTTCTAGAATTTAAAGTGGCTTTTGAAACTTATTTCCAAGGCTGCTTTAAAATACAATCTTACTGGGGAAAGACATTATTTAAAGATGCTTCTTGTACTGTACCATGAAGACAGGCACACTCGAGTCCTGCCTTTTGGGGCAGAAAGAAAACACCTATTTTGAAAGAAAAATTCTAATATTCTGCAATATTAGAGAAATCATCAGGAGTGAACCAGGTGATTTTAATTGTTAAAAGTGGGAATTCTAAGGAGAGCAAAAATCCTGAATCATCTGGGGTTTTATTAACCAGTTTAGGTCTTGAATTAGGTTCATGAACCAATAGCCTTCCAGTCTAGTTTGTGTTCTTACATTCACTTAGGTAAAGCTCTTTACTTGATGACATTAAGATTACCATGGTCATCTCTTCTATGACATCAAAAGGTTTTTTAGAAGACTTTCCCAGGACTTCTCATATACACTGAAAATATTAATTTTCTAATATTTCTAATTGTTCCAATTGTTATTGGATATTTAGTCTAACTAAAAGTATACCTTTCCTAACCTGTGGAATACAGCAAAGAGGTGGGAATATAATACAACACTGAAATTTTGTTCCCTCCTACATATGTATAGTACAAATGACTTTCTAGCTCCAACCACTGTGGCATTTCCCAGGAATATGCTAGCAATTAGTGGCAAAGGTATCTTACAATACTTCCACAGTAAAAGCAAAGGGAGATGTGAGAGATACCAGGCTATGGGAAACTTACAAATGGGTCGTATTTGTTGTCTTTTATCTAATTTATCCTTGATTAGAAATCATGTTGAATAATTTCCCCCAACTTTCCAAATCTGTATGATCATATAAAATGAAAATGAAGAATAAGATCTTATTTCAAACACAAAGTAAAGTAAGCTACTAAGCCACTTAAGTCACTTACCAACTCTACCATAACACCCAGGAGGGAGAGAGATCTGAATGTCTGTTTTCACAAGGGCTTTCTCCATGGCCGGTATTGTATAATCATAGGCACTATAGAAATTACCAAGCAAAATAAATAATCATAAAATAGATTTTTGCAATTTAAATTTTCTAGTGACAAAGTATTAGATTATCAGAAATGTTTAAGTTGAACAATGGCTTTTATTAGTTCTTATGCCAACTTAGATCTCTATATTCTTCACAATAAATGCTCAAATCATTAATTTTCCCATTTATCGACACAAAATTCCCATGAAGTGTAAGGGTAGGTAGGTATGTTTCCTAGCCCTTTTACTGACATAGTTCAAGATGACTTAATTCTATGACATATATTCTGGGAATATATGTCATATATTCAAGAGAACAGATTAGAGAGGACAGGGATAGACTGAGAAAGTGATGAACCAAAATAATGGAGACCAAGAAAGAGTATATGAGGAAAGAGCAGGAAAAAGGGTAAAAGCTTTGTAAATAGCTTGATACCACTGAGTAAATTACGGTGTATTCACTAGTTAAACTATTGTGTATTTAATGGCTCTGGACAAGTGGATTGCTTCAGTGGTCAGTGTGATCTTAGGCAAATCACTTCACTGCTTTGCTCAACTATTAAAATGGGATCACACTAAGATTTGTCCCTCCAAGCTCCAAGATTCATAGGTTTTTTTCGTCTTTTCTGAAGAGCACTATCTGGCTTCTCAAGGATTACAATTCTATACCTCTACCTGTACGAAAGCCACCTACAAACCTGCACCGAAGTACTACTTTAATGTCTCACTGGGCCATGGAAGTGACCCTGGGTTCTCATGGACTAAAGCCACACTCCAGCAGATTGTCCAAAGCTGGAGAAGTTTTGGCCACATGTGCTGAGGGTGACTCTAGCTAATTTCTCATCAAGAGATTTGGCTAGGGGCAGCTAAGTGGCACAGTGGATAGAGCACCGGCCCTGAAGTCAGGAGTACCTGAGTTCAAATCCGGCCTCAGACACTTAACACTTACTAGCTGTGCGACCCTGGGCAAGTCGCTTAACCCCAATTGCCTCACTAAAAAAAAAAAAAGAGAGATTTGGCTACAAGGAAATGAAAGTTTCAGGCAGCTAGCTACTCTTCAAGACCATGTATTAAGCTGTAAAGGGGATTGTGATCCAAAGTGGTGGAAGTCTTAAAGCTTGTTTATGTGTATGTGTGTGTGTGTGTGTGTGTGTGTGTGTGTGTGTGTATGTGTGCGCGCGCGCACTTATGTATATTTACATATATAGAGAGGAAGAGAGAGGAGTATTAACTGTTCTAAGCTATTTTCCAAATAAAAGAATTAGTGAATGGTCTAGGGTTGAATTCTGGATTCCCAATTTTAGTCTTTCCTAAGTTTTGATTAAGTGCAATATTAGGATTACTTGGACAGGATTTAACCACAATGAATCTAAGATGTTTTAACATTCTCTGAAAAAACAGTTTTGCTATACATCATTTTAGGAGTACTTAGGATTATCTTGAGTAAATTAACACCACCTCTCTTGCCTCTTACCATTGCAGACATTCTTTTTCCATTCAATTCAATAAATGTTTATTAAGTGCTGCCAGTATAAGAAGGCAGCATGGGCTACAATGAAGAAAAATTATACCGCCCGCCCTCAAAGAGTTTCTAGTCTACCAGAAGAGATATAAACACAAATAAGACTAATACAAGGTAAAATGTGATAAGGGGAAGATAGTGTTCTAAGAGTATTAAAGGGATAATTGAAAAGCATATGGAAAGGCTTAGTAAAGGAGGTAGCACCTGAGATGAATCTTAAAGACTAAATAGGTAGGGATGAAGAGTACATTTAGGACATGGGAGATAATTTCCTAGATGCATGGGAAAAAAGGTCAAATTCAGAGAAAAGCTTAATTGGGGCATTTTGCTTAGGAAAAGGAACAGTGTTTAATATGATTGTAATGGCAAGTGGGAAGAAGACTGGAATGCTTTAAATGCCTGGCTATGCAGTCTGTGTTTTGTCTGAATAGGCAATAGGGGGTCCCTGAAGGTTTTAGAGAGTTGTGAGTGCCACAGTTGACCTGTGCATTAGAGAGAAGTTTTGTGACAGAAGGACTAGAGGCAACAGACCAGAGTCAGGGTGACCAGTTAGGGAATGATTAAAGTGGTCCAAGAGAGAGGCAAAAAGGTTTTACACTAAAGTGGTGGCAATGTAAGCGAAGAGGCCAAGAGTATAATGGACTGCATGTAAAATACTTGTAGAGAGGAATACAGTTTACAGGGAACTTTAAAATATTCCTTCTCTAATAGCTATTGACCAAAGTCAACCTAAGGGTCATATAGCTCTAGAGCAGGAAGGGATCTTGGAGGCCATACATACAGTATAATCCCCTCAGGAAACTTCCAAGGCCCTTTGAGGTTAGGTGACTTGCCTGAAGTAACACACAGTACTTCAGTAAGCTGCAGGATCCACACTTCAGGAAAAAAATAAAAGTTTTAAGTTTTGTCATACTTTCAGCCAGCATGTTAAACTGTGCAGCAGGCATCTCCTCATATCTGCAAACACAATGGCCTTCAGTTTGGCTTAATAATGGTGTTGTCTCAAGCTCCCTGACTCTGGGCAAGTAGCTTCACCTCTCCTGGTGTTTGGGAAGAGGGGAGGAGGGACAGGACAGGGAGACTAAGATGATTTCTTTCCAGATACATCAGATGATGCCACGATGAATAGTGTACTGGGCCCAGAATCAGGAAAAACCTGAGTTCAAATCCTATCTGTGTGACCCTGGGCAAATCACTTAACCTGTTTGTCTCAGTTTCCTCATCTGTAAAACAAGTAGAATGGGATTTTGAGAAACAAACGACATAATAATGGTAAATCGCTTAGCACTATGCCTGGCACATAACACGAGCTATATTAGCTACTATCATTATTGTTATTATTAGTAATAGTTTCTGTCCGTAACACGGGGGTGTCCAAAGTCATACTGCCATTAAAGGCTTTAGCAGCTTAATAATTTTGAGTTATTGCATATTAAATTTTAAGCTTTAATGACTTAAAATGGCACTAAGACTTTTGGGACACCCTGTATCAAACTAGCGGACAGGAAACCCCAGCCGACAATTTAGGCGCCCGAAATTGGCGCGAAAACTTGATTACAGGAAACGGGGTGGAGAGGCAAGGAGCGCCTCTCCAGGTGGGGGTTGGGGGGATTAAGCGGAAGAACGATGGAGTCCGAGGACTTGGGTTTGAATTACGTCTCTGCTTTCCACGATCCCCGAGTGCCTTTGAGACAAGCAGCCTCGGCCTCAATTACCTTATTTGCAAAATAAGAGTGGTCCGGGGTTCTAGTCTTGCTTCCTCCCCACCCCCACCCCCACCCCGGGCACGGGCCTGCCCGCGAGGGGTTGAGCGGGGGGCTGCCCCCACTCACTCACTCACCCACCCCCCTACCTGTAGAGATCATAGCCCGCAGCCCGCGCCGACCCCTTGGATGGGGCCGTAGCGTGCTCCGAGAGGCGCGCGAAGCGGAGGCGCACGGGGGTCTCCTGGTGCTGCTCAGACCGAGGCCTCTTGCTGGGGGAGACTGCTGCGGGGGTCGCTTCGGAGCAGGGCATGACTGCGGAGAAAGAACAGGAGACCAGAGGGGAAGAGCAGCAAATGAATTACTCGGTCCCGTGGCCAACGAGATTCGAGTTTTCCCGCCAGCTGAAGGGCCCGACCCGGACGAGCCCATCCGGGCAAGCTGACGGGGGAGACGAGATGTACAATGTTTGGTTTGAGAGGAGCAAGGTGCCCCAGAGCGGCCGTATTCATAATCTTGATTTAAGGCCATTTTTCATCCTGAATGGGCCGGCCCTACGTGAGAGATCCTTTGTTGGGCTCCCATTCCCAATTTCAGGTTACTCCTCCCTCCCGTGGGGCGAGCGGAATGGACGCGCCCCTGCGCCTGATAGCGGGGGAGCTCGAGCCCCCGGCACAGAATCCTGCTCCCTCGGTGTAGCGGAAGTTAACCCTGAGAGGGCCTTCCGAGCTTACAGGGGAAGATTTCCGCAAGGCCAGGCGGATTCTAGCCCTTATCAGAGGG
Organism: Dromiciops gliroides; assembly: GCF_019393635.1. Classification (NCBI taxonomy): domain Eukaryota; kingdom Metazoa; phylum Chordata; class Mammalia; order Microbiotheria; family Microbiotheriidae; genus Dromiciops; species Dromiciops gliroides. Next base: position 170,817,265 of record NC_057862.1, read on the forward strand.
GGAAGATCGGTCGCACCTGCCCCACCCTGGGGAATTGCTTCCCCGGGGATTCCCCCCCGCCCGGGCCACCGCTTTCCCATCTTTACTAGATTCCCCGCATCCTGGTCTGGAGTAGCTGAGAGACCTGCGGAAGAACCGCTTGAGGCCCTGGAGCAGCATGGAAGACCTAGGCCGTTAGGGGGGCGGGGAGAAGGTCTGGGCAGGGCTAGGAGATGGGTGTGGGTGAGGTGGAGAGAAGCGGCTGACTTTACGGTTCGCCGTCTAAATGGCACGGTAGTCACATTTGAAGTAACCATTTTTAGCTGTTAACGTCCAGACCAGGAGGAAGGAAAGCCCCCAAACACTGCACCTAGCTTAGAATCCAGAGCGCAGAAGTTTTGGCCGCCGGCAGCCACCGTACTCTCCCTAGAATATCCTGCAGAATTCGTTCGGGGCGTTAGGATGAGCACCCCTCCCTCGTTCCCTCGGAGACGCGGGCTAACAGCAGCTGGAGGCGGGGTCCAAAAGGATGGAGAGTGTGCACACGCGCAGTAACTCTACCAGGCGCCTTAGCAATTGGGTGGGCCCGGTATCAGCTCCACCCACTGCCCCGACCCCTCCTATGCGGGAATGCTGCCGGGCCAAAACCCACGTGGTGCAAGTGGCCCCAGCCTTACTCAGGTGTAGGCCTTAGTGCCTTTGATTAAAATCACTTTCCTGTGCCGCATCTTAGTGTGCTTAGCTGCAGACCGTGCCCCCGCTGTGTACAGAACGGCAACCTTGGCTCTAAATCAGCAGGGATTTAGAGAGAACTCAACCACATAGCAGAAAATTAAGGCATGCAGAGAGATTCATTGTCACCTAGGAAGAGAGTCTGTAGTGGAGTGCCTCCGGTGTCTTCCTCCCCCCCCCCCCCAACTCCACCTCTTCCTAATTTACCTGTTACTGTGGAGTTTACGGTCAGTGGGGGAGGGGGCAGCTAGGTGGTGAGGTGGATAGAGTTCTTGGGCCCGAGTCAACTCACCTCAGACACTTGCTGTGTGACCCTGGTGAAGTCACTTAACCCCAATTGCCTTAAGCATCACTTAAATCCAATTTAGTGCAAATCATGACATCACCCGATCTCATGGTCCTCTTGAAGGATAGAAGCATAAACAACAGCAACAACTGTCAATGGGAGGCATTTCTCCAGGCTTGCAACCTAGGTGTTATTCCTGACTCTTTCCTCTTTCCCACACCTCCTATCCAATCCATTGCTGAGTTCTGCACAATCTACCTTCATCTCTCTTTTGATGAGATGACACCGTCACAAACCTGCTGTTGCAGTAACCTACTGGTTACTAGTGTTGGGTTGGCCGGCCTCAAGTCTCTTTCTACTCCATTTCTCACTCAGTCATCAAATTGACTTTAGTAAAACTCAGGTCTGACCATAACACTTTCAATGAAATAAACTCCGGTGGCTCCTTATTACCTCCAGAATTAAATACAAAATCCTCTCCTTGACTTTCAAAGCCCTTTATAATGGGGCCCCCTCCTACATTTACAATCTTCTTACACCTTATCGATTTGTAGCCCTTGATCCAGTAGTACTAGCCACCTTGGTGTTCCCAGCCGAAAACCCTCCACCAGAGGATTTTCGTAGGTTGTCCTCCATGCTCAGAATGCTTTCCTCATTTCCTCCTCTTGATTTCCCTGGCTTTCTTCAGGTCCCAAATAAAGTCAGCCATCTACAAGAAACCTTTCTCCTTATTCTTCCTTAATTTTAATGCCTTACATCTGAGATTACTCCTGTTACCCTCCATACAATTTTGTCAGTGCAAAGGTGTTTGTATGTTGTTGCCACCATTAAACTGAGCTTCTTGAGAGGAGAGATTGCTTTTTGCCTTCCTTTGTTATCCAATGCCTGATACCTTGTAGGTGTTCAATAACTGCCATTGACTAACTTGATGACCCATTCCATATTTAAAAGCATAGATGGCATGTTTAACAAATTTGCTGATAACAGAAAACTGGAAAGAATAGCTAACACATTGGATGACAAGATCCAAAAAATCTTGATGGGCTGAGGCACTTGGACAGAATTTAAGATGCATCTGAAAAGGGAAAAATATAGTCTTTTACTTTGGATTAAAAAAAACAACCAGTAACAACTCAAGCTACAGGAGTACAGTATGGGTGAGGCATGGTTAGCAGGAAATCTTTTCACATGTTGTTTCTTAGAGCACAATAATATTCCGTGATAGTCACTTATCACAGTGTGTGCTACATGAATGTCATGAAATAGAACTGTGCTCTAGGAAACAACAAACATGAATATGGAAAAACATGGAAGGTCTTATGTGAAAATACATAATGACTACAGCAGTGTAAATAGAAGAACAATTTTGTAATGATAAAAAAAAAATGAATGTTCTGAGAGGGCAGCTAGGTGGTGAAGTAGATAAAGCACCAACCCTGGATTCAGGAGGACCTGAGTTCAAACTTGGCTTCAGACACTTGACACTTATTAGCTGTGTGACCCTGGGCAAGTCACTTAACCCTTATTCCTCCCCCCCAAAAAAACCCCACTGAAATTATAAAGAACAAGCTTAGCTCTAAAAGAATAACTATGAAAATAATCTTCTCCTTTGTAGAGGAAGAGGAACATAGTCCATTGGGTGTGGAACACTGCATTTAACATAAAATTTTTCCCAATGTAGTTGCTGGATTTTTTTGTCTTAAAAATTTTTTTGTTATCACAGATAGCTCTCAGAGGATTTAGGAGAGGGATAAAGAGGGACATCTAAAGAATGTAAAAACAGGGGGCAGCTAGGTGGCACAGTGGATAAGGCACAGGCCCTGGATTCAGGAGGACCTGAGTTCAAATATGAACTCAGAAACTTGACACTTACTAGCTGTGTGACCCTGGGAAAGTCACTTAACCCTCATTGCTCCACACCTGAAAAAAAATTATAACTTCCAGAAATAATGAAATGATGGTCTCAAACTACTCTGCCTTAGAACATGTCTGGAGTATTCTGGGCACTGCTTCAATAGATTAAAAGATATTATCCATTAACTATGTGCCAGACTTAGTTTTAAGACCTGGAGGTACAAAGACAAAAATTAAATAATTATTTTAATGATTACACTAAATTATTTTTTAAAAATTGAACAACTCCCCTCATAAATTTACATTTTATTTGGAGGATGATTTGTGCACAGGTAATTTGGCATTAGGGACAAAGCATTAGTAGTTGGAGGAATCAAGAAAGAGGTGATACTTGAGCTGAACTTTGATGGAATTTAAGAAGCAGAGATTGAGGGAGAGCAGTCCAGACATGGAGTGGGGCAGAATGAATAGACGGTACAAAGATGTGGACATTAGGAAATGGAATGTGTATAAAGGATAGAAGTTCAATTTGGTTGGACAATAGAGTATGTAAAAGGGAGTAATGTATAAGCTGCCTGGGAAGATAATTGAGCTACATAATGCAGGAATTTAAATGCCAAGCAGAGGAGTCTGTGTTTGATCCCAGCACTTAGGGAGCCGTTGGAGTTTATTAACCATGGTAGTGATATCAGACCTGTGCTTTAGAAACACTACTTTGGCAATGACTGAATGGATTAGGACTCTGTGTTCTTTCCATGATGCCATGCTGTCTATCTTCTAGGAGAGGAGTTGGGGCTACAAAACAGGAACCTAGGCTTGAGGTTATGTTGGGGAAATAGCAAGTCCCAAGGATGTAAGTATTGATCTTTGTAAGGAAGCTCTATTGTGCAGCTTCTCTCCATTCCAGTTTTCTAGATTATAAAATCAACAATATGGTAAATCACTGTGTAGGGCAAGAGTTCTTAACCTGGGGTCTATGAACTTTAAAAAATATATATTTTGGGGCAGCTAGGTGGTACAGTGGATAGAGCACCGGCCCTGGAGTCAGGAGGACCTGAGTTCAAATCCGGCCTCAGACACTTAACACTAGCTGTGTGACCCTGGGCAAGTCACTTAATCCCAATTGCCTCACTAAAAATATATATATATGTATATATATATATACATATATTAATTTCAAACCAATTATAGTTTCTACAGTAATTCTATATATTTTATTTTATGCATTTAAGAACATTTTAAAAAGAAATATTTCATGGGCTTTGCTGGACCACAAAACAAATCCATGACACCAAAAAAAGATTAAGAAGCCCTTCAGTAGGGCTAGGATTATAAATCACAATCAATATGTTATTTCTTTGGTGCGGGAACTCTGCTATAATTATATGTCTTAGTTCCTGGTACCTAGGTCATGGAATCAGAGAATTTGAATTCAAGGGACCTCAGTGGCTAGCTAGTCCATTCTGTACATGAAGGAAGTCCTCACTATAATATACTTGACAAGTGGTCATGGGACAGCACATTCTACATTTTCATAGCTCTAATTGTTATGAAGTTTTTCTTAACATTAAGCCTGACTGACTCCAGGTAACTTCTATCCATTGCTCCTGATGCTGCACTATGGGGTCAAACAGAACCAGCAAATCTTCTTTCACTTGACTTACCTTCAAATATTTGGAGACAGCCGAATCTTCTCATTAGGCTAAACATCTCCAGTTCCTTCCACCAATCCCTAAATAAGGCATGGACTTGAAAGTCCCTGTTGCCTTCCTCTGGAAATTCTCCTGTTTAACCACATCCAGAGTAAACCATGCCATCTAAAACTGAGCACAAAAACTCTGGATAAGGTCTGATGAGGGCATAGGAACTATCACCTCCCTATTCTTAGAAGCTATGCCCCTCTTAATGTGGCCCAAGGTCACTTTAGCTTTTTTTGACTGTCATCATCTATTGACTCAATGAATTTGAAGTCCACCAAAATCCTCAGATCCTCCATCTTTTACATGTGAAGTCATTTTTTGTACCCAAATACAAGTCATGACACTTATCCCTATTAAGATTCATTTTATTAGATTCACCCCAATGTTGTAGCTTGTCAAGATCCTTATGGATCCTGATTCTGTCAACCATGGAAATGTTAGCTAACCCTCCCAGCTTTATGCCATCTGCAGATTTGATGAGCATACCGTCTATGCCATTATCCAAATTATTAAATATCAAACACTCAAGACATCATTCCCCAAAATGCTACATCCACAAAAATATAGCAATACCATTTGTGGTAGCAAAAAACTAGAAACAAAGCAGATGCCTATTTGTTGGACAGTGGCTAAATAGAATATGGTAGATAAATGCCAGAGAATATCGCTGTAATATAAGAAGTGGAAAGCATGATGAATACTGAGAGGTATGGAAAAACTCATATGTATGTGTATACATGTAAGCATACATATGTATAAGTATATATGTGCATCCATATAAATATGCATATGTGTTTTATACATATATTTATATTTCAGAATGTGCACCCAAATTCTAAAAAGCAAATTTACTTGAATTCCATCTCATTTTGAAAATGCTTGCCAGGTAGCATTTTTGGAAGATGTTAACTACATTTGGAAAGTACATGAAACCTAGGAACTACTGCTCCTGAGCATAGAAACCATAGTCATCTTTGATTGTTCTCCATATATCCAACCAGTCACCAAAACCTGCTGAATCCTTTTTCCATGTCTTTCTTATCCCTTTCATTCTGTTTCTGAAGCCATGTCCTCAAGTACTTCTCATATACTGGGGCTCCAGACTTGCTTCTTGGCCTCTAGTCTCTGCCTCCTCACCCCTAATCCTTTCTTGGCAGTCAGAGATCTTTGATCTCCTTTTCATGAGTAACTAATATCTTATCCTGTGCAATTCTTCTCTTTGTCTTTCTATGAAACATTAAATCTTATCAAAACAGCACATTTGTTGCATCAATCTCCTCTTCAAAAACCTGTAATTGCTCTTCACTATTTAGGATAAAGTACAAATTTCTTAGCCTGGAATTTAAGGCTCCCCAAATCATAGCCCCAACATACCTTTTGAGCCTTAGCTCCTTTCAGTGAATCTGCTGCTCTAGTAAAACCAGTCAATTCATGTTCTTTGCTTTCTAAATTCTAGTCTTTGATCACTTAGTTCCCTCTTGCATTTGAAATACTCTGTCTTCCTGCTTCTTCATATCCTGCCCAGTTTAAATCCCATTATCTTCCCTCTGATATTAGCCTATCCTGATTGAAACAAATTCTTGTCCCTCCTCCAAGCCTATCTACTATTTATTGCCCTGTACTCACTAAGCACTTAATTAAATAGTAGCTTGTAATCTTTTGTGTTTACTTAACTTTTTATATGAGTAAGCTTTATCTGAAATTAGTTTGTATGAACCTTGAATGCAGAGGAGTCATATTGAAGGATAAAAAGGTATTATTGTGTTTAGGATCAGATCAGATCTATCAGTTACATTTATTACAAGTAATTACAAATAATCTATAAAGAACATTTTCAAGTTTAGCATTCTTAAGAACTATGATAAGATAGAACAGCTTATATACCATAAAATTACTCTACATGATTACTTAGAAATACACACCTGGCAATCATGCTGAACCGACAACAGAAAATTGTCTCAAAGACCCTCAGGATGTTTACAAAATAAGATTTAGGACATTACTTATTTTAAAATATTTTAAATTTTAAAAATTGCAAGTATCAAAAACTTTAAGAAATCAATCTCCCCTCCCCTCCCACAACTACCTCCTTCCCCCACATTAAGCAATTAAAAAAATACTTCAAAACAAATTCCCCAATACATATCTATATATTCTGATGAAACACATTCCCACTTCAGCTATTTCCTAAAATGTATGTCTCTTTCAGCATTTTAAGTTCATCACCTCTGTCAGGAGGTGGGTGTGTGAGAAAATAATTATTAATAATGAATTTCTTGGGGACCCAGAGACCCAGTTTTAGTTGTTCTCTCCCACTCACCCCAGAAAGTTCAATTCTTAGGAGGAAGTTTTAAATCTGGCCTGGGATAAGCCCAGGTGAACCAAAGGAATGCAGAATGATTCTTTTATTTAGCTAGGGGAAGAAGCATACCTAGACATTGGAATTTGCCCTTTCTAGACCATCCCCAAGTCATGTCAATCAATTGAACTGAATGAGGCTATAACCAATTAGTTTATATCAATGTATGGTGACCCAACTCTATTTAAGGGGGTTAAAATCCCTGGGCACACCAGGGTCACTCTCTTTTGCTCTTCTCTCTCACTCTCTACTTGCCCTCTTGGCTTGGAATGCTGTCTTTTAGGGGTATGTAATTAGGCCTGTAGGCCTGAGGCTAGTGGGGAAGCCAAGGAGACACACAATAAATAATTTATTAATATGTAATATTAATTAATAATGCTGCCCAAATGGGTGCAAATAGACATTAATTTATAAGTAGCAATAATTATAGAAAGTACAATTTAGCCTCAATAATTTAAGAAACACAAGCGTCATGTTTCACCTTCATACTTTTGGATTTAATGCTTTATCATTGCTTTGATCAGAGTTCTAAAGTCTTTCAAAGTTGTTTTTCTTCATAATTTTGTTATTTATTTATTTATTTTGGTGAGGCAGTGAGGGTTAAGTGACTTGCCCAGGGCCATACAGCTAGTAAGAGTCAAGTGTCTGAGGTCAAATTTGAACTTAGGTCCTCCTGAATCCAGGGCCAGCGCTTTATCCACTGTGCCACCTAGCTGCCCCAATTTTGTTGTTATTATAAACATTGTTTTCTTTTTTAAAAATTACCTATATATTTCATTTGTAAACTCTTCATTTCCTTTGGCCACTTACCTATTGGGGAATAGGTAACTTATCAATTCTCACTTGGAAAATCTTGATATCCACCTAACTAGTTTTTCCACCTCCGTTCTCTAATTGATCCTTCACACCATTGCCAAAGTAATCTCCCTGGTTCACAATTCTGACCATGACTCAGTGCTCAGAAGCCTTAAGGAGCTTTCCATTGCCCACTGCAATGTGGCTCTAACTTGCTTTTCAGCCTTATTTGATAGTCTCCTATTTACCCTCCACTAAGTACTCTAACTGAGCAGCTCATTCTCTAATTCTGCTATTTCTTATGTGCCTTTGTACACTTTGCCTCTACCTCCCCTTGCCTATAAGAGATTCGTCCTCACTTCCCCATCCTATCTCTGTCCAGTGAAATCTTTAAAGCTTAGGTTGGGTACTCCATGATACTTTCCCTGATCCTCACCCTTCTTTCTTACCACTTCCCCTGCTTCCTAACAAGTGACTTTTCTCTTTTTGAATGTCTCAGGCCATTCTGTTGGATTTTCCTTATGCCCTTAAATATTTGACTTGTATTGGTAATTTGTGTAAATGTCTATCCTATCACTGCATTGTAAACTAGAAGGATTAGGGGTTTTGGGGTTTTTTTTTTTGCAAATGTTATCTTTGTCTCTTTGTGGTATAGCACAATGACTTACATATAGTAAACAATGAGTGTTCATCGGATTTAATTGCATTAGAGTATAGCACCTAGACCAGATTATAGACATGTCTATAATAGCACTAGATCCCTGATCATGTAACAACTGAAATGAAAGATATGGACACTGGAAAGAAATCTTCAATTTTAGACTAGGCAGATTAAAAACTAGACATTCAATTCAATTGAGGAAATAGTGATTGAGCTGTGCTATGTGACAGATGCATTTTTATTCCCTATTTTCATCCTTATTTTTGTATGATTATGATTATTTGAATTACCTTGAATTCAATTAAATGAGACTAGGGGCTAATCATATCTCATAAAGGTTAAAGTTGCTACTTGGACAAGGGCAGCTCTATTGTATGTTCTATAATTGCTACTACAGTGTCTGCTTAGGTTTAAATGAGTTCATTTGAGTTCATGTATGGTTCTCTTGTGGTCTCCAGGTGTGGGAGACATTTCCTAACTCATTACACTAGGCATTTAACTTCACTAGGTGAAGTAAAAGACTGAATTTGTTAATTGATGAGAACAGCAAATAGTACTTGTAAGGTAAGGTAAGCTAAATGACTTTGAATTGGAAGATGTAATATGAAGGCATCCCTGAAACCGATTTACTCTCATATATACTAACTAGTATGATGAAAACACTAAGATGATGCTTCACAATGCCAGCAATCAAACTTTATTAATCAAATATGTACAAACATTAATTCATATTATCTACGGGACAATACAAAAATCAGTGCCACTGGAAGAACAAACCACCAACCTGATTTTCTAGGGCTTTCCAGAAAGCATATCTTCTACTCAATGACAAGGTTCCTTCTCTGTCCTGCCAGAGGTCCTTTGAGGTACTTTCCTGATGAACTGGCAAATCAGTCAGTCAGCACTGCCCTCAAGAGAATGGGGGTATGCTTTAGGTGTTAAGTGTGAGGAAGGCAAGAGTCACAACCTAAGAGTAAGCTGAGAGGTGGGTGACTTGGTGGATTTCTTACAGTTTGTTCTAGCTATGGTTGTTAGTGGGTTGTGACCAAGGTCTGATAGATGGCTGGTGCCCTCATTTTTAAGAATCATTTTGATACCTGATAACATGATTAAATTTTGTTTTGTTTTGTTTTACCATTTTTTCCCCATCTAGTCTATCCCATCTGGGAGTCCCACATGTTTATCAGTTGTTTATAAACACACACAATATTGGCCAACCTGTACTACACCTATGCTTATCTTAATCTTGAAAACAAACCTTAAAACACTTCATCACAAATGGTGGCCTGATCCAAAATGGAGTCAGTTATGTCAAGGCAACAAACTTATTCTTGCTACAAGAGAACATATAAGCAAAAAATAGCCTTACACAGGAATATGCCACATATTTGCTTTAGAAATTGCAACATCGTGGTTATGATTTTTCTTCAAGTAATTTCAAGAATAGAAGAAGCAATAAAAAGAAATAGAATAGTTGCTCAAATTCTCCTCCTGGAGAACAGGTGGAGATATTAAAAAGGTTGACAGCTTAGAAAATAGGAGAAGCAAGAGAATAAAGATTACATTTTCCCAGATCTTTCCCAGTAAAGATTATGTTTTCCCCAATCTATGAAAATATTCTTATTAGATATTACGGTTCCTTGGAGCCACATAGAGATCAAAGAAATTAGAATAGATTTCCAGTATCATAATTGCAGCAGCATAGAAATCAGAAACATTCAATAGATAGTTGGGAGAGTATAGAGTATAGAAACTCAATTAGTTCCTTAGGTCCATGGGAATCTGTCAGTTGAAACAGCATTTATTAAATGTTCACATATTATGCCTAGGCACTAAAAAAACAGAGACAAAAACCAGTCCCTACCCTCTAAGAGCTTAACAGGGAAAATGACGTTTCTATATTAGTAGATACTGAATACATGCTGAATAAATGTGGGGTAATTTCTAGCGGGGTGGGGGGGGTGGCGAGGATAAGAACTGGGGAGATACTAGCAGCTGGAGAGCTCAGGAAAGGCCTCATGGTGGAGAGGGCATGTGGACTGAACTTTGAGGGAAGCTGAGGATTCCTTAGGCAGAGGTGACATGATCCAGGTGGGGAGAACCTAAATACTGTTAGTTTTGTGAAAATGATCTCCCCAGATAAAGCAAACTCTGAGACCAAGGGAACAGAGGTATGGGGTTTGTACTTTATATCCTTTCCTATTGGAGACAATGGGATGAACAAGAGGGCCACCAATATCTTACAAGTTTACTGCCAACCTAGGATATTCTGATATGGCTAAACACCAAAAAATGTATTTTCTCATAGGAACAAAACTGACCTTTAGAAATTAATTCCTTGGACCCCAAGGCTTGTGCCCTTCTTCCATTTCCAGTATGCTGTAGAATGCCACTGATTGAATTCTAAATGAGCATAAAACTTTATAAGAACCCAATCTGTACCTTAAAAAGCTGAAGCTGCAACTAACCCAAGGGCACTTCCATTTCAAAGGAGGAATTCACAGGTCCCTCTTCCCTCTATCCCACCATGGGAAAGAAGACTGGGGTTTTTATAGGAGATGAGTTCAGTTTTAAACATGTTGAACTGAAGGTGATGTCAATCATTACAAATAGAGAGATTATATACATTTCACCCTCCTTCATGGTAACTCAAATAAGTGGCCCTTGCCTATCAACAGATACAGTGTCATCATGGGCAGGGAAAGAATTTGTGGGGAGGGTGTAGCAAAACAATAAGGACAATAGCAACAACAATAGCATTAATATAGTGCTTTGTTTTACAAAGTGCTTTACATATATATGCATATATAGGCATATATAGAGAGACATATATGCATATGTACATACATATACATATACACAATCACATTTGATTTTAACAGCAACCTATGAGATAGGGTCTATTATTTTACAGATGAGGTGACTGAGGCAGAGAGGTTAAGTGACTGTCCAGAGTATAGAAAGTGTCTGAAGCAGAAGGGGACATATAATTCCCTTGGCCTGTGCAAAATAACAGTTATACTTTTGTGTCAGCCACTTAAAATGAATGAAAAAAGGATTTATCAAGCATTTACTATGTGTTAAGCACTGGAAAGAAGGAAAAAGCAAGACAGTCTCTGTCCTCAAGGACCTCACTTCCTACTGGAGGGAGATAACACTGGAGGTTTCAGCTCCAAAACAGATGTAAAGGCTCCATGGTCCTTAGGGTACTGTAGCACAGCAGATAGTATTGCATCTTATTTAATGTCATATTGGACAGTGCCAAGGACTTTAGTGGCTACAACTTTCTTTCCCCGTTCTTTAGTAACCGTGGTTCATTCATTGCACAAGATTTCTCCTGTGACATTATACAGCAGTTGTGTAGTTTTTTTTTGTTGTTGGCAGGACATGACTTTAAACACACAAAAAAAACCCCAATTAGGAATAGAAGGGCTTTGCTTTTCACCTATGTCTCTGTAAACAAACCCAATAATTACCATAATTCAAGTTGGCTACTGGCATTCACTCTCATTATTGTAATATATACACCGGAGTGCTCTGAGGCCTGTGTATATATCCTGAGAAGTTAATCCTGAATTGAAAGCCCAAAACACTGATTTTTAAAAGTTAGGCCAAGACTTTGTGTTTTTGCTATTCATGAAATTGAAAAATTTATGGAAATATACAAAGCAAACCTTGGTAACTTCCAGTAATAAGGGAAAAGAAGCAAAGTCAAAAAACTGGAAGGTCTGTGTAACCAAGCAATGAGGCAGGTAAATTAGACTTCCTTTTACTTGGTTTCATCAGATTGTCATTCAACCCCCAACTCCTGTGAAATATCCTTTATTTATTAGGCTACAGAAACATAATCCTGTTCCATATAAAGTGGATCTCAGCTGTGGTTCTCAAGCAATCACAAGTAATAAAATGTCCATGAAATATTTCAATTTATCCAAAAGGAGTTTTCAACTGAACTTTGGAGAGAGATACATAAATACTCATTCAAGTGTTATAATCCCTACCTTTGCCAGGATAAAAGAGTGAATATGACCTTGCAAGGAAAAGTAAGAAAGGTGAATGCATTGATTCTGTGGCTAGAGCCCAAGTCTGGTGAGGTAGTTTTATGTTCTTCACTAGGGCCAAGGAGACTACATTGGTGTGAAGGAAGGGTATAATAATGCTTGGCTGCTGTTTGCCAATCACTCAAAGAAAGCAGACAAAAGCTGGTTTGATCAGCCCACTAGTACATACATATTGCATCCATGCATTATCAGATGTTAACTGTTAGGAATGGTGACTGTGTCAGGTCTCTCTTAACTGTATATCTGTGTTACAAGAGAAGGCTCATTGGGTGTGCACAGGACCTGGAATTACCTAGCTCATTACTGTATTCACCATTTTACTTTTCTTGTGTAATGCACCCAGGACCAAATCTATGTGTAGGCAGAAAAGATATCTATATATAACCTGAAGGAGAAATGAAAGTCTTCATCTGTTTAAAATGTTTCTTTTATTATATGTGGGGCACTCAAATAAATCTCCAGATTAATGAGATTTAGTCTTAGATAGTTTGAGTTTAAAGACAGCTAGCTAGATGGCCTAGTGGGTAGAGCATTGGGCATGGAGTCAAGAAGACCTGAGTTCAAATTTGGCCTTAGACACTCACTACCTATGTGACCATGGGGAAATCATTTCACTTCTGTTTGATTTAATCCACTGGAGAAGAAAATAGCAAACTACTTCAGTATCTTTGCCAAGAAAACCCCATGGACAGTATCCTAGGAGATGGACATGACTGAACAACAGCAACAGTTTGGGTATAAGCTATCTTTGAATTGTTTTAGTAAAAAAGATGCCTGGGTTAGGAAGATCAATCAGAATGGCACTTCCTCCTCCCTCTACTTTTCTTAGAATGAGACCCAAAGAAAAATACCTGAATGAAGGAATCCCCCAGGCAGTGTACTTCCATTAGATTTGAGTCCCAGAGATTTACTTGGGCCTAATCCCAATTGATATCTGGCCAAAGGCAACAGAGTTACAATCCACAACATGAGTCACTGCCTTCTCAAATATCCCAGCTAAATGCCTCCTTTATGTGCTAGTAATAATGGTAGTGTTGAAGTTCAACTAATTTTGGTTATACTGGTTGCCCTAGTAATTGTGCTAAAAATGGTTACCTTAAATTTCTGCCTTTAGAGTTAGTCATTTAGGTTAAAGGATTGTTTTCAGTAAGTCTCACTTAATATGAAATATCTTTGATAGGTAACCCATGACTTAATAAGTATCTATTATTAGAAATTAATTTATTAGATTCCTCTAAAACCTTTCATACCCAGTCTTTCATTATGTCAGACTTCTATCCAAAAAGTTACCTAATACTTGTGCTCCAAATTCCTTAGCCTGCCATTCAACTATGTCTTCCATTACTCTTTAGTAAGATTGTGCATGACTAATCAATGGCTCCTCAATCAGGGTACATTTCCAAATCTAACCCTTTTCTTGTGTTGCTTCTCACTGGAAAGTCTTGTCATCTACTCTCCTATGGACTAACATTCCATATGGGATAGCTGTTTCTAGTGTGATAGAAAACTCTCAGGAATGAAATTCTGAAGAAACAAAAGGACACAGTTGCTGTCCTTCAAACTGGAAGAGGACCAAAATGGCATCCCGATGTCAGAATTAGAGTACAGTGTGTCTGATTTGCTGATCAGACTAATATGAACTTGGAAGACTACCATAGGTCAGACACAAAGAGTCCATCTCAACACTTGGGATGGAGATGACTCTACATTTTCATATCTCATGTTTCTTTTGAGCTACTGCAGTTCTGATTTGCTCATGGAGCACAGCTCCTTTGATGTAGGCACACTATGCTGGACAGTCTCCCATGTCTCACAATCTGTACCAAAGTTCTTCAGAGAAACCTTGAGGGTGTCTTTGGATCACTTCTTCTGACCTCTGTGTGGGCTCTTGCCTTGCATGAATTATCTGTAAAATAGGCTTTTAGGCAAATGCATGTAAGGTATTTGAACAATGCAGCCAGCCCATTGGAGTTGGGAAATTGTTGTTGTTGTTTGTCCTTCATTCTCGAAGAGGACCATGACAGATGTTATGAGTGAATTGGAGGAAGGGCTATGCAAAGGCACCAGTCTCATTCTCTCCTCTGGAGCCATCTGAGTCCAGTGGCAAGATATGTTATCAGTATGACTGGAGATGGTGCCAGGTATTTAAGGCAACTGGGGTTAAGTGACTTGCCCAGAGTCACACAGCTAGTAAATATCTGAGGTAAGATTTAAACTCAGGTCCTCCCAACTTCAGGGCCAGTGCTCTATCCACTGCATCACCTAGTTGCCCCAAAGTTGGGAAACACTTCCAAAGAGGAGGAAAAATGGGAGTTGTATGAAGAGATTGATGTGGATGCACAGGGATCTATCAACTTAAAGATTTATAAAGGAGCCCTAAAGCTTCAGGGCTGCTGATGCCCTCTCATGGTTCCTACCAGGCATGGCAAAACTGGTCTCATTATCTCATAGTCTCCTATAAGTACTACTTAAATGCATGGCTGTACTTACCTTCACTTCCAGCTTCAGGCTCAGCTGACATCCTGGCCTAGGAAACCCCTAAACACTTTCAGAAAAAATCTGAGCCTACACCCAGGTACAGCAGAAACTTCTGTTCTCTGCTCACTGTTTCCTGAGCAGGACCCCAGCCATCAGGCACCAGATTCTCAATTCCTTTCACCAGCTAAACTTGATTCTACAGTTGGACTGTCTAATGTGTTTGACTCCTTTGTTTTTAAAGTCTCTCATGTGTGTCTAGCTAGAGAATAGGCAAGGTAGGCAGAGAAAAGCCACTCAGGAAGTAACTTAGTGTCTTTGCTAATCTCCAGGACTTCCTGACCTTTTTATAGGCAGGTGGTATGATCAAGTTTTCATCCCCTTTGTAAACCATGAATTAGACACTCAAAGTTTTTAATTCTTTCAAAAGATTTCAAAAATTCCAAAATTTCTTTCCAAAAATTTCAAATTCCAAAAATTCTTTAAATCTTCCAAAAGGCTTAGTGTTGGCCACTCAAAGTCTGAAAAGGCAAAGTCTAAAATGGGCTTTGAGACACGTGTATACATAGTTTATCTCAATTTTCACAAAACATTTGGTAAATTATTCCATGCAATTCTTTTTTTTTAATTAAAAAAGTATTTTATTTTTTTTCCGTTACATGTAAAGATAGTTCTCAACTTTTGTTTATACAAGCTTTACAATTTCAGATTTTTCTCCCTCCCTCCCCTCCCTCCCCCCTCCCCTAGACAGGAGGTAATCTGATATAGGTTTTATATATATATATATATATATATATATATATATATATACACACACATAATAACATTAATCCTATTTCTGCATTAGTCATGTTATAAGAGAAAAAATCAGAGCAATGATGAAAAACCTCAAAATAGAAAAAAAACAACAGCATCAAAAACAAAAGAAATAGTATGGTTCATTCAGCATCTATACTCCGCAGTTCTTTTTTTTTTTTTCTTGGATTTGGAGATCCTCTTCCATCACGAGTTCCCTGGAACTCTTCTGTGCCATTGCATTGGTGAGAAGAATATAGTCCATCACAGTAGATCAACACTCAATGTTGATGATACTGTGTACAATGTTCTTCTGGTTCTGCTCATCTCACTCATCATCAGCCCACGAAAGACCCTCCAGGTTTCTCTGAACTCCTCCTGCTCATCATTTCTTACAGCACAATAGTATTCCATTGTATTCATATATCACAACTTGTCCAGCCATTCCCCAATTGATGGGCACCCCCTCAACTTCCAATTCCTTGCCACCATGTAAAGAGCAGCTATAAATATTTTTGTACATGTGGGCCCCTTTCCCATTTCCATGATTTCTTTGGGAAAAAGAACCAAAAGTGGTATTGCTGGGTCAAAGGGCCATGCAATTCTTATAGAAAGGTTGGAGAGATGTGAACCAGATGCTAAAACAACTATATGGATTTGAAACTGGTTGAATGATTGCACTCAAAAAATAGGTGTTAATGGTTCAAAGTCAACATGGCAGGAGATCCCCAATGAAGTACCTCATGGGTGTATTCTTGGTTTTGTGTTGTTTGAGATTCTTATCAATAACTTGGATAAAGACAAAGGTAGCATGCTTATCAAACTGACAGACAGCATAGAGATCAATTGTGAGTGGCATTGAAAAAAACAAATGGGAAAAACAGCTGGAACATATCTATAGAAAATATTGTTGCTTATGATAACACATAGGGAAAAATCTCAGGCCTATTAGCAAGAAAAAGACAATGAAAAGAATATCAACAACAATCAAATCATGCATCTAATTTCTTACCTTTGGCATTTTTTGTACTACTAATAATCTTCATATGCATTGAGAAGATCAGTGATTAGAAAAGAATAGTCAGTTTTGCTAATGATGTTCCACAATAGATTACATCTTTTCCATCACAAAATTGACTCAATGTTATAAAGAATGCAAGATAGTCTTTTGATTATTTATTGCTAAGTATAAAAAACATATTTGATTTGATAGAGTCAAATTGACTCTAGCTCCTTACAGATTTCCTTTTGTATCTATCTCTTTCGCTTATGGGAAATGTTGATGACTGTAACACTTAGAAATCCCTAATTTGATGAAACTTGCTTTCTTCAAGTTTTGTTCTAGAACCAGTGTCTCCTAGAGGTCATGGGTCTTTTTGGCTAGGTGTTTCATTGCCAGGCAAAACCCTTTATTTGCGACTGATCACTATGAGACTGCTATCTTGCAAATATTACCAGTAGACTAAACTTATCTTCCTATTTCAAAACTCTTTTTTCCTTATTGGGCCCTCTACTAATTTTTTTCCATACTGGGAACTTACTAAAGTAGATTGACCTTCTTGGCAAGGCCAAGTGACTGATCATGGCTTAGATAATTGATTCCACTTACTCTTTTTCCTTTTGTACCCTTGAGGAGTACGTCCCCTAAAATCCAATTTCTTCAATTTTATAGTATCAAGATTACTTTAAACACTGAGAAATAAAAACAATTCTCATCATGAGTAAGACATAGGTCATTTTCTTGTAGAAGATGACAAATGTTATAAAGGTTAATATCCTATTATAGAAAGCATTTATCTTAAATGGGTCCAGTTTCTAGATATATGTTTAGTTTTATACTTATAACTACATACTTATTTATTGAGCATCTACTGTAAACAGAACACTTTATGACTAGTCAGGAATACAAAAGAAATAGATGAGTCCATCCCCTCATAGAGCTTACAATCTAGTTGAAAGCCAAACATACAAATATGAAGCAACTTAAAAAAAAAAACATAAAGCAGTATCTTACAAGTGTTATATAGTATAAGAAGCAGCATGGCAATGTGGTTAGAGGATTAGCCTTAGAGTCAGAATGATTTGGATCCAAGTCTTGCCTCTAACTATATACTAAACTGTATGACCATTGGCTAGTCATTAAACCTCTCAGTCACCCAGGAGATCTCATGACCAAATAAATTATTGATCTGCATGGGCACAAGGCATCTCCCATAACCAATAAAATCAGGGGTCTGAACCTATATAAGGGCATTTCAAACTAAATACAGGTATAATCTTTTTTCCCCCCCAAAATTGTTATAGTGAGGATATAGAGTTAGCAAGTACAAGTTTCTGGAAATGAGTTTTGAGTTTTGTCCTGAAAGATATGCTTGTTACTTGGTAGAAAGGAAAAGAGAGGATCTTAGGCTGGAGCTATCTTGTGAGACAAAGCACAGAGGCAAGAGCTATCAAGAACTTTGTGTTGGAATGGAGAAGCTATGTTGAGAAATAGAGATTAAGTAGGAAATCTGGTAGGTGTATTTAATGGAAAATCTTGAATAATTTGAGAAAGATTTTTGCTTTGATCTGATAAACAATAAGGGGTTTGTAATAATTGTTGTTACTTTGTGTGTGTTAAAGTAAAAATAGAGTTCTGTGGAAACCAGTGCACTAACCCCATCCAGAAGGTGTCCCCTTAGATTGAAACCATGCAAATGCAAAGAGAATTCAAAACAGTTGCCTGGTGTCCAATGTTTTTAATTCCAGTCTCAATGAAGGTGTTAAAAGTAGTACATAAAAGATAGTGACAGAATTTTTCTGGTGCTGATGATTAGCTAGATTATCAATATCTGTTCTAGAAGACAGAGCCCACTGCAACAATACTGGGGTATATTGTTAAAGGTTGTGTTAAGGAATTTTCCTATAACTTCCTTTACACATTAATGTGTGAAGAGTTCTTAAATCAACTCGAGAAGATTATTAGCTACTGGATGAGGGCAACTGTCACAACATAGGAAATATCTAATGACTGATTGAAAAAATCAGTCACACCTCTTGGACCTTCACACATACAAATATACATATATATACATGCATACACACACACACACATATATATACATATACACATATACATACACATGTATGTGTGTATATATGTATGTATATATGACATAGAGCAGTCATTCCAGGAAGGAAATAGCTTCCAGGATTGATACCTTTAGAAGCAGAGAAGGGAACTGGTTGCGGATTCAAAAGAGTTAGACATGGCACTCAAGATTTAGGTTCCAGAGAGGGCTGCATTAAAAAAAGGACTTTCAATCCCTGTATTACCACAGTAGTAAGTAGACTTGGCCACAGGTTGCCCTACATGTGTTCAGTATCATTGTATTCTGTTTCTGCTTACCCTTCTAGGGATACTATATGTATTAGTGGGAGAGTGAATCCTAGGTTTAAATTGGGAGGGGAATATTTTATAGCTACTTTTCTTACATTGCCATTTTGGTAAATGCCTTTTCTAAGAACTACTTGTTGTGTCTACTGGCTGATTAATAGACATCCCAACTGTGGGGCCTCATGAGCTATAGTTTTAGGAGTACAAACCCATGAATGATGTTATCCCTAGAACCCAAATTAGCAGCCATCATCTAGGGATCACGTAGGAGGGGAACAGCCCAGAGGGGTTGCTACATGTGTCATGGATAACAAATTAATAGCAGGTCAAACTCTCAGGGTAGTTTATAATTGCACCTGTGGGGTTCATTTTCCTTCATTACTCTATTTGTTAAGGGATGAGTCGGATGATCTCTAAGGTTCTTTCAACTACTCAGTCTAATTATCTCTTAAATTCAAACTCTTAGATATACTTAGACACTTTTCTTACTAATGTTTATCTATGTCAAATCACTCAGATTTCTTGATGGTAAGTAAATTGATGTCACACTGAATCTTCTTCTTCTTTTTTTTTTTTAGTGAGGCAATTGGGGTTAAGTGACTTGCCCAGGGTCACACAGCTAGTAAGTGTTAAGTGTCTGAGGCCAGATTTGAACTCAGGTACTCCTGACTCCAGGGCCGGTGCTCTATCCACTGCGCCACCTAGCTGCCCCTGAATCTTCTTACTTACCAATAGAACTTACTGGGTATCAGATGGGGGTCTGGAGCCAGCTGAAAAGAAGAGAGCCAAGTGTGAAATTTTTAGCATGAGCAGTTATAGCTTGGAATCAGCAAACACTTTGAAACAGAGCTTGATTTATTGTTTTGTTGATTGTCTAGATTTAAGAAAGTGTTAATGCAAATTAAATTTAAAGGTATGCTCTGTGAACATTCCCCCTCCCCTCAATGTTGTTTAAATGTTAGCATTTACCAGCCCAGGCCTAGTTTCAGGGTACCTCGGCAGATAGCTTCCACCTAACTTTGGATTCTTTGTAACAGAAGAGAAATTATAGACTTTTTTGTTCATAGCTTCTCAGGAGCAGGGTTCTGGTTTGCCCTTCCAACTAATTGATGGATCAGAAAATTCCTTTTAGGAGACTGTCCCAAGTAATATAGAAGAATATGCTAAAAAAATAACATATCTAGGCAGAAAATTATTTTAATCCCATATCTAAGTACACAAGAAACTCATTAACTATACTTGATGAATGATTAACCACAGTACTGACATTTAACATAGGTAGATAGGGTTCATGTTAGCCAATCATCAGAAAGGAGAACACTTTAATTAAAATGAGCTCTGTTACTGCAAGGTAACTTTGCAATAGATAATATACAGTCAGTTTATTCTTAAATAGAATTCAGTTATAAAATTGGCTAAAATTTAAATTTAAAAAAGTCTTCAGATGGTAGTTACTTCATTCTGCTTTAATTATTGCTTTAAAATGAAAAAAAAATTCTAAGGAGAGGGCAAGTATGAGTCATTGAACTATATTATGACTTTTACAAATCTAGTGGTGACTTATATCAGGGGTTATAGCATAGAATCCCTGATAACTTTACCAGACATCCCTGATTTATGGGCATAGTTGTCTCTGACTTATTTTGTTCTCTGTTATATCTTCCAGAGTATCTAGCTTTGTCTACATTAGCATGAGAATTAAGAATTGCTAGACCAATTGTGAAAAAAAAAACCCTCAGTGTATCTCTTTGTTTAAAATACCTAGCTACCTTCTGTTTAAATGTGTTATATAATATAGAAAGTTAAATTTAGGAGAAATAAAGCATGGCCTCCATGGAAGCAATTTGTATTAGCAACTAGGTTGTAAAACTGCAGAGGCTAATGTCAGCGTTCCTGTGGATAAGTTCGTTGGCTGATAGTAGAAAAGACAAGGAGAAGGATGGAAACCTTACAACTTTCTCTCCAGGATCCACTTTCTTTTACAGGAAACAGAATAATTGGAATATTGTCTGATTACCAGCCAGCCCTAATACTTCAAAGACTTGGGTTTAGATTTGTGGGAAGTATCTTTTGGTAGGGGTACCTTATATTGCTTAAGCCCTCACCCATGTGAAACAGGAAGTAGAGTGTTAGGTCTAGATATTCAATTATTACATGCTAATAGAAATCCAAGCTGGCAATAGTCAATCAAAACACATTTATTGAGCATCTACTGTGTGTCAGGTACTGCTCTAAATGCTGGGGATACAAAAAAAAGAGGAAAAAGACAGTCTCTGCTCTCAAGGAGCTCACAGTTTAATGTTAGAGACAATTTACAAAAAAATGTACAAATGATATATACAGGTTAAATGGGAAATAATCAATTGAGAGAAGGTCCTAGAATTAAGCGGGACCAAAATAGAATCAGTAAAGGCATTTAATTTGAAGAGAAAATACATCAGAAGCACTCTTAACATCCATTCCCCACATGAATACATTCTTTTACAGGCTCATGGAAGGATATGCCTTCGGTAAAAGAAAAGGATAGGAAAAGTGTAGGTGGAAGATAGTTAAGTTATAGTGTGTGTTATGATGATAAACACATGTTGTAAAATCTTGGAACCAAAGATGGTAGAGTAGAGAGCATTTCAGTGAAGATCAGAAGAGACTTCTGTTCAAGATGGCGGAGTGAATAGAAGCAGAACAGTCCAGTTCTTACTATGTACTCCAGAAAAGATGAAACAAAAGATCATCATACTGAATAACGATTAAGAAATAAAGTAAAACTACAGTACCTTCGACCCAGACTTGTTATGCAAAAAGAAATTCCCAGAAACTTGCAGGAACTAAGGAGGGGGACTGGTCAGAAGAACTGGAGTGGAAGCAAGTGTGGCACCACAGACCTTCCAGCTTCAATAGCCTTAGAGTACTCCAACCAGGAAGATTCAGAGTGGTCAAATAGTTTAGGAGCTCTGGGCTCAGATGTGGGGATGGGAGTTGGCCAAGAGGTAAAGCTCCTACTAAGAAATCAAAGATTTAGAGTCCTATGGACTCGAAAATTTTGCAAAAAGTTGACATGTTTTGCCCTGATAGTCTTAAAGACCTCAGTTCCATGTACTTGGAGGATATAGGTGAGACTAGGCTCAGCCAACAGTTTGTTCACAGAAAACAATTCTTATTATATAACATTTAAAACTTTTTGCCCAAACAAAATCAATTTGGTTAAAATTAGAAGAGAAACAATCAACTAGGGAAAAAACCCACACTTGATCTGTAATTTTTCTGATAAAAATCTGATATTTACCACATATGAGTAGTTGATTAAAATTTATAAGAACAGAACCATCTCCCAATAGATAAATGGCCAAAGGATGAATATGCAGTTATCAAAGGAAGAAATTCAAGTAATTAACAAACATATAAATAATTGAATAATCACTAATTTAAAAAATACAAATTACAACCATTCTTAGTTTCCAATGTATGTCTACCAGATTAACTAAGATTACAGAAAAAAGAAAATTATAATAGGTAAATGTGCTCCTGGAAGAAAAGCACACTAATGCACAATATTTTGGTGACATTTTGAATTGGCCTAGCTTTTCTGGAAAGCAATTTGGAATTCAACACCCAAAGTCAACAACTGTGCATATTTTTTTTGAACAAGTAGGCTTCTACTTCAAAGAGATGAAAGAAAGAGGGAAAAGATCCATACATATAAAAATACTTTTGGAAGTTTATTTGTTGTTGCAAAGAACTGGAAAATAAAGACATGCCCATCAGTTGGGGAATCCTGAACAAATTATTTATGAATACAATAGGATATTATTGGCATATAAGAAACTGTGAAAGGGAATACTTCAGGGAAACTTGGCAAGTCTTGTATGTCCTGATAAAGAGTAAATTAAACAGAAACAGGAAGACTATACAATAAACAAGAAAAATAACTGAAAGACTTAAGACATTTAGTCACTAAAATAAGTAAATGAAAGAGGAGGTGATGGTCTCAAGGTGCAGAATGAAATATACATTATCAGACATGGCATATGTATGAATTTGTGTTACTTAACCATGCAGATTTATTACTAGGGTTTTGTTTTTTCCATTTTAAAAAATTCAGTCTTGTGTTTGGGGAAGAGTGAACTGACAATAATGCAAAAAAAAAAAAAGACGGAAAGAAGGAAAAGGAACTCATTGAAACATTTTTTAAAATGCATGGAAGCAAACATAAGGAAGTTCAGAAAGAAACAAACAGGATAGCTTTGAAAGTAACATTTATTGAATACTTAATAGGAAAAGCAAGTAATGCATAATAGAGATTTCTGGTTTCATGTACAATTCTCATTCTCTGTTCTGCTTGGTATAGGAAAATGTTAATTTTATTTGGTGTTTGTTAAATCAAGGATAATTTTTTTAAAAAATCAAAGGAAGTAGAAACAGAATGAATACTGTTATTGGAGATAAGAGATGACCTGTGATAGATGAGGAGTTTGGGGAAATAGATAACAAGGCTGCTATACACAGGCATCTGTTGATACTTTCTCTGCCAAAGGCAGAGCAAATAAATTATTTTTTTATTTGCCTTCAGTCAATCAATTAGCTTGAATGAATGAATGAATGAATGAATGAAAAAGCACTTATTAAGTGCTTACTATGTGACAAGCATTGTGCTAAGTACTGGAGACAATCAGAAAAATTGAGGCATTCTTTGCTTTCATGGAGCTTACATTCTAATTGGCAGAGACTATATAAAATAAAATTTAGCTACAGGGCAGATGGAAAGGTCTAGAACAAGGTACTGGGGTGGGGCGGGGAAGGCCCAGGGGTCCTTAGTTTACAACAGTAGATAAAAGATGATCATACTAGTGATTTGCAGGATGTCAAGTTAGGGCAGATGGTAAGCCCTGGTAGTATTTATTTATTTATTAAGCATATACTATGTTGCGATACACAACATTGTGGTAATTTCTATTACATACAAAGAGAACAATAAAACAGTTCCTGCCCTCAAGGAGCTGACATTCAATTGAAGGAGACTATGTCCATATATAAGGTACACCAAAAGTTCAATGCAGTTTCTGAAATGAAACTTTTGGAAAACCTTGGATAAATAGATAGCAAAATATATGAATGAATGAACAAATGGACAAACGAATGAATAAATAAGTTATATATACACAAAATAAATATAAGGTGGTTTTGGAATGGAGGGCACTAGCAACTGGGAGAATCATGAAAGATTTCAAGTAGAAGATGTTATTTGGGCTGAGTCTTGAAGAAAACAATCAATTGTAAGAGGTGTAGTTGGAGAAAGAATGTATTGTGGGGAAGAGCCAGTACAAAAACAGAGACTGGAGATGGAGTGTCATATGTGAGTAGGACAGTTTGGCTAGATTTTAGAGTGAGCAATATAGATAAGGAGATAATGAGTCTAAAAAGGTAGATTGAGGTCACATTGAGAAGAGCTTTGAATGCTACAAAAGGTTGTTGATGTTTTATCCTAGAAGTAATAGGAAACCACTGGAGTTTATTGAATAGGGTAAAGAAATGTAGAGGGGGGCAGCTAGGTGGCACAGTGGATAGAGCACCGGCCCTGGAGTCAGGAGTACCTGAGTTCAAATCTGGCCTCAGACACTTAACACTTACTAGCTGTGTGACCCTGGGCAAGTCACTTAACCCCAATTGCCTCACTAAAAAAAAAAAAAAAAAAAAAAAAAAAGATATGTAGAGGACCTGACCTAGGGCAGTGGTGACTATGTAAGTAGTGAGAAGGGATAGAATGAGAGATAGGGAAATAGAAAAGACAAGATTTTGCAGTTGATTGGTTATATGAGGTGAAAAAGAGTAGAGTCAAGGATAATGCAGATTGGTTGGTAACTTCTAATATAATCACTGAAATATAATATGATTACCTCCTAAAATAATCTCACCTGTGCTTGAAGACTTTTCAACAGTATTTCCTCTCTGATTATCAGTTTTCCTGTCAGCTGGGTCTTTACCTGTTTCTGCTTCCTTCTATTAGAGTAGGAATCCTGGTTTCCATTTCTTTCCTAGCCAATAGCTTAGCTAGTATGGTAAAAACAAGTTGCTCTTGATTGTTTCTAAACCCACCATTCCAGGTCCATCTGCTCTCTGATACAGACTGCCTTCTTGAAAGGACTCTACCCCCTTTCCAGAAACAAGTGCTTAAAGAAGCTATATTGGATATTATTGGCAATTTGAGAGATGTTGATGGGTAATTTAGACTATATAGATTTTCACTTTATGAGTTGACTTGAACCCCTGACCCCTATGAAAGGCTTGATTACAATCTATTTTTTATAATTGCCTTAAACTTTTTTTTTTCTCTTCTTGGTTTCAAGGGAATTTTTATGGGCTTTGATTTGGTGTATAGATTTGTATTTATCTTATTCATACCATACATTATTATGTAAACCAATCATATGCTCTTTCAGGTTTTGTCTTTTCAGACAGAGAAATCCCAGAATTTTTAGCCCTGTTCTCATCTGGTAGTCCCTTTACCTTAAAAAAATTACTTAAATTATTTCCCAGGAACTACATGTTTGTTTTTTTCCTGAGTGAGGAAGCTAGATGGTACTAGATAGTGTGCTGAGCCTGGAATCAGGAAGACCCAAATTCAAATATGGTCTCAAACACTTAGCTGTGTGATCCCATGTGAAATTGTGACAGCCAAACTGACTCCATTTTGTGAAGTCTTCCATTTTAAGACTTTAATTTTGTTTTCTTGTAAATCCCCTGATTTTGGAGAAATCAAGTGATTGTCCCCTCCCTCAACCCCATCTCAGGAAGTCCCAAAGCTTTTCTCCAATAAAAAATCATACTATTCAAGCCTTATGTGCTGTTTTAATCTCCCTTCGATTGTATTTGCATCTGTACAAAATTGGTATTTGGTGTCCTTGTGCCTAGTGAGTGGCCTTATATTTGGTTTGTCATACAACTGCATGCTTTGCTAATAAATTGCATTGCTTGGGCTTCATCTTAGTTATTATAAACACATTCATGACATCTGAGCAAATCATTTAACTTGTTTTGTCTCTGTTTCCTCATCAGTAAAATGAGGATAATAGTAGCACCTACCTTCTAGGGTTGTTATGAAGGTCAAATGAGGTAATTGTAAAAAGTGCTTAGCAGAGTTATATAAATGTTAGCTATTATTATTACTATCATTTCTCTTGCCCAAATGGGCTTTCTGTGTATACTTAACATGTCTACAAAATTTTTCCCTCTTTATCTCTTCCAGACCCCTCAAATCAAGCCCCATTGTATATTCCTACAAGTGTAATTCATATTATTTTTCTGTTATTTTGTTTTCTTGCTCATCCTTCCCCTCCCTGCCTTCCTTTCCTTTTCCCTCCTTTCTTCTAGTTTCATGCCTCATAATTACTGACCAGGTCTCAGAAGCACCAACTTTGACTCAGTCTTCATAATGAAAAGGTAAAAAGGATGACAATAGACCATGGTAGTCAAATTTTATCTCTTTATTTCAAGTTCATTTTTTCATGTTATATCATTTGAAAGCAGGCAAAATTCATTACAAAAATCAAGTCATTCATTTGGGAAAAAACAACTGGTAAATTTATTTCTAATTTTGTACTTGGTTTCTACTGGTAAATAAGTCTCAAAAATTACAGAAAAAAAGAAAATGAATATTTATATATTCCAAATCTTGAATCTTAATTTAACTTTTCATTAATTATTCTTTTAAACACATGTCATCACCAAATAAAATAATTAAATGTATGATCCTCTTTCTCTTTCTTTCTCTCTCTATATGTATGGAAATAGATGACAATATGAAAATCTGTGGCATTTATTTTTCAATTAAAAGACTTTAAAGATTTCCTAGGTACCAACTACTTAATTAGAAAAAAAACCCATATAATTAGCAACTTCAATAATAACGGCAACTTCAAACTACATAATAGAGGTTACTTTAAGTGTATATTCAAAGGATAGCATATGCATTATTTGTTTAATTATATATGCTTTTATATTATCCAGTTACCATGTATATTTTTAAGTAGGCAGTCAATTCAAGCTGAATATTATTAGTATATCTGTAATTATGTTAAGTTGCCCATTTATAACCAAATACTTTAAACATTTAATGACAAGGAATTTTTCAATAGTTATCAGTTACCGATTTTTAACCCTTTTTTTGTTAAATATCTTAGGAGGCTACAAATGATCATGTTTCCTGCCAAATTTGTTCTTTTCCATTTAATAAGCCTGAGTAACTAGATCAGTTAGTCAACATGTGTTTTCTGAATACTATATTTAGTCTTGGTAAGTATATACCATAGAAAGAGAAGATTAGATTCCTACTCCAGAGGAGTTTACATTCATGGTGGTTTTAAAAAAATAAGTACAAGCAAACATGGCTTTATTTCATTTACTTATTCATGTATCATCAGCAGCGATAATATTTGCCTGGGAGTAGTTCCTGCTTCTCCTGATGCTGGTACCTCTTTTAGCAGATAGGTTTATGTTATTTAGGTTTTATTAGTAAGTTTAAAAAAAATTTGTGACAGAGTTGGTTGTGAAACAATAGAATAGCCTTTGAAGTTACTTGAGATCAGATCTGGAACACAAAGTACTTGATAGACTTTTTGTCATTCACATATTAAAATGAATTGCGCTTGAATCCTTTGTATATTATGAATAGAAAGTTAGGACATTTTTGTGATTTCCTCTAACCAGCAGGACAGGAGGGAGGTTCTTTGTGAGGATTTCTAGCCAGGCCATGTACAAGATATCCGATATAGTAGCTTTTCTAGCCACTGGAAGACTCCTGTTGGAATTGAGTTGGGGAGAGAAGAAAGAAAAAAAAGCACACATAGAGAAAGTTAAAATCTCTCTCTCTCTCTCTATATATATATATGACAGAGGCTAACGCCAATAGTATTTCTGAGCTATTTGTTAACTAGTATCCACACAAGTGGACAAGTCAGGTTTGGGTGCTAGATTACAGGAAGGAGAGGAAATTAAATAATGAAAATGAATGAATCATATCATTTCAGAGTTAGGAGGCACCTTAGTGATCATCTTAATTCAACTTCCTCTTTTTATAGACCCAGGGAGATTAACTGATTTACTCACGATTACACATTGAGGGAATGGCAGAAAGAGAATTAGAATTAGAATCATTTTATAGTTCTCATTATTCTAGTCAGCTGCTTTATTGATCTCTGGAAAAGCCAAGGTCTATCTTTTTCTTAAGTTAAGGTTATCTTAAGAGTTTAAGGAAAAACATACTCATGAGTCGTTAGGGACTGTAGGGGGTCATCTAGTTTAGGCTCCTACCCAAAGCTGAAATTCTTTCAACAATATCCCTGAGATTATCACCAAACCTCAGCTTGAATACTTATATTTCTATAGGAGTCAGCTCTTACAGAGTAGAAATGATAAAACAGATGATAAACCTTTCATGTTCAACTATAAAAGTTTACTAATTTATGTTTTCACTTGCTCCCTAAAAATCATACATGCTAAAATTTTTTTAGTTCAGGGTAGCTTGACTTTTTTTTTTAACCTTAGGTCAATATAGTTACTTGTCTATTATAATATTTCCCCTGTGTGACATTAATATGTAAAGTGTATATTTAGGTATTGGATTATATGTTTATATTATATGCATACATACATGTATGTACACATTAAACACACATAATTTCATATATTAAAACACAATATGTAGACATGTATGTTACACATTATATAGTATATACATATATAACATATACCCAAGATTATATGCATAACTCAGACATATGTGTGCATAGACACATGGGTACATAACACAATATATATTATATGTACAGGGTATAACACATAAGCAATTCTATATACACATGATGTTACATGTATAAATCACATACATGCCACATAACACACACATACATACATGGGTGGAATGGTACTTACAGAACAATGAGATTAGCAGCTCGTGAGTGTTCCTGTAAGAGTTCATTCAATCGAACTTGACGGTAACTCTGTGGAAAATAAATCAGATTTTGTAGCAAACAACTTTGGTCTGGGCTGTTATCTGTTCACGGCATTATAGGGTAATACATCCAGAGGTGAAAGGGACCTCAGAGTTCATCTAATCCAACCCTTCATTTTACAGATGAGAAAACCGAGGCTCAAGGGTGTTAAGTGATTTGTCCAGTATCGGCAGGTAGCAACTATCACAGACAAGATTTGAACATAGGTCTCTTGCCTCTAGAGACAACATTCCTTCCACTCCAGAAGGATAACTAGGAATTTTTGTGCTGGGGGCAATCGCCAAAACCATACCTAAGGTAAATAGAATGACAGGCACCCATAGTTGAGAGAGAGTAATGCCTCTCTTGATAGCAGATAGAAACCCTGGTGTGAAACTACTGTCAGGAATCCTGAGATGAAAAAAATGGGGAAAAGGATAAGGTAGGTGAGTGACTCATTCTACCATGCCTTCTCTGTAGCTTTACATTTTATTTTATTTTACTTTAATTAATTTAATTTAGTTTTGTTTTGTGGCTTCTGATTTTAACTAATTATTCTCGATATGTCTTGTTACCATGCTGCTTGAAGGACCATGTAAATTTGGAGCTCTGGGACAAAGCCCTGTCTCCCCACCCTAGTTAATAGCTCTTCTAGTTTGTAGTTCCCTATCCCACCCAATCTCCAACTCTCAGAGTAAAATTTCCCTTTTAATTGTTAAAACCTTAATTGTTAATAAGTATAATTCTTCTATTCAAGTTAGAAAAAAATTATTTAAAACATAAGAAACTTTTGTATAACTTTTAGAATAATGATGATCACAATAAGCTAACATTTATATAATGCTTACTATGTGCCAGGCACTATGCTAAATGCTTTATAGATATTGTCTCATTTGACCCTGGGAACTAGGTGCTATTATTATCCCCATTTTACAGATGAGGAAAGTGAGGCAGACAGAGGGTAAGTGACTTGCCTAGGGTCACATAGTGTCTGAGGCTACATTTGAACTCAGGTCTTCCTGACTCTGCCAGGCCCAGAGCTTTATCCTCTGTGCCCTGTAACTACTACTGTAAAGAATGTGTTCTAAAATAATAAAAAAATTAATTAAAAATAACCTCAAAAGTGGGTAACAGAGTAAAAGAAGGTAGAAAGGACTATATTTCGAGAGTTAGGAAAGTGATCAGGTGGGGGAAGTAAGACTATTCTCAAATTTCTATAGGAAATGCCAAGAAGATAGGTTGAATTACATTCCATATTTCCAAGGAAGCACAGAGCACCTTTCCGTCATAAGGCCCACTTTTAACAGCTGTACTAACCATTTAAAGGTTAGAGGGTATATGCTGTTTTCTAGTAAGAACTGGCAACTTAGTAGAATAAAACAGTTTTTGCATGTTTCAAAGTGAGCCACTTGCTACATATGAATGAACAGCTAAATCTAATTTATATATACAGTGTTCCAGTGACAGAAGCAAGGGATGGCAATTATTATCACCATTTCACTGGTTCAGGAGAAAAAAATGAATTGCTCAGTCACACAATGATAGACCTTGACATAGCTACAACTTTTTTGGCTTGGTTTGGTTCTCTGTTTGCTAGACCAGTGATTACCAAGCTAATTTGGCCGTGGAACATGGCTAGACTTGAAATATATTGATAATACCTATAAATGCTTGTTTAGAGCACCAGAGGAGTTAGACTAAAATGGAGGGGAAAAATCTATATTTATGCTAAAAAAGTATATGTGCTAAATATTTTGATACATAATTTTAGATTTCATAGAGAGAAAATACTGCTAGCATTAACTTTAAAAAAAAAATAGAATCCCTGGTTCCTATCTGTGGAAGAACAGGGTTCTCCAGAAGACATTTTCCTCAGTAGATTGTAAGCTCCTTGAAGGAAGGATTATATTTTGCTTCTTTTTGTATCCCTAGCATTTAGTACATTGTATGATAGATAGCAGGCACTTAATAAGTGTTTATTGAATTGACTGAATCGAATAGACAATACAGTTTACAAAGCAAAGAAAGTCCTATACTGGTTTTCCAAATACAGTACTAGTTTTGTTTGTTTTTTTGATCATTTCATATAATTCTTTGTTTCCAATCAAGTTCACTTTGGTATTATGTTTGGATGTTCTCACTGTCCTCTAGTATAAACAATCAAATTAGGTGTTAAGTTTCATACCATAAAATGCTGCCATTCATGGTTTTTTCCCCTCAGTCTCTACTTATCATTTCCCTCATTCATGTTAGATAAGTGTGACACTTGATTTGCTGACATTTCTAGTAAAATCTGTTCTTTTCCAAATTTTTCTGTACATTAGTCTATTTATCAAAGCCATTTTGAACTACATAAATGAATGAACCATATGACTCACCTCATATCCCTTCAGCAAAATTTTCATTGACATGCTTCTATTAATATCTAATCTGACTTAAACTCCTTCTCATGGAGTATCATTTAAAAACTCTCAGTCAATCTACTTCATCTACTTTTCCCCTTTTATTGCTCAAGCATTGATGCTTTTAGTAAGCCTAACCTGATCACCATCATTTATATTCACCCCTTCATGATTTTACCTTGGATCTCCCTATTTTTGCAGTCTCATATCTTGAACATACACCCCTTCATTTAAAGCAAAAGTCAGAATTAAACAGATCTAAAAATCCTTCCTAAACTTAGAAGAAAGACATAATTGGTTCATATTTGATCCAAATCAGATACATATGGCATATATGTATATGTATGTGTATAAATACACACATATATATGTGTGTATTCATATACACACAGAAATACATAGCTCTGTATTCATTTGAATATTTTATTTGACTCCATTTGATAGGGCTTATGACTTTTCCAAGGTCTTTATTTTTACATCAGAGCATATCATAGTTGAATAGAATTAAATTGATAACAAAGAAATGTATCTTAAGTGAATGGTGAGGGAACTTGTAGGACTTATCTTGGATTGATCTCAAATTGGTTAGTCAATTAATTAGAAACACCAAATCAAATATCAACCAGTCTGTTCTTATAAACAACAATCTCTAACACCAGAAAAAAAAACACCACCAAGTATTTGATAACCTTCAAAAAGAAAGAAATTTATATGTACATGAAATAAACCACAAATTCCGGTTTGTTAAATAATTAAAGTTCATTTTTACATGAAACCAACCACAAATTCTGGTTTGTTGTATAATAATTTCCAGGCATTTCCCTGGGTTCTGCTATCAGTTCAGTTGGAAATATGATCAACTGTTAGAAATCTTATGATAGAACAGTTACCAACTCCCATTGATCTAAATATAGATAAGGGTAATTAGTTATATGTATCCTATTGTAAAGTCCAAGGTAGTTTTTTTGATCATTGATTCCTCTTCAGATTTTACTAGAACACTATATTTTGATTTCTCCCTTGCTCTATTACATTCTATCTTGTTGATAGTATAATATCCTTCCTAATAGTTTGTAAACTCCTGGAGGACAAGGATGATATATTTCATCCTTTCATACCTAGTACCTCTTACATTATATGTATTGGGCATTTAATTGACCATTTTCTGGAGATAGTCAATATTTGCATCTAATATCCAAGTTGATAACCACCCTTATTTCCTACTTACAATAGTCCTATAATAAGATCCCTACTATTGTTGTTGTTTAGTCATTTTTCAGTTATATCTGACTCTTCATGACCTCATTTGGGGTTTTCATGGCAAAGATACTGAGTGGTTTACCATTTCCTTCTCTAGCTTATTTTATAGATGAGGAAACTTGAGGCAAACAGGGTTAAGTGACTTGCTTAGGGTCCTAAAACTAGTGTCTGAGGCTAGATTTGAACTCATGAAGATGAGTTTTCCTGCCTGCAGTACCCACACTGTATCCACTGTGCCACCTAACTTCTCCTTCCAACCAAACCATCTTTAAAATGACTTTTTAATGCAAAACTTTTGTCTAAATCCTTTATTGAATTTGAATTGAAATCTTTGCTGAGCCTTTCATGGACTCTACACTTTTTGCAGAAGTAAATGGTACCTACAACTCGACTTACCTGGTGGTTCTCAGAGACTATTCATTCTATATTCCTGCTGTTAAAAAAGATCTGCATTTAAATGATTATACATGGATACCTACTATTCTTTGAAATAACAGAAAAGCACATTTCACAATTCCAATGGCCAATTTCCTGTTTTCTAAAACAATACTGGTTTTATAAGCCAAACCCAAAGAAATGGAAACAAGCAATTTTTAAAAGTAGTTATACCTAATAAGATGATTGAAAAACACCTAAAAACGCCCAGCTTTTAAATGCCTGAACAATGAAATGAAAGCAAATAATAGAGGTTTCCACTGTTGCTCTTTCAACCAGTCACTGTTTTCTTTTCAGCTATTCAGATAACAATGTAAGAATTAAGAAAAGACAAGGCTTTACCTTTTCCTTGAATGCTTCCAGTTCTGAATCTGTAATTTTCCATGGAGTTTCTCTTTTTAATTTCTCAGCAGTTGTTAAATCTTTGCAGCTTTCATGGAGACGATATGGTTCAATCATCTCTTCAAAGAATTTCCAGCTGAAATTGGAATTATAAAGGATGCCTCACAGTAGGAAACTAACTCATTATTTCGCAGATACTCTAGGTATATAACTGGTCCTGCTGACTCTGGAATCAGTGTTGAATGTCATGCAAATCTTTTAAGAATTATTTATGCAGGCAACGTCTTGTGAACCAAGATGTATGTATCCTCTTGGCTACTTAGAGGATGACCAGAGTTTGTTTAGTATGTCACCAACCCATGAAGTATTAATGTTGAGTTTATACACAAAAATACAGAAATGCCAGCTCCTCTAGTGGTGTAATTTCCATTCAAGCAAATGACTTTAATATAGACATATTAGAATATAAAATAATTTTCCATTTGGTTATTGTACATATTATCTTATGAACTATCTTATGAATTGATAGTAGCCCCAAAAGGGCTTGCTTTAGCTTTCAGTCCACCAGTCATGTTAGCATGGTGTGGGCATGTTGAATGAGAAAAGTATTTGGCCTTGTGAATTTGATGACTATAACAACAACTTGGGTGTTTTTTTGATAACACTTGCAGATAGCACTGCTTGCTTATCTTTGTGTATTCTGGTGGTAGGAGAGCTTTTCAAATGACTGGTATTTTAGTATTCTTTTAGGCAGAAGGGTGCTTGGGATAGATTTTAATACCTGAAAAGCTAAGGATACTTAAGTATGATTAAAAGGAAAACATATTACCAGGAGAGATACCTACTTACTAGTGTCATGGGGTGCAGAGCACCCCAGAAGTTCTCTGGGGCACATCAAGGAAGCTTCTCCTTGAGAAACTAAACCAGAGGACAGATAATGCCTAGAGAGATAAGCTGAACCAAATTGGACTGAGCTAGTTTTGGATTCCTACCCTTCATTCTGGTCTCTCTTACCCTGGGGAGATAAACTTGCGTGTGGCTGAGGCCCTTGTGTCCTGAAGAGAGATCTGTAGCCACCCCTCACCCAATTCCTCCAGTCACTACCAGTGGGGGATGGTCTTCTACTCCTCACCCAATTCCCCCAGCTACCACCAGTGGGGGATGGTCCTCCCTCACTAAAGGAACTTTTCACGGGCAGATGGTCCACCCCCATCAGTCCTCTATAAAAGTACCTTCCAGTCTCCTGGAGATTTGGTACCTCTGAGCCACGTGCTTTGTGCTTATCTCCCCATGAGAAGTCCAAGGATTTCTTTCATGGTTTCCCTCCCCCCACCCTTCCCTTCCCTTGCTCCTAAATAAACTCCCACCTTATTCTAACTACTTTTGTGTGCAAGAGGGTGTAATTTTTTAAAGAGGAATTCCTAAGAACCCCAACCCCTAACCCCTAACCCGTACCCCATTCCCCCCATTACACTAGGAACTTTATAATATGTTAAAGTATTGCATATCTTATTCTTGTCTTTCATAAAAATATGAAAATAAATTATTTCCTTAGTAACAACAAAACTTAAATATCTTCAACACATTGCTTTCAACTCTCAATTAAAAAAAACTTTTTTGGATTTTATATATAACAATTTAATTAATTAATTAATTAATTTTGGTGAGGCAATTGGGGTTAAGTGATTTGCCTAGGGTCACACAGCTAGTAAGTGTTAAGTGTCTGAGGCTGGATTTGAACTCAGATCCTCCTGAATGCAGGGCTGGTGCTCTATCCACTGTGCCACCTAATGAATAACTTCAGAAATGAAATTTCACAATTTTCAGAAGTGAAAGTCCATGTGATATAGTAGCTGGAGGACTAGCCTTGGAGTCAGGAAGATTTGGGTTCAAGTTCTGTTGGAATACTGTGACCAAACATTGAACTCCTCAGGGACTTTCTATGCCCCTGAAATCAGAGGGCTGGACAAAACCCTTAGGAAATAGTAACATTTGGAATCTAGGATTATCAATATGGTGCTGATGAATCAGTAAACAAAAACCATAAAATAAGAGGTCTGATTCTTTAGATTGTAGGTCAGAGATAGGATTATAGGAAAAATTGTAAAGGGAGAAAACTGAATGGGTCCGTGGTCACTTTTGTCAGAAACACTAAGGACTGATATGATGTATCATCACAATTTCTGTTTCAATGTACCATTTAGGTGTATATCTAACAGCATGGCAGGTGTGAAACTGGCAGAAATTACCACCTAGCAAGGGCTTTTATAAATAACCATTTCCTAAAAAAAAACCTTCTAGAGACAGCATGATATAATGGAAAGATTACTGGACCAAGAAGGAAGGAATGGAGCATTTTATTAGGTATCTACTCTGTGTTAGTTACTTTGCTAAGTGCTTTACAAATATGACCTTATTTAATCCTCATAACAACTCTGGGAAGCAGGTGCTATAATGATCCCCTTTTTATAGTTGAGGAACTGAAGTTAAATGACTTGTTCACAGTCACACTGCTAGGAAGTATTTGAGAGTGGATTTGAACTCAGGTCTTCCTGACTCAAAGGCCCACTACTCTATTCACTGCTCCACATAGCTGCCTCTAGCGAAGTGGGCCAGGAGTCAAGAGACCTGTATCTTAGTTTTAGTCCTACCATCACATTTGTTGGGGTGAGTCATTTAATGGGTCTTGCCTTCAGTTTTCTTATTTGTCCCATGTCTCACAGGGACTATTTTGAAGAACGGAGGCAACATAGTAAATGGGAATGTGTGCTGGATTTTTACTGCCATTGCAACCTTGGACAAATCTACCTCTGTGGGCCTCAGTTTCCTCATTTGCAAAATAAGGGCCTGTAAGGATCCCTCCAGATAGATAAATCTATGATTCTTGATAAATATAAAGTGTTATCTAAATTCAAGTTAGTTTTTTGTTGTTGCATAGAAACTTGTTAATTAGTTAATAGCGTCTACCAGTTAGTAGGTGAATTGTTCTTTGCTAAAACTTGGCATAAATTTAGATTGAGGAGGGTGAGTTTTCTTTTTCTCAGAGCTACAAAGTAGAAAACTTCCAAGGCGCTTTGGGAAATGACAGGTAAAAGTGTTGAGTCCTTGTATTTTTCTATTCAGCCCAGCTCCCCTGGGTTCCTTTCTAAACCTGATTACCCTAATTAAAGAATTTTCTAATTGCTCTTTATGGTAATCTGTGTATGGTATGATATTCCATTGTTAAGTATAATTCTTATTTAACCCAGTTTTTTTGATTATCTGATAACTACTCCTTCCTTTCTCCCCTCCCCTGGCTCATATAATTCATCTAGTATGCCAGATAACAAAATTTTTACTATAATTGCATAATTGTTCTTCTCAGGTTCTCACATCAAGATTTCTTTTCTTCTTAGGTAAAATTCTGCTATTAACTACCTTGCCATCACTGTTAAACTAAATTTCTGTGCTTAATTGCTTCTAATTTTCTCTGATTCTCATCTGGATTCTTGTCTCCTTCTTGGCCTATGACTCCCGATTCATTCCTTATTGTAAAATAATAAAATTTAACTAATTGAATGTCTCTGTTTCTCCTGGCTCAATTATTTTTCCATCCATCCATCCATCCATGCATCCAAATCTCTCATGGCCTGATGGGACAAGCATGATTACAATTCCCTCCAATGCCAAACTGTGCTCACTCTACTTTAGTCTAAAGAGCAGAACAAGCAAACTGGAAACTCATTAAGGTTTAATCTAGTCAAAGCTGTACTCTGTATCTATGTTCCCATCATCATACCTGTATATAGTTCGGACCCTTATAAAAAGCCTCATCAAGTATAGCAAATTAATTTTAATTTCACTCAGAAGGACTGGAATGAGAATTTGTTGCAGATAACTGACTCTCCCGTTGGAAGGAAGGATAAAGGAGATGAGGGGGAAGGTGCATTCCTATGGCTACTGCCTTGGATCCTTGGAAAATGGTAACCAGAGGCAGGAATTCTCTATGCCAAAATAACATGGTATCATCTTGTTTTTTTGTTTTTTTTATTTTTGGTGAGGCAGTTGGGGTTAAGTGACTTGCCCAGGGTCACACAGCTAGTAAGTGTCAAGTGTCTGAAGCCGGATTTGAACTCAGGTCTTTCTGAATCCAGGGCTGGTGGATTCACTGCACCACCTAGCTGTCCCTAACAGGGTATCATCTTCTGGTGCTTTTTTAAACAACCTATTATGAAAAGGACATCAAGTGATACTTAGGAATAAAAGATGTATTTTTATGATGATGATTCTCTTTTGGAGCCTACAAGATTCAGTGGGGTCTTATATTTTAGAGGGGGTGTCAAGAGACCATCATTGTTAAGTCTTCCAGTAAGGATATGAAGGCATTTTTATCTTGTATCTCATAAATTTTCTGTTATGAATGATGCCTTTGGAGTAAGATCCTAATGTATATTCTAAAAGAAATATTTGAGAATAACCTGTGGCAGG
The DNA here is from genome assembly GCF_019393635.1 of Dromiciops gliroides. NCBI lineage: Eukaryota > Metazoa > Chordata > Mammalia > Microbiotheria > Microbiotheriidae > Dromiciops > Dromiciops gliroides. The sequence goes on from NC_057862.1 coordinate 170,855,227, forward strand.
TACTCTTGTCAGTCAGTAACCATTCATGAAACACCTACTATGTGCTAGGCATTGTGCTGTGCACTAGAAGCTGACCCTGACATCAAGCCATCTAGATCAGTCATGTTTTTACTGATCTTGAAGAGCTATAAAACTTTGCAGTTTCTTCTGATGGTTCGTGACCTTGTGTTTGGTAGAGAGACTTGCTCAGATCCCATTAGGTTGCATTGCTGGGGTTCTTGTATGCCTGGTCTTATTTCTTAAAGAAAAAATAGTCTGAGGGGATGATTCATACTAAAAATGGTCAGTTTAAGACTAGTAGAGAATACTATGCCTAGGAAAAATGGCCCAGGATTACAGCAACTGGTAGTAGTGGAGGCTAACTTCTGACACAAAGTTTGGCTCTATTAGAATACTAGAAGTAGATTTGCTCCCATTCATTTCTATAGTGTCATAGGCCATCAATAGATCTCATTTATCACAATATCATTATGCCTATGAATAAAATTTAGAGCTTGGAGGCAAGGAGAGAGAGATAGATAGATAGACAGAGAGAGAGAGAGAGAGAGAGAGAGAGAGAGAGAGAGAGAGAGAGAGAGAGAGAGAGAGTCTCTTTCACTTAAAGATACTTCTTCATCTAGATATACTGAATGGTATCAAAGCCCCTGGAGCATGCTAGGCAGAGGAGTGCTTGGTATGTGTGTGTGTGTGTGTGTGTGTGTGTGTGTGTTTTTGCTGCAAGATCCCTGAGCATCTCTATTATTTCCAAAGTTGATGTAGAATTCTCAGAAAATTCTCTAAACAAAATGAACCTAAATTCACTTTAATTTGAAAAATTGGTGGAACATTTTTATGTGTCTCTGGGGAAGTATTGCCAAGAAAGATTAGCAACAATAGGATGTTGCTGTTGAGAGATGGTTGGAAATCACCATAGCAGAAGAAAATGATTTGTGATTCCTAATTGCAAACCCAACAGTTTTGGTTATGAGGGTCATTTATCTGTCAAATTATTACAACAGAATGTGTAATCTACCAAAACCCTTTCTCCGTAAGCGAATATTTGCTCCATATGGATAAGGAAAGAGAAAAGGATTAAGAATCATTCTTTAGGCAAACATTAGCCAACTGCATATCCAACTCAGGTCTAATCCATTGAATAACGTGATATTTTCAATATAAAATTTTTTAAAAGTTCCTTCCCTCTGAACCCTGTCCTCCCCCTAAACAGGTTAATAAATTTTGATTCAACCTAGGTGTCATTTTTGACTTCTTGCTCTCTCTAATCTCCCATATCCAGTCTGTTGCCAAGTATTGTCAATTTTGCCTTATGTAACATCTCTCGAATAGGCCTCCCTTCTCTGACACTGCTACCACCCTGGTGCAGGCCCTCATTGCCTCACATCTAGCCTGTTGCAATAGCCTGCTGGTCGCTCTTACTGCTTTACCTCTCTCCCTGATCCAATCCATTCTCTACTCAGTTATTAAATGGATCTTCCTAAAAGGCAGGTCTGACCTTTCCTCCCTATTTCAATAAACTACAGTGCTTTCCTGACACTTTCAGGATCAAATATAAACTCTTCTGTTTGTCCTTCAAAGCCCTTCACAACCTGCCTCCCCCCCCCCCCCATCCAGTCTTCTTACACTTTATTAATCTCCCCATCCTGGGTGATCCAGCAATGCTGGCATCTTTGCTGTACCTTACACAAGACACTCCACTTCCAGATTCCAGGCATTTTCACTGGCTGTCCCTCATGCTAAGATTCTCTCTATCCTCCTCTTCACCTCCTGGCATCCCTGAATATTTTCAATTCCCTTTTAAACCTTACCTTCTACAAGGATCCTGTCCAGATTCCCCTTAAAACTAGTGCCTTCCCTCTGTTGATTATTTCTAATTTATCCTGTATTGTTCATACATTGCTGTTTCCGTTTTGTCTCCCCCATTTGACCGTTAGTTCCTTGAAAGCAGTGTTTGTCTTTTGCTCAGTTTTGTTTCTCCAGTGTTCAACACAGTTCTCAGCACATAGGAGGTGCTTTCTATGCTTATTGACTGGTTGAAATATCAAGTGGAGACAGTGTGGTACAATGGAAAGATGGCTGAATGTAGAATCACAGGACCTGAGATAGGATCCTGGCTCTGCCACTTTCATCTGTGTGACACAGCACGAATCATTTACCCTTTCTGGGCTGGGCCTCAGCATCATCATTTTTAAAATGAGGAGCTTAGAATGGATGCCTTCTAAGGTTCCTTCCAGCTCTCAATCTGTGATCCTAAGATATTTGTAGCAAGGTTTCAGTCCGAGTCTTGAACAAAACGGGGCAAGAGGCCTGCAGGGTCCCCAGATTCCTGCTACTGCCAGTTGCCTTTTGAGAAATAAAGGTCCCACATCACACAAACCAGGCATGTAATGAGGCAAAGTAGTCTATATTTCCAAAGAATTATGGCTTGTGTGTGAAGAACAAGTGAGTATCAATATGGTAGCAGCTGCCTCAGTATGCCTTGCATCAGACACAGAAGATGGAGGGACATATAGGGGCATTAAAGAAGCTAGTGTAGTAGATGGTATGTGGCTAAACTCCTGATTTTATAGATAATTATATCAAATAAAAAGGGTAAAGAAACAAGAAAGTGGGAAAGGCTGTTGAGTGAATGAATATAGAGGTCAAAGGATCCATCTTGAATAGTCATTAATAATTAGTCAACAAACACAAAGCAATCTTCAACTGCTGAAAATGATAATTTGAGTATGAGAAATAGCATTTCTGACATCAATAGTACTGTAACTTTGGCTTTTCCAAAGGAAAGATCCAATAAGTGGAAATCTATGAACCCTAAACTCTACTGCACACTGTGTGAAATAAAGAAGAAGCAAAGATACATTTTTCACCTTCAAAAATCTTACGCTGTATTTGGGGCACACTGGAACTTAGGGTTAGGGTTAGGGTTGGCCTTATAGCCAAGTGGGATACGACAGGGAAGCTTTGGATGGAAGGTTGGTAAAGGTGAAGTATTCATAATTAAGTGTCATGTATATGGTTGGATAACCTAGAAGAACAATAGTATATCTTCTTAATAGTCATTGGGCATAATAGATGAAGTTTATCAGCTTTTCAGATATTACAAAACTGGGGAAGGATATCTGAAGGTCTTAGTGGACTAAAAGATCAGTATTAATGAACACTATAATAAAGTGGCCACTATTCTAATGCTAATGAGAATGTAATTTGCACTGGGAGATGCTTAGTGTCCAGAACATGAGGAGTGACAATCCTGAGACACTAGCTAAAGTGTCATGATGTCCAAATATTGGTATCCAGGAAATGGGCCATTGTTTCAGAGAGAAGTTTGAGATTATTGAAAGAACCATGAAATTTCCCAAAAGCCATTTGGCCTGCTGTCCTTCTGCTCAATTCTGCAGTTGGTGCATTGTCCATTTGCAGCGTCTGTCCATGACATATTTACTGATGGATGAGTTCTATTGGTTATCACTCCAACTGTATATCATAATTTGGACAATAACCATTCTTCATTCACATATTTATTTTCCCTGAGTGAATAGTTAGGCTGCTATCTTTTGAGAAATCATGGAGTTCATTTAGGATACTCTGCAGTGTTTAGAGGCTTGATGTCATCAGTACTGAGCTATTCATAAACAGGAGCATCTGGAGAGACTTGCCATCTATAAGAATCCCTTTCTATTTGAACTCTATTGTGTATATCCTCAGCGACAGTGGTAAACACCTTTGACAAGCATATGTCTTGCCTGATAATTATAAGCAGAGGGTCAACAAACAGTTATTTCTGTTGTTACTTTATTCAAGGAATCTCAGAAGATTTTTATGTATGCATGAGAGACAGCTTGTTGGAAGAGGGCCTTTATGATAGTGTTTTGTTCTATCAAAAATGCCTTTTCATAACAACAAAAGCAGTGGAATCTTATATTCTCTATACCTTTCAATCAGTTGTGTGATTAAAGATATGACCTGACGTAGAATGCTGTTTGAGAAAACCTGCCTATTCCCTCCTATCTGGGTCACTACTCTGCAACTGATGCAATATATTCAAATATTTCTAGGGAAAAGCAGTTCTCTAGGTGACTAAAAGCAGTCCAGAGGATAAAAGCAGATAAAAGCTACCAGCAAGAAGGTTAAAAGTAGTCAGCAAAGAGGTTCCCAGGGGTTTCAGGAGCTCTTTGCCAAAGTCCTAAAAACTGCTTTTATGCCCACTGGGCTCATAGCTGAGTCTCAGATCAATTCATCTTGGGGCAAAGTTAACCCCAACCTCCCCAGGTCTGCACCACAACATCCTTGCTCGAAATAATCTGAACCAGCATTGTGGGAGTGTGAGGATTCAACTCATACCTATCCAGTTCCACAAATATTCTGCCCCCCAAGCCATTCTCATACTCTCCTCAAGGATACCCTCGATGTATATATGTATATATTACTCATTAAAAAAGAACGCAAAAACCAAAACCTTTGTATACATGGCAATAGGCAGGCAGGTCAGTATTTACTGATATTTTCTGTTGCCTTTCATTGTTGTGGTTATAACAAGGTCCAAATTGTTTCCCCACTTGCCCCTCCTGAGTTTGGTATCTTCTCCTTCAGAGACCTTGAGAATCAATCATTTAGTACTCTCACGGTTGTGTTGCTTCTAATCTGACCTCCTTGTATATATTTGTATTTTCATCTAGCTTCTACCATTTATAATTTCTTTAGGACCATTTTCTTCTTTCTCACACTGCAACACATCTGTGGTCAAATGTGGTGGCTCTACAGTCCTTGGTGAAAGTTTGTTATAAAAATCCTTATAAATATTTTTCATCGTTCATTTGTTTATTAACTTTTTGCTGGTTTTATCCTTCAATGATGTTGTTTGTAATAAGGAACATGTTCCTAAAATTTAGAGTTGTCTAAAAGTAAAGCATGAGGGGCAGCTAGATAGCATAGTGGATAGAGCCTGGAGTCAGGAAGATTCCTCTTCCTGAATTCAAATCTAACCTCAGACACTTACTAGCTGTGTGACCCTGGGCAAGTCGCTTCACCCTATTTGCCTCAGTTTCCTCATCTGCAAAGTGAGCTTGAGAAGGAAATGGCAAACCACTCTGATATTTTTGCCAAAAAAACCTCAAAGGAGTCACAAAGAGTTGGACATGACTGAAAAATGACTCAACAACAACAACAAAAGTAAAACATGCAGCCTGTATGAAAAGAGTGAATTCCCCTCAGCGGAGGCCTTCAGATAGAAGCCAGATGACTTCCTGTAAGGGATGTTGTAACAAGAATTTCTGCTACGGGCATGTGTTGGACTAGGGGAGCCCCTTCTATTCTGAGATGTTATGACTCTGAGGCTTTTAAGGAGGAGCAGTAATGATCTGCCTTGTGGCCTTGGACTGTGGAAATTGGCCTAGCCTGCCTTGTTGAAATCTAACTCTACCCATGGGATATTCTTAGTCTGTACCCTTCATATCCTGTAGCTATTCTGGGTCCCCTAGTGTGCCTTGGAAGTGTGTTTCCACAATACGACAGTTTCAGAGGACTCTCCCTAAGGAAATGAATACTTGATAAATGAAATTTTTTTTGCCTGATTTGTCTTTGAAAACCTAGAGAAATCCTGTGTGGTAGATTAGTTCTGAATCCTTTTTAGGAGTTCCAATCACTTGAGAAAGGATTTCAGAGGTTAGGATTGAGTTACATTCCCTCAATTCACTCATGCCTAGCCTCCTGTACCATTATACAGATTCTCTAAGTGAATTGGCATCTCAAGGTAGCTATGAAACTGTCCCACCCTTCCCGGCAACTTCAAGCTTATTTGATTATATAAAAGAAACATACTAAGAGGAAAGGGCTTAAGGTGAATTGAAATTCATCTATTCTTCAATTAAATGAAAATTCTGAAAGCCACCAGAGAGCATTAAACCAGAGTCCAGTTCATGTAGGCATGTTAATTCTATTTTCCGAAGAGAATTGCAAAAAAGGCTCATTTTTGATTAAGAACGTGTAGTAATTGTAGAATTTATAAAAGTAAAACATTATAGACCCGTCTGGCATAAAATGCAAATATGACAGCAGAGTAACTTAGACAATTGTATCTCAAGCAGCTTTCTTAAAAAAACCGAGGCATAGGTTCTGCTATGAAGCCTTTGAATTGGCTGATAGTGCAGTTGCAGAGAACTGGCATGGCAGAGTGGCTAGAGCTGGCCTCAAAGTCAGAATGACCTGGCTTCAGGTCTTGCTTCTTGCACATACTGGCTCTGTGATCCTGGGCAAGTAATTAATGCCCAGTGCCTCAGGCAACTCTCAGAGACTATGAGTCCCAGAGAAGCTTATGTGCATTAGTAGAGGGATAGTTCCCCATACTGATGAAACCACAGGTCTAGTTCCTCACTACTCTTCTTAAAACAAACAAACAAAAAGACAAACAAGCAGTTATATTAATCTAACAAATCACCAAGGATTTAGTGGCTGTAGTTGCTTTGATAATAAAATAGAATTTTAAAATTGGAATAAATTGGCATTTTATTATTGGTCACATATACAATGGGAATTTATATGCAGGAAGATAATTTAGGTCATGGATTGCAAAAGGGACAATCAGAGACTGAGGGAGCAAAGAAAAGTACAAGTATAAAGAAAATGGAGGAGATCAGAAAATACAAGGGACAATAACCCTAGGGAATATAGATGTGCTGGATTATACCTGAAAAGCTTATTCCAAAGTAAATTTATGCTCTGTACAATGCAATAGTCCATCTCCCAAAGTTGTATATCAGTGCCTCTCTATTATTACTATACATGGTTTGGTACAATAATATCTATCTATGTATCTATCTATCTATCATCTATCTATCCATCCATCCATCCATCTATTTATCTATCTCTATCATCCATGTATGAATGTATGTATGTATCTATTCATCCATCCATCCATCTCTCTCTCTCATATATCTATATCTATATCTATATCTATATCTATATCTATATCTATATCTATATCTATATCTATATCTATATCTATATCTATATCTATATCTGTATCTATATCTATCCTCCACCACCACCACCACCATCATCTATTCAGAGAAGTTTTCTGACTCTATGACCATACCCTGTGAAGAGAGAAGTCAGAAAGAAATCTGAAAGGTGACTCTGAAATGTTGGCCCCATTTTCTTTGAACTTTTCAAGCATTCTCTTCACCGGGCAAGTCTCATTGGCCATTTGAAAGTATCCTACACAACAATTTATTGGATACTTCTGTGTTCATTATTATTTCAGTTCCCACTTAGTTCAATGATACCAGAAACTGACTGCAGTAAAAGCCTAGCTTTCTCACCCTTTGATAATGAGCATAAAAGAGAATAAGAGATTACTGTGGAGGTAAATAATGGATTTTGATAAATGTTTCATACCTTTCTTTGTTTGGTTTAATATTGATGTCACCGATGATATGGATGTCTGCAAATTTGATCCTAAATTTGCTCAAAAGTGAAGCCATCCTAAAACATATGAAAGAACATCATATCACTACATATTTAACTACTTTCAATCAAACAATATTTGTGTTTGAGTTAAGATATCAAAGCAATCATGTTTCATTTCAACTTAGCTTCTCAGGCAAGCTAATTTATCTAAAAGATTTTAGTTAGTGTTTGATTTTCATTACAACACTTGATGGATATATTAAGTTTGGGCTAAATTGTTTCACTGAAGCCCCAAGAAAAAATTGTATGGGTACAAAAAGCATACCTAGAGAATGGAACTAGAAATATACATTTAAAGAAGAACAGTGATAACTTGTTCACATTTCTATCTACTTGGACTTTTTGACAGATCTTTGATTTCATCAGTGTGTATACTCCTTCCACTTGTACATATTGTGGTCCCTCCATAACTTTCCATTCTGTGTAAAAAATTACCATCCACATCTGCATAAAAATCCCAGAGAAAATCTACTCAACACACTAAAGCTTTTCTTTGATGTCATAATGAATACCATGGTAATTCTCTGGTTATCTATCTACTTTTCATCATTCTTCTGATATGATGGGGTTTACTCCTTCTTCTATATACTTTTGATACTGTCTTTTATGTATTTTTTTGCATGGAAGTCCACATTGGTATTGTAATGTAGTTTACAATACATAGTAATGTAGTCTAATATATCTTTATCTATTGTCTTTTGGGTCACCTAAAATTTCATTTCTTCTAAGATTATGGTGCTTTATGATTATCAGGTATATAGCAAAATTGGGAGAATAATAGTGATAATCAGAAACATGTACACCTTCATCTTTTGAAGGATACAATTACTCGGTTGCAATACCAAGACTTGAAGGCTAGTTATTGGATGGATCGGTTGCATCTATAAAACGGAAATCATCACTTTTATTTTCTCCTCTATCAAGCAAATGTAAGAATAACTTTAGGAGTCTCTATCTTTTGAATAGTTAACGAGATAAAAACAAATAAACACTAAAGGAAGTAATGATATTCTCATTCAAGCCTGAAAATGAGGATTCTTTGCCAACACTGTAGAGGATATTGTTTTAAAAGCATTTAACTCTTCCAGTGGGAGGAATATGATGATTAAAAAAAAGTTTATGCATTATTCACCAGATGTCCAAAATAGTGAATGATGGACAAAAATAAATCAGAACTCTATCAGAATAGCTTTATTTTTATTTCAATTGTATCTGAAAGGTTCTTAGAGATTTTAATAGGAACTGTTAAATAGTATTAATCATGAGCCACATACCTATTTTAAATGACATAAATTGCCAATACGTACGCTATTTTTTCTTCTTCAATACGGTTTATCTTGCCTCCAACATAAATCCTTAATTTGCAGTCTTTCCATTTTTTCCTGAGAGTCAGGATATAGGGGATTAGGAGTGTTAACCCTGGATGGGGAAAAGTGCATCATGACTCTCTGTAAGATGAATGTTTATAAGTGAAAAAGAACATTTCAATTTCTTTATTCAGCCCTATGTTTATAGTGCCCAATTTTTAAAAATTCTTTGGAAGATATAGAAATTTCATACCTCATCTGCTAACATTATCATATGTTTCTCATGCTTTATGCTAAATTTGTCAATAGAAAAATGCTGCTCCCTGCTGTATTTTTTAGCATCACTTACCTCCATCATCAAACAACCACCAAACATCAATGGTGCCTTTGCCTTGCTTCTTTTTAAACTGAGTGCTGGCTTCCACCAATCTCTGGTTGAACTCCCCCACATGCATTGATTGGATTGTGTTAATGCTGCTATCTGAAATGAAAAAAGAAAAATTTGAAAATGGTAACAAAGTAACTTTCCAATAAATCAATTGATTGAAACAGAAGGCGACTCACCAAAAAAACCAAAAAACCCAAAAACCCCGGGGGCAGCTAGGTGGTGCAGTGGATAAAACACCAGCCCTGGATTCAGGAGGACCTGAGTTCAAATGTGACCTCAGACACTTGACACTTACTAGCTGTGTGACCCTGAGCAAGTCACTTAACCCCAATTGCCTCACCAACCCCCCCCAAAAAACCCAACCCCCCCCCAAAATGAAACAGAAGGCATCTAATGATTTTTCCCCCTTATGGTGGGAAGGGTTAAGTTTTGAAAAATTGGGTAGATAAATAATGGACTTAAAAAAGAGAATGATAGATGAAATTTTATTTGTATAATGATTAATATCACTTTTTACTCTTCAGTAAAGATTTAGGACTGGCTTAAGAGTCACAAACTTTATTTTTTTCAATCTTTGTCCTTTGCCTCATAAGGGAATTGCTATTTTAGTCATGTGGCAATTCTAATAACATGATCAATTCATATTATAGTAGTTTAGAAATCCCAAACAACAACAAAACTTTCAAGGCAATTTCCAAATTCTAGATGTCGATTTACTTGAGAATCTTAATCTTTCTGATTTATCTAAAAATGAAAAATATTGTTACAGAGGGCCTTAAATATGTAATATATAACAATATATTTAGAATTTTACAGTTATAGGATGTATGAATGTTTTCTATGTCACATGAAAATCTGATTTTACAAAAGTTTCCTGGGGCCCTCCACCATCTTGGCTCTATACCTCCTCCCCTGCTTTTGAAGGGCTAAACCTTTATTCCCTAAGAGTAATTTCTACCACCACCACCCTTAAGGAATCTAACAATAGATAGAAACAGAAATTAGAATTGCATAGACTTTAAAGATACTAAAGAATTCACAGTATAAAATTTCAAAATAAAAGCAACTTTTGTTTATATAGCAAACCTTATATAATGGACCTTAACATGTATATAACTTCTAATTTTAGTTTTCTTTGAATGTTGTAACTTTATTGTTATATTTTTTTAAGTGTTAGGGCAATATTTAAAGTACAGCTGACACCCTTCTTTGAGGTTTCTCTCTGATCTAACAGGCTCCAAAGATGCTTCCTACTGTCTCTCAGTATTGCCATATTTTGGAATTGAGAATTCTGAAGCAATTATCTTCTTCTATCCAGTTTCAATTTCCCTAGTCTTGATTGGACCCAGGGGAGAGAAAGAACGTTTATAAACAAAATGGTCTGAGGCTTGCTTTCAGAATCAAGGAAAAATACTGAATGTTTAAATAACTAAATAAAACACACACACACACACACACACGCATGCACGCACACACACACACACACACACACACACATATCTGAGGTTTACATATAGAGCTCTTCACACAATGACTCCAAAGCCACTCGTACTGTGACTTGTATTTGGAATTCTCTTACAAAATCTTGGTTTTGACTAGATCAGGAGCTTATCACCTGTGTGTGTGTGTGTGTGTGTGTGTGTGTGTGTGTGTGTGTGTGTGTGTGTGTGTGATGGACTCCTTGGCCAGTCTAACAAAGACTGTGGACTTCTTAGAATAATGTTTTTAAATAATGGAAAGAAATAATACTAAATTTTAGTTAGAAGTTAGTGAAAATAAAAATGTGACTTTTCCCCATCCAAGTTCACAGATCGATTGAAATCTATCCATTGACCTCAGGTTAAGAACCTCTGGATTAGAAACATGTCTAAGTCTCGTCTAACTTTGAAATTCTGTGACTTTGTGAAACTCTTACTTTACTTACATGCAAATCTTTTTTAATCCAGGGAATGTGCATATGAATAACTGAGGAAAGAATTAACCCTGATCTTATGGCCTAGAAGAGCTACCAAACAAGAAATGCTAAGTAAGATTTGCAGGATATATCATGACATGCCCCTTTTAAATTTTAATCTTTTACCTTTCTGGATCAAGTGACAGCCTGAGTTTTAGGGAAGAAGGATATATATTTGCCAAAGCAATACGTAAAGGGAAAAAAAAAATCTCCCATGACAATATGGCTTCCTTTCATTGGTAGGGAAAAAAATTAGATGTTTTATGTACTGGGAGAGAAAAGCACCCAGGAAATATCAGTGAGGTACAATGGAAAGGACATCAGACTTGAAAGGCATGAACCCTGGATTCTTGTTCTGATCTGGCCACTAAATAGTCTGACTTCAGGCAAGTCAGCCTCTTTGGATCTCAATTTTCTCATCTATAAAATGAGGTCGTTGGGGCAGCTAGGTGGCACAGTGGATAGAGCACTGGCCCTGGATTCAGGAGGACCTGAGTTCAAATCTGGCTTCAGACACTTAACAATTTCTAGCTGTGTAACCCAGGGCAAGTCACTTAACCCTCATTGCCCCACAAAAAAAGGAAAAAGAGTTTGCCTCACCAAAAAAAAAAAAAAAATGAGGTCATTGAAGGATTGGAAGCCCAGCTTTTAAAAACACTATCATTCTTCATTCTAATGCCAAACTTTCTAAATTTCCCAGAACATTTGGAGACAGAGATATGTAGTGTTAGATTTGCTTTGTGAATAAATGCATTCCCCCTACTAGAAGGCAAGCTCCTTGAGGGCAAGGACTGTTGATATCCCCAGTGCTTACCATGGTAACTGGCACATGGTGGGTACTTAGGAAAACCTTGTTGATTGTTTGATTGATTGATTGATTAATGGATTTCCTTGGATGAAACTGAAGTCTTTGTAAAGGAAAGAGGAAGCCATTTAGTAGATGAAGAATCAGTGTGATAGAGTGGAAAGAATACTTGGTTCCATTCCTGGTCTGCCTCTTACTACCAGTGTGACTTTGGGCAGTTCTCTGAACCTCCATTTCCTTATCTGTTGGCACCTCAGCTCCTTGTTATAGGGTTGTGAGGTAGCTTAGCTGTGGAAAGTGTTAGAAAAATGTGAATTGTTATTATTATCCACATATTAGGCTCCTAAGAAATGCTTTTGTCTTTCCTTCCTTCTTCATTTATACTATCCACTCAGCCAAATAGTCCAATAGGATCATAGATATGTAATGATAATGATGATGATGATGGTGATAATAACATTTATATAGTACTTTAAGGTTTGCAAAGTGTTTTACAAATATTGTCTTACTTTATCCTACCAAGAACTCTGGGAGGTCGGTACAATTATTATCCTCATTTTACATTTGAGGAAATTAAGTCAAAGATTAAGACTGACTGACTTGCCTGGTAGAGTTGCATAGCTAGTCTGTGGTCAAATTTGAACTCAGGTCTTCTTGATTCTAGGTCTTGTCTTTTTTTTTTTTTGCAGGGCAATGGGGGTTAAGTGACTTGCCCAGGGTCACACAGCTAGTAAGTGTCAAGTGTCTGAGGCTGGATTTGAACTCAGGTACTCCTGACTCCAGGGCTGGTGCTCTATCCACTGTGCCACCTAGCTGCCCCATAGGTCTTGTCTTCTAAGAAGTCTTAGAAGTCATATTTTCCAATCCCTTACTTTTTAAAGACAAGGAAATTGAAGTCCAGACTTGCGCATGGTCACATGCTTATAGTAACAGATCTGGGATCCAAACCCAAGTTCTCTGACTCAAAATCCAGTGTTTTTCCCACTGCTCCCTTTATTTAGACTCTCCCTTCTATGTCTTCCACAACCTAACAAATGCAAAGTCCTATCATTTTTTTTCTCTTCAGTATTTTCAATACAATTTCTTTCCATTTCCATAGCCAGAACCCCTTTATCACTTTTTGACTGATGCTAGTCATCTTGGCTCCAGTCTCTCCAATCTAAATTTCACACAGCTCTTCAAGTAAACTTAATTTCACACTGATAACATCACTCTATTAAAAAACCTATGGGGGCAGCTAGATGGCGCAGTGGTTAAAGCACCGGCCCTGGATTCAGGAGTACCTGAGTTCAAATCCGGTCTCAGACACTTGACACTTACTAGCTGTGTGACCCTGGGCAAGTCACTTAACCCCCATTGCCTGCAAAAACAAACAAACAAACAAACAAAAACCTATGGTGGCTCCCCATTCCCTACTAAACAAAATGCAAACTCCATATCTTGGCATTCCATGCCCTGTAAAATCTGTCTCCAGCCTACTATCTTTCTTCAGACTTTGCTACCAAGTTTGAACTGGTTTTCCTTTTCCCCTGTGCCCCCTTTTCCTGTTGGTGAGTTTCTTCCAGAACATCCATTTTGAGGAAGGGCCAGATAAGGTCCTTTCTCAAAAAAGCCATTTATTCTCTGGAATTCAGGGTTATCTACCTACATAGATGCCTCAACCCTGTTTTTCAGATCCCTTTTAGGTGTTGCCTTTTCCCATTAAAATGTAAACTCCTTAAGGACAAGGACAGCCATTCTTTTTGCTTTTATTTGTATCCCTGATATTTAGCACAGTGTCTGTCAGATACTGAGTAAATGTTTGTTGACATGACTTGACTTTCTAGCCTTGCTCATGATGCTATTTTTTGTACAAGACTTTCCAGTCAAACTAGACTCCTCATTATCCCTCTATTGACATCCCACTCTTGTCTCTGACTTCCTATCTCCCAAACCTGAAATGAAGACTGTTCCCTATTTTTGTTTGTTCAATTGAACAAGAATTTATTGAATAGTTACTGTGTTCAAGGCACTATGCTAGATTATGGGGTTACAAAATCAAAAGTAAAAATTTATCTACTTTCAGTAAACTATCATTTTACTGCTAAAATCTCTCCCTTCCTTCAAGATCCTTCCCAGGTGCCATTTTTTCTTCCTAAAATTTCTTATTATTTATTTTTGACATTAAAAAAATTGAATTCCAAATTTTCTCCCTCCGTTTCACCACTCCCCCACCTACTGAGAAGGCATGCAATATGATATACATGTGATATCATATAAAACATATTTCCATATTTATTAGCCATAGTGTGCCAAAAGTTGCAAGAAAAATAAAGTGAGAAAACCAAACTTCACTTTGCACACAGAGTTCATCACTTCTTTCTCTGGAGGTGTATAGCATTTTCCATCATGAGTACTTTGGAATTTTCTTGGATCATTGTATTGATCAGAGTGGCCAAGTTTTTTACATTTGATTCTTCTTACAACATTGCTGGTCCTGTGTACAGTGTTCTGATTCTGCTCACCTCACTTTGCATAAGTTTATATAACTTTTCCCAAGTTTTTCTGAAACCATCTCTGTTTTCTCTGATTATTTCTTTTAATTAGCCCCATTTTTGCTTTTACTTTGTCTGATATCACAATTGCTACCTCTTCCTTTTTTGCTTCGACTGATCCATCTCCTTATTTGGACTTTTTTTTTTTTACTTATGCAAATGTCAAATTACATTTTAAAAATGTTCAATTTAAGTACAAAATGAGAATGGAAAAAACCCATTGCTATGTACACAATAGAACATATAATATAAAAAAATAAATTTTCATTTCAAGAAAACCTATATAATTAAATACTACACTGTTTTTAAATCTGCCCAGGTTTTCTTTGCTTCCTTGTTGGTTTTCTTTTGTTCTCTGCTGTGTACTTTTTACTTTGCCATTTTCCCCCTTCCTTCTTCCCCACCCTAAATAGGGCTACAGGTAAGTATGGATGTACATGAATACATATAAATATGGGTGGATATCTATACACATACATATATACACATATATGTAAGACTATACCATGCTTATTTCTACTCGTCATCTGTTTCTCAGAAGGTAGATAGCATCTTCCTTTACAACTCCAAGTCTTTCCATGACTTTCCAAAGTCAACCAGCTCACTATCTCCTCTACCTCAGCAATATTCCAACACAATCACATCCTATCTGAGATATTGTCTGTGAAGGTTTTTTTCTCCCCCAATTTTCTAGATTCCTTCTATTCCTGGCCACATAGGTCTTATTTGGATGCTTTGTGTTTGTCTTTATATTTCAAGTGTGACTCTTGTAAACACAATATTTTTGGATTCTGGGTCCTAATCCATTCTGCTATTCATTTCTGTTTTATGGGTGAGCTTATCACATTTGGCATGATGACTACTGTTTTCTTTTGTTTATCTTTCTCTCTTTCTTTTTATGTTGTTCTTCCTCAAAAGTCTGTTTTACTTTTGGTCACTGCTTCCCTTAATCTGCTTTCCAATTTATCACTCCCCTCCCCCATTAATCTATTGGGTAAGATAGATTTCTATGCACAATGGAGGGTGTGTGTGTGTGTGTACATATATATGTATGTATTCTCTTCTCTTTGAACCAATTCTGATGAGACTAAGGTTCATGCATAGCTAGCCCTTCCATTTTCTCCTCCATTATAAAAGCTATTCCTTGCATGCCTCCTTTGTGTGAGATAATTTTCCCCATTCTACTCTTTTTTTCACTGTTCTTCCAGTGCTTCCCTATTTCTCTTGCATCACTCTCATTTTTTCCCAATTTTCCTCTTTAATTCTTATCTCTTTCTTTAACTCTTCCAGGAATTCTTGTTGGGCTTGTGTCCAATTAGAAATTTTCTTTGAGACTTTGGTTGTAGCTGTTTACACATTGTTGTCCTCTTCTGAGTTTGTGTTTTGATGTGAAACTTGGGACAGTGCCTTCCCACCTCTTAGGTGAGCAGAGACCAACTTTAACATAAATGTTAAAGTTAAGAACTAGGCTGGCCTATATTATTTATAAAATGAGAGTATTGAGTCCCTTATGACAATAAATCTATAATTCTGTGACCTCCCAAATAAGGTGTTGGAATAGGATTTTGGTGAAGGAGTGGATACTCAATAAATGTTTATAAAATCAATGGGAAAAAAGAAATAGGCTGGGAAAATAAACAAAAATAAAAAAAAAAAACAAAAACCACACCTGTCCATATAAAACTCCTATAGTGGCAGGAAAGAACAAGACACAAAGAATGTGATTTTTTGTGTGTGTGCAGGGCAGTGAGGGTTAAGTGACTTGCCCAGGGTCACACAGCTAGTAAATGTCAAGTGTCAGAAGCAGGATTTGAACTTAGGTCCTACTCAATCCAGAGTTGGTGATTTATCTACTATGCCACCTAGCTGCCCCCTACAAAGGGTGTTATTTTAAAGTTGTTTAGAAGGAAATATTGGTTGAGTTTGTCTGGGTTGCTGCCTCTAATCCACCATCTTCAGGTGCCACTTTTTTCAATAAAGTCTTTTCTGATCCTTCTAGATGAAGGAAATTCTTCCCTGCAGCCGAATCATTAAGGGCAGACATTGTTCTTTTTCTTCTTTGTATCCTTAGTAGCTAGCCCAGTGTCTTGAACATAGTAAGTGCTGAGTAAATGTTGGTTGAATTGAATTAAAATTGGTATATTAGATTATATAAATATATATGTATGTGTATACATAGATATTTATAATATCAGGTAATAATTTCATGATTTGAAAACATGTTGGTACCTAACTTAAAAATAATGACCAGGTCTCCCTGTATAGCCAAATATTAGGATGTAGGGGATGGATAGAAGTCAGTAGATGATTGGATGTCTATATAACCCAGCTGATTTTCCAGAGAGAGTCAGAACTTTACTGTAGTTAAAAGATCTATTTTGGTAGCAGATAGCATTTCCTGTGATTGGGTAAGAAAGTTTTATGCCAGGCTCAGAGATTTAGTATCATAATTGTAGTAAAATATATCTCTATCTATCTATCTATCTATCTTAAAATCCTGTTCAATTAGGTGATTACCTTTGTGATAAAATAATGGAATTTGGCAGATCCCCAGGGACCCCACCTGATTGATTTAGTATTTTTTGAATTGGGTGAGAATGAGAAACTAAGTACCTACTTAAGGGTGATTAGATTGTAACCACACCTGGATGGTCCTTAAGAAGGTGTTGTTCTCAGAAGCTAAGGACTTTGAACTCAACTCGAGACCACCTTCAAGTACAGTGAACCAATGGATTTGAATGACACTAACGAATCCAGCTTGAAGTAGTGTGTAAGAACTGCCCATGCTCTGGAGCTATAAAAATCTTCCACACTTAGTTTGCTGGGGAGTTCATGGTTGAAGCAGGCTCATGGAGGAGGACTTGAGGAAGAACTAGACCAGGCTGGAACTCTAGGCTAGATAGGTCTTTTCTTAAACTTTCTGAACTCCATGTGTTCTCTTTTTTCTAATTCTTTAATAAATGCTTATTGCCCAAAGATTGGTGCGAATGCTTCTAATTTAAGGTGACCACACATTAGATTTTTTTATTCAGTTTCTTTTTTTTTGTGGGGCAATGAGGGTCAAGTGACTTTCCCAGGGTCACACAGCTAGTAAGTGTCAAGTGTCTGAGGCTGGATTTGAACTCAGGCCCTTCTGAATCCAGGGCCGGTGCTTTATCCACTGTGCCACCTAGCTGCCCTGCATTAGATTTTTTTAGACAACACATTAAATTTTAAACATCACACCTTCAAACTCTAAACTTTTGAATATATCAGGTAGAAATGAATAATATCAAGTAGAACATCAATGCAATCCCAATTTTTAAAATTTTGGTCCGATTCTGGAGATATCTAGAGCAACATTATCTTCTTCTGGCTTAATCAATACTAGTAAATGGTTAAAGTATACATTCATCACCCCCAGCTATGTCCAAAAATTTTCCTTAGTTTTCTTAAAGAAATACATGTTAAAGCTTTCACATATTTTGTACCAGCAGAGGCCACTACAAACCTTTCTAAACTTCTCAACTGTGTTTATGGGAACAGTACAAAGGATGAAACATGTGAATCTTTCTTTTTATAAGATGACTCCAGGTTTATTGAGTTGTGTGTTGTTAACCAAAGACTACCAAGATTAATTTTAATGCATTTAACAATTTAAAAGTATATGTAGATATAATTTTCCTAGGGTTTTGTAGCTGTGATTTCATTGCTCTTTTCATTATATGAGAAGCAATATGAAGTAGTCAGAGAGATAGCCTCAGAGTCAGGAAGAACTGGGTTCAACTCTGACACATACCAGCTGTATGACCATGGGAAAGTCATTGACTTTCTTAGTGCTCTAAGACAGCAAGTTTCAGGGTTGGTTTCAATTTGCACTGGGAAAGAGAGTTTCTTCCCTTAGAGTTCCAATAAAAATCACAGGTCTAGTAAAAATCTTTTTACAAATAAAAATAATTTAATAGGTTTAGCAATTATTGTTTGTTCTTCATTCTGGAAGAGGACCATGACATCAGGGTGATGTCATGACTTTCACTGAATAATAACAATAAATACTCATGAAGTCGTGATTAGCATTCAAGAAGTCCTTTGGAAATGAGGATGAAAGGGCTTTATGAATTGTTGGGTTTTCATTTCCCTAGTCTCTCATAATTGCTCAGAGATGGGGAGCAGATGGGTCAGGTTCTCTGATTCAAAATCCCAGTGCTTTTTGGACAACAACATGCTATGTCCCTTCTTTCTCATGTTCTTAAATTTCTCTTCCCTCTCCACTTTCGTCTTTCTCTGCCAATCGATAGACCTTCATTTCATGTTGCTAAGCTTACTCATGCAGTAGTGCAGTGTAGGAGAGAGAGACTTGATTGGGAGTCAGGGGACCTGGTCTTAATCCTACCTCAGCTAAGAACTAGCTACATTAACCTTGGGCAAATCACTTTACCTCTGAGCAGTTTGTCCATTCAGCCATCCGGTTTTACCTCTCTCTGGCCCCTTATAGTTCTGATAGTCTATGAATCACTCTGAGCTCAGGTGTCTGGTTCTCATACTAAACCATCTCTTTATTATGTAAAGTCCCTGAAGGGACTTACCTCTAAATCCTCACCAGATTCTCTATGGAGATCATCAGTCTCCAGTCTTCTCAGACCCATTTTCCTCTTTATACCCTTGATCCTCCTGCTGGCCCTTGATCCCTCTGATCCTATCTCATCTTCCAATCATCCTCCCTGCACATAGAGGTCAGCAAAAACTTGCAGATGGCCTGATTTTTAAAATTCAGCTAAAAGATTGAAATCGTTTGGCAGTGAAAATGTTATCCTTTTTGGGGAGGGGGAAGGGAAGATTTTAAAGCTTACCTTTTTTGGGAACTTGCTTGGTGATATTCAACTTTCCAGCCTTTTTGAACAGACCCCGGATACCTCTACCTCCTTCTTCACTCTCATTATCTTTTATTGTGGCTTCTAATGCCAGTCTCTCTTGTTCTAACTTTTCTAATTCATCTGTTAAAAGAAAACAAAGCCAATAACAAATTACTCACTTGTTTTGCTCAGAATCAAAGAGTTTGTAATGATAGTTTCATGAAACCCATGCAAATGAGGTAGATTTGTTTCTCTCCCATTCTCTATATACATATGTGCATGTATGTGTGTATGTGTGTATGTATGTATGCATGTGTCTATGTCTATATCTATACCCATGATCAACTTGTTGGCACAGTAAATAGAGTGCCAGTCCTGGAGTCAGGAAGATTCTTCTTCCTGAGTTCAAATCTAGCCTCAGACACTTCCTAGCTGTGTGACCCTGAGCAAACTACTTAACCCTGTTTGCCTCAGACTCCTCTGCTATAAAATGAGTTGGAGAAGGAAATAGCAAACCACTCAAGTCTCTCTGCCAAGAAAACCCCCAAATGGGGTCACAAAGAGTCAGATATGACTGAAAAAAATGACTGAAAAATACCCATGATCAAACAATCACTATGGGTCAGAGGTATAAATTGAATCCAAGTTTTCCTTACTTCAAGGCCTCTACTCACTGTACCACACTACCTTTCATATATGTGTGTAAGCATAAATGTCTCTATGATGTCTGGATATGTATATATACATAGATAGACATACATGTACCTAACCATATACATTTATATGTGTACATATTTACATAACGGTATATATGTATATATGATATATTTGCATGTATGCATCTTAGTGGGAGAGAGAGAAAAAGAGAGAGAGAGAGAGAGAGAGAGAGAGAGAGAGAGAGAGAGAGAGAGAGAGAGAGAGAAAGGGAGATTCCACAGTTGGTGTAAATGAGGAGATAAAAAGGAAATTCAAGTGGGTGGCAGGCATCATTGTCATTGACTTGCCCTTCCTCCACTTTCTCCCATTTGGAAAATATTTGTTAAATCCATAGTTTATTTGCTCTTTTAAGTTGTTTATATTCTCATGTAAAAATGTATGCTCTTTTAAAGTTGGATTTCTCTAGATAAAAGTTAGATGGCCTTAACTGTTTTTGATTTGTGTGTATCCTTAATTATGGATTATCTGCGTCTGTATCCTTGAGGCAATGGGGAGACTAGGGGGTAGGGAGAGGAGTCTCCCACCCCCTGTCTTGAGTCATATGAGAGAAGTTCTTGCAGGTTCTGATTTTATAAGCTCCTCAATAATAGAGAAAACCTAAATTGATTTGACTCAGGACCATTACCCTTGGCAAGTCTATGAGTCATGAATAAGTAGACTTAGTTGGCTTAAGACAGCTTGAGAGGAATCATCCTTTCCCAAACATTTCCGAGGTATCTCTCAACTCCTGAGTGAAGGGTAGAGAAGATAGAGGGAAGATCAAGCATCTGGGGCTAGTTGAGGGCAAGGGCTGGGAAAAAGTGATTATATACTTATTCCTAGGGTGAGTGCCATCCAGGAAGGAGTATTGTGAGAAAATAATTATTAGTAATGAATTTCTTGGGGACAAAGAGACCCTGGTTTAGTCCTCCCACCCTCCCCACACACTTCAGAAAGTTCAGTTCTTTACTGGAATCTTGTTTGGGGCAAGCTCAAGGGAACAAGGAACAAAAGAAATGGAGATAGATTCTTTTGTCTAGCTCATTGAAGGGCTGATGGGATTATACCTCACCTAAACTTTGCCCTTAGCTCTTCGGGAGAGCCTTTTGCACACTTCCCCCTGATGTCATCTGTAGAACTCATTTTAAATGGGACCACCCTCAGGTCATGTCAACCAATGGAATTGAATAATGCTAACCAACTAGCTTTGATCAATGTATAATGATCTGCCTCCATCAAGAGGAGATAAAAAACCTTGACCACATGAGGGGCACCATCTTGGCTCAATCTTGGCTCACACTCTTGGCTTGGGATGCTGTTGCTTGGTATGCTTTCTTCCTCTTAGGTCTTGAGACCATGTGCTTTTCTCACAGTAGTACTTTACTTGGCAGGAAGTATAAGTGCTTACTTACATAGATATGTATCTATACACAATGTATATGCTCATATATACATTTATGTACAGATACATACATGCAGTTATATCTATGTATGTGCTAGTTACATAAGAAGGTAAGGGATTACTGATGACTGATCCATATTGGTAATCATGCATGCCAAAAGAATGAAAGGAAGGCTAATGGGACATTTTGGACAGTGTTTGGGAGGGGGGTCTTGAATTTAAATATGGCACTCACTGGTATTGAGCAAGTGATGGAAAGATAATATTTCTCTAAATGTGTGTATATGTATGTGTATACATACATATACTGAAAATACATCAGACTGATCATTTAAATGTAGTATGTATTTCAGTGAATACTATTAAGAAAGAAGTATTAAAGAGATTAGAGTAATAGTTCATATTGTGAGTAACAATACAGATTGGTTTTTTTGAGGGATGAGTGGAGGTACATATTGAGTCTTCTTTTTACCCTGCATAGGAAAAATAACATTCCAAATCTGAGGTATGTGGTATCTTTTCCGATATGAGTGACTAAGTACCTGATGAAAGTATCTGGACAAAGATACAGGGTACAAAGCAATAAACTTAGAAAAGTGTACCAGGCATATAGTAGATACTCATTAACTGCTGGATTAAATTGAAATCCAAATGCGGCAATTAAAGATCATCAAGCTAAATAATAAATTATAGCTGCCCTGGGCAAAAATTTACTACTTAGGGAAAAACATCCATCAATAGCTCCTTCTGAGAGTGAAATACTCTGATGGTACCTAGTACATTCTTACATTCTCTTTTCCCTTTGGAAAGAAAAGGGAAAGGAAAACACTAAAGTTTTTTTCTCATCACTTAACCAAAATGCCTTGCTGGAAAGTTATCAATAATCTCTTAATTGCCATATTCAACAAGATTTTCTAAGTCCTCATCTTTCTTGGCCTCTATACAGGGTTAGTGCTGTGGATAGGTTGCTGGGTCTGGTTGCAGCCTCAGACACTTACAAGTTGTAAGTACTTGTCAAGTTATCTAATTCTGTTCATTTCAGTTTCCTCATCTGTAAAGTGAACTAGAGAAGGAAATGGCAACCCACTCCAGCATCTTTACCAAGAAAATCCCAAATGAGGTCACGAAGAGTCAGACATGACTGAATACAACAAATACAAGATTAGACACTGTTGTCTATCATCTTCTCTAGGATACTCTCTCCTCTGAGTTTTTGTGACACTGCTGTTCTCTCTTGGTTCTCCTTCTACCTATATGACCATTCCTTCTATCTCCTTTGTTAGATCATCATGAACATCACAACCCCTAACTGAGTGTATGCTATCCAAGAACCTCTTCTCTTCTCTCTCCTTCCTCTCTTGCTCTCTCAGTAAATTCAGTAGCCCCTATGATTTTGGTAATCATTGCTATACAATTCTATATAACCAACCCTGGTCTATCCCTTGACTTCAGGTCTTGCAACACCAACTATCTATTGGACATTTTCAACTAGTTGCCCTGTAGGCATCTGAGACTCAATATAGCCACAAAATTCTTTCAAAGCCCTCCACCTCTCTTTTGAATTTCCCTCTTTCTGTTTAGGGTACTACCATACTTCCACTCACACAAGTCGGGAATATCAGAATCATTACTGACCCTCTTTACGGTTTTCTTTTCTTTTTTTGTAGCCTTAGCACCTAGCCTAATGCCTGGTATATAGTGGGTATTTACTACATGCTTATTTCTTGGTAGTCAAGTATAATGATCTGTTTATTTTCTTAAGATTTTAGTTTCTTACTATCTTCCAAGAAAAGTTGTGTACTTCAATATGTCTTATTTCAAAAGAACTGGAGAATCATGATTTCATCAGTGTGGTCCTCCCTTCACATATGCAGAACACAATTCCTTCATGCCTCATGAGTTTCTGGGGCCAAAAAAATCATTACCTGATGGCCAACCATCTTGTTTCAAGCCTTTCCCAAATTAGTGAAGCTGATAATCATTCTAAGTTGATACACAGCTCATCACCTCTGACATAGTATTATTGTGTGTGTATGTGTGTGTGTATGGGAGGGGTCTAGGGGGATGTTCATGGAGGTTCCAAAGAAATAGGAAGACTACAACCAATAAACATAGTTAGAAATATTATGGGGTCATGGACAAAAACTCCTAGCAGTGTTATTACAAAATGCTACTGTCCAGTGTATAAAAGGCAGGCTTGCTGATATGGTTACCCTTTTTGTCCCCTAGAGAGTAAGGCTGTGTCCTCCTGATTTATCAATTACAAACTAATTAAGTTCCAGAATGGTCAAATCTCCCATTTTCTGGCATTTTTCCAGTACTTAACAATTAATCTTTTGGCAATGACGTTAGATTTAAGGTCAAATTATTCCTATGATTTCCCCAGTGCCCAGAAGGTCCTTGCGATCAGTAAGTAGCCACAGAAAATCAGGTAAGCAAGATAGATGGCATCAAAGATCAGATGTCAGCTGCTCAGTACTCCCTAGTAAGGGGCTACTCCTAGATAGCATTACCTTAGGGATCATGACTCTTAAACCTTGATGATGACTATGTGACTATAGGCAAGTTTTACCGCTTCTATACCATCAGAGCTGAATTGAGTTATTATTGTACTCATGGCAAATAAATGACAAGAAAGGTGTTCTCAGTGGAGGGGTTGGGGCTTGGGGTGAGGGAAGGAGGCAGAGAATAGGCTTACCACAGTGTACCATTCAGGAGCAAGGTGCTAAGTAAACTCTGTTGTTTCTCTGCTACTTAAGGACTTCAAGAGCAGTCAGTACCCTCTACATTCAGGCACAATGGCAAGAAGGGTGACCTTGGAGTCAGGAAGACCTGGGTTCAAGTTCTGCTTCTGATATATAATAGCTGTGTGACTCTGGTCAAGACATTTAACCTATCAGGGCTCTAGGCAATCCATTAAGACTGTATGTTGCAAAGTAGTCCTTTTGGTAGGTTAGGTAAAGGGCATTTTCTCATCTTGGATATCCTATCCATATATCAGTTATCACAGGTATAGTCTCTAGTCTAAATTCAGCACCCTTAGAACAGATCCCCAGTTGCCCTACCTAGTTTTGGCTCTGTATAAAATAATACTTACTTCCCTCTACCTTCCTCTGTTGATGCTTATCAAAATCCATCCTTTTTGCTCTTGTTCATGCCCTCTCATCAGGGCAGCTAAATCTTGCAGTGGATAGAGTACTGGACCTGGAGTCAGGAAGACCTGAGTTCAAATGTGACCTTAGACACTTACTAGCTGCGTGACCCTAGACAAGCCATTTAACCCTGTTTGCCTCAGTTTCCTCATCTGTAAAATGAGCTGGAGAAGGAAATGGCAAACCACTCCA
This sequence comes from Dromiciops gliroides, assembly GCF_019393635.1. NCBI lineage: Eukaryota > Metazoa > Chordata > Mammalia > Microbiotheria > Microbiotheriidae > Dromiciops > Dromiciops gliroides. The sequence goes on from NC_057862.1 coordinate 170,879,950, forward strand.
GTATCTCTGCCAAGAAAGCCCCAAATGGGATTAGAGTCAGATACAACAGAAACAAGTGAATGATAACAAAAACAATGCCCTCTCATTGGGTAGATGCCACAGGGTTTCATAACCTGTGGTAACCCAATATACTGGATTGTAGGAAGAATTAGAGTGCCTTCAATCCTGAAAAGTGTTTGAAGAAAGATGTTTTAGTACAGGCCATCAGCAGCATACTAATGCAAATTCCAGAACTGGTTTTTATTATACAATAAAAATTGGAAAATTTTCAGAACAGTGTGGTCCTGTGAGGTCCTCACTGGGATTATTTTAATTTTGGTCGATTGATTTCCATTTCTTCATTATTAAATAAGCAGAAATATCTTTGGGCACCTGGTATAACATAGCTAATTCCTCTAAAGCCACAGCTTCTGACTTTTATGCTTTTAAGACCACACATATAGATATGGCTACACTTGGACTGTGCACAGACATTTTCAGCAATGTCCTGGCTAATGGCACGCTGTCCATACAATGAAACTAGGAAGCATTCTTTGGCTGCCTTACTTTACTGGATTTTTTGGACAGGTCGCTTATGGGTTAACAAGGATGCTTCAGGGGTCTGAATAGAGTCAGCTTCTTCTGAATAATGGGGTTGGAAAGGGGGGCCTGCCCTGAGAGTTTCTTTGTTGGCCCAGCCCCAGTGCACCCTGTGATTCAGCCACTAAATATCTAACACTTTTCCCTCCAGTCTGCCAAGGGAGAAAAGATCCTCCTTTGTAATGGAGTCGGCAGGCTGACTGAAGAACTGGGCACTGTTCCAACTCTTTGACTGAGTGCTTTGTAGGGACAGCCACACAGGACAGAGCAGACTGCAAAATGCCAGGCCAAAGAGACAGAAATGACTCTAACTTACCTTACTAGCTTTCTTTTACACGAATCATCTATTTTCATAGGAACAGAGAATTTGGAGCTAGAAGGGACCTCAAAGAACATATTGTCCAACCCCCTCATTTTACAGAAGCAGACACGTAGTATAGTGGATAGTATGATGGAACTGGGGTCAGGAAAATCTGGGTTCAAATCCTGTCTCAGACATATGTGATTCTTGGCATATCACTTTGACCTCTCTTAACCTCAGTTTCCTTATCTGTTAAGTAGGGATAACAATAGCACCTTTTCCACAAGGTGGTTGAGAGGACCAAATGAGATACCATATGTAAAGCACTTTGCAAATCTTAAATCACTAAGGTATTACAATGATTATTATCAAAGAAACTGAAGCCTAGACTCAGTTTCCTATGGCTTTTTTCCCCTCTATGGCTGTAAAGTTGGGATTCAAGCCTATTTCCTCTGACTCTAAATCCACTGTAGCTGAAGTGGACTATTCATTGTTTGCTATTTACCTTCTTTTTGCCTCTTGTAATTGCAAAGGCCATCTCCTACGCCTGGAATTGACTCTGCCTATTGAACTCTACCCCCTACCTTTTTATCCCCTTTTAGAAGCCCATCTTATATAGAGACTACCTTCTTCATGAAACCTCTGATTTGGACCCTCCTATTCCACTTGAAAGTGATCTCTGTGTATTGTATCTTGTTTCTTCACATATCACCCAAAATAATCTTAGCGGTTAGTTCCTTGAAAAGATTTAATGAATGCAAAAGGGCCCTGGATCTGCGGTTGTAATTGAAGTGTAATACCAAAGCAGTCATGGGTAGAGTTGATTTCAATGCTATGAGTAATGTATTGGGCTGCAATGAATAGGATTTACCATGTGGTAACCCAATATGGTGGCTAATTATTGCTCCCTCTGCCTCACTGGCATGGTCTACTCTTGTTTCTAAAATCTCCTAGGCTTACTCTGTGAACACCTGTATGTGTTAAGTGCTTAAAAATATGGAACAATCATTACTTGGCAGGAATGACAGACAGGAAAGCCTGTTGGGTAGATCATATCCTTATTCAATGATATCTCTTTTCTTTATTAATCATAAACTTGGATTCTTTCCGTGGTCAATCAACCCTGAGCTGTAAATGTTAATATGAATAAAGTCTGGTTAAGATAAGTGCACTCGGCAATCCTGCAGTACTTGCCTTACAATCAAGTAATTATTTACTACATCACCATCTGTCTTTATTTTGCTAAGCTCTTTGATCAGATACAGCAGCATCAATGGGCTGCCGCCATGCTCATAAATCTTACCATGCTTATGCTCAATTCTTGACCAAAATAGATGGTGAATCACAGTTCAGCAATTTATTTACTGCTGGTCCAATTTGGGCTATTTGCATAGGTAGAACATTTTTTTGTCAAACACAGACGGAAAGTGGAGAATTTTTTTAAAAAAGATTATTTTTTTTAGGGAAATGGATTCATTTATTAAGAGAAAGTAGCCTCCATTAGTGGTGAATGAACCCTGGTAAGAGACTCGTTAGTATGCTATGAACATTGATCTGTTTCTTAGAGAGAGAGAGAGAGAGAGAGAGAGAGAGAGAGAGAGAAATGCTTCCATTATATTAGTTTGTGACATGGTATAGAAGTAATCTTCATTAACTGGTAAATTACCTATAAAGCAGATTTGTATTCAGAGACTCTACTTTATTAACTACAGTATATGGGCATTCTGAAATGGCTAATATTTTCTTTAAATTAGAATCTGTGATGACTCTACGTGGCCTGGATTGGTTAAGATATTATGATGATCATTAACATACTGTAATGTAATCCTGAAGATTTATCAGGCTCTTATTAAATCCTATATTAGAGCATAACCTAATGGAACCCAAGATTATTTTCCCCAATTCAAAACCTAATATGAGATTTGCATCATAAGTTACATAAACTTCAAAACGATGCATGGAAATGTGACTCAGAGTTAATTTCTATCATTACATTTCTGTTGTTCATGTTCGTCGTGTATATTTGTATTTCATTGTTCTTTGTTTACCCTAGATAGTTGGTACTTATAATTATTTCATTAGAAGCAGACTGTACTTTCTTTTTTTCAACTAAGAAGCAGAAATATTTCAAATATCAAAGTTGATTTAAATAGGATATATATCCCTTGGGAAATTAAGAGGGGATGTAGTTCAGTGCTGGGATTCTTTTAAAAAATGCTGATATTTTTTCACTGTATTGCTTTACAGAAACTAAACTGATGGTTTATTCGGTGGCAATCAGGGGCATAGGGGGAAGAAGGGGGTTCATGTTTTCTCAGTTCCCCTCTCTCTCTTTTAACTTGAAGTGTACAAAGCAAATGCTTACCAAGCATTTTGTGAATTGTAAAGTGCTATGAAATACAAACTATTTTCATGAATACTTTAACATTTTAACTTAACATTCAGTCCTTTCCTCATCTCTCTCATTGCATTTTGTCTTTACTTCTCATAGGCACTTACTACATTCTAGTTTGAATTATTAACATCCGTTTCTTGTGTACCTTATTTGATTGTGAGTTCTGAATTCAGCTGTGCTTTGCTCATCTTTGTATTTCTATGATAGTGCCTTGCATATAACAGCCACTTACTAAATGTTGGTTAAACAGAAATCAAAGTGGTAGTCTAATTTTTAAAATGGAAGTTCATTGGCAAATATAGGTACAAATATACTGAAGAAGTTAGGTCAGATACAAGAACAGGGGGACCTGTTTCCTATCTTGAATCCATTCTTGATTCACTTTTCCCTATCCCTTATATCCTATATCCAATCATCTGCTAAGTCGACAATTCTTCTATATCCCTCTTCTTTCCACTCATATGGTAGACCCTCATCCCCTTTCACTTGGACTATTACAGTTGCCTCTGCATTCACCTTCCTCCTTTTAGTCTGTCCCCTTTCTAATATACCCTCCTCATAACTGCCAAAATAATCTTCCTAAAACACAAGTGTGATCTCTTCCACTCAAATATCTCCAGTGACTCCCTGATGCTTTTCAGATAAAACATGAACTCCCCAGACTAACCTCCATAATCTGATTGCACTTGACCTTTCCTGATTTATTTCATATTATTTCTCTTTACACATTTTATATCAAAGACAAGCTTCCTTATTAGCTGTTCTTTGAACTCACCATTCAATAGCTCATCTCCTTTCTGTTGAAGGCTGTCTCCCATGCTGGGATTCACTTCCTCCTTTCTTACATCTCCAGGAATCCTTGGCTTCCCTTAAATTACCTTAAATTTACTTATTTTACATACTATATCTCCTAGTACAATATAAATTCTTTGAGATTAGAGGCTATTTTCTTTTTGACTTTTTGCCCTCTATTTGAGAAGTAGCATATATATTTTAAAGAAAACTGGCCTGGGAAGCAAGCAGGAGAACCTAGGTTCAAGTCACTGAAGAGTTCTTTTAACCTCTCAATGCCTGGAGCATCTCTCAAAGACTATAAATTGCAGAGAAAGTACTGATCTGCCTTGGTAGAAGGAACTTTCTTCTTGGGAGGTCTATATGCCATGGCAGTAGAAGACTAGGCTTGAAAAAAACAACCAAGGGGCAGCTAGGTGGCGCAATGGAAAAGCACCAGCCTTGGAGTCAGAAGTACCTGAGTTCAAATCTAGCCTCAGACACTTGACACTTACTAGCTGTGTGACCAAGGGCAAGTCACTCAACCCTTATTGCCCAGCAAAAAACAAAACCAAAAATACCAACTGTCAGTGCTATATACAATGTAGACCCTTAATAACTATTTGAATTAAATTGGTTGAATCAGGACCATGTACTCTGTACTGGCCTACATTTTTTTGGGGGGTGGGGTGGGGTGGGTAAGGCAATTGAGGTTAAGTGACTTGCCCAGGGTCACACAGCTAGTGTCAAGTGTCTGAGGCCGGATCTGAACTCATATCCTCCTGGCTCCCAGGAGCAGTACTCTCTACCCTGCACCACCTAGCTGCCCCCTGGACTATATTTTTTTTTTACTTTAATTACTGCACATTTAATCTTCAAAGCCAAAACTGGCGTCTTTTGTAGGCGTAGCAGATGACCATCAGTGTGGTTTTATTTTATTTTATCTTATTTTGTTTTGTTTCAGGTCATGATGAAAAAGCTCCAAACTTGAAGTCAGAGGACCTGGGTTCAGTTCCCAGCTCTATTCTTTACGTTGTTAAATGTACTTGGCAAACAGTAGACACTATATAAATGCTTATTACATTCCCTTTCTCCCACATACAAACAATGTCTAATGAACTATTTAGTCCAGGGTTGGACCTACTCACAGCTTTGCTTTGTAAAGCCCTTAATGCATTGATATAAATAATGGAGTTAGTGTACTTCAAGCCTATCTTCTCAATGCCTAGTTCTTGGTATTTTTCCTATGATCTTGGGCAAGGAAGTAGGGCAGAAGGGAATAAGTATTCATTAAGCACTTACTATGTGCTTATTGTGTTACAAATGTTTCCTTTGATCCTCATAATGATCCTGCAAGGTGGATGTTGTAATTATCTTTATTTTACACTTGAAGATATTGAAGCTGAGAGAGGTTAAGTCACTTACCCAAGGGTTACACAGTTAATAAGGGTCTGAGGCTGGATTTGAACTCAGGTTTTCCTGACTTGAACTTCAGTACTTTATTCATTATGCCACCTAATGGATTTAGGTAAGTCCCTTTACTTGTCTGGGTTTTAGTTTTCTCATCTGTAAAAGAATAGGTTTGGGGCTAGATAATCTCTGGCATCCATTATAACTCAATCTTATGTGTCTGTGAGGGGCAGCAGGAAACATCTCCCCCATTGATAGCTGAAATTATGCCATTAGTTATTCTTTTATTTGCATTAATTATTGTCTTCTCTAGGACACTCTTTAAAATGTTCCAGTAGGGAGTAACCCTGCAAGACCTTGATGTGAATGAATTAATGAATTTATCAAATATCTTTCCTTTGGTGACAGGAAAGACAAAAACAGGAAGAGTGAGGAGAGAGACACAGAGATAGAGACAGACAGAGACAGAGAGAGAGACAAAAACAGAAAGAGATACAAAAAAGAGAGACAGAGACAGTCAGAAATACACAGAGAAAAAAAAAGACAGAGTTATGGAGTAGGGGGACAGGGAAAAAGAGAGGGTAAGAGAAAGAGTGGGAGGGAGAGGGGGACGGAGGAGAAGAGGAAGAGAGAGAGACATCAAATACACTTTAGGTACTGAAGGGGAAAAAGGAAATATAAAGTAGAGGGTGAAAATACCACAGGCAGATGGTGGTGCAATGGATAGAGCACTAAGCGTGGAATCAGGAAGACCTGAGTTCAAATCCAGGTGCAGATACTTGTAAGCTGTGTGACTCTGGGCAAGTCACTTAATTTCTATTTGCTTTAGTATCCTCAGTTGTAAAATGGGGATAACAACAGCACCTACCTCCTGGGATTAAATGAGAGAATATTTGTAAAATGTGCTTGGCAAATAGTAGATGCTACATAAATGCTTATTCCATTCCATTCCTCCCAGATACAAACTGTCTAATTATTTAGTGCAGGGCTGGACCTACTCACAGCTTTGCTTTGTAATGCCAGGGGTGCATTGATACAAATAATGGAGTCAATGTATTTCAAACCTATCTTCTCAATGTCCAATACCTAATATTTTTTCCCCAAGAGTTCATTCAGAAAATTTACACATTCTTTTCTTTTCTTTTTGTGGGACAATGAGGGTTAAGTGACTTGCCCAGGGTCACACAGCTAGTAAGTGTCAAGTGTCTGAGGCCAAATTTGAACTCAAATCCTCCTGAATCCAGGGAGGGTGCTTTATCCACTGTGCCACCTAGCCACCCCCAGATTTACATATTCTTTCAATAATAGGTGGTACAGTGGGCAGAATGCTATACTTAGAATGAGGAAGACCTGTGTTCAGATGCTACCTCAGACGCTTATTAGCTGAGTCTCTTGATAAGTTACTTCCCTTAGCTTCAGTAGTTTCGTCTAGAAAATGAGAGCGTTGGATCTTATGGCCTTTGATGTCCTTTTCAGCTCTAAATCTATACTCCTACAATTCCTTCTGTCATAATGGGAACAATCTGTCCAGAATAAATTTGCCACAGGCAAATTGGACCTGGACCCCAAAGTGGCATGTATTTCTCCCCACCTCCCTAGCTGAATAGAAAAGACACACAGTCCTGGATCATATGATTGGGTTGCAGAGGTCAGAGTCTTTGTTTTGTGAACTAAAAGGTTATCTTGTACTTCGAGAATAAAAAAGAAAGTGTATTTTCAGTAGAAAGCGGCAGTCACAAATCAGAATTAGTGTTTCTGTCTACTCCTTTAGATTACTGTTTCACAATGTGATCAATCTTGGTCCATTTCCATATTAGCGGCAAACCAAATTGTGGACTCATAAAGCAAAATTGTTCTTTTTGTTCCTTGTGAGAGATGGATTAATCTCCATTTTATGAAATAGTCTTCAGAAATTAATTTGGTTGATTATTTAACTGATGATGTTTATTTTTAATAATTCAAGCTTTATGATTCAGTTATTGCTACCATTGTTATTATTTTAATTCTACTGCTAAAGTTCTCTTCTAGTATTTGGTTATGATATGAAGATCCTGACTTATCAAAAGCCATGTCAGTGGAGCTTAAGAACTGTCAGGTCCTATTAGCCTAGAAAGGCTTTGAGTATGGACGGATGATAGGTTGAATATCTCTTGTTAGATAAGTAGCCTCCTTAAGTTCAGAGAGGATATCACCACTGTGGCTGCAGGGCAATGGATTTTTTTCCCCCCTGCAATAACTTCTTGAAGACCATCAATTAAGGCATAGAAAGGTTTTCATTTATAATAGTGGAATTAGCATTGATGTTCAAATATGAATCCTAGCTGAATCTTCGTGACCCTATTTGGGGTTTTCTTAGCACAGATTCTGGAGTGGTTTGCCATTTCCTTCTCTAGTTCATTTTACAGATGAGGAAACTGAGGCAAACAAGCTCAAGTGACATGCCCAGGATCACGCAGTTATTAAGTGTCTGAAGTAAGGTTTGAACAAATGAAAAGGAGTCTTCCTCACTCTAGGCCCAGCACTCTCTCCATTGTACTTCCTAGAGGCCCCAGTGAAAGGAGTACACTCACTAAAATCATAGATACTTGAAAAACTGAAACTTTGTTATTCTTTATGTATGTATTTATTTTGGGGGTCTGTTCTAGTAATTTCACTGGAGTGGAGAACTCCCAGTAAAGAAATCCCTTCTTCCAATGCAGATCTGCAACTACAAAGCAATGTCAACCCTTTTAGAGTTATTTGAAAAGGTGAGAGGTTGGTCAGTGACTTGTCCAGAGCACAGAGTCGTTTATGTGAGACTTGAACCAAGGTCATTCTGATTCTGATTGGCTCTTTTTATTCATTATGCTGTGATGCCTCTAATAGGGGTCCCTAACCCTTTTTTTTTGGTCATGGACCCCTTTGTCAGTCTGCTGAAGCCTATGTACCCCTTCTCAAAACAATACATTCAAATGCATAAAATAAAATATATAGGATTACAAAGGAAACATCACATTGAAATACAGTTATCCACATATTTCTCATATGGATCCTCTGAAATCTATCTCTGGACCTTTTGGAAGCCTATGGATGCTAAGATAAGAACCTCTGCCGTCGGATTGTGGCAGTTAACGATCTAAGAAGCAAATATGAGTTAGTACCTACCTTGTACCTGGAGGACCTGAGAGATGTCAAACCCTTGGCTAATTCTGACAATAACTACACCAATTTCAAAGTCGAAGGCATCACTGAAAGTAAAAATAAAATCATCGTTTTATCCTAGAAGAGACATTTCAAACTGACATCAAAGAAAAAGTTTCATGGATGCTGATACCATCAAGTGATTAAAAATGATATGGTAAAAGCCCTAGAGAAGATGGGCAAGAAAGAATGATTCCTTTTCTAAATTTCTCCTCTTCCTGACTTAGATGTGTCAAGCATCAGAGACAAATGGATCAGTTAATAGCCAGTTTAGTCAGTCAGTAAAAATTGACAAGAAACTATATTGATTATAGGATTATCAGGGCACATTTCCCACCCTGGAAAAATGGAAACTTGGGCCTTCAAAAGATAGCAAAAAAAAAACAAACAAAAAAGGAAGCATTTCTATAAGTAAGATCAGAGAATGTTTGGGCAGGAAAGTACTTTGGGGATAATGCACGATGTGAAAAGAATGCACGGGGAATCATGAGATCTGAATTCGGATATCAGCTCCGCCATTTAGCTTCAAAGTTCTGCCCTGTCTCTGATCATCGTCTGCTGGTTGATGTCCTCTGTAGGGCCTCTAAATGCGACAAAATGATGTTTGTTGAGCCCAGCCTTGTCATACATGAGCTGACTGCTAGATGGCAGTGAGCACCAATAAACAGAACTCTTGTGGACAGCAAGGCTAGACATACCTACTGGATAAAGGTGTTGGACAGTTTCTCTAGGTTACTGGGATCCAGTTTCATGAGATTCTGCTCTGTTTTCTCTCTCGGGAATCCTTTGGGTGGGTGGGGGACACGTTTGCCTACTACCTGGGGAGGAGTAAAAACTCTGGGGAATCTCCACTCATTTGTGCACCTACTTGAATTTCCAGGAGGAAGCTGGTATTCAGGTAGTAAAAGTTAGGGTGGGAGTTTGACTCCAAGAATTCAACCCCTAGTTCTGCCGGCAAGTACATGGCTCAGAGAATCATCTCACACTGTCTGTTCCCCGTGGGCAGCAGGAAAAAAAAAGCAAAGGATCTTAGCATATTATGGAAAGCCAGGTACTCTGGTAATAAAAAACAGCAGCAGGGACTAACAATAGCAGAAGGGGAACACCCAGATTTGAAGTTTGGGGAGTGGGGTTCAATCAAGGAAGTGACTTTTATGATGCACTCAATGGATTCTTTAACCTTATTCTGTTGAATAAAGATTTGTTAGGTGAGATTGAGAGGCTGGATGGCGTAATGGTTAGAGGCCCAGACTTGGCTCAAAAAGAGCTGGGTTGGGGGCAGCTAGGTGGAGCAGTGGATAAAGCACCGGTCCTGGATTCAGGAAGACCTGAGTTCAAATCTGGCCCCAAACACTTGACACTTACTAGCTGTGTGACCCTGGGCAAGTCACTTAACCTTCATTGCCCCGCAAAAAAAAAAAAAAAAAAAAAAGAGCTGACTTGGTCTAGGACTTGGGTTTGGCCCCTGCAGCTTATGGTGGTGGTAGTGGTGGTTTATGCCCTTTTGAGTTATGTGGCTTCCTGTGAGTTCTGCCCATGAGATTGGAGTGAGTCCTATTTATCTATTTATGCCTTGTAGAGAAATGGGTCTCTGGATAGCCCTGCTGATTTGGTCTGTTTTGGGGCTGTGGTATTGACTTAGGTGAGAAATCGTAGGAAGTTACCGTCACTTAGTATCTTGTGATAATAAGATTCGACTCTGTGGAGCTCTTACCTGACTAGTATACACAAAGATACTTCCTTCATCAATACTGAAGGTAAAGTAAGAGGAAGAAATGATAGCTACATTAAGCATATTCCACCAATACTGTAATAATCATATGGGAAAGAAATCCCATGCCTAAATCAGTTCATATCTCACCAATACTTGCATCTTTCAAAGGAAACAGAATTTGGGACTTTTCATATTACAGAGAAACAAAGGAATATTAAATGAGCCATTCAAGATCCAGAGGAAGTGATGGGCTGAACTAGGACTGATATTTGAACTTCGGATAGGCAATATTCTTCCTTTGTGGACCAGGCTATGTCTCTAATAATTCTGCAGATAGGTTTTATTGGATAAAACCCCAACTTTTTCTTTTTTGAAGCCAAAGGGTAAAGATGGCATGTATGGGATAGCCCTCATCTCCTTTAGGACCTATGATGTTATATTTTTTATTTATAGAGAGTCCAGAGTAACTTCAGATTGTGTTTTCCTTGGGGTAAAAGCAATTCAATATGGCACATGCATGTCTTAAGCACTATCCTGGTTAGAATTTTATTTTTTTTTAAAAAGGAATATATCTTAAAGTCATCACTTACTGTATAATTCCCACATAGTTCTCAATCTCTGCAGGGGGAGCTTTCCTCCAGTTTCTTTTAAATCCAATCACCATAGTGTTTGGTTTCATTCTGCCCAAGCCCGAGGCCTAAACAGTACATAAAAACATGGACACTCCTTACCATACATATAAAACGCTGCAGCAAATGAAAAATAATGGTCCAAAGATCATGGAAGTAATGTTCTAGAGATTTCGAAGATTAGATTACATTTTACTGTGTGTCCTTCATGCCCGTACCCAAGCATAAAATAGAAAGATTAGTTCTAAATCATCTCAGCCATAAATGGTTTTTAGATGACAGAAATGTAGCTTTTCTAAATTAGCATTCATTTGCATTTCTTCTGACATACACTCATTAAAATGGTTCAATAATTTAAAATCAAGAGAGGGTTGGTTTAGTGGCTGGCATGCTTATTGTAACAGAGTGGTACCAAGCTCATTTCCAACTGTAACATCTGTAATGTCGTTAGTAATGAAGTTCATCTTTAGATTTCTGACATGCAAGGGCCACTAAAGGATGAATCTGTGGCAGCAGTTGAAATGGAACAGGGACATGTTTCCAGAACCAAATCTATTCTACCGAGCACATTTATATAGGCCAATTCCAAATCTTCTAAATGGCGTCCATACATACACCTAATTCCCTTTTGGTTACATGATCTGAATACCATTTTCATCAGTTAATACTTTGAAGGTGACATAAACCATAGAAATATGTAAAATTATATGTCATTTAGCTTAACTTAATCTCTTTATTTTAGGTGTAGATATGCTCAAAGTATAACTTTATTCATCTTTACACTGATCTGGGCCCTCTTCTCCCTCTCTACTATTTCACTTGGAGATCTCATTAGCTCCCATGTTTTTAGTTATCATCTCTATGCATTGACTCTCTTGTCTCCTTGTCTATTCCTAATCTCTTCCCCAACTTCCTGTCTCACAACTACATCTGCCTGTTAGGCACCTCAAATTGGATATCCCCTTGACATTTTCAACTCAGCATGTCCCAAACTGAACTCATTACCATCTATTGATAATGTAATAGAATAATAATAACATAATACTTATTTATGAAATTGGCAACTATGAAGCGGGGGGAGTGTTAGCCTTCATCAGAGACTGGAGAAAATGAGGAGATAATAGAGAATTAAGAGGAGTCTGGAAGTGCAGAATGGGAGAGAAGAGGATGGCTTCTATTTTATCAGTAAAGTAAGTGATGACATCTTCTGGGAGGAGGAAATATTTAGAGAGAAGAGAATGTTTGGAATAGCCACAATGGACAGTGTGATAGAATGCTATAAGAGTGGGGCGAGGGGAGTATTGCTATATACTCAATATACCAGTAAGGGTATATTGAGATTAGATAACATAAATTTGTGGGAAACACATCTGGCAGAGTTGTGTGACTTTATCTAGGGGTGTTCAGCAGCATATGAGTAGGAATAATACAGAAGACAGATGATGGCCATGACCCAGGATTCAAGTTTCGTAAGGTGTGTTTGATGACAGGAGAAGAGGATAAAGTATTCAAGGAAAGTTGGAGACATATGGTTGAATTGGTCAACCATACGGTCAAGACTGTGAAAGATGGGAAGTACAATTATAATAAGGATAATGAACCTTGGAAAACAAGGAGAGGCAGATAACTGGAGGTTATAGTGAGTATAGAGACTGTTTGGGAGGGGTGAGACAAAAGTAGACATTGGAGAATAGATGGTTGTAGAGTTCAGGGAGATGGACTTCAGAGTTCTGGATCATTTAGGTAGTAGAGTTATGGGGGTTGATAATCAGATAGATGGTATGATTATTTCTGTGTATGACTGAGGTGAAACGAAGATTGAGGGCATGGAAATTTTGGAAGTTAATGCAACTGATACAATTTTGGCTACTTAATTTTTTTTCCTTTATCAAAAGAGAGGATTCAATCTGGAGTGAGGCTGGGACATAGCAGTGATTTAAAGATAAACTATGCAAATAAAATGTAAAAAAAAAGTGGGTAAAAAGGCAAAATTACTAATATTTATTCCTAAGGTTATACCCCATGCTTGGATTTCTGAATTTCCATATTCAGAAGAGTCATAAACTAGGATCATAACTAGATGACAGAAATGTTTGTATAAGCAGGACAGGAAATGAAAAGGAGAGAATACAGACTAAAATAGACAGAACTAAATATTCAGAAAAGCATCACTATCTTCTTATCATCTGAAGAGCATGCACAAAGTCATTCACTAAATAGGAATACTTTTCGACTTAATAGACCTGTGTGTGGATAGAATCCATCACAAAATATCTCTGGCTCATATCCTCAGTCATGGAAAACTTGGGAATGTCAGTATCTGTTTTGCTTTTTCCAAAAGGCCTTCAATTTTCTAGTGTGTATTTAGGTAAACAAAAATTGACAAGAGAGAAGGTTTTCTTTAACGCCCCAAAACTTGCCAAGGAGTCTCTATAGTCCATTTACTGTCAAGTCAATTCTCTGGAGGTTGTCAAGAGGCCCTTCCCTCTGATGTTTCATAAAAGCCATCCTAGATGGATCAAAGATGAACTGACCATTTTTTGGAGCTATATCCTCTTGCCTTAGGCTGAGAATGCATCCCACATATGCATTCTCTTCACTTTCTCTTCCAAATATGCATTTCACATTATTCTCTAACCCTCAAGTCCACTTATCCTTGTCCTATTTCTATGATTATTTATGTATTGTTTTCTTATTCAATTGTCTGTTCCTCAATTTGTCTTCATGTTATTGCTCTTAGATTATACGTTTGCGGAGGACACTTCCTGTGTATAGTGCCTAACATAACGTCTAATGCAAAAAGTTAATAGGGATAATGGGAACAAATAGATCAATCTATGTTCTCTCTTGTGAGTTCATCTCAATTTACAAAGCATTTATCAATCATCTATGTGATCTCCAAGCACTGGGAATGCCAAGATGAAAAAGAAAACAGTTTCTACTCTCAGGAATCTAACATTCTCCCCATCTTCCCAAAGTTTCGCACTGCCCATCCTAACCTGCAGGTTGTTGAATCAGGTAATAAATTTCTGAGTGTTGGGATTTATTTATTTAGGGATGTTTTTGAATTCCCGTGAATTCATCTGTGGGGAACTTGAAGTGTGGATACTGCCTCTATGGATGCAGATTAGAAACACATCTGTAACACAGTCTTTGAGAGCTGTTTAGAGATGCAGTATTAAACTCAAATAGAAACTGAGGCCTCTAAACCACATAGAAGGATCCCTGCAGACTGCATATTTACTTAGAAAACCACATAGTAATATAATTTATGTTTTGTGATGTATTAATTTTGGTAAATATTTCCCAATTAGATTTTAAACTGGTTTGGACTACAGTCAGGTTTGATGCTCCTGGCCATATTATCCATAGTTGTGGTTAATATGTGTCTGAAGCAGGATTTAAATCCAGACCTTTCCTGCCCAGAAGGTTGGCCCTCTAGCCACTGTAGAAGGCTAGGGGTCAGGATTCCTTGTTGAAAAATCACAGTTTTAGAATAAAATGTATTTATGCTATGTGTAAGCAATAATTTATAACATAGAGGACAGTGTGCTACAATGAATGGGAATTTCTGACTTTCTATTTTGAACACCCTTTATGAATAGCTTTAGGCTGGATGTTGGTTTTCCCAGCACAGTTCATAGAGGAGCTGCTAAAAAAAAGTAACCCATTGCTTCCTTGCAATGATGCATTTTTGCCATGGTTAGGAAAATTAAAAAGAGATGACACGATCACTAGAAAGTAATAGATTTTCCTGTTCTTTAGAAAGTCTTCTTCAAGTGAGTGACTTGGTGCATTCTCTTAAGATGCAATAAAAAGGTAGTGTCTTTAAGAATACTTTATTCCTCAACTCCAAGACTGTCATTTAAGTCTGCATTCTCCCTTACACTTCCTGTCCTGCCTGCACTAACATCTCTGGCATCTGGATGTAGTCCTGACTCCTTACTCCCTTGAATATAAAAATTCAGAAAGTCTAGAATAGGGATGTGCCAGGAATATTTACAACTATGTTCTTCCTTCCTTTAAAAAAAATGGTTTATTGGATGCCTTTTGTCTTTATATCACCATTATTTTCTAGTTCCCCTCTAGGTTGAACGCTCCCATATGACATGAAAGATATTGAAGCAACAATAATTGATGCAGTGACTATATCTGACGATGTATATAACATTCTGTCTTAGTGGTCCTCCCCTTCTTTGCTACAGAATGAGAGAGGACAGTGTGTTTCATTAACTGTCATCTAGGACCTTCATTGATTTGGCTTCCCTTTAGTGTTCTTTTTATTTACGTTGTTTTATTTACATTGTTATAGTAATTATGAATATTTTTCTTCTGGTATTTTTTGTTTTCTGGCATATGTTCATACAATTCTTCCCATGTCTTTTTGAATTCCTCATTTTTAGCATTTTACACTGTACAACATATGATTATATTCACATATCAATATTTTTAGCCATCCTCCAATCAATAGGCTCCCACTTCATTTCTGATTCATTGCCTCCCACAAAGATTGCTATGCTAGCAATAGTTTGTCATATGTTGGTTCTTTGTTCCTGTCTTTGACTTCCTTGGGTGTATGCCCAGTAGTGGAAGTGTTGGATCAAAGGGCAGGGACAGTTTAATGTCTTTCTCCTTGGAAGACGCTATGTTTTATAATATAATGATTGTTCTTGACATGTTGTGTTGGTCATATATTTGAAAAAGGGAAGTTTTTTTCCATGTGGACATTAAATATTCTAGGATTCTCACTATGCTAGAATCTAGTTTTTATATATTTGCTGTACATGACTGAATCATGTTGAACTGAGTTAAAGGTTTTGTGATAACCAAGTAAAGGTAATGTATGTAAATGAGGGAGGGGCTTATTCATTAATCACTGACCTAATAATGAGCAGCTCTTTTTATACCCCAGGGACTTTTTGGCACGCTCCTTTTCTCATCAGTCAGTATATAATTTTCTTATAAATGTTTAGAGATTTGAGTGATACAAGCTGTGTACCCTGTGTAGAAAGCATCTTTCCATATAATTGGTCTGTATTTGGATATCTCACTGGTGTTCTCATGTTTTGGTAATAAATATGTGACATCTTTTGTGAAGAATGATGGGAATAGACTTGCATCAGAAGGGAAGCTTAGTAAACTGCTTTACTGGTTATTCCTGCACCTCTGTGAAGCATCTGAGTCAATAGTTATGCATCTTATTCAGATCTTCTGCTTTCAAGTTTTAGAGGGAAATAGAATTTTAATCACCTTGATGTAACCATTCTTCCCTTGAATATAAAAACTCACTGTTTCAAATTTGATCCAACTTGTGCTTTTCTTGGGTAGGACTTTTTTTGACCAACAGTGAATAGAGCACAGGACTTGGGGCTAGGAAGACCTGAGTTCAAGTCTTACCTCAGACCTTTAATAGCTCTGTGATTCTTGGCAAGTCACTCACCTCTCTGTAACTTAGCTTCCTCATCTTTAAAATAAGGATAAACACAGCACCTACATCAAGGGGTTGTGGGGCAGCTAGGTGGTTTAGTGGATAGAGTGCTGCTCCCGAAGTCAGAAAGACTCCTCTTTGTGAGTTCAAATTTGGCTTCAGATACTTACCGGCTGTGTGACCCTGGGCAAATCACTTAACCCTATCTGCTTCAGTTTCCTCATTTGTAAAATGAGCTGGAGAAGGAAATGGCAAAACACTCTAGTATCTTTTATGGAGGGCAATGAGGGTTAAGTTCTTTGACCAGGGTCACACAGCTAAGTAAGTGTCAAGTGTCTGAGGCTGTATTTGAACTCAGTTCCTCCTGAATTCAGAGCTGGTACTTTATTGCACACCCTAGCTGCCTCTCCCCCCCCCCCCATATCTTTGCCAAGAAAACCCCAAATGGGGTCAGGAAGAGTCAGACATGATTAAACAAAACACCAAATGGTTGAAATGAGGATTAAATAAGTTAACATATATAAAGTGCTTTGCAAACCTTAAAATGCTAGCTGTTGTTTTTGTTGTTACTGTTGTTATTGAAGTGGCAAGAAATTCTCCACATTCTCTTTTGGGCTTCTCTCTACTCCTCCAATTTCTTTGCTTTTCAGACTTCTAGTGACTAATTTAAAAATCTATGTTCCATTTTTATTTTGTCATTTGAACTGCTTTGACTTCTTTTATTCCTCAGCTTTTTTATTTTTTCACTTTTTAAATTGAGAAATCAAGATTTCTTATATCCTTTTGTTTTCCAAATTCCATTCTGTGCATTTCTTTGTCACTGCCTTTAATTGAGTGATTTGGTTTAACAAGTTTTCAGCTGTACGTACCAGCTGGACATTGATGTAATCTTTATTATGTCTGCAATAGATTTATTAAGTTGCTTCCAGACATTGTCCTTAGGAGCACTCCTGGATAGCTCTCTCTTCCTTTTCCTTCTAAGGTTCTCAGCATTGTAACACCTGAAGCCTATACTGTTGTCTGGGACCTGACATATTATGGGAGAGAATGCATTGCTTCATGATGACTAGTTTGAACACCCCTGTTTTGGTATCATTGGTCTGTCAATTGTATTTATACTGTTAAATTCAAAAAAGGCTTATCACAATTCCATTTTAAGTATGCCCAATCCCTTTCGAAAATCATTTGATACATCTGAATTACTTTTGTCATCTCTCTTATTATTAGGTGGTTCCTTTGGAGTGTGTGCTAGGTGTAGACTTTTTTTCCTAAGATTTAAAAAAAATTCCTTTCTTCCTACTATTTTGTTTCTGCAGTTAGATTTTCCTAAATGACTTTGATACAATTCTGTTCTCACAGGTTCTTTCCTCAACCCTGACTCCTTCCCATTTACCTATCCTTTCCCTAGTTTGGAGATTTTACTTAAATATTCTCTCTCTCTCCCTTTCTCTCTCCCTCTCTCTATTTGTTCACTTATACTTCTTTTCCCTCTCAATTAAATGGTTCTAGTTAAGAAGCTGAAATTTTTTTGAGGCAGAAGTGAGAAGGGAATGAATTCCAAGTGATAGGGTAAAGACATGGAGAAAAAGAGGTACAGTGTCATGCATATGGTGTCTCCATTCCAATTATGTTAAAACTTTTCCTCCTGAGATTATCAACGACCTTCTTAACACTAAATCCAATGGTAGTTAGTATGTTCTCACTGATACACAGAACTGGAAAGGACCGCAACGGTGATCTAGTCCAACCAAACTTGTCCAAGAATCCTCTCTACAACATATCTAACAAGTGGTTGTCTACCTTTTCCTTGAAAATCTCCAGGGAAGGTGAATCCCAAGACAACAATTCCACTTTGGGATACTTCTAATTGTAAGGGAAGTATTCCTTACTTCAATCTTAAATTTGTCTTTTTATAACTTCTAACTCGTATCATAGGTGCTTATGTGTGTGCCTTTTCTCCTTTCTAAACTGAATTACTTGAAGGGAGGACTTCTGTCCTATTTCATGCTATATCCTAGCATCCATCACTTTGTTTTGCATGCAATAGGTGCTTAATAAATGCTTTGATGCATTAAATGGATTGAATTATAGTTGGTGATAGCAAGTATGAGAAAAAGACTTAACCTATTTACTCTGTACTAGGCAAAAAAAAAACAAAAAAAAAGGTCAGGGTTTTAGGGAGAATCCAGAGAGCTAAAATCAGTGTGCTTCAGTCTTAAGGAGCTCTGAATATTAAATTTCATTAAATATTCTGGAAATAATTTAGGCAGACCGTGAGATTTAACACAGCAGATCATCATTCATTTATTTAGTCTGGTCTAGCAGCTGCCTTCACATCATTTGCACAAAAAAGGAATAAAATGCCTAACTCTTAATGCTGTATATAGTATGAAATGCAAAAATAATTTGAAGTTTTAATAGGATACTGAATGTTGCCAACTATCAGAAAAAATTTGCATTTCAATATGTGTGGGCGCAGATTGTGTTATGGTGGCCAAAGGCAACCTCATTTTCCATTTTCCATTGTTCTCATTCACAACTCATAGACACCAAAACCCAGGGCCTCCTTTCATCACTGCGGTGCCTAGAACTAGACCCCTTCCAAGTCCTGAATCATCTGTATTGATCTCGGCAGTCGCTGGCTGGATCATTTCACTTTAGAGCTTCATTAACATTCGGTGTTAATTGTCTTTCACTTTTCCACTCATTGGCCTTACCTGAAGGAGACTTCTGACACCATCCCTAAAGCAGTCTGCTGCTACTGCGGCATAGAAAGCCTTAATGTTGTTCTTGAGAAGCCAGGCCTGTTTCTTCGCCATGCCACTGTTCATCTCCTTCACACACTCCTTGCGCGGTCCCTGTATAACACAATGAAATATTGGTTGGTCAAAAGCCGTGGCATTCTACCTCAAGCCGTGGTTGGTTTTTAAAGGACAAAAATAGGTGGCCAGGACCTTTTAGGCTGAGGAAGGGGAGAGTACCTCCCGAAAGTCCACAAAAATCCAGCCTTCCCTCCCCAAACTCAGCACTGTTTATAGTATTCACATTCTAGCCAAGGAGTCTGGGGTTATTAGCATGTGATTAATTAACTGCAAAGATTCTGAGTGAATCGGGAGGAGGCAGCTGGTGATGAGCCTGAACTCATGCCAGAGCTGTGATGAAAGTGACTCAGGGGGAAGGTGCCAACAGTCTTTGGCTCAGCCTTCAGGGTCACTTTTAGGAATGGTGAGTCCATCATGGCCACAGCACACATTTAAAGAAGCACATAGAACTTAGTGGGCAGAGAAGATGATGTGCTGTAGCCCTATGTAGTTCATACACCATTAGAACTGGCAGGGACTTCAAGGGGTTGAACTAGGCAAACCCCTCATTTTGCAAATGGGAAAACTGAGGCCCAGAGAATTTAGGTAACTTTCCCAAAGTCACAAAGTAAGTGAGTGGCAGAATTCTAGTTTCTGACTTCTCTTTATTGCACTAGCTTGCCACTGTCCTGTTTCTTTAAAAAACAAAACAGTAACAACAACAAAAAACCTATACCTTTGATTTCTATTAGTGTAGGGAGTTTTCCATCAGTGCAGATCAGAACCTTCTTTGTAATTTCTAGTCGTAGAGAACTGCCTGGATATTGAGAAGTTAAGCGACTTGCCTGGGGTCACACAGGAAGTATGTATCTGAGTCAGGACTTGAACCCAAGTCTTCCAAAGTCTGAGGCCAGTCTTTTTCTCCACTATGTCATGTTTTTATTTACATGTATCTGCCCCATTCAGATAATTGGGGAAGGGGAGCAGTGAAAAGGGTAGTCCAGATCTTTGATTTTATCAGTTTCCTAATGTGGAAACTCCCATCACCAATGCACACAGCAACTAATCACCCAAAGCATAGTTTTAGAGAGCTTTCTGGGACAATGAAGGGTTAAATAGCTTGCTCATATTCTCACAGCTAGAGTATCAGAGACAAGATCTGCATGTGGGCATCCTGAACCAGATATTCTATAAACATATTCCATAGGCAACCATGCTTGAGTTTCATAGGAGACTCAAGCTCAACATGTCCAAACAGAACTCCTTGTTTTTCCCACAAACCCTCCCCTTCATCCAAACTTCTCTATTCTGTCAAGGGCACCATCATTTCCCCACAGTTGTACTCTCAGACTTGCAATCTCAGTGTCACCCTCAACTCCTAAACCTCACTCACCTCACATGTCTAATCCATTGCCAAACTACCTTCACAGCATCTCTTGTATTGGTCCCATTCTCTCTATTTGCATTGCATTTCTCTTTTTATATAGCCATCGCTCTAGTTCAGGCCCTCATCCCCTCTCACCTAGACCAAAGCCATAACTTTCTAATTAGTCTTCCTTTTGATTCTCTCCTCACTCCAATCCATCCTCAAACTCAGTTGCCAAAATTATTTTTCCTAAAGAGTAGGTCTCCTCGTTTCATCTCCTACTCAGTAAACTCCACTGGCTCCCATTTGGCATTCAAGATCAAATGCACATATCTAGCTATTTACATGTTATTATCTCCCATTAGAATATTGGCTCCCTGAAGACAGACACTATTTTTGCCCTTAGTATCCTCAGTGTTAAACTCAGTGCCTGGAATATAGTTTTTATTGTTGCTCAGTCATTTCAGTCATATCTGACTCTGTGTCACCTCATCTGGCGTTTTCTTAGCAAAGATACTGGAGTGGTTTGCCATAAGTAGTTAATAAATGCTTGTTGATCGAGTGACACCAAGGCCATTATATCAGGAGTGTCCAACTCAAATAGAAATGTATACCTACAGAGGCATATTGACTTAGGAAACCACAATTTTAATATTATTTATGTCATGCTGTATTTTTATTTATTTTGTTAAACATTTCCCATTACATTTTCATTTGGTTCAGGTGCAATTTGATGTGCTGCATCTTATTTTCACCTCCTTAGACAATATGTTAGCTCCTTTTTACTTCCGTTTCAGCTCAAGTATTTTTGGAAGGGATTTTAGTGGTCATTTAAGTCCAACCATCTCTTTTGTAATTCTGGGAGATTAGAGGCCTTCAAAGGTTCAGTAACTTGGCCGAGTCACCCAGGTAATAAATGGGAGAGGCAATATTTGAATTCAGGCCCTCTAAATCGAAATGCAATGCAATTTCAATGGTGTCTGGTACTGTGAAAGAGAAGCATGAGAGATGGCTCTTATCCTTAGGGAGTTTTCAATGTAGTTGGAGGGCTAGACCTACCTATAAACTTGGTAAGAAGCATTCTTTGCAGGGATTTTATTTTTCAGCCACTCTGTGAAGTGATGAAATTGGAGACATTAGAAGCTACTAAGAAGCTGGTGTGATTGAGGGTAAAGAGAATTGGAGTAGATATTAGGAGATTGGGATTATAGCCCTGGTTCTAATACTAGCTAGCCACATGACCTTGGGCAAGTATCTTGGTCTCTCTGAGCAGCTGGAAAAGGAAGGAGATGGATTACTAACCCAAGGGTTCCTCAACTTTTTTTGTCGTATTGCCTTTTGTGGAAGTCTGTTGAAATCTGTGGACCTCTTCTCAGAATAATGATTTTAAATGAATAATATAAAATAATAAGATTACAAAGGAAATCAATGACATTAAAATGCCGTTATCAAAATATCTTTTTTAGAAAACAAGTTCACAGACCCTAGGTTAAGAACCTCTATACTAAATCACCTCTAAGGTCCCTATCAACTCTAAAATTCTATTCAATATGGGATTTAACTTGAGTCTATCTTGGGTCTCTCTGCCCTACTATGCGGTACAAAGCAAAGAAGGGAAATGCAATGCAGGGCATCCAACAAAGAGGGTAGGCATGGGACAGAAAAATCACTGCCAGGTCCAGGAAAGATGTGCCTTAACATCAGCCTACAAATTGCACTACCATGACTGTGAACCCCTGGGGAAACTGGCACTTATTTAAATAAATACAGTCAAACGTATATCTATTAGTATTACAAAAATCCAAATTAAACATTAACTGTGACAGTGAGATTTACTTTAGTGCCCGGGTTTGCCATATTGTGAAGTCATAAAAATATTTCATGCAGAATCTCTCTTTGCTGAAAGTTATTATGCTATCATTGTCGCACACATATTAATGTGGAAGCAAAGCTGCCATAGAGATGCCACGGGAGAAAAGCAAATAAAAAAAAAATGAGAGAGAGAGAGAGACATGCAGGGACAGAGTCCTCTGACTTCTCACCATGAGTCAGAATCACAGAAGTGGATTTTATCACCCAATTAAAATACTTGGACAGCCAACTTCATCCCAAAAATGAAGCCAGCATTTCAGGAGACAAAACCACAGACTTGTTAGGTAGTTTTTTTCCTTTCTTTTTACAGGAAACATCAAATGTGACATGATCTTGACAACACAGGTCTGAGGAAAGGGTGAAGAGTTTGCAATTATTTAGTCTCCGGAACAGGTGGTGATGAGGTGGCTAGATCACTGTCTTTGAATAGAGCAAAGGTTATTCTGTGAAGAGGACAGTGAACAAATTTTCTCCGATTCTACTAAAGATAAAAGAAAAGAAATGGACCTGAATTGTAGTAGTGCTAGGGTGGAAAGTAGTCTGTTCTGTCCAGATTCCTCTGATGGCAAATTATATCTGTACTTACGTGTACATACACCTATACACACACATACATACATAGGAACAAATCTAAAAAATAGATGTATTCATTCATTCATTTATTTATCTATTTATTTATTCATTTAATTATTTATTTAATAGATGTATTTATTATAGCTACCAATCAGAAGATTAAAACAAACTCATTTCTTTTCTTTTGGAACCAGAAGAGGAAAACAAACCACTCCCTGCGCCCCCCCCCCCCCAAAAAAAAAAAAAACAGAAAGAAAGACTTGTCTTACTAATCTATTTCAATCCAATTCAAAAACATTTTTTAAGTGAGACAATTGGGGTTAAGTGACTTGCCGAGGGTCACACAGCTAGTAAGTGTCAAGTGTCTGAGGCCAGATTTGAACTCAGGTCGTCCTGAATCCAAGGCCAGTGCTCTATCCACTGTGCCACCTAGCTGCCCCTCAAAAAACGTTTTTGAAGGCATAGAGTGTGTAGAACACTGTGATAAGCCCTGAGGGAGATACAAATTTTAAGTAAGACAAGTTTAGTAGAGGGATTTGGCATATACAGAAATTCATATGTCTAGTACATATATACACACATATATTTCACATCTGCTAAAAAGTCATAGTATATGCATACATGTGTATAGACATATTCATATGTACACATGCATACATATATGTATAAACATATATAGTCTCCCAACACACATATGTATGCAAATAAATTGATTTCCTCTAATTGACTTCTCCATCTCACATATCTCCCTATTTTACATAGCTGCCAAAGTGATTTTGCTCAAGTACAAGTGTGAACAAATGAATACTGAGTTGCTGAGAATAAAAATAGGGTATGGATGGAGTGGAAGACTGTAAACTGAGGACTGAAGTAACTGAATGTGTTTATATGTATGGAAAATACATATGTGTTTGGGTTTGCATTCATTGAAGATCATAGGATGTAGAAGGGACCTCTGAGGTTATCTAGTCTAATCCCTTTATTTTACAGATGAGGAAACAGGCCCAGGGAGGGTAAATGAATTGCCCAGGGTCACCAAGGTAGTAAGCACCAAAGGTGGGATTTAAACTCATATGTGTATGTAAATACGTATATACAAGTATATTCCTATATGTTCATATACACACATATATACATGTATACATATATATACATAATATAGGGGGAGATAAAATATTTAAATACTAGGTTGCTATCAGCCATGAAGCTTAGTAGGGTGTTTGACTTATAAACAAATTCATTATGTCTCATATACATATGTGTGTATGAGATACACACATATACATATGCATACACATAACACACATATATTATATACATATTCTATTCATTCTCTCTCTCTATATATATGTATGTATACAATCATGTACACACACATATATTCAGTCTCTCAGGAGATTGAGATGGAGTAAAGAAAGGTTAACATCATGAAAACCCAGAGAGGGGAGATCACTTAAGGAGAATGTGGTCAACAGTATCTAAAACTACAGACAGATGGAGGGATAAGAATTGTGAAAAATGGCATTGTATGTCAATTAAGAGATCATTGGTAACTTTGAAGGGAGCAGTTTTAGTTGAATGATGAGGTTGGAAGCCAGATTGGATGCGGTTTAGAATAAAGAGAGAAAAGAGAGAGGAATGATTGAATGAAGCCGTCTTCTTCAAGTTTAGCTGAGAAA
This sequence comes from Dromiciops gliroides, assembly GCF_019393635.1. Classification (NCBI taxonomy): domain Eukaryota; kingdom Metazoa; phylum Chordata; class Mammalia; order Microbiotheria; family Microbiotheriidae; genus Dromiciops; species Dromiciops gliroides. Next base: position 170,904,648 of record NC_057862.1, read on the forward strand.
GGAAGGCGGCACAAAGGATGATAGCTAACAATAATGGTAACATTAGATAAGAGCTTTTTTAAAGATGAAGGGGACTTGGGTACATGGGTGGGGAGTGAGTAAATATGGAAAGATTGAAGATATATGTAGGTATTTATGTGTCTGTGTGTAAGAGAGAGAAATATAAAGAAACAGAGAAAGACAGACAGAGACAGAGAGAGTCAGAGAGATCCAGAGAGACATAGGGGATAATGTATTAGAGAATATGGAAGGGGTTGGAATCACTTACTCTGTCACTGCTTCTGACCTGTTCAGGGCCTAGGGATGAAGGGGGAGTCACGGAATGGTACTTTTGGGTTAGTTCAAAATTATGTTTTCTAATTTCAACTAGGCCTTCAATGCTATATGGAAACTCCCCTTTCCTTCTCTTATAACCTTCTCACATGATAACAATACCAGACTTTCTCCCCTTTCTTTAAGGCCCTTAGTTCTATTACTTGCCCCACCTCCATAGCTTTTTCAACTCTACTAAAAAGAATAATGCCTTCTGACTTGAATTCATTCAATTCTCCTCCTTGGTACTTAAAAAGCTCTTCACTTTTCCTTCTTCTTGTTGGGGAGGATGAAGTGGACCTTTTCCTGACTAGTTCTAACTTGGTGTCTTTGATCTCATCATCTCTTGTTCTTCTCCAGATCTTGAATTTTTCAATCACCCCTATTCCCTCGGTTTCATCCCTTTCTGCCCTCAATGGATCCTTCCCTTTTGCTTGCAGACAGACATATTCAAGAGTTGTATGTCTTAAAAACAAACAAAACAACCCACTTCCCTTTGTTGCAGAAAGCCCTACTTTCTCCTCCTTTTAACTGCCAACTGTCATGCCTCCATCCACTGTCTTCTCTTCCTTTTCACCCACTGACTACTCAAATCTTTTCAGTTGGACTTTGACACTTTACTGATATTTTTCTTTCCAAACTGATAATGACTTTCCTGACTGTCCTGCTACCTCTCTGATTGCTCCTTTTTATGTTCCCTTTATGTTCTTATTCCTTCTATTGACCCCCAAATATGAACATTCCCTATGGCTCCATCCTAGGCTCTTTTCAATTTCTTTTTTTTCTTTTCATTTTTTTTTTTAGGCAATGGGGGTTAAGTGACTTGCCCACGGTCACACAGCTAGTAAGTGTCAAGTGTCTGAGGCCGGATTTGAACTCAGGTACTCCTGAATCCAGGGCTGGTGCTTTAACCACTGCGTCATCTAGCTGCCCCCTTCTTTTCAATTTCTACTAAGCTATTAAGTAATTATCAAGCACATAGCAAGTTCCAGGAACCATGCTACACACCAGGGATAAAAAGATTAAAATACCAATTAAATAACCCCCGCTCTCATAGAGCTTACTTTTGCTAATGGTGGGCACCAAGGACATGAATCTGTGTAATGGATGTTTGAGGACTAGCTAGCATTGTGGAATGTTCAGAGGGACTCTAATTCTCTCTTAGCCCTGAGAAAGATTTTGGATTGTCGTGGTCTTTATGTCGGAAGGCAGACTTGAGAGACCTGGGAGTTTTTAAGGAGACACACTCAGTCTGTAAGAGAGAAGACTTCGAGGAAGGAACCCCTGATGAGTATGCGTATGAACCAAGCAGCGGCAGAAGATGACATCTTCGGCATCTCTAGGACCTCCACCAAAATGAGAGAATCAGCAGCTTGGGGGCAAGCAGGTGAAAGGAGAGCTGAACTTGCCAGAGAAAGGAGAGACAGAGGTGGTCCTTTGAGCCCTGCAGGCATCTTGGAACAGAGAGTTGAGATTGAAGTTGCTAGTTATGATCGTTTCTTTGAGGACTGAGAAAAGTTCCAAAAGGTCAGCTCTTTCTCAAATTCTCCTCCCTTTGCCTGACCAGTAGCAGTCACTGTAACATACTCTGCTCACTTCTTTTAATTAAACTTTTCCTGTATCCTGATTTTGCCTCAAATATGTTAAACTAGAGATTAGCTAGAAATATGCAAATTTTTAAATTAGGGCAGAGAGCCAAACTTTTGTCTGAATTTTAGGGATTTTCCTTAACTGGGAGATTTGAACTATTGTCATTGTATTGATAAACTTTTTTATTAATATATAAACTACATCACATAAAAGGACCACAGAGACCCAAGGGCCATTATACTGTCTCTATGCTAAATATGGGCTCACTTTTCTAACAGTGTCCACTAATTAAACCTATAATCTCTAATGTGGGAAAGGGAGAAAGTCAGAATGAAGGCAGGTGAAACCTGTGGGGTATTCAGCTTTGCCCCTTCCAGAGGAGAGAAGGGAGCAGAAAGGATCAAGTGCCTTCCCCAGGGCTACCCATCAGTATTACAAACTACACATATAAAGAATAACTACAAAATAAATATAAGGTCATTAGCAAGGGAGTTGAGAGCATTTGGGATATAAGGAAAAGCTTTTTTGTAGAAGGTTGTTTTTGATCTGCATCTTGAAAGAGGTGAAGGATTGTGAGGTACAGATGTGGAAGGAGTGCATTCCAGTCTCGGGGGATAGCCAGTGCCAAGGCATGAAGACCATTGATTTCAGGTATAGGAATAATGAATGATAAAGGCTAGAAAGATAGGTTGGGGCCAGGTGGTAAAGGGTTTTGTTTTTTCTTTTGGTTTGTTTTTGTGGGGCAATGGGGGTTAAGTGACTTGCCCAGGGTCACACAGCTAGTAAGTGTCAAGTGTCTGAGGCCAGATTTGAACACAGGTACTCCTAAATCCAGGGCCAGTGCTTTATCCACTGCGCCACCTAGCTGCCCCCTGGTAAAGGGTTTTAAAAGTTCAAGAAGAGAGCTTATATTTTATCCTCAAAGCAATAGGGAGTTTGTTGAGTAGGGTAATGACATAGACAGATACATGCTTTAAAAAAATCATTTTGGCAGCTGCATGGAGGATGGATTGGAGTTGGGAGAGACTTGAGGCAGTAGACCAAATAGGAGACCATCACAATGATGGCAATATTTTCTCTAATGATTTCAATTGCTATCTGCATGCAAATGACTCCCAAATCTACCACTCCCTTGAACTTCAATCAAGATTTCCAATTGCCTGTTGTATATCTCCACCTGGATATGCGTGTTATCCCACCAGTATAACTCAAACTGCAACAGATACTTGTTTAATTGAATCTTTCCTTTCAAAATCTGGCCATCCTAACTTCCCTGTTACTGTTAAAAGCATCATCATTACCTTAGTCATACAGGTTGAAACCTCCTACAACCCTCCCATCCATCCATGTTGATTAGTCCACCTCCCAATATCTCTTACATCCATCCCCTTCTCTCTACATATCCTACCACTAGTTCAAGCACTAATCCTTTCTGAACCATGCTATTAAAATTTTCTAATTGACCTGTCTGCTTCTAGTATTGCCTTCTCTAGTCACCATTTTTTGCCTCATTTATTACCCAGTCTTTTTTGTGTGTGTGTGAGGCAATGAGGGTTAAGTGATTTGCCCAGGGTCACACAGCTAGTAAGTGTCAAGTGTCTGAAGGCAGATTTGAACTCAGGTACTCCTGAATCCAGGGCTGGTGCTTTATCCACTGTGCAACCTAGCTGCCCCTATTACCCAGTCTTAATCACTGAATGGGTGTTGCCTCAGTCAGACTGAGACCCTGGAAAGACCTTAGCTTAAAAAGGCCAAGGTATCCCTCTGCATCGAGACCATCTCCAGTCATCCTGATGTATATCTTACCACTGGACGCAGAGGGTTCTGGAAGAAAGAGTGGGGCTGATGACTTTGCACCATCCTGCCTCACTTAAATCCAAATCACTTACAAGTCATGACATCACCTTCCTGATATCATTGGTCCTCTTTGAGAATGAAGGACAAACAACAACCTCTAATCAATCCTCTACTTGGTTACCAACATAATCTCCCTAAAATATAAGTTTGATTATGTCATGGCTCAAAAATATTCACTTCTTCTCACTTACCTCTAGTAAAAATACTATATGGCTGGGATTTAAAGCCCTCCACATTCTGGCTCCAACCTGTCTTTCCAGACTTATTTCATATCACTGTCCCTCATGCCCTCAATCTCCTGTCAAACTGGCATCTCAGGTGGACCCCAAACTTGACATTCTATCACCCATCTCTGTGCCTTCAAACAGGTTTTCCTACATTATTGGAATGTGTGCCCTTGCCTCCTCCTCCTTTTATCTCTGGTTTCTTTAAGACTTAGATAAGGCACCACCCACTATGAGAAGCTTTCCATATTACCTCCAGTTTTTGCTGCTCTCTTCCTTATTCTATCTACCCTGATTCCTTTCCACAATCTAATCTTTAGAGCAGAGGCAATTTTTTTTGGATCCCCACTAACTCACACAGTGCTTCACATTTAATAGATACTTAATAAATGTTTATTGAATTGAATTGGAGTATGTCTAATGAGGGCTGGTAAAAAATAAATTTATCTAAAGACCTGCAAATGTTATGGTAAGAGGTTAAGCTGAAGAGTAAGGGAAACCAGGAAAACAGGATGTATCTATCAAGGCAGATGCCATGGACAGTTACAGGTGTAACATGAAGAAAAAACAATGGAAAGGAGCAGTAAGTCATAATATCCAAGAAGCCAGAAATGAAACCCAAGACCTTATGATATCTATAGTCAACTATAAAAAGTATGGGATAACAAACAAGGTAACTGGAGATTCTAAAGGAGAGAGGCAAATTCACATAGGAATCACTGAAATGTGGTGGGAGGGCACTTAGCACTAGAGGAGAATGGATATGGAAGGGTACAGGGAAAGAGGCTACTCCTGTGGTTTCATTGATTCAGGGCTAAGATGTCAAGTGTGCCCCCTTCCCCAATACTCCCAAGTGCCAAGGGAACTAGATTAAAATGTAATTGGGAAATATTTAATAAAATAAATTAAAATTTAATAAAACATAGACAATATTACATTTTTAAACCAAGTCCATATGTGCTGTGCAGAGATTCTTATGTACAGCTTAATGGCCCCTTGTTTCTACTTGAGTTTGACACCATTGATTTAGGGAACTATTAAATGAGAAAACTCTCTCTATCAATGCAGGTCAGCACCTCCCTGCAACTTACAGTCTTAGAGAATTTTGTAGGGCACTGAGAGGTTACCTGAGTTTTCTCAGGGTCACACAGTCAATGTATATCAGAGATCTTACCAGTTCTGAGGCCCGATCTCATTCTCCTGTGCCATACTGAATATCCCATTTAGAAAGAACAGAATAGATAAAAAGGGATTGTGAATTTTTTTTGGGGGGGGGATTGTGAAATATGTGTTAAGAAAATGTTCTAGTGAAGAGATACAGGAACTTAAGTAGGGAAACATGGTAGAGAGTTTTTGGGTGAGGATCAATGGAATGAAAATGCCTGGATAGAAGGAAATAGACAAGTGATTGTAAAAACAGATCACTAGCCTATATAACAGTATGACAGTGTAAGTAATAGGGAGGTGTAACAATTGGAATAACGCCACCTGCTGGATACTTACTGTAGAAGAGTTCTGCCCATGAAGGGAAGGTCTTTGAGGGCAAGACCAGGAGTCAGGAAGTGACGCGGACTAGTGGGAGGAGGAAGGAAGAGACTGGCGCTCAGTCTCGCTCTCTTTCCTCTGGACTCTGGTGGAGAGTGGAGCTAGAAATGTGCTCTCCCTTTAATAGATAGGAATCTAGGCCTTTCTCTCTCTCTTTACCAAATTCTTATTCTCCTTAATAAATGCTTAAAAGTCTAACTCTTGCTAAAGCTTATAATTTATTGGCGACCACTCATTAGATATTTTAGACAGTTTAGCTAGAATTTTAACCCTTAACAGATGGCTGACCATGAAGAGGAAAGCTAAACCTGTCTTCTGATCTTCTGGTTGGGTAAGAAATTTCCCCTACCCTTTAAACTGCTAAGTACTGGCGCACTGGCTGTGTTTTCCCTTTAAATTTTTTCGAATGGACCTTTTAAACTCCCTAATTACCCTATTTTTGATTTTAGTCTGTTTAACCAGACAAATGGGAGATAAGATCATGTTAATGCTTTGTTTTTGTGGATTTTCTATTTTTCTTTTTATTTTTGTTAAAAGAGCCAGCAACTTACTCACACAAGGAAATATCTCTCCCTCTCCCAACCATGCTTTTTCAGAGAAACCTGAAGAGATTCCCGCAGCTTTTCCCAGTTCTAACAGTAATTGTTGCTCTAATTTTGCATGCCTGGAGGCAATGACCCACCCTCTAGTAGCTTTTAATCCCCTAGCGCCTGGAGGCAAAGTGGGGGAAGAGGAATCCAGGCCTGAGTTCAAAATCAAGTCTGATTCAAATTGCGCTGGTCCCTCCCCTCCTCTCCAAACCCCACCCTCTACTCCTCCCATGGCCAAGCCCATTGCTTCCCCTGCCTGGGAAGTCCAGAGAACTGATGCGCATGCTCAACTTTCTCTAACTACATTTGCAGCTTCAGGCTCAGCCCTTTCCCAGCCTGGCTGTGCTTCTGAGACAACCTTAGAAAGCCCTTTAAATTCCAGATATGCTTGTTTTGTTCATAATTTTGCTAACCTGCTTTTGTCTTTAATTAGTAATCTTATAAAGCATTTGTATGGTGAAAAGACTGACAGACAATATAGAGGGGTTAAAGAAGAAAAACTTAAGCTGAATAAGAATGACAATCATCACCATAGTTCAAGACTCTGCTTCTTTTGCCATGGAAGGGTACATATTTTACAGAAATGTAGAAGTAAGCAGCAAGGTATTGATATGAGTATTGGGGATTTTAGATATCGGAATCAAAAGTGTTCTGAATTCACTCAGAGTAATAATGTCAGTTCAGAGGTTACATAGGATTTCTATGCTATTATATATACATTTTGAAATTAATGGTATGGGTTTATTTTCATAGAGATTTTCATGCTTTTGAGATTGTGTCTTATACTTAGTTTTTAAAACAAGGAGAATATTTGTAAAAGCTTTTTAGTCATGTGATCAAGTTTATATTTTATAATACTCTTTAAGTTCATGTTCATTTAGATTTCCTTAGTTTGAATTTCACTGTCTTTTATTGTTCCATGTGTATTTTCTTCTATTCATTTATCTAATTTTGAAAAAATTGCAAGATGGTTTTGATTTCATAATACAGTGTTAATTCTAGGAGTATTGTGCTCCCATATTCTGAGTTGTTTGTTTTTGTTATTTTTTCTCAACTGATTATTTGATCAAACTCTTTAAAGCATTTCCCTGGCAAATTGTTTGCCATGGCAAGTGTAAATTGATTCTAGAAGTATTATTTTTGATAAGCATATTCCAAAAAAAAAAAAAAAGAGGGGAACATTTGTAAAAGTTTTCTTTTTTCAGAAAAAAGTTTTCTTTGATATTCTGTTGTGCTTTAACTTGTATTTAAATATGTTCTGATTTTTCACAAAAGTAATTGTATACTAAGTGCAAAAAAGGGGTATTATTTGAAATTGTTGCATAATTATATATTGTGTTCTGAGTCAAGATGTATTCACATTTTTTGCAATCATTTATTATCCTCAATTTTTAAATCCATATGAGACTTGGATTATGGGAACTTATCATTTAAGACATTAATTGCCTTTATTCTGAGTTATCAGATGCCAGTTGGCCAAGATGCCATCCAATCACAAGAGGAATACATGCAAAGAGCAGACATTGAACTGTTACATGAGGGGAGACATGCACGAAGTTAAGGTATGGCCGAGGGAACGGCTTTTGACAAATGTTGAGGTTGGATTCTCTTGGTTTAATATTTTATTTTATTTTTCCCCACAATATTGTACAGATGGCTGGAAGTATTCATCCCACCCATCTCACTTCTACACCTGGCTTCTATGCTCCCTCCTATATGCCTGATGCCATGGACATCTCAATCCCATGCATCTGATTAAGTCTGACTCAGTTTCTTCCAATATGTTCGGTGGCTTGGACATATATTCCATCCACCTATTTTAAGCCTGGCATACTGTATGGGCAGTACATATTGCTCAAGTGTGGGAATGCTCATATCCCATCATTTCTCTGTTCTTTTATGGTAACCCCCATAATTATCTCAGGTGTCATGATAAATAACAGTGTTGAATTTGGCCTTGACATCTGTTACTAATTATATTAGATTTTAAAATTTCTCATAATGGCATGAGGATAATTAGGCAGATGATGCAAAAAGTGATGAAACAGATAAAAATTATTTTTAATAATTAATATTGCAGCAATTATCTTCTCAATTACCCTCCATAAGGGGGGACTATAGTAATATTATAATTTTAAAGAATGTTTCAATTTTTGTTTTATTATATGTTTCATGTGTAACAACTAAGATTCTGAATTCCCTTAGACATGTTTTTGAGAACTTTCATTGTTTGATTTGATTATTGACAAAGCTATTTTAAAGTTGTGTTAAGCTCAATTTTGTAGGAAATTTTCCTGGCTGATTACCAGCATCCACACATCAACCCCTGAAAAGACTTCCATTCCACGACTACACCTAGAGGACATCTGAGAAAAGACTTTCAGAGACTTTAAATGAACAGTTTTGATTTGTTGTTTTTGTTGTTTTTTTTCTCTTTCTGTTATAATATACACCATCTGTAACATGTATTCTCTGCAGAGGCCCTCCCTTTGCAAGACTAATGTCAAAGCGTCGGTTCATGAGGACAAAAAAAAAATCGCCCCTCTGGACAAAACTTTCCTCTCTTCCTTTTCTATATTGTTGTTCACATATTATTAGTTAGCAATAGTTATTATATTCTTTTTACTGTTCCGTCAAGGAAACATTTTGTTTCTTGAGGAACAACAGGGGGGACTGTAACGATTGGAATAACGCCACCTGCTGGATACTTACTGTAGAAGAGTTCTGCCCATGAAGGGAAGGTCTTTGAGGGCAAGACCAGGAGTCAGGAAGTGACGCGGACTAGTGGGAGGAGGAAGGAAGAGACTGGCGCTCAGTCTCGCTCTCTTTCCTCTGGACTCTGGTGGAGAGCGGAGCTAGAAATGTGCTCTCCCTTTAATAGATAGGAATCTAGGCCTTTCTCTCTCTCTTTACCAAATTCTTATTCTCCTTAATAAATGCTTAAAAGTCTAACTCTTGCTAAAGCTTATAATTTATTGGCGACCACTCATTAGATATTTTAGACAGTTTAGTTAGAATTTTAGCCCCTTACAGAGGTTCTGCTTTCTGGATAACATCTGGAACTCTTTCTGTCAAAATCAAAACAGCTGATAAGTTCTTTCATTGTTTTAATAATTTCATGTTTTACAAGGTAGAGGAGGCAATGAAAGAAACTTTTATTCCAGATCTCATTCTGACCAATAAAGATGAATTGGTTGCTAAAGCAGAAATGATGAGAACCTGAGTAGAAAACAATGGAAAGTCATGATTGTAGAATTTGTGGTAGAGATACAGAAGAAAATCATGTACAGTTTGAGATGCTTCCTTGATTTGGGAAGAGTAGATTTCTTCTTCAGAGAAGGGATAGGTAGGAACCCATGGCCTAAAGCCATAGCAAGATGATAAGATCAAGGGCAAGATCAAACATCTCTATAGTTGAGGTGGAGATGAGACATAGGTCATGGGAATTGAGTAGACTGAAGAACTGGAACACTTGAGGGATCAATATACATCATTAAGGAATTTGGACTTGATTCTTTTGGCAGTGGGGATAAGTAAAGGTTTTTGAGCAGAGAAGAACAGGGGAAATTGTCTAAAGAGGGATGGAAAGATCTTAAGAATGAAATTCTGAAAACAAATAGAAACAATGTCAATAAGGAATTAAGGGGTAAGCTGCTAAAGATCCAAAAAGATGTTGATAGACTAGGAAAATGGGTCAAACCCAGTAAGATGAAGTTTAATGGAGATAAATATGCAATCTTGCACTTGCATTAAAAATAAAATCCCAAGCCCTAGGATAGGGGATGCATGAATGCAACAAAAGTTCAATGGTCTGGGAGTTTTAGCAAATTGTCATTCTCAATTCTATATACTTAGCACCTCTAACTTGTATTATAATTATTTGTAGGTTTCTCATCCTCCTACTAGAATCTAAGTGTCTTGAGGGAAAGTATTGTGTTTTGTTTCATCCTTTTATAGGAGAGTGTAGGCATTTAAGAAATGTCTGTTGTTGTACTTTAGAAAAATCACTTTGGCGGTTGGGTAAAGGATAGATTTGATTGGGGAAGGACTTGAGAGAGGGAGACAAATTAGGAAACTGTTAAAATAGTGCAGGAGAAAGGGGATAAGGTCCTGAACTCAGGTGGTGGCTGTGTGAGTAGAAAGAAGTGACCATATGAGATCAAATGAAATAATGTTTGTACAGTGCTTAGCACAGTGCCTGGAATATAGTAAATGCTTAATGAATGCCTATTCCCTTTCCCTTCCCATATATGAGAGATGTTGTAGAAATAGATACTGCAAAATTTAGCAACTGATTGGATATATGGTACAAATGAATGAATGAAAGAAAAAGCATTATAAATGTAACATAAGATGAATCCATGACACACATCAGTATCATTCATATCCCCTTTTTGATCTACTCCATGTATTAGCTCTTTGAAACAGTACAGGACCTGACTGCAATCACATGTATAGTCACCTGGTAAACAATGACTACAAATTGATTTCCTGACTCTTCTCTCAGAGTCTTAGTAGCCAGGGATACATGGAGAGGGGAACCCCCCCCCCAAAAAAAAACATTCAGGAGAATGTAAGAGAACAATAGATCACAGCAACCAACATGGTATGTGACTCTCCATATCTTTAGTTGGCCATTCACTTCAAGTTTCCTATGTGATGCTTATTAAACATCACCAAGGCTTGACTGGTAGGACATCTGTACATTGATGCTATTCTGTAGCACTGATTTTACCTGAGCACCCAGGTGTGGGCAGAGCTGCTGGAGTTCAAATAAAAGGAGAGAAATGGGTCAGCAGGTTCTAATGTCTATGAATTTACCATAAGAGGCGGTGAAGCATAGTGGGCAGACAGATAGCTTTGGAGTCAGGAAGAGTAGAGCTCAAGTCCCCCATCTCACTTCTGATATATGCTGCCCACTTGACCCTGAACAAGTAATTTAACCTCTCAGGGTCTTTGAAGATAAGTCTAGGAAGCTTGGCATAGGAAGCACTGTGAAGATAATGCTAGGAAGTGGGTTTTGGAAACAACTGATTGGACTAGACAGCTGCCAGCCCAGATTTATTCTAGGTTAGGAGTGTGAGAGCTTATTCTACTACCCAGCCTAGAAAAGCTTGAGTGGGGCTTCTTTTGGGGATAAATACTAAAAGAATGAGTCAGCAAAAAAGGTGGGAGCTAAGAAGGACAAACCCTAACTCCATTTAGATTTTCCCTAAAGACCAAGATTATCTTTTTTAGGACTCATAGTTTTCTAACTTTTGCCTCTGTTTGATAGTTGTAAATCTGTTTCCTAAGGGCTAGAAAGCCTATGGCAAAGTTGTGTGCATATCAGAAGGGCAGAAGTGGTAGAAGAGAAAGAAGTTGGGGTCTTGGGCCCCTTTTTATACATAACAGAAGGCACATAGGCGAAAGAGAGGATCATGATACCAAGGGAGGCCATGAGTCTCACAGGTGAAAGAAAGTGGTTCTGGGCCAACCAGTCCAGGACCAAGAAATAGCTTAATAATTTAAGGCCAGCAGGAGATACTAAAAAGACGCTGCATTGTGTTATTTAGCAAAACAATAAATTAAGACACTCTGGAGGCCCATAGTTTAGACTTCCAATGTGTAGCTACAGAAAGGAACTTGGGGTGACAGATGTGCTGTTGCAGGGAAATCTCAAATGGCTGTTCCTCTATCTTTACACAATGGGAAAAGAATTAGATTTCAGGCTCTCTTGAGGAGGTCCAAGGCCCAAGACAATTAAGAAGTAAGAAAAATATCAAAACCAACCAACCAATTGTATAGAATCATATATTTAGTAACCTAAATGAGCTTTAAAATTAGAAAAAAAATACATAAAGGAAAATTTAGAAAAAGGAGAATGGAAGAGATGATTTTGTTGTATGTGCCTTTTGGATCCCAACAACAACTGGCCGACCTGCCTCTTTGTATAAGTATGTATGAAAGGTTGCATAGTGTTGTACAGAGATGCTCAAACTTTTTAGCCTCAGGACCCCTTGACACTCCCTCAAATTATTAAGGATCCCTCCTCCCAAGAGCTTTTATGATGTGGATTATGTCTATTAATATTTACTACATTAGAAATTAAACTATATTAGTATTATTATGAAAATAACTGGTCTCAGCTCATGCATGAAAAGAGCCCTGGATCTGGAGCCTCAAGATCTGGGTTCTTGTTCCAGTTTTGCCACTCACTAGCTGGGTGACCTTAGGCACATCACTCAGCCTCAGTTTCCTCATCTGTAAAATGGGGGAAATGGAAGCACCTGCCTCCTGGATTGCTTTAAGGATCAAATGCAATGCAATTTGAAAGATGCATTGTAAGCGTAACTATCATCATTTACATTATTCATTCTTCCTAACTCTCTCGGTTTCTTTGTCTGTTAATGGAGATAATAATACTTTTGCTGCTTATGATCAAAGCACTTTGTAAAGGATAAAACACTATCTAAATGAAAGCTGTTATTAGTATTCAACCTTATTTTAAGACTTACAAACATTAGGGTGGTGGGGAAATGCTAACATTACAGTTGTTAGCTGTCAGCATTGCAACCTTGGGAGCTTCCAGCCCTAGGCTTTCATTACAATGTCCAGATGTCAAGGAAGGGGATGTGCCAGCAGCCTGTGGTGTGTCTGGAAGTGATCCTTCCCTCCATCATGAGGGTATTTAGAAGGCTAGGGAATACCTTCTTCCTAGTCACTCATGCCTGTCAGTCCCAGAGAGAAGGGTGTAGACAAAGGCTACAACCTCCATGACCTCATGGGTTACAGGCTGTTCATTATTAACCTATTGAGGACCTAAAAGATCCAGTACCTAAATTTTGTTATTCATAAAGGTTGAAGTTGTAGGTTTATGTGTGAGGTACAAACACTCCTAAGGCTGAAAATGATGATTATAGTATAAGCACCAGCTCCCTGGGGTGAAAAACCAAATTGTTTTTCTCCTTCTTACATCATTATTACAATTTAGCATTTATTTCCCCACCCATTGCCTGTACCCAAGGCCAGCCTGGGCCAGTGATTTAGGAAATCATTTTCCTGTGACAAAGCTTCTTTCCCTGCCTCCCTGTGTTCTTTTGCAAAGAAGATGATGGACAATTAAGCCTGGAATATAATAATGTTGACAACATCTGCAGTCCCAAGAGCTTCCAGAAAGCAACTGACAAATCATTACCATTGCAGAAAGTGTGTTGAGCTCCTAAGAGAATTATAAGCACCTGGGATCAGAACTCTTGGGCAATCAACATGGAAACATATCATATGGTCCAAGACACATGTTACACAGACAAGGAACCCTCCCAGAGGTGGTGATGTAACTGCCAATCAGATATAACTGATTTCTGGAAGCAATTGTATCTTTTTTTCCCTAGCAGTGGTAATGAAGGAGTTAAAACCTATGACCTTATTGACCCTTTTTATTCTTGCCAATCTATAACCATTTTTACCCACCCACCCTCCTCAATTCACTTCTCCATTTCTAAAGAAAACAGGGAGTTTCACTCAATCATATTTTCATTGCCCACTAAACTCAATTTTGCCTAAATTGCTAGATAAGGAAAACACACCAAACTGCTTACTCCATCAAAACAGGCCCTTGTCACATATTGGCAAAAAATGAAAATCTATTAACCCAGGATGCCAAAGCTGATAACATGAGAGAAAGGTGCTTAAAAGATTAAAAATTGTTGAAGTCATAGTTTGTCAATTACTTATCCGGTTAGTGCTTTCCAGGCTGCTATCCTTTCTTTTAGAGGATTGCCTGAGGTTGCATTTTCTCAGATGTCAGAGTGTAAACACCAGGAGGTCAGGGATAGGACTAGTTTGCTTTGTATAGCACCTGAAATATTGCTAACTGCAAAAGTAAGCTTGCTTTACAGCTTCTTGACTGACTGGCCTCGGGGACACATCTTTTCTCAAGGACCTGTTTCTTAGAAGGTATAGAGGGTCCCTGGGAGGAGCAATACTGCTCATGTTAGATCTTAGGTTCGTATGTCTAAATCTGGAAAAGAATCACAGAGGTCATCTAATCCAACTTCCTCATTTTAGAGGTGAGGAACCTGAAGCTGGTGAAAGTTAAATGACTTGCCCAAGGTCACACAGACAGTAAACACTAGAGGTGGAATTTGAACCCAAGTCCTCTGATACTGGAGCAACTGTTCTTTCCATTGTAAAATGCTGTCTCTCAATAGGTCTAAGGACATGGGTATCAGTGACTGACATGATTCCTAGAATAGTGTCATAGAAAGATCACTGCATTTGGAACATGAGAGAGAAGAGTTTGAATTCAGGCTTTGTAATGGACTAGATTTGTGTCTCTGGCCCTTAATCTCCTTGGATTTCAATGTCCCCATCTGTAAAGTAGAATAATAATACCTGCTCTGCTTACCTTGAGAGATACTTAAGATAATCAAATTGGGTAATAGATATGAAAATGATTTGGAAAAATAAAAAAAAACCATGATATAATAGCTCATCATTATAGCTCCAATAAAACACACCATGCTATGGTTTATAAAGCACTTTGCTAATTTCCTGTACAAATTAATGGTTGGGGCCTTTGATAGAGATGTCTGTGCACATATGGATTATGATAATAATAATAGCTGGCACTCATATAGCACTTTCAGGTTTGCAAAGCACTTTACACACATTATCTCAGTTGATGCTCACCACAACCCTGAGATAGGTGCTATCATTATCTCCATTTCACAGATGGGGAATCTCTTGCTAAAACATTAGAAAGCATCAAGTATGTTCTGGGCAAGATGAGTGGATTGCTTTGTTATTGTTACCTTCTTATTTCACAGATCAGTGATGATGATGGTAGTGGTTAGATTTTTGCAATCCACTTTCCTTCAGAGGAAAGATACTGATAAATTATGGCATCAATAACTATTAATAGGCTTCCTGAAGAACACACAGGGACTAATTTGGTCTTTAATGTTTCTGTGGGGCCTGGATAAATTTGCTTCATTCCCCAGGTAACCTTAAGTGTAACAGATTTTTCCAAATATTTAACCTTAATGTGATGTGCTGTCATGAAAGCCCATTATATTTGCTTCTCTCCTCATCAGTTACTCAGAAAAATTGATCCCTATTCTCTCTATTACATTCCTTTATGCTTCCATTCACAGTTATGTCCCCCAAACCCCAATTTCTTCCTTGAGCTGTACACAGTCAGTTCTCTTACTTTTTACTCTGAGGCCTTCATTTGCAAATATTTATCACTTTTAGTTGGTCTCCCATGAAATCTGAAGCACATTTCATCTGCCCATTTAAATTCAGGATCGCAGGTACTTGATGGTCATTGCTCTATGAATCATCGGAAAGAACTTCCGTCTTAGTTGTCCCTGGCTCTCTTGCTAACTAACCTCTCCCTTCCCTGATAATAGCAAAAGGAAGGGTAGGAGACAGTAAGAATCTTTTATGAACACAGACTTCCAATGGACCTGGCATCCATCCCTTAAACTCTGTAGTTTTACCCTTAAAGTGCTTACCACATAGACTTCACAGCAGATGCAGAGACCACTATTCTTGGTAAACGCATGTGTTATGTCTAGTAGAGCAGGTCTTGTCATGGGTCCACCAGTTAAAACAATACACTGGGGCCTAGAAATGGAAAATAAATGATTGCAACTAGCCATGGAAATGGAATCACATGCATTTTAGAGTTGGGAAGGTCCTCAGTAGCCATTCAGTTCAAACCATATTCAAAAAGAATCCTCACTAAAGCATACTCCAATGAGAAGGAGCCTACCATCTCCTAAGACAGCCCATTCCACATTTGAGCCGCCATTGTTTGTAAGATTTTTGTTTTTCTGACACCTAGTTTAAATTTGCTTCGTTACAATGTCCATCTATTGTTCCTGTTTGGTTTGAGGCCAAACAGAACAATATGAACTCCTACTCTATAGGTCAGCCTTTCAAAAATATGAAGACGGTTAACAAGTTTCCTCTTGTTCCGAGTCTTTTCCAGACTAAACATATGCAGTTCCTCTAATCGACTCTCATATAAGATGGACTGAAGGCCTTCACCATTCTAGTGGCCCTCCTCTGTGCACTTTCTTCAGCTTGTCAATGTTATTAAGCTGGGTTCACCCAGAACAGAACATAATGCTGCAGGTATGGTCTGATCAGAGCAGAATACAGAGAGGCTATCACCTCATTATTCCTAGAAACTAGATCTCTCTTAATATAGCCCGAATTTGCATTGGCTTTTTTGGCTGTCACATTACCTTGGTGATATTTAGGTTGTGGTCCAATAAAACCCCCAGAGCTTGTTTAGACAAGCTGCCCTCTAACCATGCTTTCCCCCATGTTGTACTTGATTTTTATGATCCCAAGTATAACACTTTACATTTATTCATTCATGTAAACATATAGCCAGGACTTTGCTGTAAAACTTATGGCAAAGATTGAAAATATATTTATGATTATTTTTGTTAAAAGTTTTCATGGGAAATTGCATTTGGGGAAGACTTCTTTGAGCTGTCTTTTGTCCAGACACTTTTGTGTTCTTAGTAAAGAAACTGGAAGAAAATGATGAAGTAGAGCTAAGTTTTTCCCAACCTCAAGCTTAAATCTGCCTTTCTACAACTTCAGCCCTTTTTCTTATTCTTGGTTCTGTCTTTTGGGGTCAAGAAGAATTAATACTAATCCTTCTTCCACATGATATCCTTTAAATACTTGAAGGTACCTGTCATGCTTCTCAAGTTTTCTCAACAGATGAGATGGTCTTCGGTCTTTAATGACTTAACCTGTATGTAATGCTAGTCACATTTGTTCATATAGGAAGCAACAAGAGAGGATGGACATGGCTAAGAAGGGATGGGAAGTGGCATCAAACATTATGGGTAGGAACACATAGTATTTTTTTTTTGCAGGGCAATGGGGGTTAAGTGACTTGCCCAGGGTCACACAGCTAGTAAGTGTCAAGTGTCTGAGGACGGATTTGAACTCAGGTACTCCTGAATCCAGGGCCGGTGCTTTATCCACTGTGCCACCTAGCCACCCCCGAACACATAGTATTTTTGTGGGTAGAGATCTGATTTTTCAGAATCTCTGCTCAGTTCTTGGTCGCATTTGGCAAAAACATGTTCTTAAAGAGCACCTGTCTCTAATCCAAAGCACTATGGTGCTTTGTGGTTAACTTTACCTGAAATTTTTCACATGATCTTCTACAGTGGTTAACTCCAGAGCATTGTCTAAAGCACTCACGTAGGAAAGAGCTTGTGTAGAGGATCCCCAGTTCACATCTATGGATGAAGGGAGATAATAACAGAATAAGCAATGTTTAGTTGTAAACTAGGCATAGCAGAGAACACTGAACCTGAAGTCAGGAGAACCTGAGTTCAAATACAGCCACAAATACTTCCTAGATGTGTGACCCTGGGCAAGTCACTTCACCCCTGTCTGTCTCAGCTTCTTCTTCCATAAAATAGGGATAATAATGGCACCTACCTTTCCTGGTTGTTGTGAGGATTAAGTGAGACAATATTTGTAAAGCTCTTTTTAGTCCTTCTTAATAAATGAATATTTCCTTCCTTCCTTTTCTCCTTCCTCTGCTTCATCAATAGACAAAAAAACTTGAGAAATCACAATGTAGGGTTTATAAGATCATACATTTAAAGTGAGAAGGGACCTTTCATGGACATCTAGTCCAATCTCTTCTCTTTACAGATTAAGAATGAAAGACCCTAGGAGATTTAATGATTTGCCCATGGTACTACAAGTAATAAATTTCAGAGGCAGGATTTGAACCTTCATTTTCCAATTGCAGGGCCAGAGTGCTTTCCATTATACTATACTGTGTCTGAAAGAAAGAATGTCTTGCATATTCATAAACAATGCCCAATGGTGGGAAATGGCATTTTTTTATAGGGAGTCTTGTTAAGCAGGAAAGCTAAGTCATGTAGCCTTTTATCGGGTTCTCCTTTCAAGGAGAGGGTTCTGTGAAGTTCACTTTCTGGGCAAGCCGACTCAGAGAGGGAGTCAGCCCATGAATAAGATCTGTATGCCAAACACAGAGAGTTTAAGGGGCCATTTTCAAGGGCATGAAAGAAAGAGACAGAAGGGGTGAATATGCAAGCAGATGGTGCTCAGCAAATGTTTATCTGAATAAGTAAGCTAACAAAGTGGTCAAGAATTCATGCAAAATGTGTGTCCCTAAAGAGCTTTACTGATTTTCAGTATTTCTTCTAGATCTGGACCTCCAAGGACTACTTTATGTAGCAGGGGAGACAAGTACTGCTTCCTTTTTCTGTTTTCTCAAACCTAAAGTTAAAAAGGATGTTCCAACTTTAATGACTCCAGAGAGTCTCTAAGAGTAAGGAAGAGGAGCCCCCAACCTTCTATAGATCATCTCTGGGATGAAGCCAGCACTTTCCCTGCATCAGTCTTATTCTTGATAAATCAGGAAAATGGTAGATAATAAATATGGGTGACCTTTTTGAGATATTTCAATGCTTGGAGCAGTGAGCAAGCCCTCTTCCTCTTTCCCTAGAAAACCTGGTTGTCAAGCAAGCAGTATGCAAACTTGCCTATTGGTTGTGTTCAATGGTTAAGTGGAAAGTGGTTTTGACAACCATGGTTGGTTCATCAAATATGACTTGACAGCTGTATAATGAAAGGGTCTTTCTGAGCTTACCTGGTTTTTTGTATGTCACATAGATATAGAGGAAGAACTCAATAACATAGGTGATGACAGCTGCCCACCAATTGATGACAAACATGACTCCACAGCACAATATGGCTCCAAAAAGAGATACCCACATGTTGTAAACTCCATAGGCAGGTCTCCAGCCTGAAAATCAAGAGTAACTTTATTTAATTAATTTCCACTCAACCTCAGTTTAATTCAATATTTATTGCACCTGCTATAAGTGAAAGACTGTGCTTGCTGCTGGGAGACACACATAAGACATAACCGCCATCCTCAAGGAGTTTATGACAATAACTCATAGTTCATATTTTATGCAAAGCTTTACATGGATCAACTAATTTTATTCTCTCAATAACCCAATTCTGAATAGTAGATTATAAAAGAATTATCTCCATTTTGCAGATGGGATTTTACAGGCACAGAGAAGTTACATGACTTGTTCTAAGTTATATTATTAGTAAGCAGCAGTCAGGACTCAAACCCAGGTCCTCTGACTCCAAATTTTAGCCTGTTTCCATTGCTCTATAGTGCCTCATCATCAAGTAGGAGAGATAGGTATATCATTATAATGACAGTTATAATCTCTAAGTACAATTGTGATACAGGGGCAGACCATTGTCTCTGGAGTCAGAACACCTGGATTCCAATCCTACTTCTTTCTGATCCTTATTACCTTCTTGGTAATAAGTTAAGTCATGTAGTTTTCTTGGGTCTCCATATCCTCACATACTGCTCTGATCATGTTACTCATGACATATACATTCCTGATGCTGGCATTCAGGGCTTTATGCAGTCAGGCTCCAACCTATCTTTACAATTTAATTTTGCACTGGAATGTTCTGCCACTCCCCCCTGTCCCTCACCTCCTTGTGGTGCCTTCTCTGGTCTCCATGGTATCTTGCGTGACAACTACCAAGGTTAGCATAAGCTTCCCTCATTTCTCTGCCTGTCGAAGTATGTTTCCCTTCCTCCCTTCAAGGCCCAGGTCAGATGTTACCTCCTCCATGACACCCTCTTTGATCATCTTCTTTCCCATAAAAAGAGTGCAATTTTTGGCAGCACATTGCTTAAACCTTTATCAGTGCTTAGTACAGTTTATGTGCTTATTAAATGCTTTGCTATTCATTATCACATTATGACATATCATAATTATTTGTACATGTCTTCTCCTACTTAGTAGATTATAAACTCCTTCAGGGAAGTGTATTAAGTTTTGCCTCCCTAACACTTAACACGATGCCTTGGCTATCATAAAGTAGGTGTTTAATACATATTTATTGTTGAATTAAAAAAAACCCCATAAACCATAGATATCTTACTTACCAAGCATAATATATTTTTAAAATCTAATTTTATTTTTATACATGTCATCCTAAATTGATTTTATGGATCAGTAACAATTTTTAAAAGGGTTCCCTAGCTCTTCTCTAGGGTCTGTCTTGGTTAGACATCTTCCAAATCAGATTTTTGGAAAATGAAGCAGCAAGAAGAAAGGGGAGAAGCTTCAATATCACACAAATGGCTCTCAGCGATTATTGTCTGGTCGTCAAAAAGTACTGCTTTGAAGAAATTGCTACCCTGAAAGTCAAAATTAGGACCATGAGATCATGTAGGTTGGAAAGAACCTTAGAAATCCGTTATAGTCCAACTTCCTAATTTCATGGATGTGGAAACTTGACCAGAGTCACTTAGACATTGCTACGGGGCAAAGTAGATAGAATTCTGAGGCTGGAATCAGGAAGACCTGAGATCAAACCTGGCCTCAGACACTTACTAGCTGTGTGACTCTGGGAAAGTCACTTAACCTCTGTCTGCCTCAATTTCCTCAACTATAACATGGGAGTAATAATAGTACCTCCTTCCCGGGGTGGTTGTGAGATAATATTAGAGATACAAATGAGATAATAGTTGTAAAGCCCTTAGTACTGTGACTGGCTTGTAGTAGGCCCTTCATAAATGCTTCTTTCTTTCCCTCATTCTCCTCCTGTCCCCCTCCCCCCAACACATAAACACAGATGAAATAAAAAAGGAAGCAAGTAGCAGCTGGGATTCCCATTCAAGTGTCTTGACTCCTGTCTCATTAATGTGGTAGGGATTTAGTTAATGGAAGAAAGAAAGTTGTAGAGGTACTGAGGGTGAGGGGATGGCACGACAAGGAATTATTCCTTGCTTTACAATTTTGAGCCACTATTAATCCGGGTAAAGAAATATATTGAGGTCATCTGTAACTGAATGATGGTTGCCCACCATGGATCTGCCTTTACTTTGCTCAGTAGGTAATTATGGAAGCTACTCATCCTTCTTCTCCTCTGTACCACCAGCAAGAAGCAAATTGATAGTATGGAAGTCTCAAATATATACATTTATTCCACTTCTTTGGTCACTTTCACCCTGGAAATAAATAGTGGTGTTTTTCTACTGCTGAAATAAATGTGGTTTCTCTTGCAATGAATAATTTATTGCAGCAGGAGAAAATTGACTTTACGGTTGGTCAAGAAGGCCATTGCTCATATGATTCCCCTTCAATTTCAGAAGTTATCCCCAAACTCACCAAAATAGAGTGGATTACACTGCCCACCATCATGATGTAAGTATGGAGATTTTTATAAATTGTGCAAGCATGTTATCCTTCCTCTAATTTTTTGGAAGGGAGGAATGGGAAGGCAGGAAGAAGATAGATGGGAGTCAAAAGGTTTATTGGGTCTTTGGCTCATTCTGAAACATCAAATTCAACTTACCTGGGGATTTTGCATATGATGCATGGAAACAGGAGAAGTTAATAAGTGCATATGAAGCCAAAAAGAAGTTGGAGATGATGGGAGCAATGGTGTTCAGTTCCGCTGTGGAAGAGAAACACAATCAGATGCTAACATATGGAGGATGAGATCTAGGGATGAAAAACTATTATAACTTTAAAACATGACCGTATTTAGATACTGATGTCATAGCTGGCAACTGTCAAAATTTAAGGACTTGGTGATTTTTCTTTGGGGCTGCATTATGTACTTGAAGTCTATGGTTTGCTGAATCTTTTATAGAGTAATGGGCAAAAAACAATCCAACCAACAGGTGGGTGGGGCACTTAAGAATTTTTATCCCAGTGCCTAGTTTGTTCCATGTGGAGAATCACCCTATATGTATTCAAGTGGCAGGGCATTTTATAGCTTACCATGCCAATGCTTTGCCCCAGACACTGGGACCCTAATTGGGATGTGGCTTATGGTGGAGCAAGGAGATGCAGGCTGGAGCTGCTGGTGAATTTGACCCAAAAGGAAGGAGAGGTAATCAGGTCTATATTTTTTTTTGTGGTGAGGCAATTGGGGTTAAGTGACTTGCCCAGGGTCACACAGCTAGTATAAGTGTAAAGTTTCTGAGGTCAGATTTGAACCCAGATACTCCCAAATCCAGGGCCAGTGCTCTATCCACTGCACCATTTAGCTGCCCCCAGGTCTAGATTTTGAAACTCATTTGCCCACTTCCAAGACATAGTTATGAATATAGTTATTATAGATTCAATTCAATTCATCAAATGTTCATTAAGCACTTATCAAGTGCAAAGCATTGTGCTACATTTGAGATAAACAGATATCCCAATATGTATCCCTACATGTAGTCCAATGGATAAAAACCAAACACAGTCCCTACCTCCAATGAATTTGTGTTTTTGCCAAATATAGGCAGAATCTGGGCCTTTCTTTGAGATTAAAAAATAGGGGGCAATAGGTCAACAGAACCAAGCAAAATGAAGAGGAAAATCTTCCTAATGGGCTACACAAATGTGGAACGAACTATCTCAAGCTAGAGTGGGTTTCTCTTCCTTAGAAGTCTTCGAGCTATGAATGTGGATGACCATACTCTGAGTATGTTATAGAGTATTCTTATTCAGGTATGGATTGTAAAAGATGTTCTCTGAGATCCTTCCAACTCTGAGACTCTGTGATTCAAAGTAGGAGTTTAATATTAGGAATCATGGATAGATGACTCAGGTTCATAGGGCCAATGTCAATCCATCAGGCTCAAAGAGTCACCAGATGTCTTCTTGGTCTTATACAAATTCAAAACTTTCTCATTTCCTCCCTAAGCAAGCTTATTATCCCAAAGTTGGATGAAAAATGAACATAGATTTAAAGTTATCAAGTCCACCTCCTTATTTCATTGATAAGAATACCAAGGTGTGGGTTGAGTGCCTAGGTTAAGGTCACACAGATGGTAAACTTCAGAGGCAAGATTTGAACCCATATTCTCTGGCTACAAAGCCAATGTTATTTCCACTCAACCATGCTATCTTTTTTTTTGGGGGGGTGGGGTAATTGGGGTTAAGTGACTTGCCCAGGGTCACACAGCCAGTAAGTGTTAAGTGTCTGAGGTCAGATTTGAACTCAGGTACTCCTGAATCCAGGCCTGGTGCTCTATCCACTGTGCCACCTAGCTGCCCCCCATGCTATCTTACTGAAAGATAATTGTCCAAACCTAAAAATAAAGGTAAATGCATACTCAAAAGTGTTCCTTGACTTTTAGCGTTACCAAGAAACATACTAACCAATCAAAATGAATGCCATGGCAATAATGAATGTGAGAATATATCCTCTGAGAGGTTCATTGTTTTTCCCATATCCTTTTGCAAAAAATTGAAGGGCTTTGTAGATGTTGTCCTTGCAAAGAGCCTAATGGAAAAAAAAAGGAGAGAAATCAGTCATTTATATCTGCACACAGTCATTACCCAGCAGTGACTCTTAAACAAGGAGATTTTGGGAAAGATAAAGTGACGTACAATGCTGTAGTACTGGTTAGCATCTGTAGTTTATCATTCTTTATATTATTTGCATCTATCTTGAATATGTGGCAGATAGAGCACTTGG
The DNA here is from genome assembly GCF_019393635.1 of Dromiciops gliroides. Taxonomy (NCBI): domain Eukaryota; kingdom Metazoa; phylum Chordata; class Mammalia; order Microbiotheria; family Microbiotheriidae; genus Dromiciops; species Dromiciops gliroides. The sequence goes on from NC_057862.1 coordinate 170,928,289, forward strand.
GCCAGATGCAAACATTAAAATGCTTCTGAAAATGATTGCTAGTGAGAATAAGTGTTTCAGCCAGATACATTTAGAGAGAAAACAAGGAGAAGAAAATCATGTTTCTGGGGATACAGTACCTGGAAAACTTTTGGTGCACTGACAAGAGAGGCCAGAGCAGAGGAGAGAGTTGCAGAAAAGATTCCAGCAGTGATTAAGGGTCCAAATCCTGAGACCATGCTCATTACCTTTAGAGAGAACAAAAAGACAGGTAAGGAGAAGGTCATACTTCTGGAAGAAGGGGACAGTGCTTGTAAATGAATGTTGCTCGCCAAACTGTCCTCAATATATTTTCCTCACTGTCTTGGGGACTGGGGGTGGGGTGGCTCATTTAAGCACTTGATAAGTGCTTAATGAATGTTTGATGAATTGAATTGAATTGAATCTATATAACTATATTTATAACTATGTCTTGGAAGTGGGCAAATGAGTTTTAAAATCTAGATGCAAGCCACCTAGAATAGTCAAATTCATGCAGGATTTGTGCTCAGACCTGGACCTGGGCTCCAACTTCACTATTTTCGGCTCATGTGGTTGTGGGCAAATCTCTTAACCTCTATAAGGCCTTATTTCCACATATGTAAAATGAGGTGGCTTAGACTAGATCATCCCTAAGGTCCCTCTCATGATCTACGTTGGTTGAGGGCCCCTTCTTCTCTTCTCCACTACTCTTGTCCTCACCTAGTCTCTGAAATATTCAGTTTTCTGTGGAATTTCTTGACTTAGATGGGGATAAAACTTCTTCCCTTAAATTCAGTGAAGATAATGGTGGGATTTTTTTCCACCAAAAGGACTTTATTAAATAATTGAAGGGAAAAGTACAAAATAGCAAAGAAATGAGTTACTGAGAAGTCTTGCACTAAAATCACCATAATCTAGGCAGGCATGAAAATAGAGTTATGTTAGAATGTTTATATTTCCTTTTAAAAAGATGATTCTGTCTTCTTCCTCATGTCCATAGAATATTTCTAGACATTATTTCATCTATTTTTACTGAACAGTGGTTTTGAGTCTGATACAAGATGAGATCCTGCCCAGTTAAGTCCAGTTTTGCAGCAAATACCTTTGTTTGAGCTAGTTTGTTTTTCCTTGTTGGACTATTCTAACAGACTCACTAAGAGTTGACTTATAAGAGATTCTCCTTCAGTCAGCTACTTGGGACAAGTATGTTTTTGTCTATGTCTGTGCTAACTCTCAGATGTTCCTTCTTATTTTAGCCAATTCCTCTCTCATCTCACAGTCCTTCCCAAAGCTATAGTTATCTCCAGAATGTCTTCTACACCTTAAAACATTATGCCTTTCCCCTTTCATCCCTGAAGCCTTCTTTGATTAATTAGAAGAAAATTAGAGTTAAAGTGAGAAAGTCCTGGATCCAAAGCCCACTTCTGATACAGACCAGCTTTGTGACTATTGGGAAAGTCACTCTCAGGGCGTCCAGGAAACTCTCTAAGATAGCTGGCATATTGGATAGAGGGTTGAATTTAGAATTTAGTAGAATTTGGTTCAAATCCTACCCTTTGACTCTTAGCAACTGTGTAACAATGTCACTTAATTTCTCTGAGCATCATTGTTCTAATCTTTCAATTAGTGAACTGGATTGGATGACCTCCAAGGACCCTTGCAGGTTGAAATCTATGATTATTTCTAAGTTGAAGACTTGTGGCATTGGTGGAGGGAGTTTCCGCAGTGAGAGTTTCTCATATCAATAAAATAAATCATAGAACTTGACTGTTCTCTTCCATTCCACTAAAAAAAAAAAGAGTATTGGTAATGGGGTGATTGGTTTCATTATCCTATTCCCTTTATTTCTGATTCTCTTACCACAACATTAAATGAACTTGAATTATTTTGCTTTGATGCAAACAGTTTATTTTATATATTTGATTAATTTTTGTGCATCCTTAATTTCACTGTCATTATGGGATGTCTTAGATTATAAACTCCTTCAGGGACTAACTTTATAATTACTTGATTTGTACTCTTGATTGTATATAATGGACTTTATGAGGAGGCATTTGGTAAATAATTTCAAGTCTTAAATATTTGGTGACATTGGGTAAGGCACTTTTTAAAATATGAAGGCAAGTAAATAATGTCTGTGAATTTACATTAAAGTGTTTAGATAAAAATGTTATGATCGAGCCCTATTTTTTCTCTAGTTTGCTCTAGGTCTCTCTGTGTTATGAACTATCTTTTCTTTTCTTCTTAGGACAGTAACTTGGTGAAACAGCCAATTTACTATGGGGTCTAAGTTCTAGCTTTATCAAGTCCATTAGAAAGGATGCACATAAACTGCCTTCATTCCTTCCCCCTCCCCTTTACCCTGTAGTTTACTACAAAAAATGATGGGGGGGGGGGCAGCTAGGTGGTACAGTGGATAAAGCACTGGCCCTGGATTCAGGAGGACCTGAGTTCAAATCTGACCTCAGATACTTGACACTTACTAGATGTGTGACCCTGGGCAAGTCACTTAACCCTCATTGCCCCACCAAAAAAAAGAAAAAAGAAGAATGATAGAGGGAATTCATCAAGCTCTACTTCCCTTAGTAAATGCTGCTAAGTGTCACTGTTCTGTGGGGCCTATATAGTCATTCTCTAGATTATAGGTGTGCTACTCCTCACCCCACCTAAGAACTTCCAAGGCAACTCCAGGAGTGTGTATATTGTCATTGGTTCCAAGGGCACACTAATAGCTGCTTCTGAGTTCTGGACCTTCCCTGGGAGATTTGTTTTGAATACCGATCTAAAAGGGTAAGTCATATTGGTCCTAAGGTCCTGTTAGGGTCCTACTCTTCTTCAGAGGACTCCAGATTCCCTGGGAAGTTTCCTACCACCAGTGAATTGGAACTGAAACTAGAGGGTGTCTCCAAATATTAAGTTTGGAATCAGAAGTATTGAGTAAAAATCCTGACATTCTACTTACTCTGTGACATTCTTCATCCAAAGAAAAAAAGCCTTCTATGGTCTCTAAGATTTCTTCTAGTTGGAGTTCCTATTATCCAAAATGATTTGCCCACCCGGAGATTCTTTATAACTCTAGGACTGGCTAGAACCCAGAGTTGATCAGAACATCCTTTAGGCAAACTTGATCATAGACTAGCTGCTTCCAAATACAAATCTTAATAACTACATTGAACTAAGGAAGCTCAAGTCCAATCAGCCAAAGACAACAAAAGTTTTGAAATAATATCCAAACCTGAAAGTTGTTCATTAGCCCATATGGACATTTTTGGTTTAAACATCTGGAAAAATCATAGCCCAGACTACAGGCTGCTGAGCCATTGCAGCTCATCCCAGAGATGATCGTGTCATTCACATTTCCAGTGGCATCCCGGACAACACAGGCCCCTGTGGAAAGAAAAGGGAATAATTAATTTAAATAAACATCCTATTCAGTTGGGGTCCCCTGAAGAAGTAAGATTCTTTTCTACTTCTGGGATATGATCAGGCCTGTTCAGATCTCATATCCTCTATAAAACTTTCCTGAAAATTCCCACCTAACACTGACTTCCCCTTCCTCGGAATCCCTAGAACACATCACCATTGCATCTGGAAAGATTGTGCCAACTGACTGCCCTATTTTCCCACTCACCATCTATGGGACTTTCCAGACCCCAACTCTGTTCCCTGGATTCCACTCCACTATAAGTGTTTTCTATCCTCTTAGATTGTAAACTGTTTGAGGGCAGGGACTAACTCACTTTTATATTTGTATTTCTGATGGTTTGTACAGAACTTATTACAGAATAAGCAATTCATAAATTCTTTTCATTCATTTGTTCATTCATTCATTCAGTCTGTGCTACTCATTTTTCCATATTTATATCCTTTACTGTATTGCATTATTAGTTTAATTTTCATGTACCTATTTCTTGTTTCTTAAACTAGATTTTATGTTGCTAGAGGCCTGAGACCATGTCTTATGCTTCTTTTTTATTGCCTCCCTCTCTCCTCCTTCTTAATAAATAATAGCTGTAAAATTTTTTGAACTCCTTAAAGAAAGAAGCCCTTGAAAATAAACATCAAAAAAGAAGTCCCTCCTCTTCCCTTCCCCCCTTATTCACTGAGCATTTTTGATTTCTCATTTCTGGGAAACAGACAGCAGACTCAGTTCTTTGACCCAGTGGGAACCTCTTATTCTTAATGATTGTCAAGTCCTCAGAGTTGGGAAAGATTTGGAGAAGAGAAGGCAACCATATGGAGGGTTTTATTCTAACTAGTTTGAAGCTATTAAATTAAGAATGATAAAAGCACCATAGTGTCATTCTCAGGCAGCGATACTTCATTCTATTGTTGAACCTTCTAATTTTGTTAGGATCTACTGAAAATTACTCCATGCAAGGTGAGTATAGTAGAAAAGAACACGATTCAGAGTCAGAGGTCCTAAGTTCAAATCCTTGATTTACTACTTGCAACCCATGTGACCTAAGGTAATCATTTAACTTTCTAAGCCTCAGTTTCCCACAAAATGAGATTAGGATAAGTTTCTGAAATTGTGCCAAAGCAGTCTGGAAAAATTCCCATGGCTCCAGATCATTAAGCATTTTCCAGGAGTAGTCCATCACTGCTCTGCACTGTTCCATCTCCCTCATGAGAAAAATACAAGGAATATACATTACCCCAGAGGCCCATGGGAAAATGTGGCATTTAGGATACTCTGGCTATGGTCTAGAGCCATTCCTAATGACATGGAGTAAGCTAGAAAATAGCCAGATGGTGGGGGATTTTAAAGTTAGGTTACTAAAGGATCAGTTGAAGGAATTAGAGATGTTTAGCCTTGCTTCAAATATTTGAAGGCTGCCATGCAAAAAAGGGGTTGGACATACTGGTTTTGACCCCCAAAGAATAGAAGGAGGAGAAAGAGATGGAAATTTGAGAGAAGTGGCTTTAGTCTTGGGGTGAGGAATATTTGGATTTCTCTCAAAGTGGAATGAGCCCCTTCAGGATAAAATGGGTCATTCTCTCTGCACTGAGCCACACACAGCTCCCCCAGACGTCACATGATAACTTGTAGATTTTGTTGTAAGTGGATTCTTGTTCAAGCATGAGTTGGATTAAATGGCCTATGAAGTAAGCCCTTCCAACTCAGAGATCCTGGGACATCTAGGACATGGTGTGTGTCTGATAAAGGACTTCAGTCTTGACTTATCTAAGTTAAAAAGGAAACCCATTTCTGAAAAATCTAACATTCAAACATCTTTTTTGTTTCAATGTTATTTTTTTAAGTGATGCAATTGGGGTTAAGTGACTTGCCCAGGGTCACACAGCAAGTAAGTGTTAAGTGTCTGAGGCCGGATTTGAACTCAGGTACTCCTGAATCCAGGGCCGGTGCTCTATCCACTGCGCCATCTAGCTGCCCCTCAATGTTATTTTTAAAAAGAAGAAAAAGTCATAGAAACTCCCCAATGACCAAAACAATGTCTCTTCTGGAAGGGGATGGGAACAGGAATAAGCATTTATTTAGTATCTATTACGATGTGAATGAAGTAGGTGAGATTATTGTCTCCATAGGAAACAGAGATAAAGAGAGGTTAAGTGACTTGTCTGGGATCACACAGCTAGTGGATCTGAACTCAGGAGTTTCTGACTTCAGACCCAGGGCCTCATCTACTGCACCACTAACAATTTGAAGATATTTGAATATTCAGTAAACTTCCTTTTCCCTAAAACAGTGATTTAGGAGAGGTGGCAAGCAGACACTGCTAGGGAGGGATGGTGATCTTTGCCCCAGGGTTTTGTATTCAGAGGGCTCTGAAAGCACTTACAGTCATCTAGCAGTCCAGAAGCAATAGGGCTTTGTACCTGGTTAGTAAGAATGGTTAAAATAGGAAGTTACTAAATGGCCACCTGGGGGAGCTCTTATCTCTATTTCTTCCATTCACTCCCTTTTCCCCTACTTATCCCAAGGCAGCTTCCCCAGCAATGACCTTTCTCTAGTGTCTGAGGATCTCTTTCTACCTTATTCCACCCCCACCTACCCACCCACCTCCAAAAGGGCAGAATTCAGAATTCATTCTGCTTACTCTGGATGTGGTCTCTAGTGCAAAAATGTCTATTTGTGACTCTGTGTGCAAGGCAACCTGTTTCATCTGTTTTTTACCTTGAAGTCAACCTAAGGGGAATCAACTCTCCTGCTTCTCTCTTGAGGCAAGAAGGGAACAAATAAAATTCAGGCCTCTTCTGAGAATTTCTTAGTCAAGGTTCTATAGCATCCCTTTTTTTGGGTCCGCAACAACCATTCCCCTCATTAATTTGTTCCTAAGCAAGGAATGGATTTTCTTGATCATAGCTTTTGAGATATAATTTCTGTCTCTCCCACATTAAGTACTACCAGTGAGTAATGGGATAAAGACAATGGGGGCCACCATAGCAAGAAGAATCACAAGATTCTGTGAGCCATATGAGGAAAAGGTTCCCTGCACTACCAGGGGCCGGGTTCATTTCTGATTCTCAGTCAATGGGCAGTAGAAAAATTTCTCCTTTAGTAAAAACAGGGCTAAGATGAGCTGTTAGCTCTAATTCCATGCCCTACCTATAGTCCCACTATTCCCTCAACCCCCACTTACTCTACCTTTTCCCTGAAATCCCCACATAGGCCCTATTTCCACCTGACAGATTGGAGTGGATGAGAGCAGTGGAAGCAACCTAAATCCCTTTGTACCTCTCCTGGTGGGAGTTGGGACAACATCTGAAAAGGCAAAACTGAACTCTCTAGTAAATCATGATATAAATAGATGCACACACATACACACACATACACACATGTATACACATGCACCCCCACCTATGCACATCTATACATATAGGAAAATATGGACATGTCTATATATAGACATATATATGCATATAATACACATATAATAATATGAACTAGTACTAATAATCTATAACTGCACACCTGTTTATTTACTATCTCTCTAGCAATCTGTCCATCTCTTTCTCTCCAACTCTGACAATTATGATGAAAACACTAAGATGCCAGGATGATAACTGGAGGAAGACATTTCACAACTTAAAAACTTGGTAGCTTTCAATAATTCACAAATTTGTAGGGCTTTGTCTTCTGCAGCCCAAGCATGACAGAAAATGTAGATGACTCAAATAAGCATTAAGAATAATCTGGGGGCAGCTAGGTGGCACAGTGGATAGAGCACCGGCTCTGGAGTCAGGAGTACCTGAGTTCAAATCTGACCTCAGACACTTAACACTTACTAGCTGTGTGACCCTGGGCAAGTCACTTAACCCCAATTGCCTCACTAAAAAAAAAATAATAATCTGAGGGGCAGCTAGATGGCACAGTGGATAGAGCACCAGCCCTGAATTCAGGAGTACCTGAGTTCAAATCTGGCCTCAGACACTTGACACTTACTAGCTGTGTGACCCTGGGCAAGTCACTTAACCCCCATTGCCTGCAAAATAAATAAATAAATAAATAAATAAATAAATAATCTGAGGTGGGGGCAGCTAGGTGGTACAGTGGATAGAGCACCGGCCATGGATTCAGGAGGACCTCAGTTCAAATCCGACCTCAGACCCTTGACACTTACTAGCTGTGTGACCCTGGGCAAGTCACTTAACCCCAATTGCCTCACACACACACAAAAATAATCTGAGGGGGGCAGCTAGGTGGCGCAGTGGATAAAACATTATCCCTGGATTTAGGAAGACCTGAGTTCAAATCCAGCCTCAAACACTTGACACTTACTAGCTATGTGACCCTGGTCAAGTCATTTAACCCTCATTGCCCTGCTTAAAAAAAAAAGAACAATCTGAGGGTTGACACATAAACCAGTATAATGGAAACAGCATTGGACTTGGAGGGGAGGTTTTGAGGTCTGAATCTGACCTCTGATACTGTATCACCAGGGATGGAAAATTCACGAAAATCTCTCTAAGCCTTAACTTTCCTAACTGTAAAATGGAGATAATAATAACACTTACTTTACTATGCTGTTGTGAAGAGCAATCAAGATAATGTGTGTAAAACCCTTTGTAAATCTCAAAGCACCATATGAATGTTAGTGCTTTTTGCTGTTGACTTACCCACACAAATAGCAACCCCTATGTAGGCAACCGTGGTGATCAGAATGGCCAGCATTGTTCCTCTGGGGATAGCATCTTGTGGGTCCTTAAAGGGGAAAAAAGATGGGAAGATGAAAGAAGAGTGGTATAAAGTAGGGACATGAGATCACCTGGAATTTATTGTCTTTGCAATCAACAAAACAAACTATATCTTGATTCCAGAAAAGTAGCAAGATTTGAGGATGGAGGGGGCATTTTTATTCTCTACTCAGATGCCAAAATAATCTTCTGACTATACCACTCTCTTGCTCAAAAATTTCCAGTGACTCTCTATAGCCATTAGGACAAAAATAAAATTCTTCATCCTGCCACTTGTAATGATTGGAATGACGCCACCTGCATCTCCAGCAGGTGGCGTCATTCCAATCGTTACACACTTATTAAAACCCTTTACAATCTGACTCCAGTTACTTTTCCTGATTTACTTAATCTACCCAATCTCCTAGTAGCTAAGTGGTACAGTGGATAGAGTGCCAGGCCTGAAGTCAGGACAACATCTTCCTGAGTTTAAATCCAGCCTCGGGCACTTGCTAGATGTATGACCTTGGGCAAGTCACTTAACTATTTGCCTCAGTTTCCTCATCTGTACAATGAGCTGAAGAAGGAAATCTAGTACCTTTGTCAAGCAAGCCCCAAATGGTGTCATGAAGAGTTGGACTGAACAATAATATCTTAGCCAAAATGTCCTTCTTTCTGTACCTTGAATGCAACCTCCTTCTCCTGCCTTAATGCATTTATAGTCTCTCCAACATGACTGGAATGCCTTTTAGAAAGCTCAGCTTCCTTCACTGCTCATGTTAGGTGCCACCTCTTCCCCAGTTTGCCTTTCCTGATCCTTATTAGTGTTCTCTTTCTCTTCAAATTATTCACTATTTCCTTATCTCTTTATATTTTGTATTCTCTAGAAGAGTATAAGCTCTTTAAAGGAAAGGACTGATTTTTATCAGGGGAAGGGCTTTAATTTAAGTGCCCAGAGCAGTGCCTTACCTATAATAAGCATCTAATAAATATTCCTTGAATTGAATTGGAGTTAAGGGAATATAGTCTTTGATTCTGTGTGGCATAGACTGTTCCCACTCGGCCTCCAACTACCTGCTTCAAGGGAGTCTGTAAACTGGAGCCCACTTATCAATCCTTTTCATCGTTGACACCCCTATTGTTTTATATTACTTTTTATTGTGTAAAACCACAGTCATTAACGGTACCTTGACCATGGACTTGAACTTGGCATCAGAAGACCTGAATTTAGATTCTACCTCAGTTTCTTCTTAGCTGTATGACCTTCAGCAGACCACTTATTCTCGGAGTCTCATCTTAATTAATTTGAATTTGTCTGATTTCCAGGTGAAGGTAACACTTAACATAAAGCCACAGTCCATCTTATTGTACTATTCTGCCTATGTCTTCGTGGCATGCCTTTTGTTCCTGAAGATAATAAGGGCTACTCCACAGTATTCTTTTAGGGGACCAAATGAATTAGTATAAATGACAGGCCTTTGAAAAGTATAAAAAAGCTATATAAATATAATTATTGTTACTATTACTATTATTTAATATTTGCTCTTCACTGAATTCAGATTTGTCTTATGGAATAGTTCTGCCACTGCATTTAATCAACAAGCATTAATTAGGCATTGCTTACCCTATGCCAGGCTCTGTACTAAGCATTGGGGGAGTCATTCAGAAAGGATCTGTGGCTTATAGCACATTGTTGGTACCCTCAAAATCAGAAGTTTTTAAACAAAGAAACAGAAATCTTGATTTAAAAAATATTTTGATCAATGTATTTAAATAGAATTGATTTCTTTTGTAATACCACATTTTATTTTAACATATTTAAAAACAGTATTCCAAGGAATTCATAGCCTTCAGACCAAAAGGATCCGTGACTCAAATGATGTGAGGAACCCCTATCCTGAGGGTAGAGTGTCACAGTATTAAAGACCTTTCCTGAAAAAAAAAAAGCCACCCACCTCCATTCCCTCAAAATTCAAATCTAGGACTGCTGTAAGGAATCACCACAAGACAGAATATAGAAGGGGACAGGTAACTATAAACTTATGCTAGGATATTACCTTTTTTCCTTTTCTTTCTGGGGGAATGAGGGTTAAGTGACTTGCCCAAGGTCACACAGCTAGTAAGTAACAAGTATCTGAGGTCGGATTTGAACTCAGGTCCTCCTGAATCCAGGGCCAGTGCTTTATTCACTATGCCACCTAGCTGCCCCCTAGGATGTTACCTTTTTAAAAAATATGTTTTATTGATTCGTCCTGCCACTGAATCACTATCACTTCAATCTTCCCCAACTCCCCACTCCCCACTCCCAACTGAACCTTCCTTTATGACAAAAACAGTCAAACAAAACTACCTGATACAAATAAACATAACAGACAACGTATATCATATTCTGCCCTGGTTGTCCTGTATGTATGCCATAAATGGGAAGAAGTATTTCATTATATGTCTTTTCAATTATAATTAGTTCTTTAATTACTCAAAGTTCAATATTTTCATTTACAAGGTATATACTATTCTTTGTTTTGTTTATTTCACTCTGAATCACTTCATTTAACTCTTCCCATGTTATTCTCATTCCTTGTATTTGTTCCTTTTACTGCACATTAATATTCCATTATATTCATATATCATTTTTCAGCCATTCCACAATTGATGGGTATTTATTTTGTTTCGAGTTCTTTGCTTCCCCCAAAGAGTGCCACTGTAAATATACTGGTATCTACTGAGGCTTTTTTTCTATCTTTGATTTCCTTAGCCGAGCAGGATCACTGGGTCAAAGAGTATAGATAATTTAACCATTTTTCTTAAATAATTACAAATTGATATCCAGAATTGTTGGATTCTTTCATATCCCCATCAGTAGTGTACAACTATGCCCATCTTCCCACATTTCTCCAACATTTGTTGTTTCCATCATCTTTAGCCATATTTGCCAATTTGCATGGTGTGAAGTGAAACCTCAGAGTTGTCTTAATTTGAATTTCTCCTTCTACTAGTGATTTAGAGCATATTTTCATGTAGTCATTTTAAAATTTGTAATTTTTTCCCTTTGATCATTTAAAGAATGGGAGCTGGGGCAGCTAGGTAGCACAGTGGATAGAGCACCGGCCCTGGAGTCAGGAGGACCTCAGTTCAAATCTGGCCTCAGAAGCTTGACACTTACTAGCTGTGTGACCCTGGGCAAGTCACTTAACCCCAATTGCCTCACCAAAAAAAAAAAAAAAAAAAGAATGGGAGCTGGCTCTTGGTGTTATGTATTTCCATAAAATCTCTCTATATTTTAAATATCAGACTTTTAGCAATGATATTTGAAGAAAATATTTTTCCATACTATTTCTCTTCTAGTTCTATCTCCACTGATTATATTTGTGCAAACATTTTAAAATTTATGTGGTGAAAATTATATATTTATTATTGTGATCTCTTCCATCCTTAGTTAAGAATTCTCCACTTAACCATAGTTGTGTAAGGTAAATGTTCTCATTCTTTTCTAATATTTTATATTACTTTTTATATTCAGGATGCACATTAATTTTGAGTTTATTTTGATATATGACATAAACTGCTGATTTAAACTGAATTTTTGCCAAAGTGTTTTCTAGTTGTTCTAGCAGTTCTTGTCAAAAAGGGAGTCAGTCTCCCAGTAAATTATGTTCTTGCATTTAACAAACATTGGGATGCTATTTTTAATTGTTTTTGTTTCTTCCTTATCTAGTCTGTTCCACTGTGCTTTATTCAGCATCAAATACAATTTGAAAGCTGGCCAAGCTATGCCCTTTCACTTGTACTTTTCTACTTTAATTTATGTTGTATTGTCATTTTAAATTGACATTTGCCTTGCCATGAACAGTGAATCTTTTGCTAATTATTCAAGTTTACCCATATCTCTACAGAGAGAGTAACTTTTATAATCTTATTTACATATTATTTCTATTATGTGTGTTGGTAGGATAGCTTTTAGATAATTTGTACATTTCCTGGATATTTTGAATGGAACTTCCTTTCTTATTGTTTCTTCCTGGATTTTGTTAGCACTGTATAAAATGATGAAAAATTTAATGGATTCATTTTGTGTCCTTCTTGAAACTTATATATATATATATATATATATATATATATATATATATATTTGGTGAGACAATTGGGGTTAAGTGACTTGCCCAGGGTCACACAGCTAGTAAGTGTCAAGTGTCTGAGGCCGAATTTGAACTCAGGTCCTCCTGAATCCAGGGTTGGTGCTCTATCCACTGAGCCACCTAGCTGCCCTGAAATGAATATTTTTTTCAATTAGAGTCTTTGCTGATTCTATGGAGTTTTCTAAGTATATCAAACTGTTATCTACAGATAAAAGGAGACTCTTTTCCTTTGCAGATGATTACTGCATAACTTTCAAAAACAATATTGAAACAAAATTTAGCAAATATTTTTTTTAACTTCAAAAATGAATTAATGTAGGTTCGTCAAAATTTTACTATGCCTTAGCTTTCTTACTAGAGGATTGAAGGGTTTATCATTCTGGGAGTTAAAACTAGCATCAAAAAATAACAATTAAACTCCAGATCATTAAAAACTAACCAGGTAACTTGGCACAATCATTTCTATCTTGAAATGGAATATAGTGTTTTCATTACCTGGTATCTTACTCCCACAACCTTAGGACTGCAAAGTAGGGAAGGTAACCTACCTCCAAATCTCCAGAGATGTTAGCTCCAGCAAGAATTCCAGTAGCTGCTGGGAAAAATATGGCAAAGACAGAGAAGAAGCCTTCTCCTTCTGTGAAGCTTGGTCCAAAGTTTTCAGCAAAGATGGATGCTGCAACACAGATGACAGGTAAATTTATCACTTGGATTCTCTTCATAGATGAGGGAATTTTAAAAGCCTTTTCTGTCTATAAGCCTAATGAGCTTTATGGAATTTGTCAATTTCCTATTGAACACCATGTTTGCCATCAGGCCATAACTTAGTGTGTCACCCTGCTCAGTTTATGTCCTCAGAAAATACACCTTCTTTCTCTGACACCACAGCAATACCAGATCTCATCAGGGTTAAGCTTTCCAACTTTTCTGTCCCCAAGAAACAAAAAGAAAGAAAAGGCAATTTAGAACTGAAAGAGTCCCTAGAGATGATAAAGTCCAAACCTTTCTTTTTCAGGTAAGGAAAATGAGGCCCTCTAAGGTGCCATGACTTTGCTAAGGTTTGGCAGATAGTAACTAAAAGAGCCAGAATTTGGATCCAGGACAACTGAGTGAATCTAGGGCTCTTTCCACTATGCCATACTGCCTCTTAGGAAGGAGTAAAACAGTTACACAGTTCCTAGGATATAGAAAATATTTGATATATACTCTATTTGTGCATTTGCTTCTGGGTTTGTGGAGGTTTTGTTTGTTTGTTTGTTTTTATACTATGCCCATGGTTTCATACTGTAACTACAGGGAACTCCTAAGGGGAAAAATCCCTCTACTAATGCAGATTGGTTTTTTTGCTTTCCCTACAATTTTTACCAAACAATGAATTCTTATCTGCAAAACTTAAATCTTTACACTTGTCAAATACAAGGTTACTATATTTATTTGCTGCTGTAAATTATGTCTACTCTGTTCTACTGATCTACCTTTCTGGTCTTCGCTAGTACCAGATAGTTTTGATAATTACTGCCTTATATTATAGTTTAAGAACTGTTACTGCTAAACCTCCCTTCTTTACATTTTTTTATTAGTTTCTTTTGTATTCTTGACATTTTGTTCTTCCAAATGAATTTTGTCATTATTTTTTCTAATTCAGTAAAATATTTTTTGGTAATTTAACTGGAATGGAATTGAATATAAAAATTAGTTTAGTTAAAATTGTCATTTTTATTATATTGACTCTGCCTACCCATGAATAATGACTATTTATCCAATTACTTAAATTAAATCAATAAATTAAATAATTAAAATAAAATAAATGGCACCTGTTCTGACATTTATACTATCTGAGAGTTGCCTGAGGTACTTAGACTTTAAGTTACTTGCCCACTGTCAAATAACTAGGCCCAGATCTCTAGCCACTAAACTACACTGCTCCTCTTCATGTGTACATATGCACAGAGATACCTGAAACCCACATTTGTAAATGTGCTGAAACTTCACTCTAATGCTGTCCTTGAGGTCTATGACCAGAGACTGTCTTATGGCTGAAGACTATCTTCTAATGAGATCTTGTTACTTCAGTGACTAGTCTCCCATTGCCTAGGTTCCGAGATCCTTAAGCTTCTTTACATTGCGTTCTGATCTAGAGCAAATAAGATTATTATTATTTACTATTAGAAAGAATCAGCCATTGTGTAGTGGAAAATATCAATAATTTTTTTTTGTCAGAACAGCTGACCTTGAGTCTCAAGATAATTTTGTCACCCTCGGCAAGTCATTTGTCTTTTCTGTGTCTTGGTTTTCTCATCCATAGAATAGATATAAAAATACTAGAACCTCCTAGAATTATTTTGAGGAAAATGATTTGAAAGTCTCTAAGAGCTGTAGAAATTATCACTAATATATATATACAAATTATCCTAAATATGGATGGAGTTTAATTCATTATTAAAGTGAAATAAATTAGGGGCAGCTAGGTGGCACAGTGGATAATGCACCAGTCCTGTTTTCAGAAAGGACCTGAGTTCAAATTCGGCCTTAGACACTTGACACCAGCTGTGTGACCCTGGGCAAGTCACTTAACCCTCATTGCCCTGCCAAAAAAAAAAAGGTGAAATAAATTAGATCATGGTAGAAGAAAATAGAAAGAAAAAAGAAACTTGGGGAGATAGAAATAAAAATGGAAAGGAAAAGAAATCAGAGAAAATTCCTGAAGGCACAAAGAATGGCAACAGAGGATAAGGAAAAGAAAACTTGTGTGCAAGAAACAAAAAAAGGGAAAAATATAAAAGCAGGAAATACCAGTTCATCTAAATAGTGGATTTTCCCTTTCATTTGATCCTAACAACAGTCCTTAGAGGTAAGTAGGGCAAGTATCAGGTCTCCTGACTCCAGGTGCAGTATTTTTGTCTCTCAACATGCACACACACATATACACATCCACAGGCATACATGTGCACACATATGCACCTATGCACACACACACACTGTGAATAGGAGGGGGAAGAATGGAGAAATGCAGTAGGAAAAGAAAGGGAAGAAAAGATAATAACAAAATGAGAAAACAAGTCCCAAGATTCTAGAAACATAGATCTCAGGTTGGAAGGAACCTTAGAAATTGGCTGGTCCAACTCCCTTATTGTACAGATGACGAAATTTGTGCAGTGATGGGAAGACTTGCCCAGGGTTCCCTGGATAGGAAGTAGAAGAACTAGGATTATTATCTAAATTCTCTGACTCCCAATCCCATTCTCCTTCCTCTAGCCCACAATCCATATGCAGCAAGCACAGATTCATAAGTAAGCAAAAATGGGCAGGTAGGAAAGACTAGATGGATACATGTGTGTTGAGAGTTTGTGAAAGAGATTTGAAAGTTAGAAAACAGACAGGATGAACTTTACGACCAAGAATTATACCATACCAGGATGCTGTAATTCCAGATTTTTAGGCTCCCTTCCTTTTCAAGAAAAACTGGAGATGACCCATCAGAGATATTGTTAAAAAGATTCCTACATGGGGTGGGCAGTTGAAATAAGTTGACTTCTAGAGGATTCCTCAAACTTAGAGATTTTGTGATTCCTTTATGCTTGGAAACCTGGTTAGTCCCCTAATATGGTTGCAAGACCCTAGAGGACAGTGTAGTAAATTAGGCTGGCTAGGTGGCACAATGGATAGAGTGCTGGAGTCAGAAATCCAAATCCAGCTTCAAATACTTACTAGCTGTGTGACCCTGAGCAAGTAGTCACTTAACTTCTCTATGCCTCAGTTTCCTCATCTGTAAAATGGAAATACCATTGCAAACCTTAAAACTATCTAAATGCTTGCTATTATAGAGCATAATGTTGTGGGTTTTTTTTTCCAGGAAGAAGAAAATATGGATGCTTGCATTGTACTACAGTTTCATCATGGTTGCAGTCTACTTACTGCACTTGACCTCCACTCATGTTTGTTCTTAGTTCCCAAAGTAGGATGATAGGGTTCTTCACAAGGGAAATGGAACATTCATAGCAGCTCTCACCTTGGTAATTAAAAAAACCCCTTGATTTCTTCTCATGGTTGGAGGGAATGACAGTTCCAATGAAGAAATTTGCAATTGCAATGAGAAGGATAACAAGAAGTATTACTTGAGCCTGGAAAGAGAAATTCAGATTAGACCATTGCATTTAAGTATGTCTTTTGGATGATAAAGGGGAGAAGGATAGATCTTTGCTGTAACTTTGTTACATCTATTTTAGAAAATAACTGAATTCGTTCTTTTCCTCTCTTGTGCAAAGACTGTGCCATAGGACTACAAAGAAATGAGTCAATGTTTAAAATATATGCACATCAGAACTCATTCATTCAACAAACAAAAAAGTGTGTGCAGAGCATTATATTAGGTGCAATACAAGGTTCAGATAATAAAAAATCCCCTTCCTTCATGAAGCTTAACTCTAGTAGAGTGATAAGAGATAAACATAGAAAACCATAATAGAAAAACCAAGTGGTAGGTGCATTAGAGAGGCAATAAAATATTCTATGAAGATTGGAGGGAAAAGTTATTACCCTCAAGGAGGAGGATTCAAAGGAAACTTCATGAAGGAAGTGGCATTTGAATCAGCTTCAAGTAATATTAGGAATGTAATAGGCAAAGGGGGGTGTTCCAGGTATATGGAATCATGTGATTAAAAGCAGAGGTGGGAGAATATATCACACATGTAAGGGACAGAGGGTAGAGCAATTTCATTGGAATTTATGGAGATGAACTAATATAAGACTAGGAAGATTGAATGGTTTTAGTTTATGGAAGACTTTGAATATAAAGAAAATGAGTTTATACTTGACTTTGGAGGCAATTAGGAGATAATGAAGAGGTTTTAAAAAATTTTTTTAGCAGAGGAATGTTGTGACCAGACCTATGTGATAAAAAACTTTAAATTACTATCTAAATAATAGCCATAACTTATTATTCTCATTATTATTAGTCAGAAATGCAGTGATTCCAAAGAGTCACCACAACGCCATCAAGTACAGGTCATGCCAGAATAACCTTGTATATGTTTTTGACAGGATTACTAAATTAGTAGATGAGGGGAATACTATGGACATAATTTACTTAGATTTTAGCAAAGTTTTTGATAAAAGATCTCATAATATTCTCATGGAGAAAGTGAAGAGATAGGGGTTGGATGAAAATGTAATCTGAAGGATATAAAAATTGTTGGATGGCCAGATTCAAGGAGTGGCTGTTAATTATTCAATGTCAACTTGGCAGAAGGTTACCAGTGAAGTATCCAGAGATCTGTGCTTGGCCCTGTGCTGTTTAAATTTTTAACAATGACTTGAACAAAGGCATGGATGGTACATTCATCAAATTTATAGATGCTACGAACTGTGGGGGGATAGCCAACAGACTAGAAGATAGTCATAATTCAACATGATCTTGACAGGTTAAAGCATTG
The DNA here is from genome assembly GCF_019393635.1 of Dromiciops gliroides. Lineage (NCBI taxonomy): Eukaryota > Metazoa > Chordata > Mammalia > Microbiotheria > Microbiotheriidae > Dromiciops > Dromiciops gliroides. The sequence continues at coordinate 170,945,996 of NC_057862.1, forward strand.
GGCTTAATTTTTAAAAGATGGAATTCATTAGAATTAAATGTAAAATTTTGGAGCCAGGTACAAGAAAATCAGCTACATAAAAATAGCAGGAGGGAAGCATGGTCAGATAGCAGTTATTCTGGAAATAATTTGGGGGCTTTAGTGGATTATAAACTCAACAATGTGAGTCAGTAGTGTGATATGACATCCAAAAAGGCTAACTCAATTTTGAGCTACTTAAAGAGGGGCAGAGCTTCCAGAAATAGGAAGACAATAGCCCCATTGTACTATGCACTCTTCAGACTTATCTAGAGAATTGTGTTCAATTCTTGGTGCCAAGAAGGACATTGATATGCCATCGAGTGCCTCAAGGAAGGCAATTAAGATAGTGAAGGTGCTTGGGTCCACAACATGTGAGGATCAATGGAAGGAACTGAACATTTTAGCTTAGGGAAAAGAAGTCTCAAGAGGAAAGTAAGAACTGTTTTCAATATGTGATGCACTGTCACATGGAAGAGGGATTAGACCTTTTCTATTTGGCTTAAAAGGACAGAACAAGGAGCAATGGGTAGAAGTCCCAAAGAATCAGATTTAGGCTAGATGGCAGGAAAAACTTCCTGACCACAAAAACTGTCCCAAAGTGGAATTTCCTGCCTCGGGAGATTTTAAGTTCCCCCCTCCATGGATGTCTGCAAGCCAAGGTTAGACAATCACTTGGCGGGTACTTTATAGAAGAAATTGCTTTTGTGTATGGATTGACCTAGTTAACCACTGAGGTCCCTTCTACTCTCAAATTCTGTAATTTTGGGTTGAAAGTTTTCTAAAACTATAATTAGAGGAGTTGCCAACATGTATTCATGGAGGGAGGTTCCACAATAGAAACTTGCTGTATCAATGAAATAATAAATCGGAGGTGGATGGGTGGATCCTGGGATGCTCCTGTTGGCATCCTCAGGTTATACTTCTGAAGCGTATATTGCTCCTCTGGAATGATTATTGTCTACACTGTGACATAGAGGTGTGTGTGTGTGTGTGTGTGTGTGTGTGTGTGTGTGTGTGTGGTTACCTGCAGTCATCCAGACACCCTCTCACCTCCCTTGACAGTTGTTATGGGCTGCACCAATTATAACTCATTCATTCAACAAACATGTATTGAGCACTATGTGCAAGGCACTGTGTCAGGGGAATTCGGGGATTGCAAAGAAGAATATGACCTAGCATCAACCTTGACAGAACTAACAGCTTAGTAGGGGAGATGACACGTCCACAAATAATCATTTATTACAAGATAGAATGTGAAAGTAAAACATGAGAGCCTGAACCAAAATAGCTGGAGTTGGGGCTGAGGATGAGGGAGGGGGGAGGCAGCGAGGGGGGACAGTGAGAAGAACAAGTAGCTAGACTATCCCAGGCTCTAGGGGCTGGGGCGGGGGCGGGGGGGGAAGAAGGAGGAGGAGGAGGTGGACCTCCTGTGTGAGACGCTATGGCAAGGGCCCCCAGGGGAAACAAAGAGGGCATGTAGCACATGGACATTATGTTCTGACTCTGCCTGAGCCTGGCACTTTGGAGGGTCTTATGTTCCACCCAGCCTTAAATTGCCCTTGTTGCCATGACAAGTAATAACCGAGCAATTCTCTTTGAACATATGGTTCTTTTTGCTTCTCTCCTGGCCTGCTGTAATTTGTTCAGAAGTGGACTGGCAGCTATTGATACATCATTTTGAAAAATTCACCTTGGCTTCCCATTCCATTCCAGCCACAGAAATTCCTAAAAGTATCACCACCGTAATGGAGCCTATTATTCTGATGTCGTTGGTTTTATCCACCATCATTGAGTTGCTCTCCTAGAAAAGAATAATAGGTATTATTGTGAACACAGTTTCTTGCAGATAGGTGCTATTAATACAATTAAAGGGAAGCCAGAGATACTATGCGTCTCTGTCTGCAGACTATGTGAAATTAAAGAAAATGATGGAGTGATCAATTTGGGGGAATTAAAAAAGGCCTTATAGGTCTTGTTTCCTGTGATTATAGGTTAGGATCTTGAATCTTAGAAGTCCATCCTCTGTACTTTTTGTGTAGGAATCTATCATAACACCAGATAAGGGGAATTCACTACAAAAGGGACATCCTGCTCAGTTTGGGAAAAGTACCACTTTGTTGGATTTCCTTTTTTTTAATTCTAGGATGGGAGAAAATGGCTAAATGAAAATGTTGGGAGTAGAAAATAAATACCTGCTTAGAGATCTACGAAGTAATAGACTTGAAAATGTATGTATATATTAAAGCTGCTACCTTTTGTAATATATATATATATAATATACACATATACATATATATGTATGTGTATATATATACATATATATATATATATATAATATAATTTCACTTGTTTATTCATTTGATTCTCATTGAAAGGTACTTTTGTACAAATGATTTAGTCACTCCCTGGTCCTCAGTTTTCTCATCTGTAAAAAGAGGACATCCCTCCCACTTTTAGATCTATCATCCTTTGGTCTAATAAATCCAATAATCCTTTGCAACAGGGAGGGGCAACAGAAACCCAAGAAAAAAATTTAAATGCAAAAAAAACTAACCATTGATGGGGGAGGGACTCTATCCAGGAAGAAAAATGAACAGGTTTTTGTCAGGTAGAGAGAGGAACAATGCTCTCTAGCATTGGGTTAGGGCCTGGGGATCCTATGGCTCTATGACCGTTTCAATTCTTTTTTTTTTTTTTTTGCAGGGCAATGAGGGTTAAGTGACTTGCCCAGGGTCACACAGCTAGTAAGTGTCTGAGGCTGGATTTGAACCCAGGTCCTCCTGAATCCAGGGTCAATGCTTTATCCACTGTGCTGTCTAGTTGCCCACCCCCCCCTACTGTTTCAATTCAATTTAATTCAACAGGTATTTATTATATGCCTACCTATTATGTGTTAGGCACTATGCTAGGTACTGGAGAAACAAGGACAACAATAGAACAACCTCTGCCCTGAAGGACCTTATATTCACTGGAAGATTTGGACATCAACTAATACATCCCCTTGCCACAAAGGAAATCTTACAATGTGCTAGACTGGTGAGACTCTAACCTGGAGGACTCAGGGAATGTCTGAAGCAGGGTACTCTCGATTCAGGGCTAGGTTTCCAACCTATGTCCGTCCCCATCTCCCTTAGCTTTCAGTAAACATTCCCTTACCCTCTATTTACCATGAAAGGAAATAAATTCTAGAGTTTATCATGTATTTGTATATAAGAAATAAAAAATAAGATTAATTAATTTTTTGGTAAAGAAAATGTTATTAGTTGCATAGTAACATTTTTAAAGTATCATAAAGTTGTTTCCACTCTAGTCCACTGATTTTCTCACTAACGAAACTACTTTTTACCCTGATTTCCTTCAAGTCTCACCTTCTTCAATGCGACTTTTCCAGTCTTCCTTAATTCTAGTCCATCTCCTGTGTGACTATCTCAAATTTATCCTGTATATATCTTGGTTGTACATAGTTGTTTGCATGTTGTCTTCTTCTCCCCGTCCCTTTTCCCATTAGATTATGGACTTGACAGCAGAGACTGTTTTTTGTTTTTTTTTGGGGGGGGGGTTGAGGGTCTTTTTTCTTTGGTATCCTCTGCATTTAAAACTGTGCTGGCATATAATAGGTGCTTAATAAATGCTTTTTGACTTCATATGACCTTTGGAATATATAGGAAAATATAGTTATTTTCCAAATATTTCCTGTAAATTTCTGGAGGTAACCACAAACTGTAAATTTGGAATCTCTCCTCTATTTGACACATCTTACTTTTGAAAATCCTCATGCTACAGTTTAAACCCATTTTGCCTTGTGTTTTGTATAGGTAGAATTAATTCTAAATTCAATTCAATTCAACAAACATTTGTTAAGTGCTTACTCAGTGAGAGGTATATATACTTATTATCTGGTACCATAGAGAAACTAAAAGACTGAATTCTCCAGCCCAAAGGAAAGAACACCCCCAATTGTAATTTACCGCAAGAAGGTCAACCACGGTCTCAGCGAATCCCACTACATACATGGCAACAGCCACTGCGTTGGCAAAAGCAAAGATGAGGCCTATGGAGCCACCGAATTCTGGCCCTAGGCTTCTAGAAATGAGATAGTAGGCCCCACCTATAACAGAAAGAGAACATCATTTATATGGGTGGATTTCTCAGAGAATCCATTGGGTGACTAATTGTATTGAACCTGGAATTCTTAATATTCCAATGAAAATGCAAAGACTTCCTAATAATCACAGGAGCCTAGAGGCAGCATAGAGAACTGGCCTTGGAGACAGGAAGCTCTGAGTTCCAGTACTGCCACTAAAACGTACTTTCTTTGTGACCCTGGATTAGTCACAGCCCCTGAATCTTCTAGGCCAGGGCTTCATAAACTTTTTTCACCCATGACTCATTTTTGCCTGAGAAATTTTAATGTGACTCTGGGTATATGGGTATATACAGTAGGTATATATAACCTTTTACTGTTGCCCAGTTTTTTGCAATTTGTGTGGCACCATATGGGTTCAGGACCCATAGTTTAAGAAGCTAGGCTCTAAGCAACCATTAAAGTCTATAAATTACAAAGAAGTTACCAACCTGTATTAGTAAAGGGAGTTTCCTCATCTGGGAGGTCTATATATAAATAAAATCACAGGTCTATTCTATATCCCTAGATGGGTCTTTCAGGAAGGACCTGACCTATCTCTATATTTTGTAAAGAGTCTAGCATAGATGTTGTTGTTTAGTTGATTAGTCATGTTCAGCTCTTTGTAATCCCATTTGGGGCTTTCTTGTCAAAGAGTGATTTACCATTTTCTTCTCTAGCTCATTTTACAGATGAGGAAACTGAGGCCAAAAGGGTTAAGTGACTTGCTCAGGGTCACACAGCCAGAAAGTATCTGAGGTCAGATTTGAACTCAGGGTCCTCCTGACCCTAGCCCTGGTGATCTATTCACTGTTGCCATTTAGAATAGGTGTACCTTCCTTGACACTCAATATGTAAAAATCTAGATATATAAAAATCTAGATCCACACAGAGGTGAATTACAAAATTATTAGTTGTCCTACAAAATAATTCTTTGACTTACTGTGGAATTTGTTTGTATAAGAGCTCCCCCAAATACAATTAAACTGATACAATTTTTATTATCTCAGAAACATCTGTTACATAAAGCAAACTATGCCAGCCCTATGCTGTGTACCCTTACCACATTGGACTTGAGTTTCCTTTCTTAATCCAGGATCTAGCCAGTAGACATGTATGTGTCTGTATGTGGATGATGGGATAGGCTGGTGTTGTGGAGGGATAAAGAAGCTTAGAGGTAGAGAGTTTTCCATTACTGGAGGTAAATAAGCAGAGTAACCTCTTTAAGGGGAAGGGGCTACTTGTTGGGGATCCTGTAGAGGAAATTCATGCCTCGTCAGGGAGTTGAATTAGATGTCATCTGAGCTCTAAGGTCATTTCCAACTCTGAGATTGCATGATTCTGTGATTTTATTAATAGCTGCCTCCTGAGGCATAAAAAGCCATTAATGGCTATTAATGCCTGTAGAGGCATAGGACTAGCCATTCTGCCCAGTAATGATGTCTCTTGGTACATAAGGAACTCAGAAAAGAGCTAATTAAGTGACTATGAAATGCCAATCAATGAAAATTCCATCAAAAATGCTTGAATATTACAAGGTAAAATAAAGAAATGCCCTCTACTCCAGGACCACACTTGGAGAGGCAAAGAAAAATGGTTGGAGTGTTGGACTTGAAGACATGGGGACCTGAGTTCAGTTTCTACCTCAGACACTAGTTGTGTGACTCTGGGAAAGAAATAGGTCCATTGATCACAGGGTTCATGGGATCTAGAGCTGGAAGGGTTTTCAGAGACCATTCAGTCCAAACCCCATATTTTACAGGTGTGGGAACTGAGGCTTAGGATATTAAGTGGGTTTCCCAGAACAAATAAGTAGGGGTTTTTTTGTGACAGGATTTGAACCCAGGTTTTCTACATCTCTTGATTCCATAGACTTTCATCCTCTGTTATCTTCCAGGAGTCTCTTGTAGACCTTCATTTGCTCATCTACAATAGCACCTCCTACATAATATTTTTGTGTGGATCAAATGAAATATGTATCAAATGTATGTATATTTGTATGCATAATTTTTTTGTTCAGTCATTTCAGTTGTGTCTGACTCTTTGTGATGCCATTTAAGTTTGTTTGGGTTTTTTTTTTTTTTGGCAAAGATACTGGAGTGGTTTGTCATTTTCTCCTCCAGCTCATTTTACAGATGAGGTAACTGAGACAAAGAGGGTTAAGTGACTTGCCCAGAGTCACACAGCTAGTAAGTGTCTGAGGCCACATTTGAATTTAGGAAGCAGCTAGTAAGTGTCTGAGGCCACATTTGAATTTAGGAAGATGGGTCTTCTTGACTTCAAGCCCAATACTATCTACTGTTCCAGATAGTTGCCACCATATATATGTGTGTATATTTTATAAACCTTAAAATGCTATATAAATTCCAATTATTATTAAATGTTGAGGGGAAACACAGAATGAGTTTAGTATGGGGCATTGGAAGGCCCCTCCTTCCTCAAAATATCTCCTTTACTGGTATGAAATTCCTATTATTGGAAGAATTGTTTTTAGGCTAAGGAATCAAAGGTATAAGTTAATGAATGCTGGGTAATTAGGATGACTAACTCTCAAAGAAGAAAGGAGAAATAAACCTCCCTTCCCTCTTTGAATAGGTGGAAGTAGACTTGCATATCTGGTGGATCTGATTGATATGCTGGTTAGTTTTACTGAAATGCTTTTTCCCCCTCTTTCTTGTCCTTTGCTATAAGGGAACGATAGCTGTGTATTGGGGAGGACAGGGGTATATATATACATATATATATATATATATATATATGTTGGAAAATGAAGCGATTCCAAAATAAAAGGAACCAACATGTTTTAAAAGTCTCAGTTAAAAGGTAAATGTGCTATCAACAAGCATTTATTGTGTGGCAGGCACTGAGCTACAGGGTTATTCATTAAGCCATTGTCTCACATTAACAACTTAGTATTGATTCGAGTACCTAAATAGCTGGTTAGTCACCTTGGCACTGAGGAAATCACACTAGGTATCATTTATGTAGCTCTTTAAGGCTTGTAAAGTTCTTTACAAATATTATCTCATTTTAACCTCACAGTAACTTGAGGAAGTAGGTGCTATTGTTATCCTCATTCTTTTAGATGAGAAAACTGAGGCAGACAGATTTTTTTTAAAGTTACTTCCCTACTGTCTGAGGTTAGATTTGAACTCAGATATCCCTAATTCCATGTCCAGAACTGTAGCCACTATGCCACCTAGTTATTGCAGATGAAGGTAAACTTAATAAGGGAAGACAGTTGGCAAACCTACTATGTGCCAGGTACTGTGTTAAGTGCTTGGAGTAGAAAGCCAAAAAACAGTGACTCAAGCTCCAGGAAGCTAGAGGACAGATTGAAGTTATTGGATGAGAGAGGAGCATGGAAGAGCATTTTGACAAACTTTACCTGTTTCAGAGTTATGCCTGGGATCAATCCTATTCAAAAAGCATTGAAGTGAAGGTTTAGAATTTAATTTCCCATGCCTCTTTGTCATTAGTAGTATGGAGTAATAGGTGAATACTGGAGACAGTAGGTAGAAATCCGAGGAGAGGTTCTCAGCATTGAAAGTATAGGTAAGAACCCCAAAGATGTAGAATGAAAACAAGTGGGGATACTTGTCTCAGGCTCTGAGGAATCTCCTGCTTTTCACCATTGTGCAACTATAGACCTTTCTACCAAGAAAGGTAGCTTTGTCATAATGACTTTTGGTTTTGTTTGTTTTTGTGTTTTTTTGTGGGGCAATGAGGGTTAAGTGACTTGCCCAGGGTGACACAGCTAGTTTCAGGTGTCTTAGGTCACATTTGAACGCAGGTCCTCCTGAATCCAGGGCTGGTGCTTTATCCATTGCACCACCTAGCTGCCCAGTCACAATGACTTTTGGACTTGAAGTCTAGGGGGCTTAAATTTGACTCTGCCTTTTGACAATCATTTTCTTTCTGAGCCTTAGTCTCCTTACTGTAAAATGACAATAATAGTACCTGTAGTACCAATCTTATGTAGTTCTGGAGAGATAGTGAAGAGATAATCTGTAGGATGGATTAATGCAGCCATACATATAAATGCCAGTTATTTTTATTATTAAGACCCCTTGGCCAGTGTCCATTTTCCCAATCAGATTTAATCACAGAAAATGGATCAGAGACCAATTCTAGAGGATTGTCTTAATTGATGGAAAATTTGACTGGGAATTTAAAATATTTTAAGGTTTTAAAGGATTAGTAATTTGCCATAAGGTAAATATCTCTTTCAACTTTCAAAAGAAACCCATTTTAGACGTTTCTACATTACCAAAATATATACCCCATGATATAAATGAATTGTCTTACCTCCTCTCACTACTCCATTTGTGCAAATAGCAGACATAGAGATACCTGTTAATGTTGTCACTACCACGCTTAGGCCAATGACGATGACTCCAAGACCTGAAAAATCCCCAGAAAAGGCATTTGGCTCCAATACTTAGTGATGTGATCAGCCCTTAAAAAAGGAATACGTCCATAGAGTCCTGCTGTACGAAGAACCTGAAATGTTCTGAATGCTCTCACCACACTGGGCCCTCCTAGTACCTGAAATGCACTAAACTTTAAAAGTGAACTGAGTTTCAAGACTTGTTCTCCAAGAAGACACTTGGGTATTAACCTGAAAAATGAAATGTTAACATGCCAAGGATCATGGTGAGGATGGAGGAAATGTCACCTGAAACGCACTGGAGAGATCAGTTCATTAGAAATTTTATTTTAAAAAACCCAGCATAACTGGCTTGATCTTTACACACATTACCTCATAGTTCCTTTTGTGACTGGTTGTCCCAACCAGCTGACTGGCAAGGTCCTCCTCAAGGACATTGGGCTACTTTTCTGTTCCCACTCCCCCCAAAATAGTAAATGAAAAGTTTTTGCCTACCCACGGTGAGTGCTGAGGGCATTAGAAACCTTAGAGATTTTACCTCCACGTACAAACCCGTTAGTTGCTATTGCAGAAGTTGACAACCCAGTAATAGAGGTTACCATGGTGGAAAGAAGAATTATGAGAACTCCAAGACCTGTCAGCAATGAAAGATAGAAGATGTTATATTTAACTTGTATTCCTATAACCTTTGATTTAAACTTTCATGCCCAAGCCAGAGTCTGAGGGCTATATTGGGGGTTCTCTGTGCTCTGAAGAGACAGATGGGGCTGACATGAAACCACTCATTCTGATGGACAGTTTCTAAAAGGGAACACAACCAATGGAACAGTCCTGAAAAGAAAAATTGACTAACACAAATGTCCTGGGAGAGAGAATATTCATATGCGATGTTTGACCTTCTCCCCTGAATGAGAACTGGAATAAGAAGGTTGTGGGGTGGACGAGGGTTATGGTTGTTTCCATTTTCTCTATGTCCATCTGGGCTGAAAAAAAAGGATCAGCTGGGATTACCTTCAAAAACACTCCAGTGGAGATCTATTTGAGCTTCTGTTACCTTTATTTTGCAAGTGGGCATGTATGTTACAATTTTGATTACCTCCTCTGACAAATCCATTTGTGGCAATAGCAGAGGTGGATAAGCCAGTGATAGCAGTCACTGTCACTGCTAAACCGATGATAATCACACCAAGACCTCAGTTGAAAAAGGAAAAATAAGGTAGTTAAATGGTGAAATAATCCATGGATCATTTGCATAAACTCCAACAGGTCTACAGTGATCATGGGAGAACCGAACTTTTTAGGACTCAGGTCTAAAAACCTGGATGAGAAATGTTCTCAAAATATTTCCCCCTCTTGTTTCCTACTCCTAATAGTGATGGGGGTGGGGACCAGGAAACACAATGATATGATGTCAGTATGCCCATGATAAGCCAACAATGCTGGCTGATCAAAATGGGAATGTGATTCTTATAATTGACCAAGTGCTGGAAAGCTATGGACTGATTAATTTTGTGTGCCATATCTAGATTTTGATTTGTTTGGATATCAGATATACACACATTCCAGATTCAATGTAATAAATATTTATTAAGTAACTACTACGTAAAAGACTCTATAACCATTTTGTTACATAATTAAGGAGAAATATATTTAATATTACAGATCATTCTTACTATAAGTATATGTTGATAATATTATAATACTCTACTAGCTGATTTCCTTAGAATTCTTACCTTTAGTAGAATTCTTTCTGGGTGAAAAGTGATAAAAAAAAGAAAATATCCATCTATAATACCCATTTATCAGAAGACACCTGTGCGGGGTGTTTTGTAGGGAAGAGAAATGCTTTGCCCAACTCAGCTGAGGCACAGTAAGAACACAGTGGCTAGGTGGTAAAGTCATTTCACCTGGCTCCTAGCATCTTCCAGGCTAATCCTGCTTGTGGCTTAATGTCCTACATCAAGAGAAGGCTCAATAGAGATGGTTGCCAGACTTTATTGTTGAGAGATTATTTGACTGATAGGCGATGAAGAGAAATGGTGGAATCTCTGACCATGGCCTTTCAGAAGGGTACACAGAAGGAACATAAAGACAAAAACAAGATGAACTTTCAGAGTCAGAGGCTGACCATTTTACCCTTGTCAGTTTTAGCTTCAGTCAGACCTTTGGGAGAAGCTAAATAGGGCAATATAGCCTCACATCAGAAGCATACCTGTTTAAGGCCCTGTCATGCCCCAAGCTAAGGTCTCTAGGGCAGAAAAGGGGACAAGCAGTAGGTAGGATTTCCATCTGAAATATTTTATCATTTTAGGAGCCAAGAGAATTTCCCTTGACTACTCTCATGTGATTTCCAAAGAAATGCTGCTTCTAACATTACCATTGGTCAGTTCCATTTCTACTTCTTCCAAGTATCTGGGCATTTTATTCAGGTCTCTGCCCAGAATGGATTCTGAATCAAAATAATTGTCTTTCCTTTTGTCTATCCAAGTAAAGAGAATACAAATGGGACCCAGAGGATGACTTAACCAACTCATTTAACTTTCAGTTCATGGAAATAACTACTAAAAAGTCAAAGTAGCCTATACCATAATAAGTTTTAACTGCTCACTAAAGTGACCTCTTTGAGAATTTATTTATATCCAAACCAAAGATGTTTAAAGGAAAAGCCCACTGGACACCTATTCAAGTCTGATTTAACTACTTAAGTAAAAGCTTCATACTACAATAACACAAAAATCTAGTTGTGTAATAAACAGTTTAGCAGTGAATACTATTCTTAGGGAATCACAGTTTTACTCTAGACATGTAAAGGGAAATGACTGCAAAGGGTAATGTAAGATCTGATTAAAGTTCAGATGATTACCCAAACATATGGATGTTAAATAAGTTACATTAAAAAGAATTACTCTTGCCCTTGGCTACTCTCACACCTCCAAACAAAGTAATGTTTCTTGATGATCTCAGTAAGTTACTAAACTGCCCTTAAAAAACTAATTTCGCATGAAACCCTAGAGCAAAAAACTTGGCAATATTAAGATGCAGATTTTCCATGGAACGGCATCTACTTATCTTGGGCCCTGTGGCAGTAAGCATTCATTTGCTATGCATCATAAAACCAGCAAGCAGCCCTTTGTCAGGAACTGGGCTATTGCCAAACAGGAAACATGGAAAACTATGTGATTTGGCTCCATTTCTGGACAACAACTTGCCTCTTGCTCTTTTGGGTAAGTCTTTGGGTGGTTCTGAATATGTGTATGTGTTGAGGAATGGTGGTAAAAACTAATGATCAACTACATCCTGAATTGGAAAGTGGCTAGATAATGATACGCTGTTAGAAAAGGTTCTAAGCTGGAACCCCTAGAAGACTATCAAACACTAATTGTTCATTCCTCTAA